>NC_142726.1:3527500-4727500 GCF_055471065.1 Atractosteus spatula | reverse complement strand
GCAGTGTCGGCCAAAGATAGCCTACAGACAAAACATGTCAAAACAGAACAATTGAAATGTAGCTTGTTCCGTTTGGTCAGGGAAGGCCTTATAGGTACCTATACATGAGAACATAAGAATGGTTGTGAGCAAGAGGACACCATTCGCAACGTTAGTCTCATTTGGTTGCTAGCAGTTAATTGCTCTGAGATCTTATCCAGCTGTTTCTTGGGAAAAGCCATGTTCTATGATGCACAGCTCTTTGTGTGAAGCTGTGTCTCCTGTTCTTGGTTTTAAATGCCCTTGCAGTAACACTCCTGAGTCTTTTACTTCTCTCTTCTCCCCATCTTTCCATAAGATGTCCGATATACTACAGAATGCTGGCGGGAACTTTGTACTTGTTCTTCAGCACTGTGTGTTCCCAAAGTTGGAGGTTTCTAAAAAAAAGTGCTACTGTCTCCATTTGTTTCTTTCTCAAATATAAAATTTGCTGCTTCAAACCAACAAAGTAGGGTGGATTTCTTTAAGTTTAGTTACTGAAAATGATCTCTTTCTGTAAAGTTACTGTAAGTCATATCCTCCAAACATTTCAAAAGTATGTGTAACATATATTACAGCAATAAAAAGCAATGACCTTAGTAACACCGTACTTACTAGTGTTCCTTGTAGTGTGTTAAACTGTAGTGTGAAATTGATAGAACTAGCATGTGTTTTATACGGGCAGCTCTTAATTGAGCGAAAAAGACAGAGTAACTCCCCTGTTGCAAAGGTGATTATGTACCTTGATAGAGGGAAATGAAGTGGTAACAGAAATGAAAAGGAAACAGATGTATTAAAGCAGTATGACCTGTTTTAAAAAGTCTGGCTTTTGATGTCCAGCCAAAAACTCCTTTTAGCTTTCGTTGGGCGAGGATGAAGCATCAAGGTATGTGAACCCACAGGCTCAGAGCGATGCTATTTCTGTCTGTGGATTCTCATAAACCTACCTTTGTTTTATATAAAGGTGTGAATTGGGACAGAGCTCTTTTTGTCATTGTCGTGTCGTAGACAGCACAATTACTCGAAAGCAAAGCCTTTTCTCCTGCGGTCATATTCAGTCGTCTTCTAAAATTGAACCCCCCTGATGAGGCCTGTGCTCACAGCTTTTGTAGTGAATCTCCGAAGCTCGACTGTGCAATTTACTGTAGTTTTGTTTGTGCAGAACAGCTGGGATGTTCGATGTCTCGCGCAAATGTGAAGGCTTAGCAATGACACGATCTGCCTGGTTTTCAAAGGAATTCCTTCAGTTAAACCAATGGAGAGCCTCTGGGCACTGCGGCCCCACTCTGTACTAACAGCTCTGTGTGGGTTTGTCTCCATGGCCATTAGTGGTACTGCTGCCAGAGTGGAACAAGACTGGAATTCCAGAGGCCTCCAATTCTGAGGACAACTTTAGTGAGGATCCTGCTTTAGTCTGGAGTGAGAGCAACTAGGCACACTCTCTGTAGGCTCCCTGGAGTTACTTGCCTTACAGTTTCTTTTCTGTTGTTATTTTGTACTGTACATGCTTTCTAAACAGAATTTTATTTGCACAGTCATGTTAGGTTTATAGTTATTTAGTGGTAGAATGTTTTGTTAGCTATCTGTTCAATATCTAGGAAATCTTGTGTTATCTGCATGATATCTATATATGTGCATTACCTCTGTGATCATTATTATGGTGAAGACTATTGCTAAATTGAGCTGGCATTGTGCTACAATACGCTTGTGTAATTCCTTAATTGGCATGCTCTATATTCTTTCAGATTTTTTAACACTCTGCATTTGAATTTTTTTACCAGCTGCCATCATTTGCTCTAGACTCTTAAAGCATTAACCTTGTGTTTGGTTTCTGGGATTTCTATACTCGTCATACTGGGGAACCCTGCCTCTCAGATGCCTTCTCAAGAAAAAGAACAGGGGACTGTTCTTGAAAACCCCCACAAACATGGGCAGAACCCGCAGACTCCACCCAGGCCTGAAGCCTGAATCAAACCCAGTCCTGGAGTTGTGAGGCATTAACGTTAAGGGCTTGACTACTGTACCACCTAGATACACACTGCTTATACTTGATATGGTACTGTAAGTACATGTTCTTTTCTGAATTCATCACAAATACTCCACCCATTACTGAAAAGTACACAATACATTAAAAAAAACAACTCAAACTTGCTAAAGAAAGAAGGGAAAGACTACATTTGTGTCAATTCGTAGGTTCCTGTGTTTCTTCCAGTTTAAGGCATATTGTAAAGTTTGAAGCTATGGACAGGTGGCACTGTATATCATGCTTTCAAATGTATATTGTTTCAATTTGTTCTTTTTCATTTCAATCCACAGGGACCCCCAATCTTATTTCTGCCCAGACCCGTGTCTGCTTTGTCTCTGTTATCTCATGCGGTCCCCATCATAGTTAAGGTTGAGGAGAGCCCATAGCCCATTGAAATACCTTCAGATTACAGTTTCCCAGAAGGTACAGCTATTAGAGGTTTGGATAGTGGATTTCTCTGGAGTGAAAGCAGAGCACAGAGGAGGAAATTGGCTTCAAAACCTGATTGCACTTTCTCTCCAATGTGGAGTCTAGACACGCCTCGTTCAGCCCTGAACTCCTGAACTTTTTCCCAGCTTCCTCTGCGCTTCAGGAACTAGCAGGCTGAGTGACAGACTGGCATTGTGAGGGCAACATCAAGCCCTGCTCGAGACACTGCTGTTCAATTCCCTGTGTCCCCAGGCCATTCAGAAACTGAGGGGGGATGAGTTGCCCACTGCAGGTCAGAACTATGAGTCACTCTGCTAAGATGTGGTTTTACTTAAGCTTGTTTCCTGCACTTAATTCATAAAGCATATCTGCAAGTCAGCTGCAGCCAGATGGTTAATATTGAAAACAGAAGTTTACTTTTTGTTTGTCTAAACACCAGATCAGTGGGTCAGAATTCTGGTATTGTGCCTAATTTTATACACACACACATACAAACAAGCGCACGCAGCTGTGTGCAGGTTATCTTCAAGAGGAGTTTTGCATTGACACTAATGAAGTGCTGATCTACTGTTCCCTGCTCCACAGGGCTTTGGTACTGGCATTTGGTAAGCTAAATACAGATCTCTAAATTACAGTTTTTCTTACAGATTTCAGAGCTTCAAAGCAACTTGGGCCTTTGGAGTGCAGAACTGTTTTGTAGAGTTGCAGCCCTGTGACAATAGTTTTAAGGCTTAATGCTAATCCTTTGTGGACGGTGAATCAGACCTAATTTCTAGATGGTTACGTCCACAGCGAGTTAACACTTCTGCCTTCACAGTGTCCCAAAAGAGCCCATCAGTGGGCACTAAACCAATGCAAAATGATGTTTCCAAAGGCAAAGACAATGCTGTGCCCAAAGAAAACAAGAAGACATTCAGTTACATGGAGTGTACAAACACATTCTTCATAAACAGGGAAGTGCAGTCCTGGCGTTTGATGTGTATTGAAATACTTCTATCATGTGTTTTATTTACCGTTTGACAACGTTTAAGGTATTTAAACTAGTTTTGCGTTTTAAACCAAGTAGGTATTGAATCTACTCAGTGAGCTAGAAATGGCCTCTGCAACCACGTGTTAGCACTTTTGTAACACATGTCTTTGGTAGTCATGGTTTTCAGTGCAGTCAGATAATGGCTTTGGCTTGGTTAAAAGTTTGATTGTGACATGAAGGTCTGAATATTTTTTTTCCCCCCATTGGCTCTGGTGTGAGTTTTTTCAGTTTGCATAGATTTCCCATGGCTCCTATATCATAAAGGCTGTGTTACACACTTCCTCGCCGAGAACATCGTAATACTCGAGGAAAACTCTGGTTTCGCCTCTAGTTACAAGACAAAGACCCGTAAACAGCAGGAGGCAGAGATGCATTACAACTTCATGAGAATGCCGCTGTTGCGAGAGCAAACGTCTTGTTTACAGTAGCTCTGCAAGCTCCCGCCTCCCTTGTTCAGCCGTGTATAATTCATCTATAATGTTCAGGAATGGTAGCCAACCGTAATTAAGTGGCTTCACCACAACAAAACTCTTGCTCTGGTGAAATCATGCCTGCAACTAATTTTTTTCATTAGGAGAGGAATCTCAACCGCAGAACAGATGAGACCATAAAGCTTTTAGCTGCAGGATAAATAAAACTCAGTATCCCCCCCACATGCTACCACAAGTGTCTGGCTAGCTTTTGCAATAACCCCACCCTTGACCCCCCAAAATCCAAATGCAGGAAGGCTCTATCAGTATTGTTGCTTTGCTGATAAAAAGCCAGCAGTCTATCTCAGTTTTCTGGGGAGCGGCTGCATAGCCATGCTGTTGCTTGTAGACAAATAAGCACCTCTAGGCAGATGAATCAGCAGTGCTTAGACAGGACATCACAAGAACAAGTCAATGGAAAAGACATGTCAGCTGGGGTTTGTTGGGAGACTCTGATCTTTGACATTTAGCTGATTAAAAGCTCACAGGCTCAAGGCATTGGCCCTGGGCCGGAACAAAGCATTCGAACTTGTTGCACAGATGCAAGTATGGCAGGGACTGAGAGAGAATGGTTGACGGTGATGAGTGCTGAAACGATGTGATATGGTTTATGTCCCGGTTTGAAAACATACTGAAAACACCATGCAGTGCTTAGTGGCGAAGAGAAAACATGCAATCCTTTGTACATGATGGGAGAAAATAAACAGTATCACGAACTGATGTATTGTTTATCTAGTATTGCAATGTATAAAATACAGTGGAAGCTGATAACGTTTTGACAAATATTGAATGCGTTATCTTGGCTTCTTTCAGACTGGGTGCATGCATTCATTATGGCTTATGGTTATGGAATGCCTGTAATATATCTGTGCAGTGATAAACATTGGATTCCAGAAACAAAGTTTCATTACCCAATTATGTGCTTTTTTAAGAAAAGTGCTATTAATTTGCGGTGAAGCTGTAAAAATTCCTAGACCATACTTATTCTTAAGTTCATTAAACTTTTCAAGTCTACCATGTTCAAGTGAAAGATCATTATGTTCTTTTTGTTTATTCAGCTTGGTGAAAAATATGTTGCCAGTTTCCTTGAGGAATTCTTCAAGTTTATACCCAGAGATATCTGCTTTTAATTGCCCCTCTGTGTACTTCACTGAACCATTGTAGGCATTGGTTGCTGAAAGACAGCAGGGTAAAGCCAATATTGAAAATCAGCAATAAGCAGTAATCAGCCAGTTGTAATGTGAAGAGTAACTCCAAACAACAGGGCCTTCAAGTGACCACCGATCTTACCAGCCTTTCAGAAAAATACTTAATACATTTCCTCCAATGTCTAACACTGTGGAAGGCTAGCTAAAGAAATGCTCCATCGTTAGTCTTAATGGCCATTTACAAGTAGCTGTTTGGAACAGTTAAGAGGCAACATTTGGGGTCTCAGCCACAGGATGCTCTCAGTCAGAGGCCACAAAGCATATAGCATGTCAAGAAATGAACAGCTCAAGGAGTGGGTCAGAGGTGCCCCATTCTCACCTAGTAATAAATAAAATAGCGATTCTCATCTGGGTGGATGTCAAATGGTTTTAAAAAAAATAAAATTACTTTATTATTCAGAATGAGTGTTTGTGTAGTTAAAAAAAGTTTGTCAAGAATCAATCCAAGTGCTGTGTTCTACCTAAAAGGAAACATTGGATATTATTCTGCTTCTGGCAAGGAGCTGTAGGTGAAACAGGGGTGGAGTTTCTCATCGCTAACCATAGGGCAGGATAATAAATGGGGAATTGGGATCGATCAGTTCCAGGATAGTTTGAACTTGTCTTGTCAGTTATACGGCCCTGTCTTCAGAGATGTAAAGCTTTAGAGAGTTCAAAATTGGGGAATTGGGATCGATCAGTTCCAGGATAGTTTGAACTAGTCTTGTCAGTTATACGGCCCTGTCTTCAGAGATGTAAAGCTTTAGAGAGTTCAAAATTTCTGCAATTCTAAAATAAACTGGATCTGATAATAAACATGTCGACATCTGGGTCCTGGTGGAGATGTAGGTGCTGTATCTGTCAAAGAGTGTAACCAAAGATTTTTCAGTTTAATTGGAAACAGCGGTCTGAGATTAGTTTATCCCACTTGACTCTTCGGTTGATTTAAGCAGTGACGGGATTGATGAGTTACTAAGGTGCTTTATTTAAAAAAGACGCAGAGGAAAATGTTTGCCAAGAGAGGACTGAAATCACACCAAATGTGCAAACCTTTGAATGAAAGGCATTCATCAGCAATATAAAATTCAAATCTAACTTTTGAAATGATGTTATTTATTACGTTTAATAAATATTGTTTAATTCAGTTTATTCATAATTATATGTATTCAACATTTATTGAGTACCAATTCTACTTCATACATCAAAGCTCCATAGTTATGTATAATTCACCTGGAACCTGCTAATACTACTTGCTAGAGTAATACTACACCATTTAATAAACTTAAAAGCAATAAATAACTGTTTAAAATTTTATACGACTGATAAAAAAGAATACATTAATCAGTGTTAAGCTAAATTAATAAGTGAGAAATGGTCAGTGTCAATGTCAATGTCATTTTGTTTTGGTCTGCAGTTCCGGAAACCAGCCAGGACAGTTGCTTTGCAGTTTATGGTTTCAAATGCAAGTTCCAGGTTTAATTTTTAGATACTGACAGTTCGGTTAATTCTGTTCCCTTCTTGTTTATTGTACATTCCTCATTCTGAACTGGCCTTGGCTTCTTCAGAATAGTGTTCTTGGAGGTCTTGAACGTGACATAAGATAGGTTTATTCCATGCTGAAAAGAGAAGAAAGAAAACACGTTTCGGCTGTGCAGCATTCTTGGTTAAAATAATATTAGTCTCTCTGGTAGTGCTGCAGACATATTTTTAGAACTGTTACCTTAAAAATTAAAAAAGTGTTAAACCTTCAGCCAGTAACAGTGAAAGTTAAGTGCGATTTAAAAACAAATTGCTGTAATATGCTGTACTTGGGCATTCAGATCTATTCACAATACCAATGAGATTTTTAGGCCCTGTTGCACATTCTCCATTGAATAAATCATTTTAAGCCTTTTTCCTCATCATTTAAAAACAGCATATTCAAGCTTGGAAGGGGGTGAGTCTTTCAAGAGCCTCTGTGGGTTTTCTAATTTTTTTTGTTGAAGTACTGAGTTTCTTTTTATTTTTCATTTTAACAGAATTTAGGATGGCAGAAAATGTTTTATGTTTATGCCTCGTAGTCAACTTTTTCTCCATGAATCAGTAAAAAAAAATCTGTATGTGTTGCTTTAAGCTTGTTCTTTAGACCACTAAAAAAATCAACATTTTCTAAAAGTGCTTATGCAGCATGTTTAAACTTTTGTGAATAAATGTATGTAAGTATGATTACTTTTTTTGTTTAATCCTAATGTGCTTTTTAATCAAAACTATGATCTACTTTAGGCAGTAGTGTCATATTTATTTGAGTGTAAGTTTTTGTTTTTCATCAGGAAATCACTAAGTGTTCAGCAATATGCTTTCTATTAACGAAACAGTTTATATAGTTTTGATTTCCCTTTTATGTTCTTCACATTGCATATATTTTTGCTTTTTTGAGATTGTTATGGACTCACTAATTAACCATTCAAGCAAAAAGTTTGAAATACTTGGATATAAGGGAAATGTGGCTGGAAAGTAACACAACTCTTCAATACATCTTTGACAGACTTTCTGAGAGCATAACAAAATTAATTTACCTCGCCTTCTGGTAGTCGGCCCACAATGTCTTTTCAGAAGTTATTTATGCCAGAATTACTAGTTGCCATAGCAAAAGACAAATTTAAGCACAAACAACAACAGAAGAACACATGCAGGAGCTAAAATAGTGCAGTACAAAATGAATAAATAGGAAACTCTTGTGAGTAAGAGAGTATCTGAGCTTGTCTTCTTGCTATTATGTCTGAAGCAGACAGCATTTGTTCTCTTTGTTGTCATTATTCCTTTAGGAATGTCAGCTCTTGAAATAATCTCTACTGTTAGCTCAGGGTTCAAGTCTGACTTGGGTGCCTGTCTGTGTTGGTTTGTGTGTTCTTAGGGTTCTCCAGTCGACTACTCCGTAAAGCAAGCAGATTAGGTTCAGTGGACTAGTCTTAACTGTCCCTTTCCTACGATGCCAGGGTGTTATTCCCAATATGACCATCACTGTTCATGTGAGTGAAACAGAACTAAATGAACATGAAGTGCTGAATGACATCCACTGATCTGTAGCCATTCTGATGCTGTGTAATAACCTGGTTTAGAATAATCTTGCAAAGAAAATAATAATAATAAGAAGAAAATAATCAATCTGACTACCGTTGGATCGGGACAGCATAGTAAAAACGGTAGGGTCTTCATATTATGTCTCAGTTCAGTGTGACCTACAGACTGTTAAAGACTGTAACTGTAACTGGTGATAAACCAGTAAGGTGTGAGTGGCTGTGTTAGCTAGGGCGGTGAAACACCTTATTTTGAAAAGTGCCCTCACTGTTGGAAAAACATCTGAAAGTAGCCTTATTGTAAAAAGTCTTTAGGTACTTTAGCATCCATTGCTCATTTTGTTCCCTAGATTATTGGGCTCATTATAATTTATAGAATAATATGTCAACTTGAAAATTTCTCTGGATCATGGAGTTTGAGATGTACTGCTTTTTTCATCCTGTTATTTTTCTGGCTTTTTGTGGTGTTTCTCCCGCCGGTGAAGTACTGCAGCTAATGTTTACAGGCCTTACATTTTCCAGTTTTTCGTGGAAAAAATCAACTAGAGAGTGACGGGCCTCCAGGGTTGTTACCGTGTGTTTGGTGGAGATCGGTTCGCCTGCAGTAATGCGCTCTTATGCTTGGCTGATTGATAGGACCTATGTTCTGAAGGGAGTGCACTGAAGTTGAAGTGAAATTAAAATCATCTGTGAGTTGTAAAGACAGCAAGATGCTCAAAAAGGGCTTGAGCTAATTTGATATGTGCCTTGACCTTGGCTGTGTGTTTAGTAAACAAGTCCAGAGTTCAAGCATTAATCCCTAAAATCTCAAAATTTCTTCCCGATCTGGCCAGCTAATAGGAGTGACCAATGTAGCTGCCATTTTATTTGTCATATTTTGTCAGCTAAACTGAAGTTCTGTGCCTACGCAGGACATGAATCAATGATAAATAGCATTTGCCATTATCCAAAATACTTGTATTCTTTATGATCCTTGGATCCTTGAGTACAGCTAAGATCTATATTTTCTGGTTATGGTTAAGAGACAAAATGCATCAGTCAGGAGGCTTTACTTGCCTCTTATCTTTTCTGCCTTTCCTGCCTGTCTAGTTTAATGGTTTTGAAGTTCTAGATGTCCTTATATGTTCTCCTGATGTGGCCTTTTGTATGCATAACGCAAAAGCAATAAATGAAAGGAAACACAATAATGCCAGGATACTGTTGAAGGAAATCACGTCAATTAGATACTGTTTCTTACCAAGGGCGGTTGAGCCAGATAATACATCTTCTAGCCTGCAAGTCCATCCTGAGCTTTTGTTTTCCATGCCAAATCTGTATCGAGTAATTTAACAGTGCTCATGTTCCTATTTGGAATGTAAAAAAAATGAAATAACGTGAAAGGCTTGTTTTATATTTTTACATTTTATTTTGTCTATAAAACTAAATTAGCTGAAAGCCAAAACAAACAAAGCAATTTATTCTTTTAACCTTGTGTTCCAGCAAAGTATTTTCACACACTTAAAAAAATACCTCCTCTTTACTGTATTCCCATGAATTACAAAAAGAAAAGGCTGATCATTTCTGAAATGCTGGCATTTGGTTAGATTTTGGTTTGTTTTTTGTTTCACCTCACTTTAAAAGGCACATCATAGTGTAGAAAATATTGGAACTCTTTAAGACGCATCGCTGTGGGATGAATCTGTAGGAACTGATGCGTTAGTGTTAGTTTTGCTTTAAAAATTACAAGCTGTCCTTAAGCAAGATTTCAAATATTATAATTATTTATAATTACATTAATTAATTCAACTTAATTGCCTGCATGGAAGGA
The DNA here is from genome assembly GCF_055471065.1 of Atractosteus spatula. Classification (NCBI taxonomy): domain Eukaryota; kingdom Metazoa; phylum Chordata; class Actinopteri; order Semionotiformes; family Lepisosteidae; genus Atractosteus; species Atractosteus spatula. Next base: position 4,717,477 of record NC_142726.1, on the reverse strand, counting down.
GGATATGCTTCTCAAGTCTTTTTTGCATGCTAGAAGGTCAATCAAAAGGGAACAAAAAAGCACACAAAATGAAGTAGAAAGCACAAGAAGGGAAGACTAAGACCAGAACAGCGATATCGCATTTTTCTTTTTTTCCCAGTTCTACAGCTTCTAAAAAGGTTTCTTGGAGCTTGAATGAGAGGATGCATCATCCGAGGGAAGTGATTCGATGTGACAACATAATGCTTTCTTTGTAGGTTAAAAGGCAGGATCACTGCTACTGTAGTACACTGAACACCGATGAGGTGAGAGGCCACCTCAGAATCAGATCTTGAGGAAAACATGGAAAATGACTCTCTGAGCAGGAAGAACCACAGAGAATACGTCATAAAGCATGTTAGGTTGTGTACAATACTTAATGGTGATTCAGGCAAGGAGGCACGTGTGTGACACAGAACAGGGGGTTTCTCCTGTATTTATGACATACCTTTCCTCTGCCTCCATTTCTCTGCTGGAGTCAGCCCCTTCAGCTACTATATGTTTGCCACCTGTGTTTCCCTCCACCTGACACAGGCTGGATTTATTGTGCAACTCAGTCTGCACCCCATGCTGTATGCTCACCGTATATCACTTGCAAAGGAATTTTATATTATTTCTCCTCAATACTTTTGATTTATGAATGTGGCTTTGATTAGGTTTATTTTTTTCAATCCTGTGCTAAACTTAGACTTGCATTCCTCCTTTCATCTTTTTGCTCCGTCAGGTCCCACTGAGACATTTAACTCGCCGGTGGAGCACTAGAGGAGTAGCCTTTGAATTATGTAATCATAGACCATTACCTAGCCTGTAGAAATGTGTTGAATCGCTTTAATACAGAACTTGATGCAGTATTCCTAATCTATGACAAACACATACTGTATCCTTTCCAAGGATCTTCCTCACAGTCTCTATAAGCAATGAAACTTATTGAAGTCATATATTTCAGTCTCTTCCATTAGGTTCCAGTGGGGTACTGTCTCTATTTTGTACGTTGTTTTACAAAAATGTAACATTTTTCATTGTTTTTTACTCTTGTCACTCTGGGTCGATGTTATCAAAGCTTCATTGCTCTGTATCCTTTCTTTGGGGAAAACATGCAGTCTTGATTCTCAGAATGGTTTCAAACAACATTTGTTGGTGTGTGTTTGGAAGTATGCTCACCTGTCTCAGTGTTGATTGCTAGCATGTTATGAGAAGTTGACCAAAACCAGTGATGACCCAGGCCTGTGAGTAATTGGAAAAACCTGCTTTGCCAAGTAAGTCAGGGCCCTTAGTCTATAATAAAATCCTGAACTCTTAATGACTTTAATTTCAACTGAAACACATCCAAACGTATTCAGACAATTGCTAATGTTTATAATAGCCTTGACAGAAGCGAGGAGGAGGGGGACTTTGGCTGCATTTTAAGACCCAAAGATTTCCATTTTCCTAGGCAGCTGTTAAGAAGATGTTTGTAGGCTCTAGAAAAAAATGCCTTGTTCTATTTCTGTTTATGATTCACCTGCAGCCACTCCCTCTTGTTAACAGCTGTGTGTGTTTGCCGTTTGTCTTAATCTTTCCTATACCCTATGTGTTGTTCTTTGCTAAATCCGTCCTTTTGAAGAAACCCGGCATTTCTTGTGGTATCAGGACAGGAAGAATCCTAAAGAAAGACTCACATTTTCCTCAGCAGTAAAATGCACTCTTCATCATCTTGAGTTTTACATTCCTTTGGATGTGAGACTGACACTAATGAATTATTTTGCGTTGTAGTATTTCTTTAGAATTAGAGAATCCTATTCAATTTGTGATATATTAGATGATGATGGCAAAATATAACACTGCTTTTTGTTTTTATCCTGCCAAGCGACTGATTTAGAGAATAGAGTTTTAGAAAGCATATATAGTAATTATGTTCCCTCTGATTTGGCAAGTAGTCTATATCATGTCAAATATGTTCTTAATAAATGCAACTTTTGTCAAAAATGCACTTCAACAATGTGTTTGATGCGAATGCAGAGATGCAAAGAGGCATGATGCAAAGAGGTGACTCTGTTTGAGTTGCATGAAGTCCAAATATTTTCAGGCCCTATCCCAAATCTCTGATTAAATTTTAAGTCTCCTGGGTCAAACAAGCCGTGAGAAAGATGCTCACCTTCTCCCTCCCTCTCCAGAATGTGAGCACCATCTTGCCATTTCCCCACCACTTTAAGATCACAAATAAAATTTTGATTTGGTTGTGCTCAAGTCCTAGAAGGACATTTAACATTCAGGAGTCTCGAACTCTCGATCTAACACACAGTATGTCCCATATGTCAAACATTTATGAAACAGGTAAATATTTCATTTCCTACTGCTTTGGTATTAAATACAATTTATTAATAATAGATTAAATGGAGGGTGACATTTTAGAATAATTTTAATATGTCAGAAGAGAAACAGCAAGTGCGCTCAGAATTGAATTTTAATCCATCCGTGACATAATTTTGCTTTTACAGACAATTTGATGCTGTTGTTTTTCAGTGGCTACCAAAGGGCTGTTTCTAAAATGAAATGGTTCACTACTTTTCATTATTTTTCTCCGCCATTTGGTTATTACGCCTAATTCCTTGTGGAATACAAGGTAGCGAATTGTTTGTGAATCTGGCAGCTTGTTCAAAAGACATCCATTGGTTTCAGGGGAAGGATAGCCCTGTGTGCAGTGACAGTAGAATAACAGGAGGAAGTGTGCTAACACTTTCCCACACTTCACCATACTGTGAAACTGAAAGGAGAAATCAAACCAGACCCCACTTTTATTTGTTTAAAATATGCGACAAGGGAGGAACGCAGCAAGCGTCATGTGCACTTTTGCTTGCCAAGCAGCAAAAAAAAAAAGAAAAAAATTGCTCATGTCAAAAAGATCGTGGAAGAATCATAAATTAGACGATGTGTGGATGTTTGCAGAAAAGAGATTTGGATCCCATTCAAAGTCATTGTGTTGAAGACAGACAATGATTGCTCGGCAGGAGGAAGCTTTTAAACCCCAGGTGTCTTGTTTTGTTTGCGTGAACGTTTTGTTTTTGCTAGAGGTGCTTCTTCTTGTTGATCACCCACTCCATCTCTGTCCACATGGTCTGCTTCTCACAGTCGAGCAAGGTCTTCTGCGAGAGGTTGCTGCACTTGGCACACCTCCTCTGCTTTCCACCATGGATCCTCAGTGAGCTATTGAACTGCTCACTTCAGGGGATAAAACTATGATTTTCCCAGGCTCAGTTGGGTTCCTTCTCTTTAGGAGATTATCAGGGGAAAATATTAGATGAAACACAGGTGACTGACTATAACCTACTTTTATCACCCTCTTTCACCTTGAAAGAAACTTCTGTTTGTATTTGTGATACTTTTCTGGCTTTTGTCCACCTCAAACCTCTTGGAGAATGTCCACACACCTATGCACAATCCTAACCCAAAATTTAACTGAATCCTTAATCCTACTGTAATTCAAAACCTGAGATCCTAACTGAAGCCCCAGCCCTAACCCCAGAACTTCATAAAGATCATAATAAAGGGGTTCAGAAGATCAAATTTAACTCCAAGAGATTGCCTTGTTTATCCAGGTTCCATGACTTTTACCTCCCATACTTAAATCAAGGCTTTTAACCAAAATGTCTTAATAGCTGAGTTTCTGAATTCTCATTGTTTGTGTTTTGCTTTTGTTTTTTAAATTAACGTGTAGGGAATGGATATTTTTTTATTCATGAAGGAGAATTAGTTGGATAACTGTAAAACTGTTGAAGACATTAAGTATGGTCTCCTCTGTAGATTACCTTCATAGAATAATATGTTAAAGTCTGAAACTTATTTTATGGAAAACAGACCTCACAGAATCTTTATGTAACTCTTGAGTTGAGTTGATTTTTTGTGAATAACTGCTGTTTTAAATTCAGTGTTTTCCACCACTCAAGAAATTGAAACCAGAGGCAATCTAGCAATTTGTTACCAGATTTGTAATGTGTTAAAAGCAGTGCAAGATTATTTTTTCATTAAACATTGCTTGGATGAACATAAAGCCAAAGTGCCTGAGAAAAGCAAATCACAGTTTTTCAAGTGGATTGAAATGAAGTCTGTGCTGAATTTGGAGTTATCTTCTTAAATCTTAAAATAATAACTATAGTGTGACCTCCCACTATTTATTATCTGTCTTGGAATGTGAAGCACAAATTGTTCTACAATTTCAAGCACAGGATGCTTCCGGAAAACTTTGCATGTTTTAAAAGCTTAAGTATCATTTTCACATCGTTATCTGCCAACTAAAGCCCAGACATAGAGTAATCATTGAAATTCAGAACCCACTTTTCTTCAGAAGCTTCAAACATAGTAGCAGTAGCCATACTGTCATGATCCTTAACTCTCTCCTGAAGTCTCCTTAATGTCAGCCCCTAGAGGTCGTGGTGCTGGAGGAGGGAGTTCGAGAATCACTTCTGTTATAATAACTTCATTTTTCCGCCATATACAGTATCTGTATCTGAATCGGTTCCATTGAATTCCAAACAAGGGATCTGCAGATAAAAAGGAAATAGCAAGGCAGACAAAGGAGAAGGAGGAGATACCATAAATGAATAAGGTCATGGGAGTTTCCTGCTGTTCGGCTTAAGGATCTAAGCTGAGGTGTGTGAAGTGCAGAAGAATCTGATATTGCAGTGCAAGAAGGACATTGTGGGTATTGCACAGCAGGGCTGAGTGTAAATCGGAGAGTTCAGAATAACAGCAAAATCAGAGTTAGTGGTGCCCTGTTCAGCTATTGCAGATAACCCAATAATAATGTGTTGTCTGAAGTGATGTTTCATTCCCAGCAAGCTGAATGCACATCCTCAATGTATATTACTAACTGGAAACTGTGGTATTTTCCCATTTTCCTGTTTGTCCAGACACTCACTGTTTGGAAGTCCTGTAGGCCGCTCTTGTCAGCATAGCACAGTGTGCAGCAGGACTGCCTCTTGAGAGGCTGACATTTTCCCCTTGTCTGCCCTGGGGACCCTATCCATTATTTCTCTGGGGGGTGCCGACAGTGCCAACGTGAGGTACTTGGCCTGATGAAAAGCTGCCATAACAAAGCTGGATGACAGAGACTGGGAAGGTCCCACTGCATCTCTCACTTTGAAGAAAACTCATAGAAGTACATTTTTAAAAGGCAAGTTTCTTATTCATGCAAGAGAGCCATAAATTCTCATTTCTTATTAGCTTCCTCGATTGCCCTTTGCCAGTGGCTTCAAGTTCCCACTGTTTTATTATGTGGAGGGAAAGCCAATGCTAACAGCAGTTCATGGTCCTGAGCCATTTGTGCATTCCTAGTCAAAGGCCATTGCAGCAACTACTTTTTAAACCGAAAAAGCTGATGGATTTGCCCTCACTGACCCAGATGCAATTCCATTTACAGGTAAATTCTTTTTTTATGAGGTGGTTTTGTTATGCGGTCCTTGCTAACAAATATGAACAACTGCTAGTGTTTGTTTACACTTACAATTGAAACCTTGTATGTGATATGCACTAATAGATGTAACTCCAGATTAAAGCATAAAGAGACGTTTAATAAGCTTTTGAGCTTTCACTGAAGTGAAAACCTCCTAATTAGAACTATGTACTGTACATCTGAATGTCCTGAGTTAATTGCAGGAGATATGTATGGGTGTCTCGGCTCAGAGTAAATCTGAGGAAGAAGGGGATGAAGGACATCTGTCACAATTTTCCTACTCTGCCCTGTATTCCTCAGCGAAACAGACCACATCTGTTTATATTTCTGAATCAGAAAGAAAAATAAATCATCTGCTGTCTTCTGATTACTTTGTCCTTGGGAATCTTTTTTGTCCTGTTCCTGCAAGATAAATGTTTATTGAATATGATGGTACAAGAGGGGTCATATGTTTTACTTTGTACGATCCCGTATAGCCGCTGAGCACCGTGCCGTCTTCTAGAACAAAAGTCTTTATTGTATTGGGACTGGGCTTGGCCTGCTTGCTTCAAAACACTGAGAAGCAAAACATCATAAAAGGCCAGCCTGTATAAAACCAGTGACACCACAAGTAGGCACTGTGGATTCAAGTACCGGACAGCTCTGCAGATTTTTGGTTGGTTAGTGAACCTTGCCAACAACAGTACATCATTCACCACTTCCAAAGAAAAGTTGGAAGCTGCTAGGAAATATATAGAGATCTACAGCTATGAGTTAAGGTCATCTGAACCATTGATATTTTTAGCAATTTCAATTATTATACATATTCTTTACACTGCCAGAGCTGTACATTCTACTATTCTGAAAAAGTCTGACATTTTTATTGTTCTGCTCTTTGATTTAATTGTGTTTGCATATTTGCACAGAATTGCAATTTTAGTATGACCTTCGGCTGAAATTTTAGCCATTTTTTAAACTAACAGCTAACCTTGATGGATTTGTATTTTTTAATACAAGAAGTGTTTTTTTTCCAGCTTTGTGGATGTGCAGAAGGGAACAAGTGTAGTTAATGATGTGAAACATCAGACAATGAGTCTGTTAGATCTGACAGGTAAATGTGATGGGTTAGCTATTGCAATACTTTGCATTGGTTACTAAACTACAGTTTATCTTAAATTGTTGTTGTTTTCAAAAATGGTGATCAATGTGAATTAAAAATTGTGACAAGACAAGCTTGCTCTCCCTAACTAAGCTGTTTTAATTACACTCAAGTTTATTAAAATAGCAAGACACACTAGTGGAAACAGTGGTAATTTGAGTAAAATGTTGATATTAGCAACATAGATTTATTGTGACTCCTGGTCCTGTCTGTGATGTCTGAGGCCTTTGCACAGGAGTGGAACTGTCTTTGTTTTTCATGATCTACATATTTTGACACAAGGAACAATTTAAAGATTTTTTCCTTAAAGGTTATTTATGATTAAAATTGGTGATCGTGGAGTTCACAGGAGTGCAGAATAGCAAACAACAAGTTGTTCAGTGAAAATGCAGATAAAACCCGAGACTGAGGGATGATGTGGGCAGGGAATTCAGTCATGGAGGATAATTATATCTATTTTTTTAAAGTAAGGACAAGAACAGAACAAGCATTAAGGAGTAGCGGTAGCTGTGCTTCTTTACTCATTCCACCAAAATATGTCGTATATCAGTTTTTAAATACACCATGGTGGCCAGTCAACATGTCCATTTTAATAAACACCATGATCTGTAAGTGCCTCCCTCCCCTGTTAGCTTCACAACCATTTGCAAGGCATCGGAGCAGTCGATCTCTGAAGATTTATGTTGTTTAAAATGAGTTGTGTTTCCATAAACCCTTTGGTATTTTTTTTGTTCCACATTTCATACCGTGATGTATTGATAGCGTAAATCTGTTACCCAAGGGGTGAGTGAAATGTCTCAGACATAGTGTGCCATGACCTCTCGAAGAGTTTTTTCAAATGGCTTCAGGCTTCTGAAAGTCAACATTAAACTCTGTGTGACCTTCCCCTAGCTGTGCCTTTCCTACTTGGCTGTTCCTTTGAAGTTTTTACAGTATTTTGGCACTCTGAGCCCAAACAGGACTGCATCAGTAATGCGTCTCCCAGTCCTCTTTGGTCTGGTAAAGGTTGTATTTAAAGCAACCAGAGAAATCGGCTGTAAGTCAGAGAGTGGCAGGATTGGTGAGAGTCAGAATGTGTCATTTACAGCATATAGACTTAAAACACTGTTAGAAATATTTGGCTTATGTATGATGAGGTGTCAAGTGTGGTTAATGTACAAAAGTAAACACGGTTTGTAGCTTTATCCCTTCCTTTCTCTCTATATAGGACCATATATCTTTATGAGTTCCAGTTTTCCATAGTTTACAACACAGGTAGTGATGCCCCTTGGCAGTGAATAGTTTTTAGAACTACAGTATGAGTGTCTTTCAGTCCTGTTACAATCCTGTTAATTACTATTGTTATTTTATAAGGTTTAAATATTGTTTTTTTTTCTTAAATAATCTAAACAAAATGCTTAATTCTGCTTCAGCGTGCTGACTTAAAATTAGAATAGTACAAAAGTGGAAAGAAAATGACATTTTTTAAAATGTCAGGCATTAAGATAATGGAGCTTGGTGCTGTCAAATATGTTTCTTTAACAAAGTTACATTCAACAGAGTCCGTGGTCAGGATTCCAGTCCATTTATGCTGTTCAGATTTCTAAAGCCTATTTCCAGGATACAATACAATAATCTTTTCACACTGCTAAAAAGCAGGAGGAAAAATATTTTTCACACTACTGTACCTAATATATTTCTTTAAATTTCTTGCAAGGGATGGGTAGCTGAATAAGACTGATGGAAGTAAGATCATAAAAAAATTTACAAACCGAAGGAGGCTATTCAACCCATACGGCCGGTTAGATACCGAATAGCTTTTCAAACCAAGTGGCCTTCTCAAGGCATTTTTCAGAGTACAGGAATAAGTACCCAGGAATGAGAGTATGCATCTATCACGCTTCCACTTGCTCTTTCTCTTAAAAACACTTCTCCTTAGTTTATACTTATGCTCCCTGATTTCTGTTTAACAGTTGATTCTGGAGTTATGAGTAAGCAAAGAAAAGGAACTGTACAGTATTTGTTCATTAGTTTTATATGCTTTCTGTATATATGCTCTCTTTTTCTATATGCCATAGATATTGTGTCAAATGAAAAGCCCAAGGAGCTTGTTTAAAACAGTACAAGAGAAATACAGTCTAAGCCCGAAATACTGTAATAAATACAAGCACGTATGGCCCGAACATATATTTTGTCAAGTTAACATGTTACACATTGTATCATACCAGTCATTAAAATACATGACCACATAAGCATACAGTAGGTGTTTTTTTTATGGATCATGTACTGCACCTTCTTTATTTTTTGCTTCAAGATAAAGTGTGATTAAAAACTGGGAAACAAAGTCCACGAATCTCTAATATTTAGAGCTAGCAGCCATATCACCCTGCAACTCACAACTGGTAACCCACTGAAGCTAAGCAGGTGTGAGCCTGGTCAGTACCTGGATGGGAGACCTCCTTGGAAAAACTAAGGTTGCTGCTGGAAGAGGTGTTAGTGGGGCCAGCAGGGGGCGCTCGCCCTGCAGTCCATGTGGGTCCTAATGCCCCAGTATAGTGACGGGGACACTATACTGTAAACAGGCGCCGTCCTTCGGATGAGACGTAAAACCGAGGTCCTGACGCTCTGTGGTCATTAAAAATCCCAGGGCGTCTCTCGAAAAGAGTAGGGGTGTAACCCCGGCATCCCGGCCAAATTTCCCATTGGCCCTTACCAATCATGGCCTCCCAATAATCCCCATCTCTGAACTGGCTACATCACTCTGCTCTCCTCCCCACTGATAGCTGGTGTGTGGTGAGCGTTCTGGCGCACTATGGCTGCAGTCACATCATCCAGGTGGGGCTGCACATTGGTGGTGGTGGAGGGGATCCCCATTATCTGTAAAGTGCTTTGAGTGGAGTGTCCAGAAAAGCGCTATATAAGTGTAAGCAATTATTATTATTATTATTAATATTTGTACATAGAAGTAACCCTTTCAGCCTCACAGCAAAGAACCTTGAGGTGACAACAGTAGCTTTTCTTTCAGTTTCGCTCTTTTCCCCACTTCTCATTCTTTGCTTTATGCGTTTAACATGGGAAGTAACATTTCTAGATCCCAGCACACGTAAGGAGTATAGATTCCAGAGTAGGCCAATAACATGTCTAACAGAGCAATATATTGTTAATCTTTCACATTAGATGACCCCTCCCATGCATTCTTTTTGGAATATATTCTTCTCCTCTTTGGGAGGAGGTACCAGATGCCCTGCTATAAAGATTAAGAGAGTATCTACTTTCTTTATACCTATAAGCTTTCACTTGTTGAACAATGAAAATTGTTTGCAATTAGTTAATAATATTCTTCTTATTATAATGATTGTTTTTAGATTCTTTATAAGCTAAGTATTTGTTTGTAATCTTATTTTGCTGATAGAATTCTGATTGAGCATTTAATGTTGTTTTGTATTACTGTTGGTGTATTATATATAGTAATACAATACAACAACAAGTATTATACTGTTCTTGTATTGTAATACTGTCATATGTGTAACATGTTCTTGATGTGCAAGACAAATTCCCTTAGGGGCAATAAAGATTAATTCAATTCGATAAGGAGAGACTGCGAGTTTCGGTCTTATGAATTTGCATGGTTGTGACTTTTACGGAAGATGTCATGATTTGGAATCCTGCTCCAGTTAATCATTTCATTGTTTATCATATTTAGCATTTTTTAGTTCTATGGAGCTCTCTGTTCATGTGCCTTCTCTGTATCCAATGTTTTTTTTAATATTTGATCCAGAACCACACACTGCAAAATAAGGTTTGCAGCTTGACGTTTCCTGATGCATTTTTGTCTGCTAATTTCTGCTAGCTTATCTGCTAGCCAGCAGCCATATCACCCTGCAACTCACAACTGGTACCCCACTGAAGCTAAGCAGGTGTGAGCCTGGTCAGTACTTGGATAGGAGACCTCCTACAGTAGGTTGCTGCTGGAAGAGATGTTAGTGGGGCCAGCAGGGGGCACTCACCCTGCTGTCTTTGTGGGTCCTAATGCCCCAGTATAGTGATGAGGACACTATACTGTAAAAAGGTGCCGTCCTTTGGATGAGACGTAAAACCGAGGTCCTGACTCACTGTGGTTATTAAAAATCCCTGGGCGCTTCTTGAAAAGAGTAGAGGTGTAACCCCAGCGTCCTGGCCAGATTTCCCTCTGGCCTTTACCAATCATGGCCTCCTAATAATCCCCATCTCTGAACTGGCTTCGTTACTCTGCTCTCCTCCCCACTGAGAGCTGGTGTGTGGGGAGTGTACTGGCGCACTATGGCTGCTGTCGCATCATCCAGGTGGATGCTGCACATTGGTGGTGGTGGAGGAGAGTCCCCATTACCTGTAAAGCGCCTTGAGTGGAGTGTCCAGAATAGCGCTATATAAGTGTAAGCAATTATTATTATTATTATTATTATTATTATAAATGTTTTCAGGCATTTTTTGACAAAGTAGTTTTCCGCTGTCTCTGGGCGAGTACTTTCTACTGACTTGTTTCTATAAAAGAAGGTGGATGTGCAGAGGGTATACCCAAGTTAAAAAAGTCACCATCCCTTTCTTCACGTGGGCAAACCCCAACCCCTCCTGCCCTCCAGTCCTCTTGCTCTGGTTTGTGTCTGAAGCTGTCACTTAGGACACATTAGCAGTTTCTTTGGCAACCTGCTATACTTTATATCCTCTCCGACACAGGAATTTCTGTGTCAAGTCCATCTGAATGAAATGGGGGGGGCTGTGTTACTGTGTTGTGCATAGCCATAGATTACAATCAGCTGCTCACACACATTGCTAAAGGGATTCCGCTTACAGATTTGGATTGTTTAGTAATTAATTCTATGTTATTGTCTGCCGTGAGTTGTGGGCATGTTAACAGTAACTGTACTCTGTCTAGTCTTACCTGTAGTAACAGTGCCTGTATGTTACTATACAGTGGTTAGGTCTGTCTCGCCACCTTCAGCTCAATGTCCACTTGCATTTTACTGTAGCATTGGTTCCACAGAAACTAGTCCGTCCAGTTATTAACTGTAATCAATGCTAGATGCTTAGTGCAATTATAAAATTAGGGGCTCGTAAATGATGTCCAAATAAACTCCAAAAGGGCGACATTCGTTTGCATGTGAAAACATGGGAACTTTGCCGTGCAGAAAAGCATCTACTGTTTCCATTTCTCTAAGGAGCCTTAGGGAAAAGAGGATTCATTTTCTGAGTTCTGTTGCCGTCACTGAAATGCTAGACCTAAAGACCTAAAACACAATTACAGCAGTTAGTAAACAGAGTCAGGGCCGTCGTCTTCTGACCACAGCGATGAATCACGATTGGAGCTGGAAGAAGCATGTTCTCCTTTTTAAATAGGACAGATTTCACCATTCATAAGACACCACAACAGACAGAAGAGCACTGTGGGAGCAGTGTAACAGACTTGTCCGGCAGGCAGGAGCAGTGTCGTGAGCGTGTTACAGATCCTCAGTGCCTCAGATCCTCACAAGAGGAACTTTCTCTGTGGTGGTCCAGAGCCTGCTCTGCTGTTGTCCTTTAGAGGGTTTTTAATGGCGTGGGAAGTCCTGGGGTTGGGGCTGTCTTGGCAAGCTGTCACAATCTGTGATTTGTGAACTTTACTCTAAACTTCATAAAGAATTTATATTCTCAAAAAACAGCATACAGGGCTCTGTTTTTAAGCACATGAATTACATGCTATCATGCACTTTGATACGCGTTTTTCAGACCTTGACACAGTCCTTCTCCAGCTTATGTGACCTGTGGGATCTGATTTGAAATAGTTGTGACCATCAAACACACATTGAAATCACACTTCTTCAAAATGGTTTTAGTTGCTGATGTAGAACAATTATGTCAATATTATCTGTTTACGCTCATACCTCAAATAGTGCAGAATACACTATATGCTTATGTTTTATGCATTACTTTTCTTTCTGGAACTGTTATATTGTTCACATGAACACAACAGAACCATAATACAGAATTCAGCAGGACAATATGGAAATGTAAACTACCTCAGGACTTCTTGTTCTCATCAGTAATAATGTTTTTTATCATTCAGTAAGAACCCATTGTTATTCAGCCAAACACAAGCAGCTCTTGCTTAGACTTCCTTGGAATATTTACAGCTTTATCGTGCGTTACCATTTACCTAAGGATGATGTTTTTCAAATCGAAATATTGTGGTACAAGTAATGTTGCTTTTTTAATCCTGCTTGCCAAACATATTTTATGACATCATAAGGGTTTGGCATAATCTATATAAGAGAATTGGTCTGGTATTTTGTGTAAGAGAGCGTAACAGGTTTTGTACTTCAAATACAAGTCTGGAAACAAGCTTGTGCTCAACAGAGTATTAGCAAATGGCAAACATTTTTAATGACAAACTGTAAATCATCATAACTTTAATGGCAAGTTATTTTCTTCATTTTACAATGTCATTATTCCTGGTGTGTATAATGAATTTTAGGAAATCATTGATTATATTTCAAGCTGTTTCCCAACAGGAATGAATGTCATCGATATATCCTCAAAAATTAGATACGGCTTTTTTCTCTCTCCTGTCAGGGTACAATTTTTACCTCAGGGGTGCCAAAATCTGTTTGTCATTGTTCTTCAAACATCTCCTGTGTCAAGGGTCCTGCATTTTAAACAAAAAAGGATTTTTGCCCACATAAGAGACCACAGAAGTTTTTGTCTTTGAAATTGTTTGCTTTGAATGCAGCTGGTTTCTGTCTATCTCCATTTTGGTGTGCCTGTTTGCATGTTTCATTGATTGTAATATGCATTATGGGGAAACATTTGCAAGAGAAATATTAGAATCTGTAGAAACCAGCATGTTGGAAGTAAAGGATACTGTCGTTTGCAGTGTCTTGCTTTGTGAGATGCAGTTATATCCAGATGCGGGTTACCATTGAAATCAGGATGCCTGTGGAAACGAGAGGGTCTGAAGACAACTTAATGTCAGGTGTTAGCACATTGATAGTATTCAGCATGGTACTGTTGTTAGAGATGAATACTTGAAGAGGAAGGCTTATACAAACATTGGATGATTTGGTTTTAACAAACAACACGGGTTTGGTAACAATGAGTCATGAAAAGAAAACCTAATCTTTCCCAAGATCCTGTCGCATTTTCACGAAGTATCCAATTTCTTTCCTTTTAGTTTATTCAAAGCTTTGCTAGGGGGGTTTGCTCCAGAGCATTCCAGGTAACGAGTCTTCTGGGTCATCTGGCTAATAACCAGTTCTGCATATGTAGACTCAATTTCTGAGCGTTTGAAACTACTGTTTGTCCAAGTTTTGATTATGACGGAAAGCAGGCTCATTAATCATTTAACAACTAGAGATGACCCAATTAAGAGAGAGTATTATGAGTGCTTGTGTTCTTGTCTTCTTAACACTACAGTTTTTAGACTACGGTCTAAAGCTGCAATATTGCTCAAGTCTTGGCAGTGACAACCTAGGAAATACATTTCCATAGGGGGCGGAGGGTGGTAAAATAAATAACAAATGTTCCACTTTGTCATTCCAAACCTATTGACATCACATCTGAGATAATGACCGAAGTGCTCAGTTACAAGTTTTAATTAGTGGTAGAACTTAGTAACATGGAAGCCATCCCACAGTAGAAAATCCAGCCAGGGTCATTGTGGAGTGGTAGGAGAACTGAACCTATAGACTCCGCTGGTGAGATTTAACCTGGTTTTGCTTATTGTCTTCTTAATTATAAATTACAGTTTGGCTCGTAGTTTAACGGTAATGAATTGCATCCAGACTTGCCTTGGCATGGGCCTGTTTCTGCTGCGTTCTCCTCTTTCTTCTGTACTGCCTAGTTGTGGTTCCCATTGCTCTGGAGAGACATCTTCCTGAACCAGCAAGTCTGCGCTCTCAACACAAACAGATATCTGGTACACAGATGGGCTGCTGGTATAGACCTCAGTATTTTTTCCAACATGCTTGTTTACTAAACCTAGGCATTTGGAATCTGTCCTAATATCTTTACCCATAAAAAAATGTAGGACTGGCTTATTTGGTTTTCTTTAATGTCCTTTATTCATTTAATGTCTTGGATTTCCAGCTCTGACTGTTGTATAATGGTAGTCACATGTTCTCTAAGGTATCATTATGCTGAGTGCCCTCACCAGGAGAGGTTGTACCGCTTAGCTCATGTGTTTTTTAGCAGCTAATTGATCTGAGGATCTTACCCAGGCATGTTGTGTGAGACACCCAGGGGATCAGCTTGAACAACATGGCTGACCAGGGTGTTCCCTACTCTAATGCCTAGGCTGGCAGTGTCAGGTGTATGCAAATAGCCACTCATCTCTGACTCACCTTTGAAATCATCTGAAGATTTGAAATCCCTTTAAAAAGTGTCATGGCCAAAGTCCAGAATGTGGGTCACATTTCAGAGTATTTCAGTAGGGCTGAGACAGTGTGTACAGTTGCTGTCATGTGGTGACAACTCAAAATCTACTCCTATAGCTTCAGATCCCTCCCACACCCTGTTGCCTTTTCTCTAGATGGGATGGATAGATGGAAACGGGGGGCTGTAATATAATAATATGACTTGAGGGACATCTGAGCATCCTGCCCCATCGTGTCAGAACCTGTTGGCAAGATCTGATGTATGGATAAAAGAAGACATTTGGAAAACCTTTTGTGCACGTACTATAAGTTTTGAAAGAAAAAGCAGAAAAATGAAGGTACTGCTAATAATCCAGGTAGCAAAGGTGTTTGACATGTTAATGAAACATCATTGAAAAATAGTTGTTACTTCTTTATAAAGTGTGTCTGTGTTTCTGCCTGTACTCTCCAACTGAGTCTTTCTGACTCACTTACATTCACAAATGTGTGGATGCTTGTGCAAGTTAATGCAAACTCTTTTGGGGCTATTGTTCTGGGTCAGGATTGAGTGTGGTCTATTAACCATAAGCTAAAAAAAACTGCTAATAAATAGCAGTCCAACATCTGCAGATGCAGCTATCTGGATGGAAGGAGGTTTTGAATAGCCAATGCAATCAGTTATAGATGTTGCATTCTTCTTTAGTTTGCTGGATGGAAGTTAGGAAAGGGGAGGCATTGAAATTTTTAACTTTGTCATTTCAAAGTCTTGTTTTACTTTATTGAAAAAACAACAAATTCTGCCATGTCCTTGAACCAAAGTCCATTATGTCTTTGTAGATTGGCTAAAATTGTCAAAAAATTGCTGTGCCATTTACTAACATCAACAGAATATCCTTCTTTACTTTGAATGTTCTGCACTGAAGGCAGAGTTTTGATATTCTTTTATAATTAGGTGGGATATGATGACTGCTCAACACGGCACATAACAGGTACCCCTGTTCTGTTGTCAAATTTCCGAAGGTCACACAGAGGCCTCTCGCTTGGCTGCCAAGAGGAGAGAGCCTTGTTGATCTGATGTCCGGGCCTTCATTTAGTTTCTCCTTGCCAGTTCCCAGGCTTTAATGATGATGTCACCTTTCAGTGAGGATAAATACAAGTTTCAACCCGTTTCACTCGTGTGAAGAGGTATTTTTTTAATTTCCAGATTTATATTTAGATATGCAATGTCCTGAGAAGCCTTGTAATGACCTGTTTTTTTTCAGATCAGAAGACGTCCCTGTACAGCTGGTCAAGCTAGACCAATAAACAGACAGTCAGGGTCTGGGTTGTGTCAGAAGGAACAGATGTTTGGGAGTAACAGTGACTTAGGAAGCACACATGCTGTAAAAGACTATTTTTGTGTTCACCTCAGAAAAAGTGCGTGGGTCCTCTAGAGCTTACATTTATTCGAATGA
Source organism: Atractosteus spatula (assembly GCF_055471065.1). Lineage (NCBI taxonomy): Eukaryota > Metazoa > Chordata > Actinopteri > Semionotiformes > Lepisosteidae > Atractosteus > Atractosteus spatula. The sequence goes on along the minus strand of NC_142726.1, from coordinate 4,701,097 downwards.
CGTTTTACTGGACACTTTTCCTAGCCTATAAAATATTTGAAACAAGATTTTATTTCTCCCTTTTCTCTATGAGTGAGGGGTTTGTCTGCTGATTTGTTTTGTTTTTGCCTCTGAACCATGAAAAATGTTTTCTGTTTGGTCCTTTGGGTTATATGCCTGTTTATATTTGCTGATTCCAGTTTAAAAACATTTGTTAAAGATACTTAAAAGGTCCCATATGTGACATTTTATGAAGGTGCTTACTGTATGTCCACCTGTTTGACAACCAAAGTTTGATTATTAAAAGCTGGTAATCTGTCAAAATCATAGTTACTTCACTTGAGATGGATCTGGAAATATTAGCACACATTCATGATGCATTGTGATTCTAAAAATAAAATCAGACCCTGTTTGCATTCTGTTGCATTTTATTGAACTATTCCTGTGGTTTATTAATATTTTATAAGCGTGTGAAAGGAAACATTTAATCTGGTTAAATCATCTGATTTGAACATTATTCATTGCAAACGTAACTGCTGGCTGTGAAGTCTGTAGTGCTACACGACTTGTTTTCTCTCATTAAATTTCAAAAACTTCAATTAATTTTATTTAGAATTTTTTACCCTGGTTTTAAAAATTGAACACTACATAAGCACATTTTTCCCCCTTTACTCTGTGACAAAAGCATCCAAATGTTGAGTCTTTAGTGACACTTCAAGATTTACTGCTGACATTTACTGCTCGGTGACTAACAAACAACCAAACTAACTGGCCATTAATTTCACATAATGGCCAGTTTTTCTTATCCTCTCGGACCTCTGTTTGTTTGTGGTACAGCCAGAATTCAAACTGGCTGTCTCCAGTTTGTAGAAAAGACATTTCGTGGTGAAACCTACAACCAGGTGAGATACTCAAGATATTCTATACTATAAGTCTAGAAAATAATGCAAAAGATCAAGACCTTCAATGCCTGAAACAGTCTGGAAGTGCTAAATTTAGAGCTGAGTTATTGTTGGGATTCTAAAAATACAGTGTTATGCTCAACTAGATTGTTTGACATCCATGGTAACTGTAAATTGAGCTGTGGTATTGCAGCTCACCCCATTTCACCTTTATTAAAGGTAATCTTTTTAATTGAAAGCAGGGATAAGTTATAGACTAAGTGCCCATAAATAAACCTTATACACTGAAACTGAAACTTTTGTACTGAGCCATGAATGTTAAAATAAGTAGCAGAAAAACATTAACAGGTTTACCCTGCAATTATGCTTGCTTAATTTGAATGGTTAAAAAGTACATTTATAATCTGAAACAAAATGCAGTGTAACTTGTCCTAGGTTATTGGAGTATGCAAATAAATCGGAGTCTTTTATTAAAGATGGTCCCAAATTCTGTTCGCTTAACCTCATATCCTTTTATCACCAATTTTTAATCTTATCGGAGGATAAAGAGGGTCTTTCGCAAGGAACTATCTGTTTGAATCCTACTAAATAAAAAAACAATACCCAAACTCAGAAGAGAAATTGTCAGAATTTTAATTTACAACTCGGAGAACATTGTAACCTTATTAAAATGACTATATGTAATGTTAGTACAGCTTCATAAAAAACAGAGCAGTATTTGATTTGAAAATGTCTTTTTATATAGAAATCAATCAATTTCGTAAAAACAAATGCACACAAAATGTTGACATTTTTCCTCACATGTATTTTCCTCTAAACATGTGTAAGACTTAATTTACATGAGCATCTTTATTAAAAAAAGAATTGAATCTGTTAAAAGATCAAGGAAATGCTTCTAACTGGGTCCTTACTGGAGTTATACTGGATGGGCCAGTACACTCACAGTAAGACAGGCTGTGATACACAAGATGCCCCAATTCTCCAAGTCTCGGGAGTTGTATAAAAAGCCTGGCTCCCACAGTCCCTCATAAAATAAAACAGATGTTTCTTGTAATTGTTGTGCACATCTCTCCCCAAACAATACCAGCCAAGTGGAAATACTGAGATTTCTAAAGGGATTCAGTTAAAAAAAACACACCTTCCTCAACAGACTTCTGAGATAGCATGCTCACTTACTGAGGGATGGGACAATTTTCACGTTTTGTTGAGTCGTATAAAAGTCAATCTAAAACGGTCATAAAAATATCAGCTTTTGATTTAAGTAGGGCTTTATTTAGGTGCTTTGACAAAAAGGGTGGAAAGCAAGAAATACGGGCATGTTTTGGTTTTGATCTTCCATTCTTAGGATTAAGGTGGGAAGAAATTTCCTATTAACAAGTTCTTTCTTCCATTCTGTCAAATTTTGGCAGCAGTTCATTTGGGTTATTCTGCAGACATGCTGGCACCCAGTTCCCTTTACTCCGTAGGTTTCATCTTAAGAGCCTTGAGGGACGAAACACAAGAATTACCTTTCAGCAAGATTGACATTAACGTCTGTTATATTTGTCCCTACAGGGCTAATAATTGTTCCCTTCTTAGAATTTCAGAACAGTGCTGCGAAATTGTAAAACCAAATCACTGGTTTACCAGCCGTTTACTTGTATTAGTGACTCCAGACTGCTTAAGCCTTTCCATTATGAAGTTGAAGTCTTTCCATTATGGACATTTTGACATAAACATTCTGTGACAAACAAATTGAAGACAGTTTGTATTTTGGGTTTTATTTTACAAAGTCAGAGAGGGCATACTGAATAACTATAAACCTCAAGTAGTAGTGACTCCAGTGGTCACTCTTCAAAAAGTGATCATTCTTCGATTTCAGGGGGCTTGTGTTTTATGGTATGTTTGATAAAGACTTGTACTGTAAATACGCGGTTGTGTCAGTCTAAAGAAACCCAAGAGAACTGCTATTGAGAGACAGCAAACACCTAAAGTCATTCCTGCTGTGGTCTAAATAGTCCAATGATTAGAACATATAGAAGTTCCCTCTGAGGTTACAGGGGAAAAGGAGTACAATATGATATAGCATGTAAGTGTGGAAGAAAAGTGTACTTTTCTCAAGACAACCCATCCAGCCCCACATACAGTACTCTGTCAGCCCCATACACACCACTTTCCTGTTCATGCTAAACCCTTGTTTTGAACATAAACAAATTCTCACACATACCTTTCTGTTGTTACCTTCTGTAAGTTATTATTTTTAATTTTTGTATTTTATTTGGTGCTGCTGTTGCGTTCTTTTCACCGAGACGGTTTCCTGTGTGGGCTCAGTGGAGCTGCAGATTTTACCAGAGGAAATTTAAAAAGGACTGCAAATGATCATCCTGGGTAATGGAAATATTGCCGAGCAAACGCACCTGAGTTAGTCATGGTGTAATTAGTGACAGGCCTCTGTGAATAAGCAGATATCCCCGACTGATTTTCACAGCAAGGATGTGGCCGCAGTTGCTTTTGTGCCATGAAGGACAACACCCATGCAAACGGGCCACAAGGAGACCGCAGGAGATCATTCTGAGATGTGCAGCAGTGTGCCTCAATTAACATGAGACACATTTGAGTTGTTTAATGGGTCGTGGTGTTTGTAGGGAATTACGCAAGGCTGAGTCAGGATTAAAAAATATCTGGGTTATTGATCTAAAATGTGTGGGGGCTGCCAGTGAATCTTCAGGAGTTCGTGAATTCATATCCCTCCCGACTCAGCGGCTTGTTTCAGATGTTGCCTTGCTTGGAAAATCAGGTTCATTTTTTCTGGAAGTGAGAGTGCTGTTATTTCTAACTTTTAATTGCTGGACTTGAAGTGTGCGATTGCATTCGGAATTATGGAAAGCAGACTTGTTTAACGGCCTCATTTCTCATCATAAAACGATGTTGGATCCCTATGTTGAAGCGAGTACAAAGGTGGAAGCAGATTGCAAGCAAAATAAAAACAATTTTAACAATATGGGCTTTGATGACTGGACTGGAAGTCTCTGCTTGCATGCAGTATGTTGAAACATCAGAAGATTTCCCGTTTATTTTTAACACTGCAGTCATTACTTATTTTGTTTGAGCAATTAACAGTCACGCAAAACATGAGATAGGCCCTATTAAATCTATTTATACTTCAGTTTCTGTAAATTTGTTTTGTAGTAAATTTGTGTTTCTTGTTTTGAGAGGCTTTTGTTGTCTGTGAGCATAAAGCTCCTGTATGATTTCCAAAAGACAACAAAATCAGCTATCCTACCTCCAATGTCTTTATTAGATCCCTATTAAGTGAAAGGAAATGGTTTCATGATACATGTACCCTGAATGTTTATTGTGAAGATTAGATAACTACATGAAACTCGAGTACATATTATCACAGAGGGTAATTGAATGCAAGGAAAGTGAGAAATACTACACCAATCCAAACCTTGTTTTTCTTGGGAAGGAAATTTTAAAGATTTGTCTATCCCTGGGACTTCCCTGTTAGAAGAGTCTAAAGGTCTATAGAACATTTTCAGTTCTACAGCTGGAGTCTGAGCAATCTCTCTGTGTTTTTCCATTGAGTGATGAAAGAATTGGACCCTGCTTCGTCCCTCATGTGTTTGTCTTACGATTTACAATACGAAGCCTCCATACCAGAAGCCATATTTTAGATGAAATTGCTGTCGTTAAATGTGTGGCCACCGGTGTCAAATGAAGATATTATGAACAAAAACAGTTTTTTTCAGGCATTTTTATTATACCACTTTATATTATATTGGAGACAAGTACGTACTTTTGAGATTACAACTCTTGATAATAGTTACTTCATTCCTATCGATGTGTTAGTGAAGCAATAGTTTGGCACTGTGATTTCAAGTTCACCCCTACATGAACCATTGTTTCACTGTTCGCTGACATCTCTTTATTATTGCAAGGAAAGAAGACCAGACATCGTACAATTTCCACCTCCCACAAACGTCAGGTATATATACTATCCGTCTCCACATGGATCGTAGTTGAACGTTGTGAAAGCTGTTTGTGTTAAGGACATAAACTAATGTTCCATCATGAAAGGCATGTTCTTTCCATCCAAAATTATATGTTCATAGAAAAAATTCATACACAAGCACAGCCCGTTCCTCATAAAAATGTGCAGGATGCCTTTAGAGAAAAAACAGCTCACAAAGTGTGAAAGTTTGAGTCACTCTCAGATCTTTTCTCATCTTTCTGAACATCAAAAAAGGGCCAATTGCAATAAAGCAGATGTTGTCGTAATTGGAAAATTGCACCTTTACAATACAGAGTGTTTCCAAATGCCCCACTTGAGACTGATTATCCACACATATTTCAGGAAAGGCTTTTTGATGACAATAAGAAGGAAAAGGTGGTTTAGATTCATGCTTAGGTGTGTATGATGAGCGTCTGTCACTGCTGGTGAGCTGCACGATACACAATTCATCTGTGTCAATACTGATTGATGACTCTCATTTCACCAACAAGCTATATAGTAATGATGGTATAAGTATTCAGACCCCTTGCTGTGGAAAGCCTCAATGAATTTACAAGCATCTTTTTTGTCTGCATGTGTGGTGTTTTTACATGTATGTGAGTTTTCCTTTATCTGAACTAAGGGGTACTCTTTGCTGGACTTTTCTGTAGGTTGTTTCAGATATGACTGTGTCATCATGACCCAACACTCTGCATGCAAATTGCTGTCTGTCCAACTGCTGTTACATAGCCCAGGACTAGCATCCCTTCAGTCAGCTCTGTAATAGGATTTGATGTCTCTGTAATTGATCACATTTTCTTTGAATGCCGAAAATCAGATGTAAGGCTATTTATTGACTGATGATGGGTGCTTCTGCTAATAATGGTAAACTGAATCTACTGTAGATTGAAACTTATTGTACATTGTAAGAGCTTTAAGTTGGATATAAATGCTTCTTCTTGAGGAACCTATAGAGCTAGTGTTGTTTACTGAAGAATACTTGTACGAGTCTTAAGGCAGTTATCTCAGGTTTAAGGATACAAAAGGGATTTAAAATTAGCTGGTGCATGGTAGGGGTTTTTGGGGGGATCAGACTTTTTTGTGATCGTTTCAAATATCTAACAACAGGAGCCAAGAACACAAACATGAGAGTGCGGAAAACATTGTTCAGGCTCAAGTTTGTCTGGGCACATTGTCTAAACGTCTGCAGGATAAAAAAAAAAAGTGTTGTTTCTGCAGTCCGAGTCTGGCACAATTATGACCACCGAGGCCTACTTGTAAACCACTCAGACTAGCTCTGCTGTTTTTATTTTTGTTGGGGCTCTTCCACTGCTGCTACATTATAAAGGTAATTGGTAGTTTGTTCAAACTAAGCCCATATTATTGATAGGAGTATATCTGTAGCAAGTAGCGCAGCAGATGTTGCTGAAATAAGTCTGTAGACAGGATGCTGTAAAAGATCCAGAATCTGGATCATAGAGAAATGGAGATGTTTTCCAAGAAATATTAAAGAATGCCTGTCTAGATATTGCTGCTGAGTGAAAACAGATATGTGATTTTAATTATTTTAAGAAACACCCAGACATTTCTAAATGTAGATTTTGTGTATATAAGAAGAAATTCAGTTGTGAGCCAATAGTGTTAATGCAAGCCCTGTTTGTCATATGTGTACAATGTTGTAATTGCTGTATTGAAAATATATGTATTCAAAACATAAATCACAATCTAAAATACAGTTCTGCATTTCAACTGCTGCATTTTCATTTCAAGATATAATTTACAAAGATTATTTTGTAAGAGTGAAATGTAGACATGCACATTATGTACTATATATCTTGCTGTAGTATTTACATTAAATTAAAATCTAGAACCTTAAGACAGCAGGTGCTGTGACTTGTAGAGATTTTTTGGGCACAATTTTTAAACAAATATTAGTTTCATATGTCTTTTTTATTTCTGTCTTGAAGAGGAAATGATTTGTAATAAAAGCTGAATCTGAAGCTTGTGGATGTACTAGCTTAAAACTGAAACAGCACGTACTGTAAAGCAAATCAAAGTCCACCTTAAACATGTTGTGAAAACCTGCACAGATGTCAACGCCAATTTTACAGAGACAGCGAGTGCACCGCAGCTCTGGCTGACCTGACAGGAGGCAGCTTATGGTGTCACTGCAAGATGCAGGAGCCGTGTGGCAGAGGAGTACACTGTGACACATCAGACTCGGACGTTTCATGGGAACTTTGAATTGGTGCAGCCTTTGCTGTAGGGAACATTTTGTACTATGAGGTGTTACTGTTACTTTTCTGGGAACCCCCTCCTCCCCACCATGATGAGTCATTTGGACCTTTTCTCCTGTTAATCCTCCAGACACAACACATTCCTTTGCCCTTCTTCACCAGGAGATCCTTTATTCTCCCTCAGACTGCGTCAAGTCTGGTCCCCCACGATCCAAAAGCTCTCCCTAACAGAGGCTGTGGTGGTGACTCATCAAAGAGACCTCTCCTGCCTCAGTGCAGGCATTTCATTTGTACTTTCAGGCTCTGCGAAGCTTGAGCCACTGATAACCAGTATCTCTGGTGAAAGTGCACTGTTAACACTTTCAGAGGCTGCTTTTTCACACATGGCACACATCTGGAGGAATTATAGAAGCAGGGGGAGATGACAGCTGTTCAGTATAGGAAGCAGAACAGAATACAGGGAAGAAGCAAAAATGTTTAAACTTCTGTCTTGTTTGTAGTTTGTAATTTTCAATTTTAACATTATATAAAATACTCTGTAATGTACTGCATTATACTGATTAAAGTTTACTGTATTCCAATCTGGAATAGGCTGAAACAGTCAACGCGTGATGAGTTAGTGTAAAGCTAACAGTTCTTCAAATTTCTCCTCAACACAACAACGTTCATACTTTTTTAATGTCTGATGTTTGTTCACAAAGCTGTTAAAGCTACAGTATCATTCAGATTTTCTTACTACCTTCATCTCTTATTGGTGGTGAAATCTGTCCTGTAATTTGCTTTTGTTAGATGTGGGGTCTGTTTTAGAGTTTCATGAGGCAGCATTTATACTTGCAACAGACATCTGAAAATGTGTCTCCAAAGGGAAGCATTTCTAAAGTGTAAGATGCCTGAAGAGGTCTGTTATGGTGTTCATATCGAGGTATGAGAAAAAACATAGGAACTGTTTTTTCCTCTTGATTTTTTTGTGCTTCAGCATTTTTGTCAGTACTGGGTAGAAGAAGCTTTTCTTTACACAGATAAAAGCAGTTGTAGGATAACAAACCAAACCTCACTAGTGGGCAAGAAAAGGAGAAATCAAATGTCTATTTTAAGAAGGAAGGACTCTGCACAGAAAGCAGAAAGGACTTGTTTAAGGGGGTGTTTTTTGTGAACTTAAGGTCAGGGACATAAGAGTCCAATCTCTGAGCCTGCAGTCCCTGGAACCCATCAGCACCTGCACAAAGGAGCCATTCTTACAGGGCACCTGCACTGCCAGCTTCTCACACAGCTGATACTTGTTGCTAATCGAAGATCAGTCAGCTCTCCCCTCCTACTGTACCTGCTGCAGACAGATCCATTTCTTCTCCTTTCTTGAGCTTTATAAAATCTTTCTTCTGAGCTCTACAGGGACAGTATAAACAGTGTCCAAGCAGGTGCACCCATCTCCAAATCCTCATTCAACTTTCAAAGGATTACAGAGCAAGTGTTTTTTAGGATATTCAAATGTGTCTAGCTTGGCAGTGTGTGTCTGTACTTCGCGGTGTGCAAGAATTAAGTTTTTAAGAAGGTTTTAGTAGTTCTATGGACTCTGTTTACTAACGCGTCAGCATCCTTGTGTTTGAAATTAAGCTTTATATTTAAAAGTTATTTTTTACTATTAGTTTTGCTGCTCACACGCAGACTTTGACACCACTCTGACCTATATTAACCATATGTTTTGGAGGGTCATTTTCTTAAAATTCACGATAAGGGTGTTAAAATTAAACTAATCTAAACTTTCAAAATATGTTATATATCATAATGTGTTTAATTAATTAAATATACCTACTTTGGTGCAGCACACAATGCATTTACTGATTCTGGTTTTCCTAATGGCTGATATTGTCACCTGGGTCACTGCCTGGGATTTGAACAATGAAAGGAGACTCAAACATATACTGTACCTGCCTCTTTCTCTGACCATTCTAAAGTCTTTCCAACTATACTGAATTTATGAGCCCTCTGGTTGGGTTTCAGGCCAATTCCAGTGCTCTTGTAATACTGATATCACAAGTAAAATTAATCTGAATTTCCTCATATTTTGCTTTTTTGTAATACAAGAGAATTTCAGGTTGCCAGGTCCAGCAACTATACTAACCCTCTCAAACCTATAAATAATCAATCATTTCTTCCTGCTTTAATGCAGCTACAGTAGGTCTTGTGCTATGCAGTGCAAGGTTTTGGCAAAACACCTGTACTCTCGAGTTCAACATGAAACACATCTGCAACACAGCAGTTAGGCTTTTAAATGTTTCTTCGTTATTCTGCAGAATTTGTCTTGAAATATTGAAAGCTAAATACTGTAGGCCAGCTGAGCTTGTACTTGTGGTGATTTTTTACCTTAACCTTGAAGGAATATGCTGTCCATAAAATATTTTTCAACACTATCATTTTTTAAAACAGCATTCATCAACAGAATAGGCTAAAAGTACAATTCGGTTTTTCTAATAGTTTAAAATATTTAAATGCAGTTGACATTAAATTTAATTGAAAGGTTAGCCTTTAGTATTTTTTTTGTTGCAGGTGTACTAGTACTGTATATATCTTTTTAAATAAGAACTTTCTTCTCAGCATTGGATATTTCCTAATTCCTTACATTTAATACAAGGGAAAATGATGAACTTGAAGCAAACCTAGAAGCTACAGCTTTAAATGCAAAATTACAAGTTGAAAACCCACAAGAGAAGGATTGTCACTTATGTCAAAAAATCAAGAATGAAAAAACAAAAGAAGCTATAAGACTGCTGCCACCCTAATGAGCACCGTTCAGAATCCCACAGACTATTATTTACTTTGAAGCATCACTCCTAGTCTTTACTTTAAGGCTCTAGGTGTTTTAAGTAAGATGTTTATCAAAGTGAATGTGTAATTCTGACTCTCTAAGCATACTTATCAGTTTCCCCACATCGAGAAATCGTTTTCCCTTGATTACAAAGTTTTTCTTTTTCAGAAAATAAAGGTAAAACACTGGGATTTTGCAACTAACACTACACATGAAAAGAACTACTGTAGGCAGGTGATTGTTTAATTACACACTGAGATAACTGTGTTTTTGTTTTCCACTTTTAATTTATGAATTGTGCTGAAGGCATTTTCAAATAATCTCAGAAACTCCTGTAAATTAAACAAATCCAACATGATTATTCTTCCCAAAATTCTTCTTATTCCCACGTTGCTCGGTGACTTTGTAGGTTTTCTTTTATAAAAGAAACATTTTGACGGTTCAGAGAAATCAACATGTATAGGTATTCGGTTCTCTGCTGCATTGCAAGCATAATTTGTTTGTTGTAAATAGATTATGCAGGAACTGCAGCATGCGTCTTTCCGAAATTCTGCTTTTTGTGTAACATCCACATTAGCTTTATCATCAGATTTATAAATAGGAAGATTTTGATGAAGTTTGATGAAAGCAGGAGCCAGGGCTCTAAATGAGAGGACAACAGCTTACAAGTCTGCTGTGTGGAGTTGTCACGCCCTCACCTTCCTCCCCATCCCTTAGTTTTCTCTTATAGGCCAAAGACATGCAGTCCAGGTTAGCTGGCATCAGTAAATTGCCCTCAGTGTGTGCGTGTGAGTAATGTGTGTGTGTTTATAGACAATGGACTGGCTTCCTGCCGGGGTGCAGTTCCACCCTCTGCCTGCGGGGTTAGTTTCCACTTCACTGGGGCCCTCTGCAAGATAAAGCAGTAACTGAAAATGGAGGGGTGTAATACACAGCTCCAGCCCTTCTGTGAGTTATTTCTTTTAGATGCATTTTTTCCCCCTTACTACTGCTGAGTGACATGCCCTGGGACACACTTCTACAAATCTGTTTTGTTCAGTCTGAACCGAAAAAGAAAAATAGCCCTTTGCGTTCAGTCCCCAGTCCCTTCCAGAGAGAGGCTGGGACTGAAATATAAATGTGAGTCTTAGAAGTCGGTTGAGGGGAGAAAGGGAAGGTGATGTCCACCCAAGCTGAACAAAAGTACTGTGCTTGCTGGCTTGGACTGCTGGGTAGATTTCAGCAGCAACTTCCTTAGATATGGATTAGAAAGAAACTTCATCCCCAGAGATTAGGTTGCAGGTCACTTGGCAGACACGGGTATTTGTGCTTGAACCGTTGAAGGTATGTCTCAGGGCCTGCCCTGGGTTCACTGTTGTGGCTTGATTATGATTCCTCAGATTTTCCTAAAGAAGGAATAAAGAGTTATGAGAAAGATTGCAGCTAGGATGATAGGGCTTTCTGGAATTAAAAACTGTATTCAGGACCAGTTAAGGTGAAACTTTCTGTACATTTAAGAGACTGTGTTGGGATTTATGACAAGACCAGTTACAGTAAGTCACAATATACAGCTGTTAAGGACAGTCAAAAGCAGCAGTGCCGAACTCTGCTGGTTTCCCATACTGCAGGCCTGTCATTAGATATATATATATTTGAAAAAATCACTTAGTCAAGTAAATCAGTGTAACTCCATACCCTTGCTCTGGCTGTAGTCTTATCCTGAACACTAACCAGAGATATATAAATGTATCAAGGTACAGTCTTGAAATCTGAATCCCCTGTGATAAGATTTGCTCTTAAATAGATTTCATTCAGCTGAGCTCTAAATGTACTGGGATCCTCATTCCATCAGGTCACAAATGGACAACCTGGCCTTTTTCAAGTAAGTGAGTGAGTTTCCCAGTTACTTCATACAACCTAAAGCACGTGGTGTGTACATGTGTGTAACTTTTATAGGAAGGTGGGGAACCCTACTTCAAAGCTTCAAAATGGGGAAATTTAGGTTCCCACCCAATGTTCCTTTAACTAAGGATTAATCTCCATGATTAATATGTACTTTCACAAAAATTCGGAAGAGCAGGCCTTATAATTAAACAATGGTTATAAACTCAGCATGATGTACAGACAGTTCTTTAACTTGACACTCCCTCGAGGAGATGGGGAGTTTCCAAAATTTAATAACGTTTTTCCCCTGCTTCTAATTAAGGAAAAAAACTTTAAACTCATCCTTTCTAAAGTACAACAGTAGTTACAATATTGGATGTAAAAAACCTCTCCAAAATATCATCACACTGACTTATTTTAAAGCCTAAAACCTAAAACTTGGTTTAGCTATGTTGAGTTTTGTGGTTTTGTGTAGAAGAAATGCCAGTTTTCTAAGTCAAGCTGATTGATTACAGGTGTGATATGGGGTGACCATGACTTGTGTAAATCTTGATTAAAAGATTAAAACATTTTTTCCAATTTTGTCTGCTATAGTTTATGTAATGAAGCCCTTAAGCAGTCCTGTCCGAGTCTGAGCTTGGTGAATGGATTTAAGAATACCAGAATGCAAACTATATTATACAGGCCCCTATTAACCACAATTTATAGTAAAAGGCATAGCTAATAGAGTAATATGTAAAAAACTCTAGGAGTTCATATAAATATCTTTGACAACATTTATTTGTTTTTTCACATGGAGAAATTAACATGATTATAAAGCATAGCTAAACTTCTGCTGTGAATTTGATTTTGATTTATTGTTTTTTCTGGCAGGGAAAATGTATTGGCACCTGAATGAAAAATCAAGCAGGCTCTCTTTTAATAAAGATTTTAGATGCTTATAATAATTAAAGCGATTTTTTTTCTGTATCTGCTGTTCTCATGCAATTGAGTATGTGTCCTCCTTATCTGCAAGCACCCAATAAAATAATTGGGCTACATCTGAGTATTGATTCATTGCTGTTTGCTTAGTCATCCCATTTAAGTTCTTGAACTTTTAAGGCACGTTTGAACACCTTTGAACAACTATTATTTTTTATACATTGGCAGACATTTAGGTTTTCAATCAAAGACCCATTATCTTGATTGGAATATGAAATCTTTTTTCTAATAAAGGCCAGATAAAGGGAACCTTGGACTTGGTTTGTTCCTTCCTGAATTACTCCTTTTCAAAAGAAATTACTTTACTTAGAAAAAGGTTTTATTTTTTTGTGTGTGTGCAACATAGTGTATCTGAGGACTTCTGTTAATGCAATGAAAATGACAGACATTAGGTGTGTTAACACTCACAAAGATATAACAAACAAAATGTCCCATCTTTTAAAAGTGAGGTTACATTTCAGCACAACAGAAATATTTGCTCATTTAAAAGCACCAGCAACATTTTGGGCACTGCATACCAACCAGCAACTTTGCCACGTTGTTGCCTTCCCATTATTCATTCATTCCAATGTTCAGTCATTTGCAATTTTTATCTCCTGGTTTCATCAGCTAATAACGTAAAATCCACATTAGGCATTTTCAAGGTGTTGTCGCCATGTGTCACGACATCAATGTGCATTTTGTCCATCATTAGAGAGAAGGCCATTCAGCGCATGTAGGTCATTGCAGAAGTAGTAGCTAATTGATCTGAGGATCTGAGGAGCTCATCCAGCCTTTTTTAAAGAAACCCAGCTCATGGCTAGGTAGCTTGATCCATATCCCAAAGCACTTTGGGTACAGTGGTTCCTCCTGTTCACAGTTTTTTATGCACTTCCACATAGTATCCACTTGTGCTCTCGATTACAAAGTACACCAGATCAGGCTCTTCTACGTCTTCTAGAAAACACCCCATTCCTGGTCAGAAGGTACCGAGTCATGTTGGAGTCATGTTGGATTGATTCTGGGAGCACAAGCGTGAAGTTCACGGTGTGCCCTGGCTTGTGGGATATACAGTAACTCTGCTTTGTTTCCTTTTTCAGGTCCTGAGAGGGGCCCAGCTCATTGCTGTGGCATCTGCCGATCCTACAGCCACAGGAGTGGAGGGGTCACCACTGCAGGCGAGCGACATCCAAGTGCAGTACGTCCAGTTAGCACCTGTGACTGACCACACGGCCGCTGTTCAGGTGAGGGGTTGGTGATTCGGTCAGGCAGTCATGGCACAGACTCTGTGCAAGAGTAAGCTCTTACGATGTTGTGTGTGCAGTAATTTTTGCAAACGTCTGACCCAAAACCCAGGGTAAGTGCAGAATACAGCATCCAGGCAACACAGCATCCAGGCCATAAGGGGCAAATTAAAGATTAACAGCTCTCAGAATTTATCTTAATTTCTCTTAAATTGAAAACTACAAATTGAGACCCAGTGCTAAAGGCCATGATGACAATAATGCACATCTGAGCCTTAATGAAATGCAAGTAAATCATTTCTCAGGTCGGAGATGCATCTTAATTCATATCTGTATATTGTATATACTGTACTGTATATATGGTATATGAATTATACATCATGTTTATACTTATTTAAATATATACTTTAAGTTTTAGGTGTCAAGGCAAGGTGGTTCTCATGTAGCAAACAAAAAGGCAGAGAATGATAAGCATAATGCATACCTCACAATTGGCTCCCTAGAGTTTTTGTGCTGATGAGGTCTAATCTTGATTGAAGCCTGTGCTCTTGGCATGAGGAGTGTATAATTCCCTGCCAGCATTTAGTAGCTGTAGGCACTTGTGGTAAAATTGCTACCACTTTCTTTTCATTTTGAGCTATAAAAAGGAAACGGCATGCTGCAAGTGATGGTTAGGACCGGCTCCACGCAAGCAAAGAAAAGTGTCCCGTTGAAGCAAGCAGACAGTGGCTCAGGCAGGTGAAGCAAATCGGTACCTTTACGTGCAGTACTTGGCAAGGCACTGTTCCAGAGCTGACTGTAAACACAGCGCTAATGACCTGCCTAATAACGTAACAAGTTGAGGTGAAACATACGAAGACCTCTCTTTCCACTCCCGCCTTTTGATCTCTTTCTATTAGTTTATCTGCACCTTGCCTTCCCAGCAAAGGGATTTTCTAGAAAGAAATGAAGTACAGTACAGGAAAGAGCACAGCCCTTTTTTACCCCCTATCAGCTACAGAGATACAGAGAGCTCTCTGGCTTTTGAAGAAGAAGAGCAGGGAATCTGATTTTGTATAAGAAAGAAAACAGCATAGCATCGCCCTCCCCACCCCCACAATCAGAGGTACCCCACTCCCAGGTTCTGCCAGAGAACCCCGAAAATAAAGTCACTTAAAAGTACTGAGCAATAAGGATCTGACCTTGTCTCTTCCTATGATCCTTGAGAGGATCTGAGCCACACAGAGTTCCATATCCATATTGTGGTATCCTAATGAGCAATGTGTATGTGTAGTTCAGAAAGCAAATCAAAAGTGCCTCTTGTACTCAAACAAGGTGGTATGCAGTACAGATTTTTTCTAATCCAACCAGACTTCAAACTAAACAATTTTATTTTGGTTGTACCACATACTGTATTTAATGTTCCACCCACATCAATATTAAACAGGTATTGGAGAGTGTTTTTCAAACTTCAGAACAATGCCTTGCCTACCTAAAGAGATCTTCAGTGAATATATGCATTTTTTAATTCTCTCAGCCTAAATAAAACTTTACGGTAGAACTTCAGAATAAAGCCATGCATGCAGTTCAAAGCACAGATTATTTTTTCAGAAGGCTAAAACAGGGCAGGACAGTTATATCTTTCAGTTGATATCCCAGGATTCATCATAACATCCATCCATGTTTTCCATGATTGCATTGTACATTGTTCATTTAAAAAGTGCCCTTTATTATTCTTTAAAAAGGATTCCCTGGTTTCCAATGAAAAGAACAGGATTGGTTATCTATCACTTGATATTAATTTCTCTGGTTACCTCAAAGATCTAATATTCCAGGCTAACATACATGCAGTTTAAAGGTAGGAAATTAATAAGCAGGTCATCCAGTTTTTCCATATAGGTTTCATAGTATATTACACATTTTACATCTTTAGAACGTTATTTAAGATACAGTAGCAAATCATATATTGTACTTATTTTATGACAGGGAATTGCAGAGTTAATTTAAGTGACATTTTGGTATATCCAAATTATTATTATAACCATGTGTTATGATCAGATGAACAACAAATAACCTCTTGGCTCTACATCCATATCTGATAATGTGCATTATAATTTGTAACGCAATTTAAGTTTTGCAATTTATTGAGACCACTTTTATTTATTTTGGTTTCATGCATCATAATGAGTTGAAAAAAATAAACATGTGGATACTTTGAAAATTTAAAGCTCATATCTGGCTCGAAATATAAGACATTTTTCCAGAAACTGAAAACATATATCACTGTAGAAAAGTATGAGACAGCATCTGCAAGAGTCAGGATGAATTAATGTCTTTTGTGTTTCGTTTTTCCAAAAAATCAAAAGTCAATAATAGCTATAAAAGCCGTATAGCTAGTTTGGTCATTACTGTTCTGATCTTCCATTCCTAGCACTATGTGAGCTCCGTGCACGTTTGAAGGCTGAGTGCTCTGGGTTCTGGATGAATGCACTTAAAAACTGCTCTGTCCAACACACGTGAGAGCTCCTCACAAGAGAAACTTGGAGCAGTTCTTTCAGCTCTGTTTATACCACCGAACAATGAGGTGGACATCCTCTTTCCCATTGCAGGCAGTGGGAGAATGGATGACCTGGTTGAAGCTTCAGCTAAGAGGCCTTCCCAGTGCAATAGCAAGATGTTAAAAGTCTCAGTGGCAGCTCAGCTCCGTAGTACCTGAGCCTGAGAGAGGAGTGATTTACTAACACCCTGCAGCTCTTAGCAGACAGCAGGGCCTTTCCAGATCCCATTATTTCTTAAGGCATCTTTGTCTTGTCTTAGTCCTGTGTAGATTTTAGTCAGGGATTTCCCAAGGAGTTCTGTGCTTCACTTACCTTTGCATTTCCTCCTTCCCACCATGCGCACTACAGTGCGTGTTTCTTCATTTGTCAGGAGGCAGGTTGAATCAGTCCTGGAATGATGGACTGACCTAGAGCTGTTGAATGGGTTTTTAGGTGGAATGATGCGGTATGTTCACTGAACTTCCAAGTCGCTGAAGCTCTTGGACAGCTTCAGCAATATGTATTTATTGTTACAGTATGTATCGTATGCACTGTGGAGTAGTGGTCAGGGTTCTGGACTGGGCTGTGAGACACTGCTGTTGTAGCCTTCACAACCATTCCAGTGAAAAGCCTCAGCCGAGTAAATGTATGTACACAAATGCTTCACTCTTCTAAATCTGTTAACGTTTTTCATCATCATTCTTTTTCACATCCCAGCAAATTTTCAAACTGAGTCCAGTGCATAGACTTGCAGGACCTCGGGTTCCCTTCAGTGTAGGCAAGACTGTGTCCATGAGGGTTGTTCTCTGCATGGTGCCACTTACAGCTGTAGCTTGGTGCTATGGGAGCACACATACCTGGAGTGTGTGCTGCAGCTCAAGAGCTTTCAATCAGCAGCCTTGAAGAGGAATTCCTTCTGCACTGAATGCAAGGTGACATCCTGAAGCTTACTGCTGTGTTCTCATAGCTTACCCCCATCTTTGCTGTTTGAGCTGTGAAAAGCAAAATTAAAAGTGTGTTATTCAAAAGCAATACGTGATGTCGGGTATAACCCTTGCATTTTCAAGGCCTCACTGGTTCCATTTCCGGGGGGAAAATTTGGCAATAGCACATTTTCCTCACCAAGCAAACAATAGTTCAAAGAACTCTCTCTGTCTTTTCCCTTTACTTTGATAGCTAAAGTTCCTACAAAAGACAGCTGTCAAGCCAAAGTAAATGGACCTGTTGTACTGTACATTGTGCCATTTTTTGCACCCGTACAGTCAATGGACAAGCTCCTGTGTGCATCATTTACACCAACTGGTGGAAGAGGAGTTCGAGAGCAGTCTGAACTGTTTTAAGCACAGCTTCTTAATCAGACTGCAGACTTATCTTCTCCAGGCTCTGCATTATTTCCTATATAATAAATAAAAGATTGCTAGTTCTTCCCAAAGAGTCAATGTGGAATTTTCTCCCTACTGTAATTTAACAGCATTATCTCAAGCAAGCTCTCTGTGAGGCAGATTTATAAGCTGCTGTAATGATGAAAAATGATGGTGTTGCTGGTTGCGTATGGTCTGATTAAGTTGAATCAAAATTCACATTAGTTTGCCTTTGAAACAAACCATAATAAATAGTTGAGTGCACTTTGGTCTTTTATCTCAAAATTCTTTAATTATTTCCTTATGAATGGATTATTTTGTTTCAAAGGCATTTTGAATTTATGTACTCTTTTTTCTCTTTTTTTCCTAAACAACATTTTAGTGGCTGTGGAGTCATCAGAATTGGGTTTCGGTAATATGCACATGTGTTTGGTCTTTATTTTTTATTTTTATTTAAGGAAAATTGTAAAATAAAGTTCAGACTGGTTGAGATCAATGATGATATTCCCACATCTTAATGCAAGAAAAACATCTTTGAAACTTAGATGGAAGTTTACAGTGTAATATAAAGTGCCTACTAGCATGTGGTGTGTAAATTTAGTTCTCCAAACTGTGGCCTGAGCTACACAATGGCCGTTTCCTGGGAACATTGATATTAAAAAAGCATGTTTGTTTTTGTATTGCAAAGTCAATCCATTTAACTCCTTTGACATCATAATGTTGTCTGAAATAATGGGGATAATTTACATTTAGAGGAAAATCATGGGACATTAAAAAGATGGTAAATATAATGTCTAGGGACATGCAGCGCATGTCTTTATATCCTCATCATTTCAAGTCTTTATCTGCTGGAATGATTCTTCAGTAAATGTCTGTTTGTGCCTGTCTTACTCAGCTCAATTCTACAAACAATTGAATATGCTTCTCGGGGCTCATATTCTTGGTTATTTCATGAGCATTATTTCAGTATTTGGTCCATGTTTCATTCTGTGTGTCCAGCTCAGGACTTTTTTATTCTCTTCATGCTGACAATGATGTCACAGACTCTTATGTTTTCTAATTAAATTCTTTTATTTTTCTCTCTCTTGTTGTTATCCCCTGAGATCCATATTTCCCTGTTTTTTGGTCTTCTTGTAGTCTCTTTTATTCAGAGTCAAACTTTCACATTCCTTGCTCATACAAGAATCCCAACATTGTTCAAAGGCTTCTCAAAAGCACCCAGCCTATTTTTACTCTTTTTTTTTCTTCTGTGCACACACCCACACAGTATATATGTGAGGGTGTTCAACAAATACACAACTTTTAACTAATGTAGCTTCTTTTATGTTCTGTTTCCTTGGCATGCATTAAGGATTACTAGTTCGCTATTTGAAAATCCCAAAGAAACTGAAACTCCCATATACTGTAGGCGGCACTGGCTAAAGAAGTATAGTGACAGTTCTAGTAAACCAGAAAATTGGTGGGTAGCTTACACCCGAAGAAGGCTCCACAGCCGAAATGTTGTCTCACTTTTCAGCATGGAATAAACCTCTTACTTGTTCCTATGTTAAGCTTAGTTTAACTTTTCAGTGCATCAAAAACAGTTACTGTTCATTGTGCATGGATAGTTCAGTATTTTTAAATATTTATCACATATAAAGTCGGTATGCCTTGATAGGGAAGATAATACCTGTTTTAACCATAACCAAAAGCAACCTGTTGCACAAACATGGCCGGTATGGTCTTGTAGGTTATTATATGTGAAGGAGTAATCAGATCTTTTGTCTGCTGAATTTTGGAGCATGATAATCAAGATTGGTTTGGGTCACTGTCTCGTGCTGTTACAAATCCTTCACTAAATTAGGCACGTAAACAACAAAAAAAATATCCCAGCATGTGAGTGCATGTTTTGAATCCTGGTCTAAAAATTCAAAACAAAGAACATTTTTGGGGAGCTAATAATTACCAAAAATAATTAGAAAACCTAGCCTGCTTGTTTGGGAAGCAAAGAATGTGAAAATGACTGCCATGTGTGTCATGTAAGCCATTCATGTGCCAGGGACAGTAAGTGACTTTCTTTTCTTTCAAGTGGTCTTGCAACACGGAAAGGCCCCTTAGACTAAAAATATGCAAACATTGTCAAGCTGCTCTATTTCCTGCACAGAAACAATATTTTGGGATTCCCATTGGGAACTAGCATATTTTCCACATGCCTTGACATTATAAAAGAAAATAGAGCCTAGACATTTGCAACACTTGTGGTTGCAGTTCGTGGTATTTAGGAGACCTGCTTTACATTTGTTTTCTGTACACTGTTCAGAACATTCGGCTCACGGTATCAGTCCCTTATGTTGCCGGGTTTCTCGTACAGATGTGCTTGAATTCTGTCCAGTTAAAGCCCTTTGCAGATGATTCCAGAAGGAGTTACCAGTTTTGTATCCCATCTTTGTTTCCAGCTGTGTATAATGAGATGTGAAAGTTAACATAAACACAGCGTAAAGTGTAAATTCAAGCTGCCCGCCATGCATGTTCAGATGTCTGTACGAGTCTATTTTATTTAACATCCTTATGGAGTCCGTTGTTTTCTGCTCACCAGAATCTGAGGAAACCTGATTTCTGTGCTTCACTCTACTCTGCTCTGTACATTGCCAAGCTTCCTTGGAACTTTGTTTTATCCCAGGTTTCTCAAGGACTGGTCCATACTGTTTGCAAAGTTAGTCTGGGTTTTGCAAGTATTTGTTTCTTGTCATGTTGGTCTTGCAGTGTCAGCAGTTGGAGGCTGAGAAGTTGGCATGAGATTGGACATATAGACATCTCGTACACAGATTGTGGTCTTCTGTTTGCTGTGTCACATGATATTATCATGTAACATTAACACTGGGACTCTTGAAGCCTGATCTGTTGGGCATCATGGGACTTCACATGACACTAAATACAATTAATCTTGCTTGAGTTTGGATCCAGCATCCTTATGGATTCCCTAAAGATATCCTTCAGCAGTCTGGAAGCCTGTTTATTTCTTAGGCATCTAAGCATCAGAATGTTACAGTCAGAGTTCCCTGTAGATCCCTAGCACACACAAAATCAGTTTTATCATTGTCTTGCCAATCCAAAGCAAACAGTCAGGCCAGTTGGCACTTGCTTTGGTGGTTGTTCTCAGACACTTATTCTTTTTACTACTAAACACTGACGTATTTCTCAAGCACTGCTGGTCTGTCATGGAAAACTGTTCACCAGCAGTTTGCATTCGTCAGCCAATCAAAAATCTGAAACCCCCCCCCGTCCCCGTCCCCCCCCTTCTTCATGAAATGAAAAAAGAAAAACAAGACATTAAAATAAACATCAAATTTCGAAATCTATTGTGCCGTACCGCCACCTTGGTATAACATTTGTCTTGAAGATTGTTTTTTGGGGGGTTTCTGATTTATTTGGAAATGGAGAGAGAAGAAGCGGGGCGTCTGTGCCTGAAACACTTGAACCCGCGCCGGTTCCCATTGGCGTTTTCACCCCGGTGATTGGAAACGGATGGCTCACAGTGTGTGAAACTGACAGAGAGCCTCATTCATAATGAGAGTCGAATTAGAAAACATAAGCAAAATCAAGCTTGCCTGAGTCATCTGTATATGCTGATTAAGTACACAAATGTGCAATCTGCTAAACAAGAATGTGAAGTGGTGGATTAAACAAAAAAAAACCTTCTGTAAATTAAACTTTAAAGAACGAGAGACTGATTCTGTAAGCAAGAGCATCACCAATGGGGAGTATCAGGAAGGACACGTGCCAGCCTTGATTCCTCTCTCTCTCCCTTTCTACATAAGACCATGGAGGCAGAGGCAGATGGGTACTTGCAATTGAATTAATAACCATTTGTGAAAATTAACATGGAATAAAATGGCAAAAGCAGAGTCTGGGTGACTCTGGAGTAGCTCAGCCAGTAGGGGCACTTGCTCAGAGCACAGGTTGAGCTCTGTGACCGACCCAAACGGAACAAGTTTGAATGTAAGTCGTACCACCTAGGATTCCTGGTCAAGCAGCTGGGCCCAATCGGCACAGTACTTTCATGCTTTTCTCATAGGTAGTGACTTGTAACTTGCTGGGTGCCTGAACTCAATATAGGGTGTTTTTTTAATAAGCTGTGTAACCTGTAGATTGTGACTAACTGAGAAAGTTAAAGACTTCCCTACTAATCCACATGTTTCCAAGCTTTCAAAGCCTGGATGCCTGAACTCAGAACTCAAGTTTGATGTGCTTCACTCAGTGTACTGTAGGCTAGGTAGGGAATGCACTTGGACAGTCGGGCTAGTTGATGCCTAACAACTCACATTTCCTATTCCTTCGAGCGTGGTTGACATTCCCAAGTCAGTCTTCATTTTATGTGAAGTTTAAGGTGACTAGGAGGTTTGTATTTATTTCCATAAACCCATTGGTTACGCTGTTTTGTTTGAGTGCAAATAAGCAAAGGTTGTTTCTGTCAGCTTACTCACTCATGTGGAATGGAACACGCATTTCCTTACAAAAGACCTTAATGAGATACCCGCATAATGTGTGTCAGATGTTCTCCTGTGGATTGAACTTTGTGCTACCATGCACTTACTTTACATTGGTCACAGAGTGTGCCACTTTTCCAGTGATTGGAACAGATTGCTGAGAAGTGGGTAAGCATAGCTCTGAATCAGATAATGCAGAGGAAGATGAAAGCCAAACACTCACCGTTCAAAATAACAAGGAACATTAAAGATGTAAAGGTTTTATATACCAGACAAAGGGGCTCACACTGTCAACTTGCAAGGGCTTTCTTCACATTGTCTGACTGTCCACAGACTTTCCTATGAGTTTAGCTTGCTGTGTGAAACTGTAATGGCAGATATATTATTCCTTATCTGTTCTGCTCAACTTCCATCATTGGATTTTTTTGTACTGCGACTTCATTTTTGACCGGTCACACATCTCTTTCTCATGCTGTGTCTTAAGTTTTACTCTGATGTGCAGTGCTGGCTCAGGTGATTTCTCAGTACGAACCTACGCTTTAAGAAATCAAAACTAGAAAGAGAATTACCTCAGATTTGATCTTTCTTGTTTTTTTTTATAAGTTCTGGAGCAGAAAGCTGAAACACCCAGCAAGGTTAGTTTGTTTGCCTGTACTGTTATAAAGAAATCGAAAGTAGAGGGGATGTATTTTAGGGACATATATACAGTATATCTCTTGAGGAAAAGAGGTCAACCTAAAGGCTATTTAAGTTTAAAACAGATTTTCGTATGGTAATCTTGTATAGTAAAAATCACATTACAGCACTTGGTGAACAGTGTTTCAGGTGTTTTTCTTGACTTGAATCCTGCTGTGTTTACTGGCTCAGTATAACAGATACAGTAGATAGGACTTAAATAAACCTCTTGAGGAAAATAAAAACTAAAGGAAATTTAAGCTTAAAACTGATTTTCCTATGGTAATCTAGTATATAAAAAATCACATTACAGCACTTGGCAAATAGTGTTTCAGGTGTTTTTCTTGACTTGAATCCTGCTGCATTTACTGGCTCAGTGTAACAGATAAATAGGACTTAAGTCTGAACATGAAACCTCATTCTGTTTTGGTTCATCTACAAATGCCAAGAAGAAATAGACTGTACCTCTTGGTTATCATGAGAACCACATTTCATTTCCATCCAAACTGCAATTGCTTGGGGTTCAGGAGGCCATCTGAGCTGTTCCTCTTTATTTCTTCTGAAATGTATTTTTTAATCTTACTGAGAATTGGCTTCATCTGGAAGTAAACATGTGGTAGCGCTTATATGACCGTTTGAAAAATTACTGATGGTTTTATTTATCTGGAGATGCTGGTTTTTAAATAGCTTCCATAGCGTGTGTTGGAGGAAAACCATTACCCGTCTTGTGAAACTTATCAACTATCAATGTTTATATGAGTAAGTTGTTCATAGTTCATACCTGTTCATTTTCTGGACTATCCCATGATCTAATATTTGTTAAAGTCAAGTTCTGTTCATTAAGATTCAAATGAACATGGTCTTTACTGTTTAGAAACAACATTAACAGTGACAGTTTCATACCTGTTATTACTGTATATTGGCTACAGATAGCTGTTATGTAATCAAATAGAGCTACTGAAGTACAAAATTAGCAGGAAATGGTCCATGAATGACAACTGAATCCTAGCTCATAATTTGGGCTAATGTTTTTTTCTGACATGAAAACTAAATAAAGAACGGCCACATAATAGAGTCATGTCAACCAGTTTTTTGCTACTCTTTCATGCTCCTGGTTTTGTGACTCATGTATCAGAATAGCATCAGCCTTCACTGCGCTCCGGTAAACATACAGTTTTAAAATACGTATATGTCCAGTATTTGGCTCACACTTCTGTTTTGCTCATGGTTCATTCTTCATGAGGCGAAAAGAAAGGGAATGTGTAAGTCTGTTGGCTGTATTTGTGGTCAGTGTTTGACCAATCTCTGATGTGTCTTTTCTTTCAGGGGGCAGAGACTTTGACTCCCACCTTGCAGTCAGACATGGAGATCAAGCATGGAGCCATTCAGATCCAGCAGGGTGAAAATGGAGAGGTTGTGCAGATACAGATGCCAGTCAACAGTGTGGGCAGCTGAGAGAACACAGCCAGCATTCAGAAACCAGCGATCTTGAGCCATGGATGATATAGGCCTAAAAGCATGAAGCTAATTTTGCAGGTTGGAAACAAAAAAACTGGACCATCAGCAATAATAACTTTCCCTTCCTATTGGTCAAGGAGCAGAATCCAAGCTTCAAAATCCATATTAGAGACAAACTAAAGGACACTGTTTTAAATGTTCTTTCAAAGAGTCTTCTTCTAAATTTAGCTAGTGCATCTTCTGGCAGAAGAAAAAATGAACACAGTGCAATTTGGTGCAAACTTTTCAAGCTTTTCAAGTCACTTGAGACACAAAAAAGTACTAACTGTGCAAAAGCAAATCTTGTTAGAATACATTTTTTTATTCTGAAAGGGTGCTACACTGAATTGTAGTTCCCCCTCTTTTTTCATTTCGTTGTGTCATTTATTTGAGTTTGTCTTCCTTTTTTCCATATTGAACGTACTTTACTGTGCGTAGAAGAGTAGGGGAAAGCTTATGGATAGATAAAGTAATGGATTCATTCAAAGGTTAGGACATTTTTTTGTTTTCTTAATGGGATTTCTTTAAGTGAATAAACACACTTTTTGTTGTTTGCTAAGGAAGACAGATACTCTCTGCTCCATGTTTCCTGAAATTTATTCTATTTGGCATGAACACTGGTCAGACCTGTGCAATTTATATTGAGGAGACAGGGCAGTTTAACCTACTTTCTCCACTAGTTGTGCTGAAATATTTGTAAGAAATTACAAGGCTTTATCTACATGAAGCGGTGCACTGAAAAGTTTGTCACTTGTGGGTCCAATACAAGATAACTGAGGATGGTAATTTGTCATTTGCTAATCACCTACAATGTTTTTCTGAAAGAGGGCTATAGTCTACACTGTACGTCACTTGCCAACTAGTTGTTTCAAATTAAATTAGTTATAGTATTATCTTTTCACACTGCTATTTAATGGATTAAGTGACTCTGTGAGCAGTGAGCAGGGGCTCTGTGACTCAGGATCTGCGCCTGTGGCTGGAAGGTTGGCGGTTCGATCCCGGGGCCGGCAGAGGAATCCTACTCCGTTGGGCCCCTGAGCAAGGCCCTTAACCCCAACTGCTCCAGGGCGCCGTATAAATGGCCGACCCTGCACTCTGAACCCCAGCTTCTCTCCCTGTCCGTGTGTCTCATGGAGAGCAAGCTGGGGTCTGCGAAAAGACAAATTCCTAATACGAGAAATTGTATACAGTATGGCCAATAAAGTGATAAAGTAAAGTAAAATAATATTAGAATGTAACATAGAAATGGTGCATTTTTTCCAAATAGATTTTTAAGTAGCTTTATGTGAATACAGCAGAACAGTTTCATTTACTGCTAAAGCATTTATTGAATCTCTTCCATGAATTTCGGCTGAACTGATATCAGAATTTCTGTCCTGAAAAATATTCGACTTTGCTTTTGACATTCTTCTTATTCTTTCAGAAATGGATTCTCATTCATCAACATACATTCAAGTACTTATTAAAAAATGAAAGTTGCCATGACCCTGTGTTATATGGAGACCTACAATTAACTGCTGTTATGTATAGGATACAATACAAACTCACACAGAAAGGGGGATGTCTGAGATGCACTGTTAAATTTGCGTGTGCTGGGGATCTCTTGGCTTAGTTTTAGTCACACATAAGCAAAGCAACTGATCATACAGTAGAGTCAGCAGAATTTCATGTAATCTTGTGTATGATAGTGATCTTGCACATACAGTAGCATACTGTTTCGAAATCTAGGATTCTTTCTTGCTAAAAAGTTGTTCATAAGTTGCAGTTAGTCTGTAGGTTCTGAGAGATTTACAGTTCAGCTTGAATGATCTGATCAAACATTATTTTGTAAGTCAATCTCAGTAGTTCTTGACAAACATATCAACTGCTGGCAAAACATGAAGTGTGTCTCCTGATAAAAGGCAGTTTGGGTCTTCTGCAACTGAAATATTTAACTGTGAACAATAGATATTTTACAGAAAAGACTCTTAAGCATCTGTGATAAATAAATAAGGGAGAGAGGAAAAACATCTACAGTATAGCAAAGATAACCCTAACAGTTTCTTGATTTACAGTAGCCTGTAAATTTTCTGTTCATTGTTCAGTTCCTGACAAGTTTTTCTACAATCAGCCATTTGTAAAAGGATCTCCCTGGAAAAACAAAACACCCCAAATATATATGGCATTTCTTTTAGAAATGTACACACTATGTTATCAACCAGAACTGCTTGAACAAGAGACAAAAGATTGCTGATCACAGAATATTTCACAGCACTGAGACCCATCGTTAGCCTTAGTGACTGCTTGCAATGACTTATTGGATGTTTTACTCCTTTTTGATTGGTGACCAGGGAAGCAGTATGTCTTTCCTCTTGCAGGTTCCACATCGCTGTGACCCTTACCATGAACAAGGGGCTTTCGGATAATGAATGAAATCAGCGCCTGTTTAAAATCTCAACTTACAGCTACAACTTCTTCCTGCCAGGGAAGAAGGAGGACATGCAAACATGGTCCTGTGACACGCACACCTGTCAGAGTGGTTTACTTTTTGACTTCTCCAAACGCCGGCTCGCCTTATAGGAGAGTCAACGTCAGTTGTAGGGGTGGGGTGACTCTCGCTAACGTGACGGCGAGACTGCACGCACCCAAGAAGTCACAGTCGTGGCTTTTTTGGTGAAACTTGAAAACATCCTGCAGTAGCTACCCTGCGGTGGACAGTCTCTGCCAGTTTGGAAAATGTTAATCACAGTTAATGGCCCAGGCTTCAACCCGCCACAGCTGGTGCAGACAGCTTAACCTGCTGTCTGAGCAAACGTGCACCTTGACTGGTTGATTTACTGTGGAGCTCATGACATTATTTTACTGCCTTACAGTGCTGCTTGCATGTACTGTATTAGGTTGAGATCCTAGGAGGCTTGCTGTCGAGCTGAGGGCCTTTGACAGGATATGACCATGTTATTAACGGCTATGAGATAAAACACGCACAGTCTGAAAGAATACATTACTGATAGAAATGCACTGTAAGGGATTCCTGATATGATACAACCATGGAGTTTGTTTAGATGAAATTATACCCATGCTGAATTAATAAGTGCCCTGTGCATTAGGCAGCTGTGCAAACATTGCATAGCACAGATGCTGAATAAACAAACTTTGTTTCAGAGGAATACACTTTGCTTTGCTTTAGAGATTTATTGTTTTCAGGGACATATTTACTCAGATAAATACCCCTGTCAGATTGAAAGCCACTGACTTCCAGACTTCTCTTTTTTCTCTACCACCTGTTTATTCCATTAATTCCATATCCTGTTACAGTTTCAGTGGTCTTTGTTTAATACACACATTTTAAATGTTGTTTTAAAGTACATAGTCTTCCCAATTAAACATAGTTGGTGTGCTGATTACTTTTTCTTTACTCTCCATTGGAAGGGCTGGATTGGGGTTGCAGCAGTACAAACCAGACTGGTCCTCCAGTTTGTCTCTTTAAAATGAAAAGATGAAATTGGGCACAGCTGATGCACTCAAGACCGCCCCTCTTAGCTTTGCAGGCCTTAAACTTGAAATGCACCTTTTAGCAATGAGACTTGTCACCCAGCACTTTCACTCACAAAGAAAAGCAATGTTTCTGACAACTTCCACGCCTCATAAACATGCCCACAGTTCGCGAATCCCATTTTGCATCAATGACAGCGTGACTGTACTATTATCTCTTTAACTTAATCATCTCCCCCTGTTTGGAGTGGGAGTAATTTCTCTGTATTTTCTGTTAATGATGTACCTGAGTGTTTCTAAACCCCTGATAGATATGCTGGACAGGATGTCATGCTGCAGAGATATCCAGAAAAATTCTGCTCTCCCTGATTTTGTGTGAACCCGTGCCGTCAAGCACAGAACATACACATAGGTAGAAATAAAGGATTAATTTGACATTTTAACACTATGTTATAGGAAACCTAGCCATCAGTTGAAAGATGGATTCAAATTAATGCTGTTGAGTTGCCATAATGTAAGCAGTCCTATGATAGTAAAATAAAACACTAAAATGTCAGAGATCACCAGTTTGCATCACAAACTATCTGTCATTCACCCTGACTAGTTCAACTCCCTCAGATAAAAAGAAAGGCTGTCACATAAATTTATTAAACATGTTCAATCCTGTTTTGAATAACACTTATCTTATCTTATGTGGCTTTATTAAGTGCTATTAATCAAATAGTCAGATGTTTTACAGGTCTAGCACATACTAGTACAACAGATGTGGCATTAAACAATCTTATTTGTTAATTGTTCTCTCCAGTGTTTCTGAAAGAAAGAAAAGGGAACAGTACATGATCAGTAAAAATGAAGGAATAGTGCTTTATGTAGTGCTTTATGTTTGCCGTCTTTTAAAAAGTCTTTGCAGAGTGAATTTAATATTTTGTGTAAATTGTTTCTAAAAATTAAAAAATGTTAATTAAAGTTGTTTTATAAAGTTAAATTCATATTACAACCCAACTAATCTTTAATATTTAACCAATGTTCATGTTAAATTCAGAAGAAAGTGAGGGATAGCTCTAAAGTTTCCTGAAGCTGCAAACTATAAAACATGGACTGGCCGGAAAGGAATGGAAAAAATGAGAATGATAGCACACAATCGAACCATGTTATTGACTTCTTGAGAAATAGAGTAAAAACCTATGGGCACTCTCTCATGGGCACCATTTGTTGGCCTGTGACTCAATGAAATACAGTACCTCTAATTGCATCATCGAAAAAAAGTACCTTGAATTGCTCTGCAAACCTCTGTCTTATTCAAAGTCATCATAGAGATCAAAATCATTTCAAAGCAGATGTCTGTGTTTTGGAAGGTTTTCAAGGTGTAAGGGCAGTAATGTGGATGGTAGTTAGGGTTCTGCACTTGGGACTAAAAGGTTGTGGGTTCAAATCCTTGGTGAGTTACTGCTATTGTCCCCTTGATCAAAGTACTTCAGTTGCACTAGTAGAATCTCTAGCTGTTTGAATGCGTGCAAATGTTGGTTATTTTGCATAGAATTATCAGCCAAATAAATTAGTAATTAGGTCACGTTTGGAAGTGGAAAAATGCTAACTTTGTTTGTGGTCAGCGCACAGACACACATTTCAGTCAGAATGGTTTTCATCAGAAAATAAAGGGAGCACGAAGAAGACAACACATATGTGGCCCAATGGTAGATGGGCCCTATGAAACACCCTGGTCTTGATGTTGTCAGACTTGCGGAAAGCTGGTGTTTTGACTGAGGCCATATGGGAAAATTGGACAATCTCACTCTTTTTGATAATGCTTGTTTTTGTAGTACACTGCTCTATAGCAGTTTGGAAGAAAAGTTATTTGGTAGTTTTCTTTGTCCACTTCAGCTGAACTAAAGAACTTATAATTTGATTGGTTCAGATCCTCATAACTCCATTTTGTTTTATGCTGTACTTTAGAAAGATGATGGATAGTTCCTGATCATCGACTTCCAAAAAGACTTCCATGCCCTGCACAATGTTTCAGTGCACCCACATTGCAAATCTTTACTGTTATTGTTTGATAATGTCTTCAAAGTGTTTCACTTCCAAGAGGAAAAGCAGACAAAAAACATTTTATTTCATTTTTTTAAGTTGGAAAGAGCTGCATATTCTCTTAATTACTTTAATTGAAATATTTAAAACCGGTTGAAAACATCTAATTACTGAAATGTAATTTCAACACTCTTCTGAATGTTACAATATTACAATGTGTAACATGCAGGACAAGTGTGCATTCCAAAACAATGTATGTATTTCTAGAACACAAATGCATTACAGGCACTACATTGTTGTCAGAATTGTATTAGACAGGAGACATGTTATGTTATTTCTGCTTAACATGAATTGGCTTTGTTGCCTTTGGTCCCTAAACAGACACACTCTTCTCTCCAAGTAGACAATAAATCACCCTAATGTCTACAACAAACTGCACAGTGCGCCAAACAACACATACAGTAATAATATATTGGGTTTAATATCCTACTACAAACTACAGTGCTGCCTTAGAATAAAACTGGGAGGTCTCTGTTAGGAGGTTAATTATACTGATTTCCCCCATGTAAATGGGATTAACTGAGATGACTTTAATTAATAATTGACATTACTTTAATAAACTAATTATTCGTGTATGGCCACTATTTTACACTTGAAACAATGTCATTTTATGTCTTGAACCCTTTGGTCTTACAGTATGTATTTCAAGATCTTTTATTACTGAAAACATATTAGGTTATTATATGATCACTGTGATGCTATGCTATACCTTGATACAGTAAAAATGGCACAAAATACTGTGCTTTTCTCCTCCACTCTCAGACAGAGACATTGGAACTGTCTGCACATTTACAATCCTCAGTCGCACTGACCATATCTTGGCAAGACACTCACATTCAACAAGTCTCTTTGGGAACTGGTGGCTGGTTTCGCAGACAAACAGACTGAAACCCAAAGGACCTGATACTGTCACTCTTTTATATAGTATACAGTATATCCCATGCTTGGGTCTCTTAACATTCATAGTAACTACAGTATGTATCACACTGAAAACATTGAAAGTAAGTCTGTCTCCAAAACCCTTCCTCTTGTTCTCATATTAAAAATGACAAAATACAAAACACTGGGGAACACTGAGAATCAAGATTATAACATGATGCTTCATGTGTTAGAACAATATTATTCTGACTTTTAAAATTATACTTCTAGCAAAAACATAATGAGTTCTTCCTGTTTTGGGGCACTTTGAAATTGTCAATTATGTTAGGATGTTGAAGTGCATAGCACATTTTTGGACCACAATAAAATATTAAAAGTCAAAACATACAGTGGTCAGGTTCCAAGAAAATAAATCAACACTTCTTAATCTTTTTTAATCTTCCAAAACAAGCCTTTTAGGGAGCTAGGGTATTTATGAAATTGGCGTTTTTCCAAAAGCCAAGAAACACTTTTCCTCCTGTAATGTATAACAGTTTACATTTTTTGTATTTCACATCTTTTAATGTGGTTTGTCCAGTGGTGATTCGTGAATATATTGTCCCAGATCATTACATTTAATTTGCATTTCTTTGCTCTGCTAGAAGCATCAGTCAGGAAAAATTCAGGCACTGGCAGTTAAAAAACTCCTGTCTAAGTCACTATGATAGGGGTCCTGGAGAGCCCATGGGCATCATTCAAATCACCAATTTCTGAAGTCCATGAAGAACAACTTAATGAAGCTCAATTAAACAGGTGGTGTTTTTAAAAAGAAAAAAAGTTCATTGGAAAAAAAGGCAGGCTACACCTTGGACAGGATGCCAGGCCATTGCAGGGCACACACAGACACCAGGGCCAATTATCCCAGCAGCCAACATTGCAATGTCTGCTTGTCCCACTCTGAAGGACATTTCTCATGTCCATCATATCAATCCCATTTTCCTGTTAAGGCTCATTATAGCAAACTAAAAAGGACACCACTTGGGACTGAGAATTGGAAACACTTCTTTATATAACGAGCTGTGAGTGTCTGCAACAAGCTCCCCTCCCGGACGGCTGTGGAGTGAACTCTGGGCTCCCTCCAGAGGTGTCTGGAAGACGGTTTATGTTCACTCAGCTGTACTAAAGGCAAGATGGCCTCCTATCTTTGTAGATTTATTTTGTTACAGTATAACATCAGGTGCAAGTAATACTAGAACCTGAAACTATTCCATTGCAGGACTTTCACTAAGTTGAAATGATCATTAATTGATTCGGGTGGGGAGCTGCATCAGCATGCGTAGGCTGCAAAGGAACAAGTAATAGGTTTATTCCCTGCTGAAAAGAGAAGAAAGAAAACAACGTTTCGACTGTGGAGCCTTCTTCGGGTGTTTAATTACGATTTACATTTTCCAGTGGGACGGATACTGCTTGTTTCAGATTTAGGATATTCAAACACGACCATTTGGCTGTAAACCGTCCTCCGCAAATCAAACATCTTTTCCTCGAGGTTTGTACCGCGGCGTTTTTGAAGCAACATCGTGTAAAGGTATAATTACTGAATTCAGTGTGTTTGTTTTGTATTTGCGACTAAAATAAAACAATCCCCGAAAAAGCAGCATTACATAATGTTTTTATCATCCTGCACATCTCATAAATAAGGGTTCATTGGGAAGTGGTTCCTAATAGCGCAACTAAATACACAAGTCATGAAACAATAACGTCCTGTTCAAGCAGGGATTTTTTTTTTGTTCACAAGCACAGGAAGATGCACATTTCTTTCCATTCATACGACTTCACGCCTGTCAAAATGTTCAAGCACGAATCTACCACACAATCTCTTGTCCTCACCTGAAAGGTTCAGAGCAAGGCCACCTTGTAGCTTTGCAGTAGTCACAAGTAAGAGGTTATGAAGGATTCAAAAGTTTTGCATGCAGCTGCAGACGACTCGCTCCTGAAAATGAGGATTTCTTAAAAGAAATTCAGCCGAAATGTTGTGTTTTCTTTCTTCTCTTTTCAGGATGGAATTAACCTGCCAGTAATTATGCCAGCAGCCATATCACCCTGCAACTCACAACTGGCGACCCACTGAAGCTAAGCAGGTGTGAGCCTGGTCAGTACCTGGATGGGAGACCTCCTGGGGAAAAACTAAGGTTGCTGCTGGAAGAGGTGTTAGTGGGGTCAGCAGGGGGCGCTCACTCTGCGGTCCATGTGGGTCCTAATGCCCCAGTATAGTGACGGGGACACTATACTGTAAACAGGTGCCGTCCTTCGGATGAGATGTAAAACTGAGGTCCTGACGCTCTGTGGTCATTAAAAATCCCAGGGCATTTCTCGAAAAGAGTAGGGGTGTAACCCCGGCGTCCTGGCCAAATTTCCCATTGGCCCTTACCAATCATGGCCTCCTAATAATCCCCCTCTATGAATTGGCTACATCACTCTGCTCTCCTCCCCACTGAGAGCTGGTGTGTGGGGAGTGTTCTGGCGCACTATGGCTGCCGTCGCATCATCCAGGTGGGGCTGCACACTGGTGGTGATGGAGGGGAGTCCCCATTACCTGTAAAGCGCTTTGAGTGGAGTGTCCAGAAAAGTGCTATATAAGTGTAAGCAATTATTATTATTATTATTAACCTATTACTTGTTCCCATGATCCTTAATTGTTTAATTAACCTACAGTAGGTGTCTCATATACATTAGCATAAGATCATGCAAAAGACTTGCAATGGTACAGTATATGAAATCTAGGTTCTCTGATTTAGAGTTTACAGTGAGGAAAGATTCTGGATCCGGACACTCTGGCCTATGGTGTAATAATGGGGTCTCTCATTTCTTCCATTTTCACACGCCAAATGCATTGAGCAGCAGTAGCGTTTCCTTATTTTCATTTTTTCAACACCGGATCAACGGAACGAAAGTGCAATGTAACACCTACTGTACATGACATGGCTTTTCAAGCTGCACATGTAAGGAATTCTCCATTCCTGTGCAACAATAAGCGAAGTGCTCTGCTCACCGGCGGTGCCGCACTGGTTAAACAGTTTTCGAGTGGGTGGGGAGGGAATCCCTCGCACAAAGTGGGGACTACTCTCCGGATTGAGTGATAGGGATGCAAACAACTCTCAGCATCAAAACAGAGCAGAAAGTTATTCTGCAGCTAATCTGTAGCTCTGCGAAGTGTTACTGGCGGCAGTACAGGAATTTTTTTTTAAAAATCCTCGTTTTCAGGGGTGAGTCGCTGCAGCTGCATGCGAAACTTTTCAATCCTTTTTAAAACTTCATAACCTTTTACTTGTGACTACTGCAAAGCTACAAGGTGGCCTTGCTCCGAACCTTTCAGGTGAGGACAAGAGGTTGTGTGGTAGATTCGTGCTTGAACATTTTGACAGGCGTGAAGTCGTATGAATGGAAAGAAATGTGCATCTTCCTGTGCTTGTGAACAAAAAAAAATCCCTGCTTGAACAGGACGTTATTGTTTCATGACTTGTGTATTTAGTTGCGCTATTAGGAACCACTTCCCAATGAACCCTTATTTATGAGATGTGCAGGATGATAAAAACATTATGTAATGCTGCTTTTTCGGGGATTGTTTTGTTTTAGTCGCAAATACAAAACAAACACACTGAATTCAGTAAATATACCTTTACACGATGTTGCTTCAAAAACGCCGCGGTACAAACCTCGAGGAAAAGATGTTTGATTTTTGCGAAGGAAGGTTTACAGTCAAATAGTCGTGTTTGAATATCCTAAATCTGAAACATGCAGTATCCGTCCCCACTGGAAAATGTAAATCTAACTACAATTGAGGATGTGCTTGAAGATATTACTGATGGCGGAGTGCTGTTACTTACAATAGGTGGATGCTTTAATACATGTGCCAGAAAATACAGCAAATTGCTTTTGCTTTTAAAGCGTATTGAGGTGTGGGTTTTCAGAATTCAATGTCGTGCGTTATCAGTGTTTAACTTTTAAATTTGCTTCCCGATAAGGGAAAATAACAAATCGCCTGCGTGTGTTCTCAATGCAGGTGGTAAAAAGTGTTTAACTCCTGCATTCCTTAATATTTTCTGGTATTTGTCCTAAATGGTCCAAGCAAATAACAGGTGTTTTCATTTTCACAATGCAATTAATAATTATGCTGGAAGACGAGTGTTGTGTGCGCCGTAACTGTCTTCTGGTCTTGGCAAACGACCGGGGTAAAGAGGATGTTTTTACGTTTCTTCCAGAGCATGAAACGTGCCAGCTGCTGGCAGCATTGTGAGGTCTTCTTTCATGTTACAGCGTTTCCTCATCAAACTAGGTAAAGACTAATGCCCGACCCTTCAGGAAGTTATAAAACATGGTTATTGTTTAGGATGTTTTAATCTGTTCTCGGCTAATGATAACAACGTGGTGATGCTGGTGATTTGTTTGAAGTAACAACCTCTTTAAAGGAACAGAAGAATTCAATAGTCTTGTATTTGTCAAACACGGTATACACATTTCCTAGTGATGCATGATATGCTTCTTTTATGTATAGGAAACAAAAGCTATTTGCAGTTCACTGGACAATATCCTCAAGTCAAAGATATCAGCTGATCTGGGAGCTCCCCAAAAGAAATCCTATCGGGCCTTCTAGGCACTTACTGTAGGTTCTGTTTCTTTGTTAAGGGACTATCCTAACGTTTAACAGCATCTAAATACTTGTGTAAAAAGCTGCCAGAGATGTGAGTATAGCCCTCCAGGTTGATCATGTGTCAATAGTGTGTGTGGGAAGCTCACTTTCCTGTCTTAATTGAGACAGATAAACAACTGAGTCTATGTTCTCTTTAGAACAAAAGCTCTTGGGTCATATTGTTAGCTGTTGGATGACTTGCTGTGCCCACAATGTAGTTAACCTTCAAAGACTATTGGCAGACTACAGTGAATCTAATAGAGGGTGGCTACTACCTCCAAGTGGGGCTGACAATTCCAGATCTTTTGGGAAAAGGAAAAATGTTTCGGGGGGTTGCATATGACAGAAGGCCTTTATTATAATCAGTGCCGTATTTCCTGTAAAATCTGTTTGTGGTCAATTTGGGTTGTGTATAAGACCAATGCAGGTTCTAACACGCCTGTTAGGCATTTTTGTAAAATTATTTCCTCATTGGAGCTCTGATGCACAACATTTTCCAATTTTGTCTTCTTTTGCAATCGTCCATCCAGCGGTGGTCAGTGTACAATGGCTTTCACAGTATGTACTGTAAACATCCAAACAAGGCGTAAGAGGTTTCCGTAATATTATAAATATACATCTGTATCGAACAACAGAGGTTTTGAAGTATCCAATGACTTATGGAGTGACTTGGCAAGGATGGTGTGTCTTATTCATGTGGTTTCCCTGAGAAATTATACTTGAAAGTCACAAAAAGGTTGTAATTAAAAAAAAAACATTCAGGAAAAAAAACATGTTGCAGCTTGTCAGATATAATCCATATAAATTGGCCAGACATCAGCATTAGGTTTTATTACTATGCTGTTTTTCCTTCCCTCCATGAAGTTCCACAGGTGTTCTGTTATTGACTACACTTTTGTCTATGGTTGGTTTAAGAGAGTACTGTACATGTTTTGACAACAGAATAAAGCAAGAGGTTAAATTGTATCTCATTCAGCAAAGGAACAAGTAATAGGTTTATTCCATGCTGAAAAAAAGAAGAAAGAGAACACAACGTTTCGGCCGTGGAGCCTTCTTCAGGTGTCCACGGCCGAAACGTTGTGTTCTCTTTCTTCTTTTTTTCAGCATGGAATAAACCTATTACTTGTTCCTTTGCAGCCTACGCATGCTGACGCAGCGACCCACCTGAACTACTACCTCTCATTCAGCATGTAACTACACTGGTACACACTGTCGATAAAAAGCTTTGACAGGACCTGAATGCAGAAACCATATCAAGTCACAGAAACAAATGTATTTGGAGTGCAAAGACCTTAAGCAGATCTATCATAAGCACCCTATCCAGTCCTAAAGCCTTCCTAGAGAAAACAGAACAGTTGAGTAGCTGTTATTCTTATGAGGCAACTTCCTTCCAAGTGTTTTTTTAAGCATTAAAGAGGGGACAGTGGGATGTTTTCAAAGAGGAGATACATGGTTATCTGTACAGGGATGCCAACATAACAACTCACTGATAACGATGTCTTATTCTGTGTTGTTTGTTCATAAAGAATGATGGATGTGTTTGTATTTTATTTACTTTAATATTTGTTTTACTATAGATCTTATGTAGTGTATCCAGATGGACCTCACTTCACTGTGTTGGTTAATTTCACCCATGCCTTTGTTTTTGTTCAGAAAGTACAACTGATAGTCTGTTTAATTTGTATGTTCATCTTTGAATTTGTCCTCGAGGTTAAAGATGGTGTTAGGTAACTGTAATGTGAGGCTCATACTGTAGTTATTGTTAATGCGATGAGTGATGCTTCACTGA
Source organism: Atractosteus spatula (assembly GCF_055471065.1). Classification (NCBI taxonomy): domain Eukaryota; kingdom Metazoa; phylum Chordata; class Actinopteri; order Semionotiformes; family Lepisosteidae; genus Atractosteus; species Atractosteus spatula. The sequence continues at coordinate 4,663,728 of NC_142726.1, read as the reverse complement.
AAGGCTGTGTCCACCTGGGTGACATGTGGCAGCTATTACCTGCCAGGAGCCCCCCTGCCCAGCAGAAAGTGAAGTGAGAAACTGGAACTTAAGGGAGGGTAGATTGTTCAAGACAGAGCAGAATTTAACCAGGACAAACCCCCCTCTTTCTAATAGTGGAATAATATCTTTAATGACTCAAGTAGTTGGCATGTGTTGCACAGAATGCTGTGCCAAAGTGTATCTGGTCACTATGCTGGAGCATTAGTTTGGACTGGAGGAAAGAGTGTCACCTACTGGTCCCCCTACACCAATAGTACCACGCTTTCCCTGGAGGTCTTATTTCACTATATTGTTATTTATCTATTATTTAGTGTATTGTAATACACCCCTTTTTGTACTGGAGCTCCATGATTGAGATGCATAACCTTTCTGGAGTGAATCTTAGGATTTTAAAAATGACCTTCATTACAACATTTAGTCTAGTCTGGATAGCTAGCTACAGTATATCTTCAATGGAGTTCTTTGAAGTCAGATAAAACTGTCTTAGAATGACTGTGTTCCTGAGCATCTTAAAATTAAAAATGTCCAACTGTCAAATTGCTGAGTGATTTTTAAGTGCTTATCCATTCTAACATAGAAGCGTCTTTTGCTTTGAATTGTATTACCTACCTACTTTGTCTGAATTAATGACAACATGACAAAGTTTTCAGGATAAATGAAACTGAAATGGTCTGAAACCTGCTGTGAGACATGACTAAACAGAACTGTGGTGGGGCTTGATAGTTGACCTTGTTTCATTCAAAATCTCTATCTTCTGTTATACCGAAAGAATGAATGTGTAGACGAGTTGACATGAAAAAGCACTCATATCTTGAATGTGGCTTTGCAAAAAAAAATCTGCTTTATTCATGGAAGGATTTGAATAAATTAATCCTTTATGGAATGCTACACCTTAAAGGATCTGCCTGTCTATAATCTGAAAATCTAGGCAAGAAAGTGTGGTTTCAGCTTGTTCCATTAAGTTGTCATTTGCAGAATGTGTTACTAAAATATGGAAACCATGTGAAGCTTCTGTCAAACATACACATTAACATTTGTTAAAAAACGTTACCATATGACATTTGACTAAATGTTTAACAGTGCAGTGTGTGGGTTCTTCCAGTGTCAGGCTACACCTAAAAGTATTGCCTGTGCTTCTCTGGATCTCTGAAGGGTGTACGGTTTTACAAAGTGACAGGAAGTAATCCTAGGTTCGTTATTTCTGCTACCAAAGTCTGTCATTTGTTTTGATTTGAATGGCATTTTGGATTCGGCACTATGTTGTAATGGAGGAATTTTTAAAACTGTTGTTCAGTTTTATATGAAACAGAAGGTGAAACAAGATATAACCTTTCATTTTGAGGAAATAATTATTTTTGCCTTTGCTCTAATATCTTCAGAATAATGTGTTTTTGGTACAGTTCTAGCCCTAGTATAAATCGCTGTGGAAGACAAAGTTTTCCAGGTTCATTTCCAAGCATTATAAATTGGAGTAGTTCAGTTTTCTAAGCTCCTCCTACAGTGGCTGAAGATCACCTCTGTGAAAACTTGAAAAGTGAAATTAGAAGCATTTAAATTACAGAAAGTATTTGCTGTTTTGATTTTCTTGAAACTCTCATGGACATTCGTTATACTCATTGCCTATTCAAAAAGTATGGACATGTCCATGTATGATCAAATTGTTTTTCTTTCCTCATATTTACCTGAATATCTTTGACAAAATATAATCACTGAACTGTATCCTATAATCCCTTTTGGGCTGACAGCCAGATTATAGGCTAAAGTACTGTATATTTTAGGTTTAGATCTGGATTGTTCCATGCAAAGTCAAAATATCCCTGTGGCATTTTAAGACAGTGCAGTACTCTTTACCTGTGTTTTTTTACTTGTACAGCTGGATCAATACTTCACAAAGCCACAGTTATTATCTCAGTCATTATTTCAGTGTCATTTAAAAAAAGTCATTCAAGTTGAAATTGAGTGGAATTGTAACTTAACAAGATAGATGCACAGCCCTGAAACTCCTGTGACTACCTACCTTAATACATTAGGTGCCTAGTAAAAGACCAGGCAAGGCTTCTTGGAGGTGATCTTTCTTAAGAAATATATACACATTGAATCATGTCTTTTTCATCTAGTCTGCTTGATTGATATTGTGGCACACATACTGTAGTGTTCTTTGACCAGCAATGCTCGAGTGATATGAGCCTTGAGTTTGTGAATTGGATGACTGGGTCATTCAGTCCAAAGTGTAAATTAGGGTCATGCTGATCCCACTTGAAAGTCTTTAAATCTGAAATTGACTAAGAATGATTTTTTTAAATTGCAGACTTTTTGTTTTCTAGTTTTCTATTTAGTTTGAAACCTCCAGATGTATGTTTTTAGTATTTTTAATTTTGCATTCATGCAATGTGCATTTGCAAATCGTAAGTGCCTCTAACATGTCTGTTCCTGAAGGCTTTCATCTTTTGACATACTGCAAACTCTACAGTGCCTTCCAGGAGGTTCAGCACTAGTTGGATGCATCTTTAGCCAACATCACTGTTTTGGGACAGTCCAGCTCATTAATCCCGAGCCTGCCTCTGGCAGCACTTTGTCGGTGTGCCAGTGCTAGGGTGAACCCTGGTCACAGTCATCTTGTGCAGAAGATCCTCTCTTGGCAGCTCAGTCAGTCATCTAGGCTCACTGCTGTAACCCTTAGACCAGTACCAAGGAAATAACAACAGTGTAAACTGTACTTTCCTACAGCATAAAAACCTTTTTAGATTTTCCTTGTTTTACACACTGCATTCCGTATTTCTTCATGTAACATTAGCATTGTTTGGAGAAGGGTTGTGGCACTCAATGAAAACACACCAAGCCCACAGACTCCTGGAAAGCAGTAGGGATCACCGATGCACAACAGACTGTGCTCTGGCTGATTCAAGATTATCCATCCCAAGTCAAAATCCACCACCTGGGTAATACCATCTGCCATAGACATAACTCCTCAGTCCGTAGGGAGCACCTTTACAAACAGAGTGATTGACTTTTCAGAGCTTTAACTACTCTGTTCTGTCACATCTTATCACAGCCCAGAATTCATGAGAATTTAACCTTTAAAACATGCTTTAAGATTTACACAATTGCAGTATTAACATGCTAAATTAGTTAGACAGTCAAGTACTATAACTGTTTTTTAGAATTCCAATGATAATCGTTATTCTGTCTAGCCCGTAGTCAATGAGCAATCATCTCTTTAACATTCTTCTTTAAAAACGAGTGATTTAAGAATTTCAGAAGGCAGAGTCGTAGTTTTTATAGCATATAATTAGTTACTAGTTTTAATGTTTAGTGATGTCAAAAGCCTGGGAAATTGCTGTAGCCTTATTTCCACTTTTGTTTTTGATTAAACAGCTGAATTTTGTGTCCTTATTTTCGTGCATCTTCATTCGGTTTTAGGCATGTCCTCATGAGTGATGATATTTGCACTACTTGACTTTCCTGTTTACTGTGTCATGTTCAGCCTTCCATCTGGCTTTTATTGCTCTTTTCTTTTCTGTTTTGATTCTATTCAAGATGAGCTGTACTCATAGCCTGGAATGCACTGACAAATAATTGTATCATGTTATAAAGGACTGATGGGACTTATAATTATGAGAAAGCCTAGCTAGTCTTTTCCCTGGTCTCTCCCTAGAAGTCCTGAGCATTTCCCAGGATGTTCAGCACAAATCTTTAGCACCCCATGCAGCTCCTGAGGGTCATCTTCAGCCTGTTTAATCTGGGATTTCTATTTCTTAATTGAACTAATGATGAACTTCATTTTTTCACGAAAATCAAATTAATCATATAAATGGAAGTGGAAATTTTCTATACCTATTTAACATCCCAAAAAAATGCTGCAGGATGAAAGACTTTAGTTTGCTTGTTTTGCAGTGATCCTTTATGCACTTAGTGCATGGTGGTTGGAACTGAAGGACAAAGATTTCTTCACCAAAAATTCTCCTGGTTCATTTTGATTGGACTGCAGGATCAGGCTCTTCCCTTTATTTATAAACGGAGTTAATTCTGACATGGGAGAAATAGCTTGTTTTGTAAAGCAGGGTGGTCAAGGTTTTTTTTAGCTGCAATTTCCAACAGTCTAGGCAAAATATAATTTTTCAGTTATCATTGTTATGATTATGAGCATGATTATTTGTGCTAAGCTATGCCATGGGCTGCTTGCTTCAGCAGAAGCATAAAAGTTATGATTAAAAATGCAAACATAGTTTTCTATGTAATGTTTATGAGAGTAGAATGAAGACTTTGGTCTTTCACTAAAAGCCCTATTCTTACCAATTCGAAAGATCTCAACCACAGCTCACCTTGGAAGACCGATTGATCAGCATTTCGACATGCTGATGTCTTGCAGTGGGTTTCTATGGGTCCCTTCCAGGAGTAATTTTAGAGGAGGTTAATTCTTTCTTTTTTATTTTTTTGAAGTCAGGACAGCTCAAGTTTTAATAATCTGACCTGCCTTTCTTGAGTGCGTGTCAGATTCTTTGAGCACATAATGTCCCAGACAGAAGCTACAAGTTCTCTTTGAGTTTGGCAGGATTTAGACTTAGATTATTATTCTTTCTACAAACATGTGGTTCAGTTAACTTTCTCAAATGTTTGTTGTTTTTTGTGTGTAGAGAACCATATACAGTTCAAGAAAGCAGAAGATCTAATAAGTATAGGTGTGGTTTTCGAGAAACCAAATTATTATTATTATTATTATTATTATTATTATTATTATTATTATTATTATTAACAGTAGTAATATATATTATTTGACATATTATAGTTCATATAAATGAGACGTCTATTTTGCATTCATTGTTAAATGTACTATCTAGAATTTTCCAATTATTGAGGTATACCTATATTTCTTTTCAGTATTAATGACATTTTGTACTTGACATTTTCACTATGCAAAAAACAACTTCTTTAGACTGAATATCAGAAAATCCTTTTGAGCAGAAGTACACAGAGACCATAAATGCCACATGTCCACATTAGAAGTCTGTTAGATATTGTCAAGTTTTCAGTATGCATTTGCACTCACCCAATGCATACTGACAAGTACGCAAAGTATCAAACTAAGCTAAAGGCATATTTTAATACAATGTTTTCAGTCACTTTCGATCATTCGATTATGTTTTTGTTTTTATATGGCATCAACTGAAAGATTATATTTGTATTTCCCTCAATAAATGTTATGTAGGGTTGAAGTTGGTTACACCAACCCTTCAGCAATATGAAACCCTTCCTCAAAGTATCACTTTGATATTTCTAGGGGCTCTCATCAGGGGTACTCACTTTGACTTGTCCTTTGTACCACTATGTCAAGCTGACTGTCAATCTCCAGTTTTCATTAATACTCATTGCATATCCCTGTGTGCTGATCATATACTGTATGCAGACGATGTCTCCCATTCCATGTCTCTTCAGCTCTCTATAATCAGAGTCAGAAGAAACATATCACTTACAACTGCAACAGATTCACAAAGTTACACTTTGACACAGGTAAATTCATTACGCTGATGAATAATTGTCATCAACAGGAGGTCTACCATCATAGTAACAGTTCAGTAGTGTGTGTATCCTATTGAGGACAACACACTTGCAGGTTGCAGATGCTGTCTTGTGGCATTTTGCTCCATTCCTCTGATAGACAAACATAGTATATACCTTGTCACTGGTCTCTGTGCCCTAAATACTTTCCCAACTCGTTCCAGAAATGTACATACATTACATTTTGAATGCTTGCAATTCTTTCTTAAGAATCAACCTCTATACCTGTATTTAACTGTGTTATACATGTATTTTTGACACAACCCCACCTGGTAATGGACAAATGGATGGTTGAACATTTGCAAGTATTTTTTAACTAAGCCAATATGCATTCATTTGTCAAAGAGATTTGTAAGGCAAGGATTTTGTTCAAATGCTTGAGTGAAGAGGAGAGTGGAGCGAGCGCTTTGGAGTTGCTTGTATTTCTTTAAAGCTATCTCGCTTAGAAAGCAGGTCCTTTTATCTTCAAGCAGTCAATCTTTTTTTGGAGAAAAATATGGTTGTTGTTGTTGTTTTAATATTTATTTGTCGCAATATTACGTTGCTATTTCTTTCTCTTTGGAGAGGTATTTAAAATATAAGTATTTACGTTGTGAATTGCACCTTATTGTGTCTTAAGTTTTGGAGAACAACATTTATATTTAAATAGTATGTTATCGCTTTCACTGCAGGTGGACAATGAAAATATAGGTTAAAGGGTAAAAACACACAAAAAAAACCATAAGTTCTACAATGTCCTCATGAAGTCCTAAAGGGGAGAAGGAAAATTAATTAAAGTAGCATAGGAAGAGGTAATGCCCTTCAGAAGGTCAGGAGGTCAAGGGGGTGATGACCTCACTATGGCGGAGGTGTTAGAAACAGGATGAAGCTGTGTCTGACGCTGCCTCAGATTGGAAACACACCTTTAGTTTTATCACTGCGAACAAGGAGCAGCCAGGAGACAGACTCCTCTGATTGCAAACACATGGCCATCCACTAGCAGAGCTTGCTCCTTCCCAGGCACTGCCTCTGTAAGGCGTAAATGAAGGCAAGGGGGAAAAAAAAAGCAGAGCGTGGTTTTAATTAGTCTGTTTGTGTTCATCTCACTCTCAAACCTGGCAACGATATCATTCTTTAAAATTTGTTGCTTTTTCTCTGATTGTGCCCCAAGAAATGATCGGTTCCATATTCAGCAGACACAGTTTCTGCTGGTGCACTGGGAAAAGTAAACATGTCATTTTTAATTAAAATAACAGATCGGTGACAAATATGGGGTTGAATCCCTCCTGTTTGTAATGGATGAGTGGTTGTGACATGAAACCAGTTGGAAGATGACTTTGGATTGGTTGAAGAAGGTGCATTTTGTTTGTGGTTTTGTACATCAAGTACTGTAAAAAGAACATACTGCGTATGAAACAAACAACCTTACCTCCACTCTCTTTCACATGTTGGATCTCATTTTCCAAGTTGTTGAGGACCATCCTTATACTGAAGGCAAATTAGTCCCCATCAATGTCCCTGAGAGATACAAATGAACCCACGGCAATACGAAACCCATCCATCAGTAAGCGAACAAGCAATGAAACTGCTACTGTACAATCCCACTATTGTTCAGTTTATCATTTTTCTTTAGCTGGTATTTTCAAATGGTTTCCTGTATTTGTGAAGTAAGCTGTTCAGCAAAGGAGGCAAGGACAGTGACAAAGAAATAAAACAGAAGTATCTGGCTGGAGGTGTCCTCAAGGCTGTGTGTGTGCACAGGGATTGTAATGTTAAAATGAAACTGTAGGTGAATAATGTGAATAACTAGATATGATGAGGACTAAGTAGAGTAGAAGTGGCAGCAGAGGGCGATCTAAAGAAAGACATCCACAGATGAACAGAACAGAAAAGATTCTCGGTCAAGTGGCTGGGCACATGTGGAGAACAGTGAAAGACTGATGAGCCAGGGTGGTGGAGGGGTGAATACCAGCTGGAAGACGGAAGGCGAGGCAGAAGGCAGAAGAAGAGAAAGAATAGGCAAGAATCCAACAACTGGAGATTAGAAGTTTCAAAGAGAAGACAGAGGCTATAATATGAAACACTCATGTGTTTTGGGTGATTGAATAGGAGGGTTAAGTAATCAAATTAATTCAGAGCTGAGTTTTTATTATAACATATTAGGAATGATTTTCATACACATAGTAGGACTTTCTAATGAAAAGATCTATTATGAAACAAAAAGTAGCTGGTGAAGTCAAAGCTGGAGCAGGCATGCTAAAATATTGCTTTTCTCCATAATAAAAACAGATTTGGTGCTTTGTTCATTGTCAGGCTTTTGGACGAGGAAGTGTTCACCGTGAATTAAGATCATTTCACGGATTACAATATGTGCATTTTGATGTCACTGGTAGAAGGTTTCCATTTCTCATCTTGACCTCTAACTGTGTATGTTGTGTGTTTTTTCCAAGTGAATTCTGTTTGACATCACAAAATCTAGAGCTAGCTTTCTCCTTATTCTCAGAAAGAGATTACATATTTTGGAAAGCGTGCACATTTCTGTTTGAATGATGAATTGTTGCAAAAATGTGGGTTTAAAAAATGAGTAAATGCTGAAGGCCTGTGGAACTAAATGGAAGTCTTGTTCAGTCGTGATGATTTAATCAGTGGATGTTATTAATGGAGTGTTAACGTGGCACAGTTCCACTTTTGTTTGGAACATTATTAGAAGATTTTAAAAAAGGAACAATATTTGTATGACAAACACATGACTCAATGGATGTTTTTGATATGAGCAAACTCAGGGAAATTAAGGTGGTAATGAATGCAAAAGTTGATCATGAGCTCATTTTATTTTTTGGCTGTGTGAAGGCTGAAATGTTTAGTAGGTGGATTTAGATCAAATAAACAGGAATTACGTACTGTACCTCATTTTTCATGTTGTTGCTAATTTTCTGAGGTACAGCAATATTCTTCTGAGTTAAGAAGTACGTGAAGTATTAAAAGTATGTGAAATACTATTACTAATGGAAGAAAGCACAAACAACATTTCGTTTAAGTTGAACAACAAAGAGTATACTTTAATAATCCAATTCATTTCACACTTAAATGATATGTGCAGTATGTCCAATAATCCAATTTAATGAGTCAGATTTCTGTAGATAAAATAAAAAAAATATTTTCTCTTCTTGCCATTAATCAGAGAAGCAACAGCAAACCATGATAAAGAGAAAGGGCATTATCATAATATGTTAATGAAAGTTTCTTAATATCTTCTAGGGTTTGCTTGTCCCAGTATTAATTTAATATTAATTGTCCCCGTATTCATGAGATATACATGTATTGTAATGACATTGCTTTTTGGGCAGGTTTTACTTTTATTACTGCTCTTTTATTATTATATTTTAGTGAGATTTTTTCGCAGTGAAAAAGAAGGCTCCATGGCCAAAATGTTACGTTTTCTTTCTTCTCTTTTCAGCATGGAATAAACCTATTACTTGTATTGTATTATGTGTAATTTATTTACCACATTAATAATGAACCAACCATATTGACAAACTCCAGCAATTTCTTCTGGTATAAAATGCTTAAATAGCAGAAAACAACATACATGCAATTATGTAAACATGCTTTCCAAGGCAGGCCAGCAACTGAAGAAATCCAGTTAGAGCATAAAGTACAGTATAAAACCATAATTAGTGATTCATGCTTGTGCAACTCATCCGTTAATTTTGTTTGGTATTTTGAGATACTGTGTACTGTATGATCAAGTACTGTTCTATGCCCCTGACACGATGGCAGACTTAAGCATACTTCTGAATAATTCTTAAAGTAAGTCCAGGTGAACTTGAACTTGAAACTTTATTGCCATATGTAACCGGTACATGTACTGGTACAATGGAATTCTTACTTGCAGAAAGTCTCTTGACTGTTAAAAACAAGTGTAAATCACAAAGTGCAGACAGTGCATCAAGACAATATACAAACAGTAGACAATGTACAAGTAAACATTTAGAATGCAAACAATGCAGGCATGTAAACAATGACTGCAGATGTGCAATAAATAAATTATAATGAGGTAGATGGTGTAGGTGTGGTCCGAGGGGCATGGCCAAATGTGTTCGCCAATCACACTGCTTGTGGGTAGAAGCTATTGAAGAATCTGGTGTAAGTGTCAATATGCTCTTGCCTGAGGGCAGTGGGGTGAAGAGCTCATGCCCGGGGTGGTGACTGTCGTCTGTGATGGCCAGAATTCCACCACAGCAGCGGTCCTCATAGAGCTAATCTCTGTGAGACCACGTCCGATGATCTTCTGCAGTGCCTTTCTCTCTCGAGAAGAGGTGTGGCCGTACCACACGGTGATCCCGTTGGTGAGGACGCTCTCGATGGTGCAACGGTAGAAGTTCACCAACATAGATACTGGCGCCCCCCCATCTCTTGAGGTACCTCAAAGTGAATGCGTTGTTGCATTCTATGGCATTTGATCTTTTCTGAGGCATAACAAAACCAAAGAATTAGATGTGTCTGGAGATGGTTGAGTCATTCAGCATGGTGAAATCTAGGCTGAGGACCAGCTCCTGGCCACAGGTGGTGTCAAGGTAGAGATGGATTGGAGGAGTGACCTGGTGAAATGCAAAGGTGAAATGCAAAAGAAAAAGGAGTTTATGGATTATATATATACAGCTTTGAGAAATGACTACAGGAATGATTATGTTTTAGAACAGCATGGGATAATGGCTTGGTTGTTATCCTTCCCAAACTTCATTTAACAAATTTGATTAATGTTGTTAACTTCCATTTCCAAAAGGGTGGCATTTCAGGCTGTTCAGTTTCAATACAGGAGTGATGATAAAAGAATCCATGTGGAGATTCATTTCACACTCACAAAAGTAAAATGAAAGATGAACAAGAAGTCTTCATATGTTGGAGAAATGAGAACAGGACTATGAGCTAAGTGGTTGGGCAGAGATCAGAAAGAGTATTTGAGAACGTGGTAAAAAGGGTGGTTAAAATGATGAAAAAATGGGCAATTATATTCCAGGGGAAGCAATCTGTAAATAATTGGAAAGTTTTAGAAAAACATTAGTCAGTCTTTTAGTGATGGGGAATATGTGAACCAACTTGAAGGATAATTTTGGTTTCTTAAAGTTTTTGTAAGAGTTTTGGAAACCCTGTGAGATGACGTAGATAAAAAGTCAGTGTAAATATGGTGGGGACTTGTAAAATGAGAAATTATTGCTTTGGAGAGCATCCTCACGGCTTTGGATCAATGCTAGTAATTCTGAGGTTATTTTCAGGTGTCCATCAAAGCTAATAAAAATGTAAAGGGATAATTCTAAGTAATTAGCTTGCTGGGTTCTATGTCCAAATGTAGAAGCTGAGTACTCCAGGAACTTTTAAACAAGTTATTTACTTTTAGCTAATTACAACCTCTTGTGATTGTATTATTGATACTTTTTAATATCAACACTTGCAATGAGAGGAGTTCATATACCCCTCTAACTTGTTTAGAAATTTTGTCATTTCTATAAAACATTTAGAGTTAGTGACTAGAATTCCACAGGTAGCCAGAATGATTTAATATTAATTCATCCATTTTCACTTACTGCTTAGTTTAGTACAGTGGTGTGGTATGAATATTGTTCTATATAGTTTTTGTTGTTGTTGTTGTGTTCACCTTTGAGCTTCAGATATATTCTTAGGGAGGAATAATGTAAGCTGTCAGTTACAAGTTCTGTCGACAGCATCAGTCTCTGTATCTTGACATGTACATCTGCCCCCTGTTTTTGAGCTTTGTTCCTGTGGTAGAATGACCCTGGTTGTGATGTAAAATTCACATGTGCTTTCCAGATCAGCTCTCCCCAGGTGAAGTGTGCTGTGTGACCTCAGCCAGATGAGTCCTCCTTTAATTCCATCCAGGCTCTGCCATCGTTTGATCAGCCTCACATTACCTGTTTTACAACATAAATAAATTAAATGTTCAGTCTGTTGAAAAGATGTTCCGTGTGAGAACCAGAAGAAATGTTCTCTTTGTTGGACAGAAATGCAGACACAACAGGTATTGAGCTGGTACAAATTGTGCTGGTAAAAATGCCTAACACTGCCAATATTGCCTGACAGCAAACTGAGAATTTCATATAAGTTGGCATTATCCCACAGCAATGCATCTTCTATATCAGCATATGTACATGTTTCTATGAACGACGGCCCTTTGGAATCGTGTACAATGTACTTGCTGTGATTGGATAAAGTCAAGAAAAAGTTATTCCCTCAATGCAAAGAAATTAACAAAGAGATGTTAAATCTTTGAATTTACTAAATACATGACTGTCAACACATGACTCAAAATAAATTTATTCAAATTCAAAGCTTACAGCAATAATTATTTTTTGCCTGTAACACACAGCAGGCAGCATGATATAAGAAAAAATTAACCCTTGCAAAAAAACTGTGAATATAGAGAATTTGTAGGCCTATTATAAAGCCAGCCAAGCAGAAACTGTAGGGAGTCAACTTTTAAATGTATTAATTCAAGGTGTTCAAAATAGGAATGTTACTGTCCAGGAGGTGCAAGCCATAACAATTTAATTGCAAATATTTCTTGCTGTTAATCAGACCCATGAATTTAATCAGTTTAACAAAATTTCATCTTAAAAATTCTACTTCCAGCCTGTATAAAAAATACATTTATGACCACAAAACTTTGCCTTGTGTATTCTGTTCAACTGTCAGTTTTACCACCCAAGTATTTGTAAAAAATTGCAAAACAATGACTATTATAATATTATCATTATAATTATAATAGTGTTAAATAATGTATTTTCTGTGCAAATCTCGTCTTTCTAACATTCTCAAAACACCAACATCTCACATTTTGAATTCGCCCCTGCATAGAAAGCGGTTCCATGTATTTTTGGTAAATCAGAATTGGGTGTTTGTTTCATCTAGTACAAAATAACAATAAAAGTGCACATCACAACCAAGTTATCACTATGTGCTATTGCCTTTTTAATCTGAACTCAGCCTTAGGCTGCTCATCCTGTCAGGTCTTATGGCTTTTTGAAACCTGTGCTGTGTTAGTTTGTTTTTAGTTTTTGGTAGTGTATACAATTAGAACAGTGCTTTATCTGAACACCTAAAAGCTGATATTAGCTGTGAACTAGAGCACAGACTATCCTAAAGTGCACAGACTATCCACTAAAGTGGCAGTGGCTTGGATTGCCAGATCTACTGTTCTTAGCGAGGTTGTTGAAGGAGCTAGAAGAGAGCCAGGGTTCTATGTACTGGGTTGTACAGTGTCTCACCAGGTCCTGCGGGCTTTGTTCTCCAGATGGTGCCAGGTCTGCCAAGGGCACTTTGGGCCTCGCAAATAGACTGGTACAGTAGCTTTTTTTCATTCCTCTACTGCTGGAGAAGGGTCGTTGTTGCAAAAAGTTGATAATAAATACTTCAGTTCTGTTACCATTGTGCTTCGTGTTTATTATGTGACACTATATAATTTGATTTGTGTCTCTAAGGTTAATCTTTTGTAGACCTCAAATTACTGCCACGTTTCCCAGCCTCTTAGGCAAATCTGTGTCAATTTATACAAGCTTCCTTTTTAAAGCCTTGGTTATGGGCTCTTCTCTTGAATTCAAGAGATCAGATGTATAGAGGGAATGCACAATTCCATTCCCTTTCCAAAACTGGCTGGAAATTAACAGGAGGACTGAAAATTCGTTTTCTCTGATGAAATGATCAGTATGAACTCAAGAATGTATTAATCTGTGCCTTGGTGCTGTTGGCGTTTTGTTTCTCTTTCCTTTCTAGAAGGTGGAATAATGTTTAGCAGATTTGGAAACTGGCTCTGAATCCCCTTTGCTTCCAGGCGCACTCCCTGATGGTCTGTTTCTTAATCAATCAGAACTGTACAGTAGATATGCCACAGAAAACACTTCTCTGTTTCCTCTGTGGCATTTGCCAGCTGTATGTGTTGTTTTTGTTACACCTTGGCCATGTTCAGTGTGGATCTGTTTTTTTTTTCTCCTGAAGGTTGTCTCCTGTGAATACAAACCAGCAATTGCACAGTGTCATTTTGCTGAAACTACATGTAGGCTTTTCAACTAAGGATGTGTAATGTTAGATGGTCTGTTTATACACGTCAGTGGTAATCATATCCATCAATTCATTCATCATCATCATTAGGAAAGTACTGTATCTTAATCCTGGTATGCATCACAGCATCTATCTATCTAGTCACAAATTCCACAAGTGATCAACATCAGTATAGATCTTATTTCCGCCTTTTCACAGAGTGAAGGACTTCTCAGATGAAGATTGCATTCCTACCAATGGAACTCATTGGAAATGTATCCCATCTCCTCCAAATCCTAAGGTCAATTGACCACTATAGCCAATGGGTCTAAGAAACACGTCTAATGATTTACACTGTACATACTGTAACTCCTTTCTGAACATAATATGCCTCAGGGTTTGGGTTCATGCCTAAAATTCCTTAAGTATTAAACAGGATAATTTTCACATTGCATTGCTTTCCAATGCATTACAAAGCAATTTTTAATTTTATGTCGGACTGTGGCCACAGCATATGGGCCCTGGTGGCTTGTTTACAGTACAGTGACTCCGGTCCGTTATATATTAACTTTATATGTAATAGCACAGGGACTCTGGGAGGTCTGTTTAGAGTACAGGGGACTCTAGGGCTATTTTTCATAGTAAAGGGGGCTAAATAGCCTCTATTCAAGAGCCATGTTTTTCAACCCTTTGTCCATGGACTGGCACGAGGCCCTGGAGCAATGCTGTCTGGACCCTGCCAGACAGCCTTAAGTTAACATTACCGATTTAAATTAGAGTTGGTCCCAGGTACAACAAAGATTGAGAAACACAGCCCTAGAGATCCTTATGTAATAAAAGCAGTATGTTGGTTGTGAGTGCCTGACTTCAGTCCAGATTACAGTACAATAACTACTTAAGTGCGATTTGCGCAGATATATCCTTAGGTCAGACATGAGAAAAAGGATAGATTAAAAGCTTCTATCCCAAAAACTAGGAGATACTGTACAGTAGTTCGATAAGAGCAAGGGTACGTTGTGCTTGAAGGTCAATCAGCTCCCTACTTTTGGTACCATCCACTGTCCAATTTAGTCAGTTAGGCATTTTAACCAGTGTGAAAACGTCTACTGGTCTTACTTAGATTTCATTGGAGTACTGTAGCTGGAAGATTTTGGTCTCCTTCCCCACCGTGGTCAAGTCAACAAGTCATGAATTCACAAGTGAATGAATGAATGCAAATATGGACTTTTCTGGTGATGCAATTCAATGTAGAGGAACATTTTGAGTTGCTTACAATAAGCCTATACAACTTGTGAGCTAAATGTAGGCCTTCACAGCAGAGAATGAACTGAGACTCCCAGAGAGTGTTTGATGGTGACTCAGGACAGAACTACTCTCCTTTACCCTGTCTTCCTTAAACATTCTTTTGGAATAAGAGTTGTTTCTGAGGGATTTTTGTCAGACTGAGCATTGTAGACATTTTTTCTGCTGAAATACACTGCATTATTGTCATCATATAAAGTTGTTTTTTCAGATATTCAAAATATTTTTTTGGAAAATAAACAATACATTTTCTGGATGAAAAGATGTTTGAACAAATGCTCTTATTGATATAAAATGAACTGTACTGAACTCTCCAGGAACTCCATCCAGCTGTACTGCCACGTTTAAAAAAAAAAAAGAGATGCGATGGTCCTCATTTAGAGTGATTGGGAGAAAATATGAATCTCAGTTTATAAAATGCAGCTTTAGAATATGAAGCCTACAGTATTTCAATTGCTTTCTTTAGGCGGTCTTTAAAATATAAAGTACATAGTCTGGGGCCCAGCCTGAAAAAGAGACCTGTACAAGGTTAAACCGTTGTTTTCTTTTTCCTTTTCCCATGTTGAAAGCACATTGGTTTGTCGCAGCCCCGTGTTGTTCAGTTCATGCTGTTGATACCACTGCAAGTCCATGGGCCCCCCATGGGTCCATTGCCTTCCTTGGTTTGATGTGATATGTTGATCTATGCCAGGATTTACATGACTTAGTCATGTGTCATGATTCTGCTGATAAGGAAGCTGTGTGGAATTTCAGTTGCTCAAGCAAGGCAGACCCTGGCTGGTTATAGTGACTGGAAGTGTCCTGCGTACAACTATTTGTTGGTTAAGTTTAATGGGGTCGCATAGAGTTTGGGGTTTCTTGTCTAATCTTCAATTTCCCTATCTCTGTGGCTCTGAGATGGAATAGTATCCCGTTCAGAGAGGGGGGAGTTCCAGTCCCAACATGCTCCCTGTAGTTTCTGGGATGGGCTGTGATTTTCAAAGCACTCGCCCAGAGAGTGTCTTCCCGATGATGTATGCATGGAGAGATGGATAATTCAACCTGCTATTCATTAACATGAATTGAAAAAGATGAAGTTGCACTGAGCCACAACAGACATGTGTTTAGTACTGGAAGATTATTACTATATAAGCGTGTTTGTATTTGTGTATATTAACAATGTGTAAATAGGACATACACACTAATCAGACACAAGCCCCTGCTTCTTCCCACAGATGCCGACGCATGTCCTAATTATCCAACCACCTCCCTAGTCCTGCACCACACCTCCCGAACACCCACTACTTAAGGGCTCCTCACCTACACCTCCTCGCTCAGTATTAAGTTTGTACTTATAGAGCTCCCCTTCGTTAAAACCTCTTCTTCTGAGAAACCCATCGTCTTGAGAAATCCTGGCTCCTAGACCTACGCATCCTCCTGACCACAACTTTTGGCAACGTGACTCAGCTAAGTAGACCCGGCTTCCACTCTCCACTAAATTTCCTTGTCGGTCATCTTTAGCTCAGCCCCGCATAGGGTCCAATCCCCTTGCTTAACCCTCCCGCACCTTACACATACGGTATTTTTTTATTTTTTTCACTTAGATGCAAAGACACCTTCTTTTGTTGTGTATGTCACAATCCACGCTTAAAAAAAAGCCTTGAACTTTATCTGTGCTTATGCTGACCTATGCTTGTACCTCTGAAATTTGCAGTCATGATTTATAAATTCTGAAAACCTCTTTACAAGATTGGCATTCATAGGTAAAAATATACATGAAAATGCAATGTCAGGAAAGCAATAATTTCTTCAGTTTCAAAGGAAAACACGTCTGAGTAAAATCTCAGCAAGACATACTATTCATATTTTTAATATGCTCTGAAATGATTCATGATTGAAACTCATGCTGATCTTTGTGTTTTTCAAACACCACGGACAGATCTTTCATAACAATCACAGTGTGAGACAATTGAAAAATGGCATCAGATTGGCAGCATTTAGCATTAAGCTTTTTTCATTGTTGGTGCAGAAGGTTTGAATAAATAAAGGGGTAGAGCTGTGTGTCTTCAATACAAGACTAAATCCATCAAAAAGTGCTACTGCAGTGCCTTTAACCAAATATTAAACAAATACAGAGGAAGGCTGCTCCCTACTAATAGGAGGTTAGTGCTCCAGTTTCAATTGCTTGGTCATCACAACTTCCATCCATCCATTTTTAACCACTTCTTCCAGTTTGGGGTCGCGTGGGAACAGTACATCAGTCCACTGTAGGGCACACGCAGGCATAGCCACACAATCAACCCTGGGCCACTGGGAGGAAACCAGAGCACTTGGCAGAAACCCAAGCTCCACGCAGAGAGCACCCCAGGCCCACAATGCCAACCACTGTGCCACCTTGCCACCTCATCACAAACATGTCCATCTAATACAGTACATTATTCTTTGACTAGAAATAATAGCTGTGTCATCAGTTAGCTAACCGTCCTTTGACCTTCTATTCCGCTGATATTTCTTTGCTTGTATCACTTACATCCCTTGTAAGTCATATGTTAGTGCGCTAAAAACACAAGCACTTAAGTAGGTCATTCAACCCATCTCGCAAGTTTGGTAGCTACTGCCTAACTGATCCAAGGATCCCATACTGCTGTATCTTGAAAGAAGCCAGGATATTGGCTTCAGCACCATGATTGTAGCTTATTCTTTAATCCCACAATCCTTTGTGTAAAGAAGTGACTTATCAAAATGCACAAGACATTACTGTATATCGTATACTCTGTTCGTTACAGTAGTTGCATATTCCAAGATCACTTACATGTTAGTTAAGCACATCTGCATAACATGCATAACAAAATTCAGTAAAAACATTGCAGAGCGAGATAACGAGTATTCACAAGAACAAAAAAGTTTAGACTACAGTCCTGAGTGGAAGGGGTAGTTGTGGTGTACCTGACAGGACCCTTAGCTGAAACCCATGCCAGAATTGGGCCTTGGACCAGAATGGCGTCTGGGGAGCCAAGAAAGCAGAGCCAGGTGAGTGTTCTTAAGCCGAGCACACCTGTGCTTTATAAATGGGAAAGGAAATTAGAGTGCAGAGGTGCGTTTCTTTTTCTTTGTTTCTGTTTGTGGAAGTAAAAGTGTAAGTACTTCCAGTAAAAGCCCTGGATAAACATCAAATTGTTGAGGAGATCTGGGAAGAGACGGTTTTGCCATGATGACAGTTACAGTAGGCACAGTTATGTTAACTGAGTAACATGAGTGTTCCTCAGTAAGGTCTTACCATATGGAAAAGGCTATTGAAAAGAATCTTATCAGCAGTTCTTGTACAGGAGTAAGGAAATGTAAGGGAGAACAGGCATGCATTCTTTAGTCATGCAATTCCCAGTTAAATGAATGCACCGTCTTGGTGATGTACAGGATAACCTCAATGCACTGGTTTCAAACTGACGTTTCTCACCTTACAAATGACATGGGTAGCTTAATGGAACTTTAGTCATGTAAATTACATTTAAAATCTTCTGCAGTGTACAGTACAGTGCAATTTTGCTGTAGTCTCTACAATTCTCTATACAGTATATCACAAAATACTAGGCAGTTGCCTTTTCCTTTTTGAGATTTATAAATTGCACATTTGGCAGTCTTTATGAAAATCAGTGTAAATTTATGACAAAAGTGTAAATTTAATTCTTTGTGTTGTGCACTTTTAAATAGGTCACGTTTTCCTACAAGTGCATTCATAGAGAACTCAAAACCAGTAATGGCATAGAGTCTTACACATTCAGGACAAGGATATTACATCAATCTACAGCTCCTCAGTCCCACCTGCATTGCACTATAGTCATTTTTCCTATTGGGTTAGTGGAATTAGTCCACCACACATTTGCTTTGTCCGCAGTTCACTAGATATGACCCAGATGTTGCCTGGAAATCATGGCTTTTGAGAAGTTTAAAATGCTGCATGTATACTTCACATGGCTTGTGTAACTAATTAAACTACTGTAGTCTCAGGCAGTGCAATGTGTTCCATATGTGTATGTTCAAGTATACTATTGTAGACGTCTCATCTGTCTCCTTTTACAGTTACACAATAAATATATACCACAAGGTTACACAGTGTATAATGTAGATGTAATATAGTTTGTAAACTAATCACATTTGTAGGTGATACTTAAATAGGAGGATAAATGACGCTGTAGAAGCTACAAAGGACATTTATAAAGACCTGGCAGAATTAAAGACGGGACAAACACTTGGTAGATGATATTTAATGTAACGTGCGGAGAATTTATATTCAGGTAGTGAAATCATAAACTATATAGAATAAAATCAGAAATGCCGATCTTGATAAAGCTGTTTATGAAAACATCTTCGGTTCGAATATACTGTATTACTAAAACAAAAATTTAAATCAAGTGCTTTGTTAAAAGTGACACAATAGCTGCTAGAAAGACCACATTTCGAACATAATGTACCATTTTGGTCATCACATTCATAAAAAGTAATGGCTGCTCTGAAATCAGTTTAGCCGAGTGACCAGATACAGTATGTGCCTGCACTGACAAGCTTAGAGATCTGAGTTGTTAACCTTGAAAAGAGCAGATAATGCTCAAGACAAGTTAACCAAGTGGAATTCTACAGAATCCACTGTGAAAAGCTGGATGCAAGTGAAAACTATAGGATCATGATTTAACTCTGAAAATCAGACAAAATGGATGAGATTCTTAGATCAATTATGTACCACCAATCTAAATGAGCAGGATGGGCAGAATTATTTGGAATTTTCTTATGTTCAAACGTGTGATGATTTCATAGACTTCCAGACTGGAGGGTAAAAAAAAGTGTTTTTTTTAGTTTCTACCCCCGCCCCGACTGCCTGACTGCTGAAAATGCCTGTTAAATACAGTATGTGGTAACAAGCTGATCTAACAGGCAAAAAGTCATAACACTAATATTTTTGCTCTGTTAGAAGAATTATTAGTCGACATCGCTATTTAACTGCATATTTAAAAAAGAATAGGGGGAATGACATTAGATACAGCTTAGGAACATTCCAAACAGATTCGTTTTTGATTGGAAGTTGTTTCTTTTTTATGGCCCTGTTCACCTTGTTAAGTCTCAGTGGGCATGTCTTAGACAGCTGTCACAGCTTGACCATGTTCTGTGCCAAGGAGGTTGGTTAAGATTTGGCACATGCAGTGTCCAGCACATGATCTCACGTTCTACTCTAAATTTCCTGGAATGTCTTATCCGCGGTTCATTGTGTTTGAACTGGACAAAAGATTTTGGCTCGCCTGAGTTACGCTAAGAAACAAAAAAAAAAAGATTTAAGCTTACAACGGTATTCTCGCAATCGAAGTTCAAACATTTCTGTGAGAATTTCTGCCACAAAGAGTTTTAAAACTTAACAGAACTAGAACAAACCTTGAGCTCAGATGAAAGGCTGGTTTTTCTGGGATAGCTATGGACCAGTGAAGACTCGCCGATGATAAATTCCATGTACAGGATACATTTCCTTGATATTAAAAGTATTTGCAAACTTTGGCCTTTGTCAGCTGTAGCAGTAGAACTCTGAACACGAGTTGTGCAGATTGATATTTAGGACTAATTGCTTTCCTTAATGACTGTTGGATCATCTTTAACATTTAGTAAACAGCCTAAACAAGACCGTTCTTTTTAAAACTGAGAAATGTTGTTCTAAAATGTAGAAGTTGGGAGATTGATGGACAGAGTTAGGTTTCAAGTTGGTTTTAGTTCAGCTGGAAAAAAGAAGGTATATTGTACTTTTCAAACCATGTGTAATTTGCGTCAATACCAACCTGTATTTCGATACTTCAGTGTGGTATCAAAGAAACTAATTCTTTAATAATAACACTGTTTTTCATTACCAAATGTAAATTGTTTTCAGTAGTTTCATTATCTTAGATTCATTACCGTATATTTTATTAAATTACGCTGTAAATATGTTGGCATCTCAATGAGTAGTTAACAATCTGGCACCTTGTACTTTGTGCCTCTTTATTAAACTCTTGAGGGTATTATTGTTTTAAGAAAATAATCTTAATCAAGAATGCCTGAGACCCACTTAGCAACGAATGGTGTTGTTTCAGTTCAAGCAGGCATTGTAGAGAATAATCATTGTCAACTGCAGACTAAACTGCTTTTATTAGGCCTTATTTTGCTGTGGAAAATATATGCGAGCAATTAAATTCGAAATGTCTGAAGCCTTTTTTTAAAGCAAAATGGTAGCTTAAGTTTTGATTTGTTGGCCAGCCGTTCTGTGCTCTTAAACGTTCTGTGTGATTTATAACGATGGTGTCTTGTTTCCTTTTCACTCTCAATTTGTTGTCTGCTTTGGAATGCTGTCGGGTGGTTACTGGATTGGAGATAAGATTCCCAATGTGGGTCATGGTTCAGAAACAAGATTTATATCAAATAAGCTTAAAAGGATTTGGCATCTCTTGGTACTTATTACTTGACTTTCGGAAAAAAAACCTTGACGTTTGGGACTGATGGAAGAGATGCTGTCTTGCACTGTGGGAGCAGTGCAGTGATGGCCTGGGTTGATTTGTATTCAGTTTCATTGCTCTGCCAAAATGCAGAGAACACGACGGGGTGCTATTCATCCAACTGGCTGCTTTTTTTGTGCTATGATGTGTGAATGTTCGTATACGACTTACAACCCCTCATGTGTAAATATGCATATTAGGATTGGGCAAGTTACAAAATCTAGATAGGATGCAGTAGAGGTTAAGAATGCAGTCTGTTCGAAGTGTTGTTGGGCCTCTGGAGACCCGTCCTTGCCATTGTTTCCAGAACATGCTGCCACAGTCCCCAGGTCAGCATTTAATAAGACGCTAGAGATGCACCTGAAGTCAGGGATTCGAAACTGCTTAGATGGCAGGAGTTGTGATGACAAATTAAATGGTTTTTGTGTTCAAGATAATTTGGTGTTAACTACATTTTTTCTACTGTTGCGATTTCTGTAGGAGACAAAGAGCAATCGACAGTTGACATTGCCACATTCTGACTTGCCCTTTTGCACTCTTTCGGGAAGCCTCTTCAGTGGCTTGCTACACCATTACTACACTGCACTACACCACTACAAAATCACGTCAAGATGTTGCTTTTCAGCCTCTCACGGCTTTGCTTTCCCCTGCCCAGCTGCTTCAGTCGTGCTCTTATGTGCCTCTGGCCCTCCCTCAATACAAGACAGCTTATGCACGTTCACTTCTGTCGTCAGGCATCTTGGATTTTAGATGCAATTCTAGAAGATTTCAAAGAAGCAGAAAGTGGCATGTTTCTATGAGGTACTGCATTGAAAACACTTTAGTCTCCTAAACTTTTTTTATAATACTCTGTCCCCTTTCCTAGAAGCGTGGTGTTAATGGGTTGTGGGTTCAGTTTCTGCAGCAGCTGAACAGTACCTCGACTTGTACTGTACCCTCATTGCTCCTGTCCACCCAGCTGTGTGAATGGGGACCAGAGCTTCTGGAGGATAATCCTTGCAATGGACCAACATCCCATCTTCAGGGAGGGGAGTTGGTGGCAGGTGTTTCATGTGCTGTCTTGTTGAAAAGCTACTGCCCAATGGATGTTACCTCTTCCATTTTTCTACTAGTTTATGAAGCTTTATAAAAACTGTAAATGTTACTGTATTTTCTTATAAAAATGCAAAATAATGAGACTAAAATGTTGGAGAACAGATAGGTTAACATGGTAACCACAGGCGTTTGGTGCAAAACTCAAACAAGGAATAGCAGTAAAAGTACAAGTGATGAAAACGTCAACTGTATCGCCTAAGCGGACAATGGAGAATAAATGGCAAAACACCATTTTTAATAAACGTTCGAAATCGCGTGACCATTTTTAAACACACTCTTGATATTATTTGACTCGCAATCATTAGCCAGATGCAAGAGTCATTAAATTTGGCAGAACTTCCCAGCCTTACCTCACCGTACAACTGCAGTCATCGCCTACTTCTCCCATTCGGGTGTGCTTTCGCACTCGATAAACTACAACACCGTTTTTTTTTTTAAATATAGCACGGTTACCCATAAAATCATGCATTGTTTCCACATCATTAAACAGTACAGACTACCCATACGGTTATTTAGAAGGCACTGCGGAAGGGAAAAAAAAGTTTGCTGTGACTCTGGGGATTTCATTTTGTTTTCGGCTAAGCTGTGGGTAGAGGGAGTGCTGAAATTTATGTCCCTTCGTGATGAGGAAATGTCTTTTCCAGACTTCTGTAGAAATTCCTCCCGTTCTGCAGGGATCCTTCTGTGCCACAAGGGGTGAATTTTGATGTAAGGCTGTTTTCTGCTGCTTTACATTACTGTGGATTGGCATTCCACTGGACTGGTAAGCCTTGATTTGCAAGTGGCTTAACCATTGTAAATCTTTTGGCATTATATATTCTCGGTTGTGGCCTTTCATCACGACTTTAACATAAAGCTGACAGTTGTCCGAACCATGATGAAACACAGCTGAAGTACTGAGACTTTCGTTGACATTTACAGGCAGTTTAGTCAGGGATGAGAGAGGGTTTAAGAAGGACTGAGATGTCTTTGTAATGCCTTCTGGGTACACAATGCAGTATTTCACTCTTGCGTTACTGAAGACTTACAGCAAGAAACTAGAAATGTAAGCTGTTTCCTAAATTATTATTTCCTAGTCGCTGACATGCTGTTTAATTCTGATTCTTAGAAATATTTTCCTCTAGTTCTCTATTGGCACAATGAATAAGCCATCCTGGCACTTTGATGACTGTGGTGGCCTTGGATGTTCTGTGAGCTGAATGTGATTACCATCTGTCCAGTTTAGGATCAGACTAGGATCTGTAGAATGGCACCATTTTCAAATTCTGTGCATTATAAAACATACGTGGGCAGTGAAAAGGGCAACCAGCCTCACTATTGGGGAAAAAAGCCATAATCTTGTCTCTGAAAAAGAAAGAATTACATTCCAAAGTCAAATTTTCCTTTTTGGAAAAGGAGAGAACATCTTCACTTCAAGATGAAGACACTTTAATAACGGCCGAGATGATGATTTTGTCAGAGTTCCACAGTCTTTCCAATATGTTGTCATTTATTGATTTGAGTCAAAGGAGAATTTAATACAGAATATAGTCTTTTGTTATATCACTTTTAATATTATCTAGAGGGTTCAGTGTTTCTTGATTTAGTCATTAATCAAGTTCTGTGTCAGCCCCACTTCCCTGTTTTTGATGTTTTTTTGTAAATTGGTACATTGCAAAAAAGGTATTTAATATAATAAGATATCAGGCATGTTTTGAGGTTTCTATGTAGTCACAGACCTGATATATTGAATGACTGTAGTGAGGAGATGATTCATAATTCAGATGTTTGGAAACAATATTGCAGTGATTACTATTTTGTTGAAAAATGTGGTGCAATTATGTTTGCCAAACACCACAGCAGTATGTGATGTGTTGCAGTCCTTTCTTTTAGCTTTAATGTATTTTTTGTGTAAAGTTTTCAAGTTTATGATTATTGGACAGCTAACTGGTATTTCGGTTACGCCACAGTAAAAAACGTCATGGCAGTATATAATTGTTCCTGGGAGCAAAATAAAAACACAAGTAACAATGTACACAGCAATGCCTTAATCCACTCCTTAATGATTGTTTTCTTCTGATAAAAAGTACAATTAACAAAGAACACATGCTGGGGGGGAGGAAACAGCATGTTATTATTATCACCAGGTAGGTACTGTACAAGAATCATTGCTGGGAACCAATTAGCAAAGCAAGATCGACTGGGTATACAGTATAATACAAATACCCGGGTGCTCCAAATAAAAATAATATCACACTAATAAAAAAAACAAAACCATTGTATGATGAAGCGCTGATAACACATGAACCGTTATCTCAGAGGAACAAGAAAGGGTTAATTCAAGCAAAGGAAAAGCTCCCCCAGACGTCCTTCATATGGTCACACGGGTGAGAATGTGTGCACCTTTACACCTGCTCTCTTTCTTCTCCTTTATATTCTCTCCCCCTTCCTCTCTCTCTCCCCCGCGCCTGAAGAAGACTTCACAGCCGAAACAGCGTTTCCTCTTTGTACTTTTCGGCATTGAATTAAACCTAATTAAGCCGGTGCACATGGCTCCGCACTCAAGCACTACCCTCCAATAGCAATATTGCACACTGAACATCACGTCTTGAAACATCGCACTTTTTTGGAGTTTATTTACCAAGGTGTCTTGACTACTCTGGCTTCAGCACAATTCAAGTCTGTTGTTGGCTAGTTGACTAGTTGACATTTCCACTTGTGGGATAAGGTAAAATTGAGGTGATGCCGTGCACAACATTAATATTGCTCAATGAAAGTGACACAAGCGGATTACCATGCAAGACAAAAGCATTGTTTCAATTTGACTCCACCCTCTAAAATGCCTACAAGGCTGTCGGATGAGCTTCAAGATGTCTCATTAATCATTGTAAAAATACCGCAACACCACTACATAATGCGGAAAAATATTAAAAGTGACTAGGCTAGTTAGATTTATTGAGTAATAGGTCTTGACAGCATTACGTAAACTTAGTCATTAAATGCATAACTGTTAAAATAATGTGCTTTGCTTTAGAAGAAGACAAACATGAAGAGAATCAACCAGGTTTTGATTAACTCCACTTCTTGTTTGGAATTAACACTTCAGAGTCCTTTTTATATAAAAGGAAAGAATCTGCATTTTTAATAATATCACACTTGGATGAAAATGTGGCAGCACACATCTCATAAAAACATCTTTTGCAGAGTACTACAGTATGTACATTTTGTTAACATTATTTGCTCTGCAATTAATGAAGCTCCTTAAACTAGCAGCAACATTTTTCCTAGACAAGAAGATCAATTTAAAATGTTCTGCCTTTAAAATGAAAATTGAATAACTAGAAAAAATCTTTCCTGGACTTCTGTTAAATATTTTAGGTTGATACCAAGACACTTTCTAAAAAAGTGATTTAAAAAGCAATTATTTATTTATGAAGACACACTTTTGATTGTTTATAAATGGACGTTTTTAAACTGGAATGACAGACTTCTGCGATGGAAGACTTATTTATTACCTTCATAAGGTGCAGTAGCTGTCAAGGATGTTGGAAGGGCATGCTGTGGAATGGAATCGGTATAGAAACCTATGCCCTCAGGCCACGGACATGGGGCGACCTGATAGGTCACAGGACATCCGTATCCTCAATGCTGAGCCAGGAGCAGACACAGGAAGTGAATAGGCTAAACAACAAGACATGAATAATCACAGGGAACTAGGAACAGGACAGAAGTAGAGCGCCCTCTAGGTGTACAGGGCATGACAGTAGCTCTTATCTAGCTGTGGACTTTACAGTGAGCGGCACTTCACTTCTATAAATAAAAACAGTTTCTGTTTTTATCAGAAGCTCTATAAAGCCAGTGCTTTTTATTACAGAAGTGTCCTGCGTTTGCTTGAAAAAGCTTTCAAATTTTACATCTGAATAAGCAATGTACAGTAGCAATGTATTAAGCCTAATATGTCTTCCTTTTTTAAGATAACATCAGAGAGGATCAGAAGGTGGACACCACTGGAAAAACAGGAATTTAAAGGACAGGTATGTCTTAATAATTTATCTTGTAGAAACAACTTATATCTTAAAATATTATCATGCAGTTTATATGGTACAACAAACATTAGTCCTTCTAAAGACATGAGTTGTGTGTGGTATTTATTTATTATAACTGTATTATTATTATACAACTGTGTATTTGATGGGCAATTTTAGGTTGTGATATTGGCCTGGAAACTGATCAAAAATGCCCTTAAAATTTTTACCATAGTAGCAATATTTCAACAAAAATTAACCTACACAATGCAATGGGAACATTTTCAAATAGTCAGAGTAGAGCTGAGAATAACTCTGAGAAAGCAGTATTCTTTAGCGATTTCTCAAAATAAGATTTCAAATAATTTCTATGAGATCATACCTTACATTAATTTTATTTTTCAAATCATATTATGCAATACATGTGCTTTACTCATGCATTGCACATACCAGAAGAGAGCTTAGCATTGCATTTTGGTAAAAGCTGAATACTAGTTATTTTAGCATGATCCATGTCTAAGTAATGGATGGTTTCCTCTGGGATTTCTACTGTGGTGCTGAAATGATTTTCATGCAATTCTGTATATGTGCGGGTAGTGGTTTGTGCATAAATTTCCTGCCATTAAGATCATAGAAGGCATCTTCAGTTCTCTGTGGTCCATTAATTTAAAGAATATTCTATGCAGTGGACTGGAAAATATGTGTGGAAATGCCTAGAACTCTTTAAGAATGCTTGGATGAAACACTGCTTTGTAACAATAGTTTTCCAGACAGGAAAGAAAGCAATCTGTGTCATTCAAACTTGTGATCTTCATAATTTAATTAACATACAGGTCTAAAGAAGAGCATGCTTACTTGTCCCTGTACAGTACATCTTTCAATAAATCAGTGCTCTGCTCTCAAACCTTAATCATCAACCTATTTTGGATTACAGTAGACACTCCACCAGCTCATTTTATTTTCACCTCTACTCTAGCAAGAAAGATCTCTTATGACACTGCTACTGTACTGTATGTATGACCTTCCGATTGGTCTCTTCAAAATGTACTGTACTATACAGTATATGGGCTTTTTTATTGCCTCAGTTAGGTATAGTGTGCAAATCTTGTTGGAAGAATTTATAAACCATGTAGTTGCACAGTGAGAGGCATGCTGTGTAACTGTTGCTATTTTTGAAATTATGATAACAATGGCCTACATATGAACTATACTGGCATCGATATTTCAAGACTGAAATGAAAGTATCATTATATATATATACAATTATTATTATTAGGTGCAACCTGCTTATTTTGGTTAGTGACTTACATTCCATTATTTGGAGAGGACCAGGCCCATTAAGCACAAATCTGCTAAAAATCTGCTGAGCCCCGCCAATTCTTTGTTGTAGTTGTTTGCCAGTGTTCAGAGCTGCACTGGCCCCAGGGAAAGAAAAACACTAAAGTCTTCCTGTAGCAGTAAGTTAATGTTAGCAGGTATCCATCTGTCATCCTCTGTTTCCAAGGAGAAATGTTCAGCAATGCAAACAGCTATTTCCCCTAACAGAATTAGTAACTTGTTTTCTGAGGAGAGCAGGGAAAAGAGGAGTCTCTTTTATTTATCAAATTGCTCGGCTCTGTCCTCATTTTTGATCCAAACCTTTGGCAGGGGATTCTACTGCCACACTCGTTTCTGCACAGTTTGTTTTAGGAAAACCATAAGCGACCGGGAGATTATTTATTATTTTTTGTTTTTCAGTGTATTATACAGGTTGGCATGTTTGGGGAAAATTATTTTAGTCAGATATAAGTCAATGATCGGTCCAGAACCATAAATTCGAGTGGGGAGCTGTGTCAGTGTGCAAGATGAAAGAAGAAACGCTGTATTTCAACTGCTCTGACTCACACCTGGAGAAGGCTCAGCAGGCAAAAAGTTGTATTTATTCTTTCTATTTTTCAGCACGGAATTAACGTTTACTTTCCTTTGCAGGATTGTAATTACAGTGGGAACAATGGGTATTGTACTTGGTTTCATCAGTCCAAAAAAAAAACCTTACAATAAAAAGGAAATTATTTGATTTTCTGTTATGCCTCCATCCTTCATCCTGAGAGTTTGCTTGAAGTGTTTATCACATTTGCAGTGATGCTGGTGAGAAATCGTGCTGTATCTCCTGTTGGCAGCTGTAGAACCTTAAATCTGTGACAGAGCATGTACTGTACATGAGTCTCATTCTCTCCCAGGCAAGAACAGGAGTTACTGACTGGGGAGCCGAGTCTTAAAACTTTTTGTGATTCCAAATCAGGTGGATATATAACAAAACTGAATTCTCAGTTTCAGATGAAAAAAAACAAAACAATTGACTCCTGATAGGTGGTAAAACTGCAAGCATCTTTGCCAGCATGTTTTATAACAAAGTAACATTAGAGTCAGGACACAAAGAGCCTCACAATACCTGCTTACTCAATTAAAATGACATGTTTCTTTTGGAACAGCCAATATATTTTAGAACAGTGCTAAATGGAAATACCTTCTTAAAATCACACATACTGTATAAATTCTAGGATCAGAAATAAAATTACAGCAAAATACAGGAATAAACTGCTTCAGAAAGTTAAAAATGACGTCTACAATATGCCTCTCAAGGGGTGTATGTTGTTATACATTATAATTAGTAGTTATTTTTAAATGCATGTGTTTCTTGTATTAATATTTACTATGTTGTGAAGCTGTTTTGTCAAAACAATTCTTTAAAGGAAAGGAAGGTGTTTTGACAGGTTATAAATCATGCTTAAGATCACAGCTGTGTGCAGAATGTAATTCCAGTATTTAATGATATTGAAAAATGGCCTTTTAGGAAACAAAACAAAGTTATACAGATATAAAAAAAACAGTGGAGGGATGTCATTTGGTATCACGGAGAACACTTCAAAGCCTAATTTGATATGTTGCTAAAAAAATCCAATTAATTCTGTTGCTACATCTTGAATCAATTTTGAGTGATATGGATTTCATTACACATTTCAGTGCTCTATTTGTTCTGCCTAAGGCATTGCCTCTGCTTCTTAAGGTGCAATAAATCACTGGAATCCCCAAAGGCCGGTGCCTCGTTATCAGTCACCAAAGTAAATGGTTAAAAGAAAGAAAATTCAGAGCCTATTAGAGTCTGTTTAGATTTCGTAACAAGATACGATACATTAAAGAATTGCATCCAAGCATGGAGGATGCACATGTCTGAGCACGTTTGCAGGAGCTGCCTGCAATGCAAATGCCATATTTTAGAATCTAATCCATGATGACAGCGGTAAGATTTTGGAAGACATTTGATCTATTTGCCATAAAAAATGGAATCTTCTTTCACATAAGAGGGAACAGCTGGTTATAGTTACATAACTGCAGTTGGCTATACAATTCTCATGGTCTGTCATGTGTAAGAGCAAGTGCAGCTAAGTTAATCAAAAATTGTACTATTCTTGTTCTCTACAATCTCATATTTTAATTAAGATCATGCAAATGTAATTTCAGTAAGGCTTACTGAATGTACTGCACATTTTAACACCACATTGTATGGGAGATGTGAACTGTTTGTTCCCAGACTGTTATACTGTATTATTGAGAGCCATGCAATACAACAGCTCTGTACAGAAAAAGCCAGTGTCTGAATTGTTCCACAAGGTTTTAAAACTGGAAAAATAAACACAGCTTTTACCTGATACCGTTCTTTCCATGTGATTATGACTACTTTCTGTTTGCATTTGAAAACGTTCAGATGATTTAAAAAAATGTCTTTGCCTTTATTCCATAAGGGTGAGACCCACTTAGCCATGTCTCAGTTATGTCCCATCCATTCATCCTAGTCAAGCTTACCTGCTCATATTTATCTCAACCACTTCAAACCGCACCTTTACAGACTGAAGTACAAGAACATTTAAGTTTGACAGTTTGGAATTAGCGTGCCACTGTGGTGAACAAGGGTCAGTACAATCTGAAAGTCTTTTGAATGGAAGTTGCTGCTTTATATGATGAACATGTGATGATTTCAGATTCCCAGGAAGAAACATAATCCACCACAAAATGTGTACTGTATATTGCCTTTAACAAGGACAGGCCATGTAAGACAATGTTCAGGAGAAACCACCCTAGCTTTGCCAGAAGAGTTGCACATACTGTATCTGGTGAAAGTTGCCAAGACATTAAAGCGGATTGTTTGTAAATGTTCATGAGATAGAGGGAAGTAAACCTTGGATTCAGGAATTACTAGCAGTCATACAGTACACACAAGCAGGGCCAGACACTGCTTTTGAAAACCATTCCTGTGTTCATTTCATTGGCATTTTCTTTGGATGAATGCTTTTCTTTGAGTGTCTTAAGCATAACATTATGTGTCAAATTTTATGAAAGCTTTAATTCTCAAAACTTCAAGTAGCATCTAGAATAAAATTTGTTGAAAAATTGTCTTTCTTCAGTACACAGCATTTTGGCAAGTAACGCATTACAAAAATGCACACATGTACTTTAATTTCTTGAGTGCTGAGACAGACCATAGCTGCAGACCAAAGCTGCACAAACAGTTTCAACAGAAAAGTATGAAACACTTGTTTTTTTTTTCTGGACTCCATATCTGGGTAGGAAATGGGAGGAAACCAAGAATTGTCAAGTTTGGATTTGTTACGATAAAATGCTGCAGAAGTAAAGCCAATGTTTTGCTATGGAGATTGTGTTCACAGTAATGTGGTCTGAATTTGAGTTCTTTGTTAATTGCACATATTTGCATTGTTTTTTAAGTTTGCTCCTTAGTTTTTGCATTCCAGGTCATTCCACTCATTTAAGATACCTTTTGAACCTGAATGGTCTGATCACATCTGCTTTTGGAACTCAGACATTTAGATCTTGGGAAACAGCATTGATTGTTGATTGCCATTTCATACTAATAATTAGCTTCCAAATAAAATATCTCATCATTACCTAAATTAAACAAAACAATCATGTAATAAGATGAGTCATAGAACAAAATTTTGGCTATAGGTAATAGCAGGTGTGAGAACTTGTTTAAATGGATTGTATTTCTACATTTTAAAATGTGTTTAAATGGTACAGTATGTATTTTTTTACTATGGTGTAAATGTCCTTGGATTAAGGCATCACCCACACATATGAGACAGAAAGATGCAGTTGATTGCTACAAATCCATTTGCACTGCAGTCTATTGGAAAATTGTTGTCCACTTATTCAGAAAATTCAATAATTAGTGTTTAGTAAGCTTAACTTCCCATCATATTCAATAACGACTTGATGAAGTACCCAGGGCTGGAGACAGCAATACTAATCACTGACCACCAAGCCACCCTTAATCTGAATTTATCAGACACATTTCCAAAACTGACTAAACACTGGCTCATTCAAGAGAGTAGTAGTCCATTTACAAACCTGTAGAAATCTGTAGAGCTGTAGAAATATGGAAGTGAACTGAAACAGTTAGCTGTTTGTTGCTGGGATAAATGGGATTTTAATAACCTCAGTGTGAAATGAGTGTAGTTGAACAGACAATACTGGATTTATCACACTTTAACAATAGCAAATATTGATTTTGGAAATGGATAAGAATAAACAGTACTCAAAAGTGGAGAACTGTTTTTGTTCTTAAACCTTTTTGTCTGTCTTTGAGGTGTCTGAAAATGTGTTATGTCTTTCAGAAATTTTTCAAACAGTAATAATAATCTCTAGAAATAATAATCTGATGATATCCAGGGGACTCAAAAGCTCTATTAAAATGTTATGAAGAGCCCCTTCTGGCTCAGGAACAAGAGCACAGCATCCAAACCCAGAATCATGTGCCTGATGAACTGCAGATTGCCTAGTCAGGTGCTGCACGTTTCTTTAGAATAGAGGTCTTCCTTCAGACCACGATTCTCTGAAGAAGCTTTGAACTTAAATTTGGAGCAGGTTGTGCTTCACTTTGAAATAAGTCCCAGCTGAGGAATGTACAGTACATTAACCTGTCTGGTACTAGAAAAACCCATACATACAGTAAATACATACACAAACATGATAGTCTCAAAAATACCCTTTACACAGCTTTGGAAAACACTGCATTACAAATCAACATTGAACTTCTGTAGCACAATGAAAGACAAAGATTATAACTTCTCTATTTGAGAATTAGTGCACAACTGATATCTCACTTTGAGGATTGAAGCTGAAGATCTAAAAGCTTTAACATGCACATTTGAAGATCTTTTGTCAAGTAGTAAACATCTCTTATTGTATTATCAAGCACTATATATATATTGCATTTCAAGTGTCACAAAGGCCTATTGAATGCCTTCTTATTAAATACCTTTCCCACACTTTGAAGATTGGCACTGCACCTCAGAACCTGTCATCCACTGTAGCTGCTAGTGACTTTAATGCTGGAGGCTGAGTTTAGATTGGATGTCTGAAAAAATATCCTCAGTAATAAGCATGACGATAGAGAGGAGAAATAAGTTCTGTTGTAAAGCATCAGTGAATCAATTTTTAAAAAATAGTTACATTTTTAATCAGTATGGCTTACCTCTCTCTCCTTGTACAGAATGCAAGGCTGAAAGACTCACAGCCCTTTTTCTACCAAAACACAAACTGCTTTACACAGTTGAGGTCCCAGAGTCCAACAAGACTAGCACTGACTGGGCACACAATGAGGTTTTCTCCAACAGCTCTGCCAGCTCACAGACACCAAGCAAATCTCAGAGGTTGCTGTTATGTGTCCAAAAGTACTGGAACTGACTCAAGCCCTCACAACCCCAGCAGTGCCACCTGACCAATTGTGTGCGGATAATTAAGGAATTCTGGTTATTCTTGATTAATGACATTCCCCAGGCTCGAACTCTTGACCTGGGGTATAAAGCACAAGCCCATGAAAAAGTGGTTTCATTCAGGCGTCCATTAATAGTATGATGACGTTATTGTTACAATTGAACAAGTTATTTTTTACCTGGGTTGATGAACACAGTCAAAGTAAATCTAGCTAAGGCCTCCAGAACAGTCATGCTAATTGTGTATGTCAGGGGAAAGTTGAAGGTAACATGACCATTTTCTTATAATTACAGTACATGCTTCTTATCGTATGACAGCAGGAACCATTTGTAGTTAATAGTTAATGATGCAATAACAGTATTACTCATATTTTCTAGCTAAATACCAAAAGAGTCATTGAGCACTTTGCCCTAACATTAAGAGCTATTAGCCTGATAAAAGTGCAGCACAGTAAAGGCAGTTAAAACAATGCCAAGAACACTCAATAGTATAAAAAATAAACAGTGCTGTTTATAACTGAGTCTAAATTAGCTTCCTTTGTAATGGTCCTAAACATTACATTCATTTCCATGAAGCTAACTGACAACTGGGAAAAATGGGAATCTCACATCCATGAAATTGATCAGTTATTAGTTATTTCATACTCTTACAGTACATTCCCTGGCAGATGACAGTCTGAACTTTAGCAAGTCAGAGTCTTACATTGCTCAAACTATAGAAAACAAAACTTCATAAATGAAACTTTTTCTTTCTAAGGTGGTAACACCTGGAACACTGTATGTGTTTTATAAAGATGTCTTGAGGGATATCTTCTAGCAGTGCTTTGCAGTCTGACCCCTGCAATGGTTTGGCCTCATTGGATGGGTTTTCTAAAGACGTTTAGCCTGTGCAGCCTCAATGTGGCGACATAAGTAGCTGGCAATTACTGTTTTGTTAATTTCATTTATTTACAATGTGTGACCAAAGAACTTGGCATGCTATACGTTTTAAGCAACATCTGCAGAAGTCTCCAGATTTATGCTGAGCCTTCAAAAATTGAAATTAAAAGTTGACTTATCATGGAAATCCAGATGTATGTTCAGTATGTTTTGATAGTAATAATAGAAACAGACAATATTGTACATACAGTACTAATAGAATACCAATCAAAAACACTTACTCATATTTCTAAATGCTCAATTTTTAAATTTAGTTTTACCATAAAGCAGTATTTTGAAAATCCTCCTTTGGCTTTGATAACCTAGAGTCTCTGCTTCCTGTTGCCTTTTAATAATTTCCTAAACTGTAGATGATGAATATCTGACCACTCTTTCATGAGGGACCTCTCCAGTTACTCCAGGCTATGTAACCTGCACTTTCTTCAGCTCATCCCAGAGACGTAGAGCTAGAGACCGTGATGGCCAGTCAGGAACAGTGATTTTTCCCTTAAGTTTTCATGCAAGCTTTGTTCTGTTATCCTATTGTAATGTCCATTTGCTGCAAGCCTGAGCTTTGTTACAGAAGGCACCAGTTTCTGGCTCAAATACCCTGGTAAACTTCATAATCTGTCTGTTCCTCAATTCTGATGAGGAAATCTGGACCAGAGGATGTGAAGCACCCCTAAAACAGAACAGGTCCATTCCCGTTTTCACAGAAAGGAACGAGAATCTTTTCAACTCAAGCTTGACCTTCCTGTGCTAATCATACTTGTGGTGAGACTATCCAAAATCTCGACTGCTGTTTCACTCAACATTTGGTCACATTTGACTTTGCCGTCAGTTAGTTCCTGTTTGACATTTATCTGGCTTTGAATGCTGGTTCTGAACAGACTGTGATGCAGGTTTTTGAAGATTCCCCATTTGCAGCCTTTGGGAATGAGTTTTATTCCCCCAGATAACAATTCTGACTACACATTTGGATAAGACCTACCTACAAATCTCTTCCTAGTGGAGCAGCAACTAAACTGTGCAATTAGCCTTGGACTTCATATTTGAAACTTCCTAGGTGTCATTAGAGTTGCTGAGGTTAATGATCTTTAGGCTATTTGGAGAGTATGAATACATTTAAACATTGAGTGTATTAAGAAATGTATACAATTTGCAATGCATATGCTTAGTTCAACCTTCCATACATTATCGCATTGTAACTCACAAACTGTAAAAATGTTGATGTACATCTTTATTTTCAAAACCCTAAATCACTTTGTATTTACAGTTCTTCCACAAAATGACTACATTTGGAGGCTACTGTATAGTAAGTGGATATGAGGACACAGCTCTTAAATATAATGTGTAAGTCAGCAAAATTTAACATTTATTATATATTAATGTTATATTATCTATATATGGGATCTGGTTCTGGAGTGAAAAAAACAAGGAGTGTCTTTTGTTACAGAAACAAACTTTATAGAACCATATGGTTGCATGAAGTTTTTATGGTTCGGGTTTTGTGAAGAGTAATGTTTTATATGTAAGTGGAAGTTATTTAATGGAATTCATTTAAAATCAAAGAGGCCTGGCAATATTTATTGTTCCTTTTATAAATGTTTTATGCATGAAACTCCTTTTTAAGCTTAAATCAAATGTCTACAGACCTTACAGCTTTTATAAGAAAAAATATATATACCAGAATGTGTAGGTTTAAGTAAAGATTAAAGGATCCTTTCAAGAACGTGAAATTAGTTCTCTACTATTTTTGGCTGATAAATTGAGAAGCATGACAGATCCCAAACTTATTTGTCAAAACAGAAGAATTTAATTTATTAAAAGAAATAACATTTTCCACTAGAAACTCAAGGCTCTTCAGTCTTTTTCAATGGGAAAGTCAGCACAATATAAAATAAAGAGAAATCCACTCAAATTTAAAAACAATTAAAAGCCTTCTGTTTGGTAATTCAGGAGGCATGTCTTTACACAATCAGTTGTGGAAGTATAGAACAAGCTAGCAAGACATTGTTGAAGGTGATACCTTGGTTTCCTTTAAGAAAACACTATAATAGTTTTTGATCTTCCTAATACCTACCAGCAATCAAAGGAGTTATGGTGGGCCAAGTGACTCTTCATAGAGTATTGTCTTCATGAACAGTCCTCAGATACAGTATCTTTGCCTTTACTGTTTTCCTACTGTAAAGGTTTTTGAGTTTATTTAAAGCAATCTTGACTTATTAGATATGTGAACAAGTGAAAAAGCCCCAGATCCAGATTCTAGGAAAACCCATCCTGAAGAATCTTTACCAAAAAGTTCTACATTCTCCTAAACACCTTAGTATATATATAATGAAACTAGCTTTGGCTCTTTATGTTTGTTTTCAGTAACTGTCCAAAAACACAATTTAGGTGAGAGCCACTGGGAATGTAAAATCTGCTTCTCTTTCAACCTTGATTAGTTATTATATGTATAGTTTCAGCATTGTGAATGACAAACAAAACCCCAAACCTTTTCTTCTTTAGTTTTTTTCCTGAAAATAGTTTGGTTGTACATAAGATGAATTACTTCAACGTTAGCAAGTTTTCATTCTTTTGCGATATGGTACTATTATACCTCTTGTGGTTTTGTGGTTGCAAACAGGAAAGGAGAAACACAAAATTCATCTGATCTATGCATTATGTAAGATGTTGGTGAAAAGCTAACCAAAGACGCTAAGGCAGGAATTCAGAGTTTGTTTATATAGCAAAACGCTACTGTATTATTTCTGGTAGTCCCCACGAAAAGTGTGTAATTGTCAGGTTTTCAGTAGAATTTAATTAAATTAAATCTATCTGTGTACTAGGGTGACACAGTGATGAAGTGCTTAGCATTGCAAGAGTACTAGGAGCCTGTGTGGAGCTTGTATGTTTTCCCCATGTTCTGTGGATTTCCTCTCACAGTCCAGAAACATACTGTAGCAGCAGGTTAACTGGCTTGTGGAAAAACTGTCCCAAGTGAGCGCGTCTGTGTGTGCCCTGTGATGGACTGGCATCCCATCCAGGGTGAATCTCATCTTGTGCCTGTTGCCTGCTGCGATGGGCTCTGGTTCCCCCGTGACCCTGAAATGGATGAAGCAGTTAGAAGACAGATGGATGAATTTGTCAGCAGCTATTGTCACCCTGCAACTCACAACTGGCGGCCCACTGCAGCTAGGCCAGGTATGAGCCTGTCCGGCACCTGGATAGTCGACCTCTTGGAAAAGCTAAGGTCTGAAAGAGGAGTTTGTGGGACCAGTAGGGAACGCTCACACTGCGGTCTATGCAGGTCCTAAAGAATAGTGCCTCAGTATATCGATGGTGACACTACTGTAAAAAAGATGCCTTCCTTTGTAAAACTGAGGTCCTGACTCTCTTTAATGATTAAAACACCCAGGGAGTTTCTTGGAATGAATAGGGATGTCCTGGCCAAATTTCCCCCTGGCCTTTACCATTGCCTCCTAATTATCCCCATCTCTGAACTGGCCTCATCACTCTGCTCTCCTCCCACTGAGAGCTGGTGTGTGGTGAGTGTATTGGCACACAATGGCTGCTGTTGCCTCATCCAGGTGGG
Organism: Atractosteus spatula; assembly: GCF_055471065.1. NCBI lineage: Eukaryota > Metazoa > Chordata > Actinopteri > Semionotiformes > Lepisosteidae > Atractosteus > Atractosteus spatula. Next base: position 4,625,951 of record NC_142726.1, on the reverse strand, counting down.
GCTACACTTTGGTGGTGGAGGGGAGTCCCCATTACCTGTAAAGCACTTTGAGCAGAATGTCCAGAAAACTGATAAAATTAAAATATATTACGATTAATTTCTGTATGACCATTTATGAGGCTCTTGGCATGCTGTAAAACAGCATCTTCACCAGGATCATTTTGACCCCTGTGTGTCAAGTAAGCAAAGCCTGATGCTTAACAGCTTAACCCAGCTTGATAGTACTTGATAAGAGCTGGAGAGTGAAAATGCCCATCACAGGTAACACTGCTGCAGTCCATTTTTGGCAAAATCTGATTGAGAAGCAAACATTTTTCAAACAGGAATCCCACAGAAGAAAAGTAAGAAGTAACTTCCAAGCTTATGCATTAAAAAAATATTACACCATATGACTGAAGCAGCCTTTGGATGCTGTCCAACAAGTTATTTTTGAGTTTTTCTTCTGTGTAATTTAGCTGTATTTTGGGCAGCTAAATGGTCAGACTTGGTGTGAAGGTTCAGTCTTTTTGCAAATTAGAAGATGAAATTTCATTTTTTTCTTTCCAATTTTTGAAAATATAAAGAATAGGCCTGCCAACATGGAGATATGTGGTACTGATCTGTAAGACCACACAGGAAAGGATATTACATTAACACAGAGACTTCTCTGTACTGATAACGTGGCTGCTGTGATTGGGAGTTGAGTGTGTCATAAAAAGCTGAACCCTATCAGCTTATATCAGTTTTACATCCTACTTTGGGAAAGCCTCGTCACTGGATTAGTTGAAACTTCCTTTCTGTCCTGGCAGCACACCAGTCTTATAACAAGAGGTCAGAGACTTTGTCATTAAAGCTAGTTTATGTTTTCCCCTTTTTTTCTCTAGTTGATATTTATTCCCTCACTCTGCAACGGTGCTTGTTCTCTCTAGTGCACAATGAAAAACACAGTTGTTTCACATTCACTGGCTGCTAACACAATGAGGCCAAACATAACATGACCCTTTCAGAGACCCACTACTTTCCCACGTGAGGTGTCTGTTTACTGGGTGTCCTCTGCTTCTTAAAACATGTACGTTTAATTGCCATCTGAATGGAACAACAGCAGAAAGCTATAAATCACTGGTCTCATGTTTTATAGAATCACATCATAATATTTTGATGGAAAACTTTATCTGTAAATAAAGGTGAGGTGACACAAAGTGATCTACTGTATGCCTGTCTTGGATGCATTTTTTTTTAACTAAAGATAATGTTCCATGCATGGTTTGTGGCCATTATAATACGTTAAACACTAAGTGAGATAGACCCTTTTGAGAAATCTTATCTGGGAGAATGATACAGTACCTTTATTAAAATGATTTTTACTTTAACAACATTGACGTTTGAACTTGCACTTGTTAATAAATGTGGACTTAACTGAAAATGATCATATTTCTAATCAAGATCCTTTTCTTACATTGTGCTTTTGTACTGTACCTGAATGAATTGCATTTTTTACTTGGTTATCTTATAGAAGCAATATATGTGGATTCCATGAGATCGCTATGTATTTGCTTATTGGAAAAAAGCCATGTAATAAATGCTGGAATACTGTGAAACAAACTGTCATCACAAATTCACCAAGGCTGCTTAAAGGAGAATCTCAGTAAGTTTGGTCATTAATTAGAATTTTGTATTTGCAAAGCTATAAAAAAGCCCTCAGTTCAACTGCCGAAGGCTATTAGACTTGCTATTAAAAAAAACAAATCGCACTACTGTTGCTCACGAATTCATGATTAAGTGATGAGTTTTAATAGTAAACATATCCCTCCTTTATCGTGATTCATTTTCATAATGGCTTGTAATGAATCTGCGGTGTCTTGCTCTTTGGACTTTTAGTGGTTTGGCAGCTCCAACACAGGGAGTTTCCTCCCCTGCAAGGAGAGTTCATCATATGGCCAGCAGCAGTGCACCTGGGTTCAATTATTGCACTTTTCCTGTGTGACCAGCAACAGTACTCCCCTTCACACTGGTTTTCCTCCCTGCCACTCGGGTGTACAACACAATCCAGGTTATTCCAAGTGACTCTGTATTGTCCAGTGTTCCCTGGTTTCCTGGATCACAGGGTCTCTTGGATGCTGCTACAAGATTTTGACAACGCAGAACTCATTTACTGTATTTCTGTCACACCAGACAGATGGAGAATGCCAATCTGAGCCCTTTTCTTCTTGATCTCCCCACTACGCAAGTTTTCTTTTAAAATGTCTTTCCAAGTTGGTTAGATTTCCTGACTATCACTTTGCGGAGGAAAAAACAAGAGTTCAGGAACTTCTCAGCAAATTGTAATTATGGAGAGCTTAACACGTCTAATCTGCACCATCCTATCAGCTCTGAAGTGCATTTTCCCTTTGCGTTATTAAATAACACTGAAGGGCTGTAATTCAAAATGATGTACTTCATAGCAAGCTTAGAGCTATACATTTCATGACTGAACTTTGTTTGCCACTTATTTGTTGAACTTTATTCTTTATCCAAGGTATTGCTTAGCATACAGAGACTTTTAGAGAAAGGACATTTGGCAGTTGTAATGACAGTTTTATTTGTATTGCTTAGAATAGGAGAGATCTGAACTGGAACTATACAATTTTAAGTATAAACTCCCCCCCCGCCCCAAGAAAAACTTGAGAATTCTCAAAATTTTGAGAATTGAAATTTGAGAATTACATTACCATTTACAGTACTTTACACTGTTGTCTGTCACACTTCGACAGTAACTTATATCCAATTATATTGTCACTTACATACAATTTTTTTAGTTCGCCATGAACTGTACAATTGAATTGCCTACTAGACTATCACCAGTTAGGGTGGCACTGTGGCTGGCATCACTGACTTTTCTCCCTGTGTCCGGTGGGTTTCCATTCAAGTGCTCCGGTTTCCTCCCACATTACAAAGATACTGTATGTTGGAAGGTTAATTGGTTTTTGGAAAAACTGACCCTGGTGTGAATGTGTGTGTGTGCATCTGTCTATTTGTCCCCTGTGATGGACTGGCGTCCCATCCAGGGCGTAGCCCGCCTTGCTTGCGTTGCTTGCCAGGATAGGCTCTCCCACAATGCTGAATTGGATCAAGTGGTTTGACAATGGATAAAAGGACTATCACCAGTTATAATTTAAGATGACATTTGCTTTAAATGCTACAGGTATGAAATATGGGTCCAGCAATGTCATGTTGATTTTTTTTTTCCACCATGGAGCACCATTTAATCTAATAAAAGTTGAAAAATTACCCACTGTATAGAAAAATAATAATAAATATTTTATTTCTAAAACTTTATTACAGTATTCTCTGAACTTAGCTCTTTTAAAAAAATAAGAACAAAAGTAAAGTTTATTTGATCTGTGTGAGTAAATGAAGAGCAAATCCTCTAAATGTACCTGCTCTTGCCACAAACCTGGTGATGTCCTGACATCTTGATAGACAGGAGCCGACGAAACCCATCAAAATAAACGTGCAAGATAAAAAACATTGGAAAAGACAAAACCACAAAGGGCATTTGACCAACAAGGAGGCTAATTTTTTTTTTGTCATAGGACAGGAAGCAAAGTGCACTTAGAATCGCCCAGCAGCTGTTGTTTTGATTAAGAAATCGGGTGCTAATGAGTGAGAGAAGAAGACAGAAAACTGTTTTAATAAGGGAGGCACTGTTTTAAATCCGAGCAGGCCTTGACACCTCCACTGCTGAACATACACTACAGTAACTGAAGATCCATACAGTACCTCTTGTTTCTACTGTGACTGTGATGAGGCAACTATATGGGACTTTTTTAACTATTCTTGTTAAGAAACGGCTTTAGGATGATTACAGTATATAAAATTTATATAAAAGAAGGTTATATAAAAGAAGTATATTTATCTAGGCATAAGTAGTTCAAGTAGGTAGCTGTGTCAGCATGTGCAGGCTACGAAGGAATAAGTAAAGGTTAATTCCACGCAGAAAAGAGATGAAAAGAAACACAATTTTTCAGCTGTGGACTTGTTTCTTATCCAGGCATACCTGTGCAGCAGGGCTCATTCAGTGTGATTGAAAGGTCTTACAATCCCATTGGGTAACATGGGGTATTTTGGGTATTGGGTATTTTTGTTCCACTTGCCTGGCTGCTCACTGTCCAGTGTCTGGGAATGGGGAGATGCCTGAGAAGTTGCAGACTAAATTTGTGAGATGCTTAAAAAATGTAAACCCTTGCTAACTTCAGCATATGCACTGCCTGGTGAAGTGTACTTTTGTGTAGTGCGATAGAACTTTTTCCAGGGCTCCCCAAGTCTGATTCTTTGAGAGCAATAGTTGAGAATATAAAATACCATGAGGCTTCAGACCTGTACAGGAGGGTTAATCTGGTCCAATTAAACTATAATTTAACTAAATTAACCCTCTTCATGACATCTAGAAAATCCTGCTGGACTATACCCATCATGGAGTGGACTCAGACAGGCAATGGTTTAAGATTCAGTGCCCTGCCAACAAATGTTCAAGATGTTTTCCTCAGGCTTTTAATTTCTTAAGTTATCTAAATTTGATACAAAATCAGAACGGAGGTTATTAAAACAATGACTTGTAGAGATTATAGATTAGTTTGACCCTGTGCAAGGATAAATGGAATAGTGGAAAAATACGTTGAAAACATTTATTTTTTAATTTAAGAAAGGTATTTATATTCTTTTTCATTTAGAAGATGAAAGCTATTGGGATTTTTTTAATATGTCATCAGCACATAACTATGTTGTTGTCTGTGGAATGTCAGAAATGTGTTGTCATCCAGAAGAGAAAAATATTAAAATGTATATAAGATGTGCTGCTTTCTATCCTTCAAATCAAGCCACTAATGTGGTGCAAAATTTCCTTTCTTTTGAGTCCAGTTTTCCAACTGGCAGACCCATCCTTCCCTAAATACTATACATTAGCCAGCAGATTTAATTCCAAACTGTTGCTGTGAAGTCAGTTAACGATTTTAATTGGAAACAGCATTTTGTCAAAGATCACGATTGTCGAGACTGGTATTTATCAATTAAGAATGTCTGATGCTTAAAATGAGATAATAAATCTTTACACTTGCCGATACCCTAGACGCTGAATGTGGAAATTATGCATAGCAGTACCTTGATGCTGGACAGTAGGAGTGTTTAAAAAGCACAGAAGCCTTACATTAGGATGTCTGTAATTTGTTGCTATGGCTTCACGATTGCTGAAGGAGCATGGCTTTAATCTGTCAACAGGTACACAATGAGCTCAGGAAAAAGGAGTTTGACCGAGTGAGGTACCTCAGCTGTTTGAAAAAAAAAACATTTTTGCAACAGACAGACTATTGTTGGCGCCATCAACAAAGAGTGATAGAAAATTGCTCTGCACCAACGAGAGATTTGCCGAGTTTTAACCTCTCTGGAAGCTATACAGAGATCAGCTTGCAAATGCATTCCTACACAGACAAAATGATGTTATTAACGGCAGATTGATCAAACATAAATAAAAGTGTGTTAATACATTGATTTTAGAATGTTGATCTTCGGATGCGTTTTTTTATTTAGCAAACAGTTGCACGCCCCATTAATCTGGCCTTATGCTGAAGCTTGACCCAACGTTTATTAGCCTTGCCCTTTATTAATGAAGCAGCACTGCTCTACATGGCACGTTTATTTTAAAACACCTGGAATTTTTCCTAAAAATCCAAACCTTCTGTCAACTCTGGATATGCAGCATCATGGTCGAATCCTCCCCGATCTGCAGCATCAATAGTCCTGTTTCATTGAATTTATACCACAGAACCTCAAGGAACCTTTGGAAAACAATTTTCATGGGGCTTAGAAAAGTGGATTCTCTATGTACTTTTTTTAGAAAGGGAAAAGCAAAATATGCATAGTTTTAAACACATTCTTACTTTTTTCTCACCCATTTACTGTTAAATCGGCCACATGTGCGGGTTTCTTGTTTTCATTCCTAAATAGAATTTGTATGTTTTCTTCTGGTTCTGAAGAAGCAGAGAAAAATACCTAATGCTTCTTTTCTTTTGCTTTCCTAAAATTTGCTTACATTCTTTCTGTCTCCATATAAAGTCATGCTGCGATACCAAGTCTATATTTAAGTGAAAATGAAAATTGCTTTTCCGTTATGCACAGTCTTCCTATCCTCGTTTTGCCTTGCATTTACTGTAGAAAAGTCAAGCAAGAAGCTTTTAAAAAAGGCCTGGATAGTCTTAAACTTGATTTAAGGTGACATATATTTAAGTTTCTCCGGTTCTTTTAAATAAGGAGAAATAAAGTGGTGTATTTTTACATGAAGCACTAGGGCCCGCAAGGTAGTTTTAATCACACATTAAAGCCCTGTAAGTGACACTGAATCAGGCATCTCCTCTTCCTGACACTATTTAAATAATTTACCTTAGTTGTTAAGAATAGCGTGATTGTGTGATTCTAAAAAAGCACGAGCAAAAAGATGAATGCCAAGAAAAGAATATCAGTACCCAGTTGATTTTACTATTCCAGCTGTGCAATACACTGTGTTATTGAGTAAGTAGCAGCTTGATCCTGATCAAAACAACTACATTAATACCTACAGTACATTAGGTAATCAACGAGTTTAAACAAGAAGTAGTGTACTTTGATTCTTAGTATCTATCTCTGAACTGGAACTTTAAGGTTTTTCTTATTACTCATAATTACTTTGTTTTATGAATGAGAAGTAGTATATAACCATGGCCAATAATGCATTTTTTAAAATTTGAGATTTTCTCTTTAAACTAAATAACATCGATTTACCTACACATATGACTTGGAATGCAACAGCTTGCACTTGGAATGCAAATTTTAAAGACCTTTAAGCGTCAGATGTTGTACATACTGTATAGTGGAGCACAACAAAAAGTAGGCATGTCAGTGTCCTTCTTTAGACTAGACAATCAGAACCTGAGGACAGAGCGTTCTCTGTATGTGGTCTAGGGATATCTGGTGTTGCTTATGCTATTATTTTATTCTTCCAACACTTAAAGAGTGAAAAGCACCATTAAAGTGTTTTTTCCGTAGACGTCTTTTGCCAAATGCTTGTACACCTTGCTGAGTCCTAAGTAACTTCACAGAGGAAATCTGCAATGCCGTATCAAAACAACATAATAAAAGATTGCAAACAAGAGGGGGCATTCAGTCCATCTAGCCCATTTCATTTCTAGTGACCAAGTGATCTGAGAATCTTATCCAGCTGTTTCTTGAAAGAAGCCAGGGCATCAGTTACTGCACTACAACAGGGCTGGGCAACCCTTTGTATCAAAAAGTGCTTACATTTACTCAATTTTAAATGCACTATAAATGTTCATTTACTATGATTGATTATATTGATTTGATCTGATTTTATTACTAATGTAATCGTTATATTTTCCACTTGAGTACTCTAGTTCAAGTTACACTGCTCATTCTGAAGAAGAGATTAGAAATCAGAAAACCTTTCCATTTAGGCAGAGAATACTCCAGCTGAGCCCCCTTCTTACTTCGTTTTTCTTATTGAAAATGGTAGTATTAAAAGGCACATCACAAATTTGCCTGCTTCTCCTAAGTGCTTTATACAGGGTCAACTGTGATGAAAACATCAATGTACTGTAGGTATATCTTTACGAAGAGAGGACCACGTTGATTTGGCAATGATGAAATAAAGCATTCACTTCTCCAAGAGTTATCAAGAATTTCAAAGTGTTTACAAACACTTTCCAGCTTCCCTGGAAAAGGTACTACTGTGCGTAATACTGTACATAAAACACAACAATTATTAAAGAGGGTATTAAACTGCATCCTTGTGTCCTTTGGACTCCTTTTCAAGGCTTTCTTTGCCAGAGAAATAAACAAAACACCCTGCCAAACACCTGTACTGTGAAGGTTTTTACCACTAATACTGTATGTATTTCTTGAGAGTCCTCTTATAAAGAATTACTACCTTGTTACGTGGAACTAAACAGTATTATGCATCTGAAGGCACTAAAGCGTCATGCGACATTATTTTTAAACTTTAGATTTTTGTTACATTTAGTTTCAGAACTTCAAGAACATTATCTGTAACTCTCCAAATTAGGGAGATAACTGAAGAAAACTTGAATGTGGAACACTTCGGTCACAAACATTCCAAACTAAGCAAATAAAGAAACAAAATCTGCTTGAACTAGTAATACACAAATTTCAGAAGTTAATTTCAAAATTGTCCCTGTGACATAGAAAAATAGTGGTGGTGGACATTGATACAAACTGAAATGTTAGCAATACCATTTAAAAGGCTATGCCATGATCTCATTCTCGCACATGGTAACACGACCCATACTGTACAGTGTAATTTCTGTAACATCAGCCTAAACATTTTAAATCCCTTCTCCTGCTTGATATACCAATGTTTAAATATTTGAATTGCTTGTAATGCTAAATTAAGACAGACATGGAAAAAGTGTGGTTCAGTGAATACTGTACCTAATCTTCTGGTTTTAGTGAATATATTAAGTAAATACACATACAGGATTCTTTATTTTCTTCTTTTTTCACCTTTCCAAAACACCACATAATATTCAGGAGCAATTTATTTGGCAATATACTGTATTTAGTCCCAGCTGCCATCCTAGATACAGTAGGTCCTTATACAGTATGTGGGTGTGCACAACATGTACTGCAGTTCCTACATTTACCACTAGGCGGTAGGCCATATGCATCACTGAAATAATTTTACTGCTGCAGAAGCTTGTTAAAAAATGTAACTGCAAAAAGCTTTTGAAAAAGCGTTCCACAAAATTAATACTTATATGCATAAATATTCAATTAAACTTTTTTTCTGAGTCCCATGCTATATTTATCTTTCTGGAATACTTTCCCAGGTTAGGCTTATGTCATGTTGTAGAAGCTATGGTTTTGTTTCCAGTGAAGTGGGCTTTTAATTTGTCATTTTCAAACATTGGATTATGGAGTGGAAAACCTTAATGTACTATGCTAGACAAGGAAAAGTACTGACACATAGGTAATTGCATAATAAAGTGAATGCATTTGGATCCTGTATTGAATTTTATTAGGATTTAGCAAAGGCATTATACTATACAAACCATACCTATAAAAATTCAGCATGGTTATTTTTGCATAACTATTAAATTTGATATTTTTCTTATATGTTTTTTGGTCTTTTTCAAAAGTAGGAATTAAATCAAATGCAGTATAATGGCTTCAAGCCATAGAACATTTATATGTACAATTTATATTTCATACCAGTGCCTCTTCACTCGTGGTGATTTTTACCAGAAAGGTCAGATCTGGAATCAGATTCAGGGAGATTAAATGATCATGTACTGGGGAGGGGGAGGAGCCCAGATATGTCCTTGGATGGAAAGACAGCCATCAGGAGAGCAAAGCAGACATTGTGGTCTACTATGCAATCAACCATGCAATCGCTTTTGAGGGCTTTTTATAATCCAAGCACCACCCTGGTCACCCTTGCGTAACTATAAATGTCCCGTTTAGGACAAGGACACAAGGTATATTTAAACACAGAATGTAAAAAAGGGCATATTTTAAAACATTAACACAGAATGCATATTCTGATGTCTATCTACAGTATGTAAGAATGTCACTCTCACTCTTTCAGCCAGTTCAACTTGTCACTGCCAGAATTAAACTACCTGTTTTTATTCGTCTACTTTCTTAACACAGTAACTATTCCTATCTGAATTCTACAGGTTCCTCAGATTATTTGCCTGAGCGGCAACTCCTGCAGCCTTTGACCAGAATATTGTGAAACGTTACTGACAACACGCTGGGCCTGTGAGATTATAGCTCCAAATCCAAATTATAGCTGGTACAGAATATATTCGAGGTTCGGAAATATTTGATGTGCAGTCCCATCCCATTCTTCATGCAGGATCACATTTCATCTGAGGGAAATGGTACAGTATGTGGGGCTGAGCTGCAGATCTGGGGGTTGCTGAGGTCAGGGAAAGTGATGGAAGTCTGTCTCTTTCTCCTCAAGGAAAGCAGTCGTTGGACAGTTTGCTTGCCACCAGAAAACGCATTGGGTTGACTGGGGGTTCCTAATGTCTCGGATAGTAAACATTTGAACTGTAACAGCAGTCTGTGGGTTTATAGGCCAGGACTGCTGAGATGCATCTTCCCTGTTATACAGTCCCAGTGAATGAAATGGGAACTCAGGTGAGCACACCTGCTCTCCACACAAGACGCACATTGTTTGCTTTTTCTTAACTGATTTAATCACAGAGCAATTACTCCATAATAGTACTTATAGATCCAAGAACTTCAACAAGAAGTGCATTCATCAGAGAGATTAACCCCGGAATGAGCAAATGAGATGGACCCAAGTCTTTGCTCTCTTGTAGAAGAATTAAACACTTTTGCCAACACCAGCCTCTTAAACTGATAAAATGACCGACTGCATTTGGAGAACTAACACAGATGTGCTCCAAGAAAGGAGGAGACGATTCAAGACAACAGCTGGGTGCATTAGTGAATTAAAGCTATTAAATAATTGCATTGTTCTCAGAGACTGCATACTGCATACTATACCAGATGTGAATGCTAGCTGTTAATTGTGGATGGATGCTATTCAGAATATCCATGTAAAAAGGCTTGGTCAAAAAGGTCTTCATAATATATCAACAGAATGTTTCCTAAATTATGTAAGCACATTTTTTTACAAGAAAATGTATATTTTACACACTTCTATTATGATAAAATGACTACAATACTGTATAGTGATGCCTTTTAAGGGGAAAGATCCAATCAAATGAAAAATGTGTCTCTGAATAGTTAGTTCATTACATTGCTTGCTTGTTAAAGCTAATCAATGGATGGAGTCTCTGTCAGCTAACTATTCAGCCTCATGACATAAGTGAATAATTACAGCTTAGTACTTTTTCATTAGGGGGCTGTGTGAATATTCCTCTTATAAGGTGACTTGTGATTTGCTGTAGGATAATATGCCCTGCAAAAGAAAATTATATAGCATAAATTAAAATTAAAATAACAAGGTATGACAATAATGTCAGTTTATTTAATAATTTTTCCTGGCAATTAGTTGTCTCACCTCCCCTCTCCTGAGTGCTGTGGTATTATGTTTTAGGGTGGAACTGTAACAGAGGTCCGTGGGCCGTAAGATGACCCTTAGAGCAGGTACAGATAGTTGTAGAACTGGGCTACTCCGCATGGGCGTGACATCAGCATTGCGATTTTCAGAATCTACAGATAGCGGCAGGGGCTGTGAGTAGGTCTCTGGACTTGTAACCAGTAGGTGTTGGGCTCAATTCCTTACCGTAGACACCTGTATCCTTAGTGAGGATCTTTACCCTAGTTGTTCCAGTCCACCCAGCTGTATAAGTTGGAACCAGCTCTGGGGATCATCCTTATGATGGACTGGCATCCCATCCAGTGTGGGAGTCACATGCTGTCTCCTCCACTTAACCGTTGAAACCAGGAGAAGCTCCGGCCTGTGGCTTGGATATGTTAATCTCCTACTACAGGTAGTACCAGAAATCTGATTTAACTGTTATTTACTCAGAGCTTCAGAAAGGCTTTGAAGTGCGGGACTAAGCTCCCAAGAAGACAGAGATTTGGAATCCAGGCTGATTTTTTAAAATCAATAGCACACAACCACACACTAGGCTTTGATATGCAGATTTTAAACTACCTAGAGTGTTTTTAATATCCAAAATCTGTCTTCTCACAACACAGTGTAAATTTATTCATTTTTTCTATTGAACTCCTTGAACTTTCCACATTCATCTGCTCAAAAGATTTCCCTTCAGCTCAACTGATCAACATATGATAAGGCTTTATGGGCTTGGATGCTTGCCATTCATAAGTCATTACATTTTTCCATAAGTGCTATTCATCTAGAAGAGCATTTTAAATGTTATCCCAGTTATTAAAAAATAATCCTTTATACACAAGGATTTTGATTTGAGAATTATTACTTGTTATGCAAATGTTATTAACTTTGTATTACTGTTTGGGGACAATATGACTAAACATTTACCTTTCCAACATCACTGTTTTGTTTGACCTGACTGATATTAATTGTGTTCTTTCCCACAGAGAATGTGGAACATATCTGTTAAAGTTTAATACAACTTTTATAATATTACATAAAATTAGGAATATTTCATATTTCTGATCTTCTTTCATTATATTTGGTTGCCAGGGAGGTGATTCAGTTATTTCTTATTTTCTAGATATCTTTGAAAATATGTTTTTGCTATTAGCTTGTAGTGTTTTCGTGAATAAGGGTGCCTAACTTTAGATGCAAAACAATGTAGATTAAAACGATATTTTTAGAAAGTGAAACCTTAAAAAAAACTTTTAAAAACACAATGAATAGAAATTAAATCAGACAAAAGTTTTATATACATATACTAAATGTCCTTGACCAGTCCAGTTAGTATTTTTAGTTTTTGTTGTAAGTGTGTGGTTGAAAACTCTGTGTCACACAGACGTCATAGGGAAATTTCAAAACATTTTTCTGTTTTATCCTTTGCTGATAATGTTTATGATTTGTGTTTTAATGCTGGTGATTGGTGAATACAAAGCTGTAAAATGCTAAGCAGCGAGTTAATTTATTGCTCCTCATAGGAGGCTTTGTGCGATAAATGTTTAAAAATCCTAATGCTTGTCAGATTCATTCAGCACTGGAATGTGGAGTCATCCTTTAAAGCATTCCTGTTTAGAAGTCTTGTTTAATTTGTTTTGTGGACTTTCCTCATCTAGATGGTTTATGTATTACAGATGGCAAAACGTCAGTCTACTATATTGTATGACCCAGCTGTATTAAATTCTGTTGCACCAATGTCATTTTAAGGCTTATTCAGTTTTATAAAGCAATCAGGATGATTACAATAATGCATGTGATGCATGCCTTATATGATCTGTGGTTCTTGTATTAGACAAATGCTAAGGATCAAGGAAGCCATCATGAAAGCACTGGATACTTTAAACTTAATAATGCAACCATGATTCAAATAAAAAAGCACAATTTTGATTGGTCTACATTCATTGTTGTTGTTTGTTGTTGTTGTTGTTATTATTATTCAAAATTAGTTGTTGCTCTGACCTTAAAGATTTTTTGGTCCTATATGAAAGCTTTTTCTTGGTGTGTTCCAGTTGTAGATGTCATCCGAACATGTCAGTTTGACATACCCAAGGTTTGCCTGGCTCAGCTGTTGTTTATTGGCAGCTTCTTCAATGGTCGTGTCAGGTTCTTAGCTTTTTTGGCTCGGAGAGTGACTTGACGTGGGCGGGCGTGATATCTCGGAGAGAATTCAGTGCGCTGCCTTGAAAAATCTGGAAAAGAAACACGTCGGTCAAAGTGTATTCTTCTGTGAGGATCTTTGTATTCCTAGCACGCTCACGTGACCTGCTCAGAGGTCACGAGTTACATCAGTGTGCTGAGCTTGATTGCCATAAAGCCTGCAGGCATTTCTGCATGAAGCATCAGTATCTCGCATCCAAGCACTCACTCAGGCAGCACAGGGGAAAGAAAAAAAATGTCTTCTGCAATTAATCAAAGACAGGGTTCATCTTTTGCCTAGAGTGGCTTTGACTGGATTCAGCTCAAGGGAAAAGCCATTTTCTGCAGCTTGGATCTGTAACCGAATACAAAAGGACACAGGCAACTTTTTTTTTTTACAAAGAATAGCTTTTCCCGCTTTGTTCATTAAAACTATTAAGGAGGAATATTTTCAAAGGGCTCTTGGTTTTAGGTTTTTTTTTTTCGTCACTACATGGCTTTAACATTGAAACCCTCCCCAAAGACCTTGAGACATGTGGGCAAGAGATTACAAGATTGAAAACCTCAGATGTTCCCTGCTTTTTAAAGCCTAGTTGTGCGACTGCTACCAGGCAGAAGTTTTGAGTGTTGTATAGATTAATTGAAAGTTGGGAGTGAATGTGAAGAAGCGAGGAACTTGTAACTTAACATAGAAGATTTTTGTGATGAAAAATGTTAGTAAAATCAAGTGCTAAAAGATCATGACACAGTAGAGCATAGTGGTACTGTAGTTTGGTAGTCTGTGGGACAATCCGTTATGGATTTTCCAGGTGAGGACAATGCAAATCTTAATGCAATAAGGAAGTCAAAATATTAAAAACGATTTGTTCTTTACTTGAAAAGCAAGACTGAGGACACTGAGGCTCATTATCCCCCAAATAATGAAGCCATGATAATGTTCAAAGGTATAGAGCAAAACTCCTATTCCACAACAGTTTTGAATTGCAGGTCCTTGTATTTATCCAAAATTGGATGCTTAATATTGCATGACTGTTATCCTGAATAAATTTGATGAGACAAAAACTGAAAAAGTTTCCTACTAGCAGGAATGTTCACCCTTTCTTATCATATGGAAACTATTTTTGCTATTTACTTAAACTATACTCCACTATTTCACTTTCATGCAAAATTTTAGAAAATGTAAAAAAAGATTAACATTCATTTGAACCACCCTCCCCCAACTCCTGTGATGTGTTTTTTTTTGTTTCAGTTGCATTAAGTAAACTTCAGTTTAGGGTGTATGTTTGAAAGTGTTTTCTGGCTTTAGCGTTAACCTTTTCTTAATTATCACATGGTAGCTTAAAAGTCTATAATCAGTGCTTTCTCCCATACAGTACATCGACACCTGTACCCACCAGAAACCACTGCAGAACTCTTTCAGTCTGTAAATTCTGATTAGAAATAAATGTAAATACAGGCTGGCTAAAAACAGAAACACAAAATAGTAGGGAAAATAACCGTAATATGCATTTTGTAGGTTGATTTAATTTATGTACTTTATATAGAGTCAAGTGCAGCCAGTATTGTGTTCCAAAACTGTAACCATAACCAATGCTAAAAAAAAACACAACCTAACCTGCTTTTCAGTTCTGTGAATGGTTGGTTGTTGCTCTAAATTATTTATTAAACATGTGGTACTGATTCAGACTTCTCCTCCTCAGGTATTTCAAAGAAGCAGAACAGTTTTCTTGTCTGACCCTATTGTCTGGTTTAAGCTTTGGAAACAGAACTGGGATCTGGGTGGCAAAATGTTTCTTTTCAGCATCAGGAATTCAGATAACTGAAGAGCTGAGGAAAATTAAACAAGTCAAATGGCGCCATCAGGGTACTATCATAATGAAGGCTGCTGGTATGAGTTTTGAAAGGGTTACAACTGTATAACAAGCCAGGTCCCATTCACAGTATCATCATATATTTCCAGAAAGAAGAAAACACTCCCAGAAAAGAGACACAAAAAAATAATTATTCAGCTTTACACTGGGGATGGTTAGTCAGAGCTTTAATAGCACCAGGTTGAATTATGATATAAGTGTTGCAGTCACGCAGGAAACAAGGTTTATTTTCAGAGAGGGAGACATACTGTATCCAGCTGAGTAATGGTTATAACTCACAATAAGGTGCCTGAAGATCCGCTTGTCATTAACCCTGATGTGACTTTCAGTCATGCTGCGAATACAGTTTATTCCTTCATTTCCTCTTCCATTTCCCTTTTCAGAAGCTCTCTCGCACAGCAGCTCCGGTTGTGAGACTTAATTTATCCCCTTGGCAAGTGTAGGGAAGATTTTCTCTTCAAATGAAATGGCTGGGTCTTCAGTATGGTCCCTTGTTAGACATCTGGCTGGAGGAGACGTCAGTCTTGTGGTTTGAACCCAGTGAAAACCTTACCTTGATTTTTTGCATTTGCTTATCTCTTGGGCGTTAACTGTTGTTATAGGAACCACTTTTATTTATTGTGATACAGATTAGTCCTTTAAAGTATCGAATACATATTTCTGAGGAGCTGTTTCTGAATCTCTACACATCCTTTGTTCTTGAATGAAGTCAAGTGTAGAGTATGTGGAAAATTGAGTAAAATATTGTATTGGTGGATGCCTTGAATATAAATACCATGAATGTTTTTTGGGGAGAATAGAATCAGAGTCTAGATATAGTGTTTATGAAAAGAGAAGTTCTTTTTTTCTAAGCAGATATTATTTTCATGGAAAATGTTGTTCGCAGTGCACACTTGCCAACACAAAAATACAAAGATCTGGGGTTATTGTGCTGCAGATTCTCAAATAAATGTCTGTTTTTCTCATAGTAATGAAAAAGAAGTGCACTGTTTATTATTAGTTTTGTTAGTTTTATACTTTTGGAAGTAGTTCATTTGGGCTAGAGTTATTATTAAAACAGAAAGGAACATTATTTATGTACAGTACCTCAGGGTATCAATTGTATGTGTTTCTTTTCAGACATTTTCAACTCTGCTAGTTTCTTTCTCTACAGTATTGGAGAAAAAAAAACTAATGAAAAAAAACAGGCACTTTTACTGGTTCAGTTTTCCTTCTGTAAACATCTGAACCATAATATATGGATATTTGATCATTGTACTTTAAATTGTTCTGCAAACTCTACATTAACCCCATCACAGAACAACTGAATTTATAGATTTTCACCACAAGGGTCTTAATTTGTGCTAATGATAGGACCTGTTTGTCGACACTGGTAACAGATAACTTGTCATGACCAAGATACAATCCAGGAAACTTTTACCATCACGACAACCGCAGCATAAAAGAGGGTCATGTTAATTAAGGAGGGTTACAAACTTTTTTACTTAAGATTTGTATGAATTTAAAATGATATATGTGTGACATTATCAAACCTTCTCCACAGGATCTCTTACACTGACTGTCTAAATGGTCACCTAATTAACTGTTCATTCTCCACTGGTGAGCTTGTGGCGTAGACAGAGTCAAGCCAGTGAACCTCTTCAGGTTCAACAGTGAACCACAAATGAGAAATTACAAGTGGAGGCTATGTGGAAGTGCTTTTAAAAGCTAGAAGGGGAGAAATGTTTTAATGCAAAAGGGTTGTCACAGTATGGAACAAGATACTATATTTTTTAAACTAATACCCTTGGCTTCTTTCAATTAGCTATTAAGTATCAAATAGGCAAGATGGGCTGGATGATCTCCTTTCATTTACAGCCTTCCTTTTGTTTTTATAAACCTGCCTTCTAAACTAAAACTTAAAAGTAAGACATGCTTTAGTCCCCGACAGAAATGCATTCAAATAAATAAGACTGGGAAATCCTCAGTGCTGTATACATCTTCGGTTTTAGTTCATCAAGGGTGAATCCAGTGATGAAGGAGGTTTGTTGGCTGTAACTCTCTCACTGCTGTGTGTTACTGTGTCCTACTCCAATCTTATGTTTATATAGTACTGTACAACTTCTGTTCACTGCTCATTTCATATCTCTCATGAGCAGCCTCTCTTCTAGAAACTGGATGGATGGTGTAGCTACATGTTTCTTCATATAGCTGACAGATTAAATGTACATTAAATATCACTGTAGGTAAATAATAAAATATTATACATCTTACTGTAATACATCCTGTGACACACCAACTGTTTTGCTCTTTGCAATACAAAGAGAGTAATGGGATGAATTACACTGGAATTAGGTGAGGGATTCAGTTAATTTTAGTTTGTCCAACTAGAAACGTAGTTTTCCTTGTCTTTCTGGTGTAACAAAGCCCTATAAGTCCCTCCGCAAGATGGACACAGACACAACAGTCTGAACAGAATGTGTGAAAGGCTCAAAGTATTCAATTATGAAGCCTTTTCCCACCAGTTTTGTTTGAAACTCTGTTTTTGGAAGCTCACTGTTCCTAAAAAAAGATGAATATGCCACTGTGGTGATTTACTACATACTTATGGATAGTCCTGTTATTGCCCTATGATTAATATTATTCTATTTTTGTCCTCTTTTACACAATGTGTGGCTATATTATGTAAAGTAGATTAATTGTGAGAGTCAAACTTTTAAACTCAAATCATAATTTCACTCTGAATGTCTTCACATACTGCCCCTTGGAATATTATAGTTATGATCATAAAATTAATACATTTTTACCTTAATTTGTTGCTGAAATTTAGCAAGTACTCTTCTGAACTCAATGTGAGGTTAAAGACAAAATGATCTTAAGCAACTAAAGCTGAAATTCTTTAAAAATGAAACATGTAAATTTACTTCCAGATGATGGCTGTTTTCTTGCACTTGCACGCAAACATCCGGAGGCCAGCTCAGTTTGCTAAACTAAGAGTACCAAGAAGAAAATAAAACTCTTAAAGCACACACCAGAGCAATTTTCACATCCAGATAATGCATCTGAAGCAGTTGAGATTATACATGGATTACGATCATTAAACCATTCTGGTGGCCATTTTTTTCAGTGCCTTGTTTCAAAAACAGGAAATCAGCTGCCTGAGTTATACTGCACAGCTCTGCCAATGCCTGTAATAAATTAGCTAGATCAGATCATTTTTGTCATTTTACTGCTGAAGAAAAGAAGTCTTTCATTTTTCTTTTCCGATATTGATTACCTCAATCTGCTCTTTAAAAGTTGCACTTCCGATTGGATTCAGCATTCACAAAACTTAACTGTGCTTTTCAGACACGATGTTTAGACTTTATTATGTAGATCCAATTATACAAAGCATTAATGTTTGTTCTGTGCTTCAACCCTGTGCCAAAGTTCCATCATTGACCAATGAACACTAGAACCAGTGTACCAGTGAACTAGTACTGTATAATTCTCATGAACAGTACGGGTTTTCACTAGTATGCACTATCATAGGCATGCATTAACATTAAATGTGCAATGCACGAAACAAGATCATTTCTACAACACCTGTTATTAAGCAGTGTTTTAAAAAGAGGAAGTAGAAGTAAAAAGAGGAAAAAACATTATACTATATAGTATGTACCGAATAAAGCCAAGAATCAAATTAAATTATACATTGAAGGCTATCACGAAGATATTATAGATCTTTGGTGAGTTTTAAAAATGTGGATAATCGCTGAATCTCTGCTGGATTTGGGTTAGAGCTGAGTTGTATATGGGTTTTAATAGGTGTGCTGCATATGCAAATGCTCTCTAGTCCATCGAGTGGAGGCTGGCCTTTGGCAGCATGAGAACCAGTGAATCTCAGATAAAGTGCTGGACTATACTCATGCAGTACAGTAAGTACCCAAGACCTGGAAATAGACTGTTCAATGCCTTGCACACAAGCAGGATAACCCTGAGGTCCATTCTAAATTTGTACTGAGAGTCAGCACAATTTACATAAGGAGAGATGTTTCCGGTGTGTTTAGTACTTACTGTAAGTAGACACCTTAGTAAATACATCATTATGGTAGTCTAGTACTTGATTAAATAAAAGTGTGCTTTAATATTTTAGCATTAGCTAGAATAATTGCATTAAAAAATGTAACATTCTGAACAGGAACCATATTTAGATTACAACCAGAGCCCCTGTGCAGAAGTCCTAAATGACATGAACAACAATTTACTCTGTTTAGTGACAAAGATAGTGCAGGGTCTCAACAGACTCATCTGTTTCCCGATAGAAATAAAAAAAATCCTCATGATCACTAAACCAAAATAACAGATTATAGCATAAGTCTATAAAGGAAAAACATACCAGGAGTGATACAAAGCATAGTCAGTGCAAACACAGTATGCTTCACCATCATCCTGAACCGGCTGCAAACACTGCTCTGATGGTGAGGCTAACAGCAAACAGAAAATGCCATCAGCAGCAGCAATGGCAGGAGCAGCAGTCTTTTGCTGAGGCCACAACAAACCTAGGGCCAATTACAGCATGCAGCACATGCGTAGTAAGGTAAATGCTGATCTCAGCCAGCAGGCACCAGCAGTATCAAGATCCAGTAATGGAGGAGCAAGCTGACCAAGGATGTACTGACCAAGCAAGATGTACTGTAGCACATGAGTGGTGAAACATTCCTTTTCAAGGTCTGGATTATTCATGAATGAGGAAGAGAAGGAAGCAAGCCCAACCCGGATGAGCATGCACAAAGAAATATGTAAACTAGTGACTCATTTTTAAAATTGCCTCAATGTCAAAAACATAAAACCGAAATAGTACTACAAACCACTGCATTGGAGGATAACCATGATGTCACTGGAGTTCCAGAGTCTTGGCTAACCTCTAATGATGGCCAAGAGTACTGTGTGGCTACGCTGTGTGAAGGAAAAGGAGATAGGACAGGAATGATGGTGAGGTTGTACTGAATATTAAAAACAACCATAAAGTAAATGAACTGAAACTAGAAGCGTCAGAATTCATGTAGGTGAAAAGGTTTGCATTTAAATACAATAATGCTGTAGTCATAGGGGTAATCTATAAATCAACATATTTTACCACATTTGAATATTAGACATGCATGCAAAATGAGATGCTATAACTTCATCTGGTACAGATGTGACTCTTACAGTGCAATATGCAAACCACTTACTGTAAATTACAGACATCCTGAAGACTCAAATATGGTCTAGTGTTTAGTTATTAGAGAATAAGAGTGGACATTTTAAAACATTTTGTTTATATTATTATATTATCAAAAACGTTGAATAAAAAGTGAACTATTTGCGCTAATACTGTAGATGCCTTTCAACACTTTTTCCTCACCTATATACAATACTTACAGTATATAAGTTCTTTGACAAATTATTTGGCGCAATACTTTAGGAAAATAAAGTGAAACGTGTAACTGAATATACTGTACCCATCCAAAGCAATGAAGAATAATCCTTGATAACCCTAATTGTTAGCTGCCTATGCTTCCTCAGTTATTTCATACTGTGACTCCTCAATATTTCCACTGGTTATGGTATTCACCAGCACACAAAATGGAATGTTTTGAAAAATGGTTGTCTACAGCTAAAATAGAACAAGTTATGATTAATTAGAGTGTAAAATTATTAAAAGATGTCCCTTTTGCTTCCAGATCTTTTAAGAATTTAAGCATTGTGTCATTTACTCTTATTAAGGACAAAATCTGTATTTAGGCAGCCATGAAGATTTGGTGACTGTTAAATAGTTGACATAGAATGTCACTGAAAATTAAAGAAAAATGTTTTACTAGTTTTCTGTGCCATCATTCTTTTTTCCAAGCCATGTTTTTTTTTCGTAGTAAGCCGTACACAGCTGTGTGATGTGTGCAGGCCAGCAAAAGATTAGGAAGGAAAAATATTGAATGTACTTATGGACAGAAAAAATTACTTCTCTTTTTAGGGTAGTTCACTAGATTGCAGATTGAAAAACACAGCATGATGTTAATTTTCTGATACACGCTTTACTTGGATATCCCAAGGCAGAAGAATAATTACTTTCAATGACAACCATAGTCAAATAACATATGTGGGCAATGTGTTGCTAACTTACGTTTTACAATCTCATAGTCCAAGGCGATGGCAGTTTGAGCGGGAAATAATACTCTCTAATGTGTAGAAACCTTTGGTCTTAAGCAACATGACATTGACTGGTGACCAAGCTTGGCGCAAATGTAGGAGTTTCAGCATAATTGGCTGGTACAGAATACAAGGTCTTTGCCATTTTTACGGCTTTAATTTAATGATGCTTCTTAGTCGAGAGAGAGAACATACAATTACAAACAGTTACAAACATTTTCTGATCCAGTGGCCACATCAAATGCAATTTGGAACAATCTGAGAGTTTTAGGTCCATATGATTATAATTAAAACTGCATCCAGTCAGCTTTCATTTCTGTTTACAGTGCTGTGTAATACTGAGTAACACTGCCATCTCTGAATGACGACAACTGATGTGTTAACTCATTGTGTTCAACATGTGTCACTGGGAATACATTTCAGCTGACATGTTTTATCGGTGGTGCAGGAGCCTGGCTCTTGTTTAATTTTTGTAACCTAGAGTACCTTAAATACAGAGCTGATAAATAAACGCCAAAAATGAATACATTTTACATGTCCGTATCATCCTTTATTCCATCTTTGTTGAGTGTGTTACAGTATATGGCTTTGTACAAATTAAAGAGCTTATAAAACTAAGACTTTATTAAAACCATTTTGGAAGTTTGGAATCTAAACCTGCACAGCATAAATTACAGAAATATGCTTACTGAATTTGTTTAAGGAATTATAAGGAAACTGAATTAGAAAATAAACTAGGAGAGTTGTGTGATATTATAACATTATAACTGGGAACCATAATAAAGCAATGCATATTTGAAGTACTCTTCCAAGTTACTCGAAACAGTTGTTTACATTTTGGAATAGATTAAAGAGCTTTGAGCTTTTTCTAAGATTCTGGATTAAAATGGACTTTTGAAAGATTTCTTTAAATTGATCTTTACATTGCTTATAGTGTCTGTAGAGCACAAATGCTATTCATCCTGAGTGCATGGGGTAGCAGAGCCAATAAAATATGAGGCTGATACAGAAACCATAAAAGTGGGGAAGCTGGTGAATAACGAAGGAGGCTGCTGTTGAATAAAGCATGAGAGGGCATCTCTGTGCTTGTACAGTACAACCTACCTGAACATACTGTATAAAAGGTTACAGACAAGAGCAGGCCAATAGGCTCATCCTTGTTGCTAGTAGCCTAATAATCTAACAATTAATTTATCCCACCAAGTTCTCTTCAATCACCTACTGTACCTACAGAACTAGTACCAGACTCCCATAAAGAACTGCTTAAAGATATATTTCCCATTTTGGTTGTGAATGAATTCTACTTGTGTCCCCAGGTTTTCGAGCTGCTGCTGATCTTGATATCCCCTGCATTGACTTGGTAGTGAAGCCTTTCAGGATTTCAAATAAAGGATCAAGTCCTCATGTCATCTTCTGTCCTCCAGGCTATAATGAGGCTGGTTTGTTGTCCCTCACCCAGCTCACTGTTGCTGCCAATGTCCAGTTGCATTTGAACAGGAATGGAGAACAGAATTTTTTTCTTCTGGTGCTTTTCTTTAAGTAGGAAAAGACATTTTCTTAAGCAGAATAATATGGGAGATCAATACTGATCAGCCATAATGCAAGTGAAATTATATCAATATTTTCTGAGTTGTAAAAAATGTGGTCTTTACGAAAAGATGCTCTGGAGATGTTATCAGTAAACTGACCATGTGCTCAAAGCATGCTGATTCAATGGATTACAAGTTGTTGGTATCATAGCATGATATTATTATAGCACCCTTTCCTGCTGCACTGCTTGTTTATTTGAATCATCTGTTTTACTTGCGTTCAGGTTGTGGAAACTGTTAATGTACATTATGACTACAGCTTGCATTTTTAGACTGTGAATCTGTATGATGTTTTTATTCAGTTTCACACATTTGGCTTTGTATAACTACTGTACTTGTGTTTCTTGCAGTCCCAAGAACAACAAGGAAACAGATAAGCCTGTGAAGAGTTAAGGGAAGGAAAACTTGCGTTTATATATAATGCAAACATAGTACAGAAGCACAATGTTTTTTAGCATTCTTCCACTATATCATTTGTCCATTCTTATCAGGCGGTTTAACCTATGACAGCTCCACATAAGTCTCTTATTTAAATATGTCAATAATATATTATTTATGTACATGCAATCAATGGCAATTGTTGATCCCCTTTAACCATCTTAGAAAAAGCAATATTTAGTAGGAGAGGTGTGAGAAATGGCACTTTGAAAGTATCACTGCGGTGGGCATCAGGACTGCTGCTTAAAGTGTGGTTTATGATCATTCATGGACCAGAATTTACAGTTTATTTGCAGATAGTTACCACAAAAAATATGGTTATTTCTGCAGCTCTAAATGTAGGCTTTCGGTTTCCTCCATGAAATACTACAAGTACTGATGGTCTCACTGTAGTCGTACATGCGAAAACTTGCTGAAGTGCTTTTCACAGCCTCATAAGCTAAGCTTGTAATGCTGTGTGTATCTGTGAATTGGCTCTTATGCATCACAAAAATGAAGAACATATTAAACCAAGCTCCATTTAGTCACACATGCAGGTGTTAGGGATTATTACAGGGAAATTGCTGCATTTTTATTATTGTTTTACTAAAAAAAGGTTTTGTTTTATAATTTTATTTGCACAGCTATGACAAACTGTATTGGTTTTGGCCTTAGGAAAAGATCACGTGGTTTGGGGGTTTGTTTTCTTCAAAAATCAAGATGAACTCTCAATAGAAATTAATAAAATCTTGTTTTTCTTGGCTGATTTGAGCTGAGTTCAGGAAGTCAGCTTGTTTTTTTCCCAGCTTTGAGAAAATGCAACACGACATCTGTCGGTTCCCACTGGCCTGTATCTGCGAGGTGTTCAGAGACAAAATCGCAAGACACTCAGGCCACAGTTGTACTAGGAAAGGAGATGCAAACCTTAGTGATTTGCTGTTGGGTTGTGACAGTTTGCAAAATGTAAATACCGTGTCACAGTACTAAGAAACACTGGTAAAATGAGGAGCCATTATATCTAATTTCAATTGTTAGGTGTTGTGGCACCTAATGCAATCAGCATTGTATCATGTCTCCAAATAAACTGAGGTAGGTGACTTGTTATCTGTGTGTTGTTGAGCAGAAACAGAAGTGTTCTGGGGTATTGGAAAAGGGAGTTGGAAACTCCACATGTCTATTGCCACAGTAACCTGGGTAAAAATGCAGCTAACCTAAGGTACCTGACTACAACATTTGTAGTTACAGTATGATAATTTCATACTACCTGTACATTCATAGAACAGAATCACAGAATTAATAGAATCCTACTAGTGTATACCTGTTAAACTAGAGGTGCTGGTGGTACAACTGTGTGGTGTGTTGTTCCAAATATTTTAGGGGAACTACAAAAGCCAAAAAATATACAGTATTTAAAGCTTGTACTGTAGGTCAAACCTGATTTGATGGGGAAATAGGAATTGGTGTGTTTGTCTCAGTAAAAACGTAAGCGCTTGAGTACATTTCTCGTGGCACACGATAACATACCGTATGTGGAGAACAACTGGGAGCAAGAACGTAGAGAAGGGACAATATGGAGAACACAGAAAAGGTTACAAACGAAAGGGGGCATGGCTTTTCTGGGCATTTTTCTGAGACACAAGGTCGTGTTTCAGATCATCCAGTAACTCAGTAACTGTGACTGTTTTCATGGAATTGGAAGAGGGCAGTGCATATACAAAATACTATTTCTTATCTCTCCCTCTGATAGAGGTGCTGTTGTTTGAGCTTCCTTGCTGTTTACTTCTTGCTGCAGTTTACGGTTGCCATGGTTAGAGGGCAGTGTCTTCCCCATGTTGCCTTTCCAAAGTTGGCAGCAAAGTGACACATTTGCCAGCACCTTTACTGTAGCATCTGTCATTTTAATATTCAATAAACCCTATTCGCATAAACTCAACTCCATTGTGAGACTTACTACTGAAGAGCCCAGACTGAATTCTAATTCTAATAATTAATTATTTGTCGAGGGCTTAGCTGTACAGAAAAATTACCACTACAAAAGCTTTTATAGCATTAGAAAATTAATTTGTTTAGTACCTCACCCATACTTCTGATTCCTTTGTGACAGGTTTACAACCCTCTAAACAGATGCCATCTTTAAGGACATCTGGATTGGCCTTTACTAAAAAGAAAAGGAAAGGTGCAATTACCTTTCAGAGTCAGCTCTGATTAACTGTGCAAATCTTGTTAAAATTCTGAAGTTACAGAGAACGACAGAATACTTCAGTTCTTAAAACTCTGTGTCTTGTTGTTTTGATGTGGGTGGTATACCTGAATTACATGTTAGTGTTTTTTGTAAGATTAAATTAAAATTATGAGACTATTATGAGATTATACAGTATGCCTTAGGTAAAGTCCAATTAACAGAAACAATCCACTACATGTCTTTTTGAAGAAAAATATTAAATATGTAGAGCATCCCTTTTTCTCTTTTCACTAGAATGTGTCTCCCCTGGTTTTAATTGTCTTGCTGTAATTGTCTGCTGCTCACACGCTTGTTTTCTGGTGGACAGACAATGTTTTACAGTGCAGCCTGCTGTGTGAATGACCACAATCATTAAAGGTCCCTGGGAGGTTAATAAGGAGCAGATTGTGCAGTTAGTGGAGTGAGTGTAGCTGTGAAACCAAACAAAGAAAACTCTAATGGTAGAAATTCATACTGTACATAATGATATTATTGACCAGTATTTCTTAGCTGAAATACTTCTAACAAAAGCAGACAATATGTACACTGGTGTCATAAATTAAACATGCTTTATTTTACACGGACTACTTTCATATCCTGTTTTGGATAGTTGAAAAGAATTTGGGAGAGCTCAGTTAAATCCAGAGCTGGCATTAATCTGCATTGCATCCTTCCATTGGGTGTGTTTCAGTTATAAGATGCTGATTTTGGACTTCATGACCTAGTATCTACTGCTTTTCATTCCAGCCAGCCTCCAGTTTACTTAATTGCACTAACAATGCATTTGAATATATTTTATAAAGGTTTACAAATCCCTTTTAATTGTTTTCTGATCCTAAAATGTTCCTTTCATATAAGTATTTGTAATTTGCAGAGTTGTAGAACTAAAATAAATGTCTAATAAGTAAATTATTTTTTAAATTTGTGGTTCAATTAAATAGCCAAGATCTCCTTTAGAAAACTTGCAGTCACAGGGGGTCATGAGCATCCAGACCTGGAAGCCCAGATACAGGATGAAGCTCTTTACTAACAGTGGAGTTCCAGAGCACAAAAATAAATGAGCAGATTCCCAGGAGCTTCACTCTACGTTTCAAAGCACTGATTTGCTTTGAATGCCATGAGGGAAATTGACTTCAGATGGGTAGCTGGCTGAATGTTTTTTTTATAATAAAATTTACAATCACCAGTCATGATGTGTTCCACAGTAAATTCACCTAGTCTGAGGAAAAAATGCTGAAGCACACAAGGGGAAGAGGATGATCCAGCTTTCAGGATGATATTTACATGCAAAACAAAGACAGGTAGCTCAGCACTTAACCATATGGGAACAGGAAAGAGGTGAAACTGTGGAGACTTTATAGAGTATAACCTCCACAGGTGTTAGACGTAGAGTAATACTCTACTGTCTTTTCAGTGGAGCTGGTGCAAAGTTCAATTATCCCCAACTTTGGGCAGTGATCTGCCATTAGCTGATAGCTACTGTAGTTATTATAAAGGAAGGGAACACATTATATCAGTAGGGAAATGCTGCTAATTGTATGGTGACAATTAGCCTCCTCAAGGGATGCAGTAAAGTTTTAATCTAGTTTTTTTTTTTAGTATTCCTTATAACAGTGACTAAGATATTAAGTATATGTATTAAGATTCAATGGCCCATATTAAGTGAAAACAAATTTCAGCATTCTGTTCACCAGAGGTTTAATATTGGAATTAAGAATTGGTATTAGAATTTGAGACTGAGAAGTAGATTTGGATTGTTTGGATCAAATCAGAAATGGCCTGATTCCTAGACTGAAAGTAGTTGCAAGCAACTATTAACTAATAAATAGAAAGGTGAACATTTGAAAATGAATAAATAAGTATATTCAAATGCAAGCTCATAAAAACAAGATTTGATTTTGTTTTTGAAGCTCCCTGACTATCATTCTTTAGCACAGTTCTGGAAGTGGCTAGATTAAAATGTTTTTTTTTTCTGAATTCCCTAATGTTACACCATTCTGCACCTTAAATTACATTGCAGGCTAGCAGAGCAGCTTTGATTCCAGTTCAACAGCTGACAACCCAGAATGCCTGATGCCAGTTTGGAGAGTGTGGAGGGTGCTAGGGTGAGAAATTAAGGAAGGTTCATCAAGACAGTTCCAGTGTGTACTCATTCATCAAGGAAGGCAGTTTGCCTACTTTCAGTGGATCTGTGTTTTTATAAGATGCGCTTGAGATGGAATTTAGAATCAATGTTAGGAAACCACACTAGGAAAAATGTTACTGAAGCTTTAAATGCATAATTATATATTTTTATTGTATTTCTTCATGTTATTCATCATAGTCGGCAGCCTTTCCCTTACAATTGAGTAATCCAAAAATCACCTGGCACATACCTTATATCTAAAAAATGTAAAACATGACATGTTGCTTTCTTTCTAATCAAAGCTTATGTACTGCAAGCACCAAATGTCACATTTTAAATCGTCTTTGTGTTTTGCTGGTCTGATTGAAAAAAAAAACATTGCAGAGATATGAAAAGACAGCTATAAATCCTTGGATTACCACAATGACATTTTTCAGGTTTTCAGATAAGGTTTCTATGAAAAATTGTCACCAGCTGCATTGTTATGTCTTTCCTAGCTACTGATGTTTTTAAGCCCCACACTACAAAAAGACAGGTCTTTACCAAAGGAAGTTAAATGCAATTGAGAGGACAGTGAAATCTCTTTTGGCAGAATAGCAACTGCTTCTTGTCATGTATATAAGGCTGTTTCAGTATTTAATAACTGTTAGTGGGAGGTGTTTACAAATTGGATCAGACTCAATAAAACCTCCCTTATTAGTTGCCAATAGCGCTGGCAAAGATTAAGCAACTGGAACGATATGTATCATCTTAAGGGCTCCAGATAAAAGACTTTTTGATATCACATATGTCGAAGCCTAATGAGGCAGTGCAAAGCAGGTATTGATTTTGGGAGCAACTCTCATTAACTGGTCCAAAAGGCACTGTATTAAATCACTTCCAAGCAGAGTACATTTGTTTCCCAATGTAGGTTGTAACTTGTAAGTTACACATGAAAAGGCAGTTTTGATTACTTTGCATATAAGGGCCTGAGGGGGCATTGTGATTCACTTGTCCAAACACTGGCAGCTATTTCTGGCAAATCTAAGTCCCTGAATTCTGTACTTGGGACAGAATGTGAGAATGGCGCCTGAGCACAACATGTCCTTCCAGCTCAAGGTAATAAAAGTCCAGTCATTCCCATACTGGAGTTGATCATCAGAAACATTTCGCTGAAGGAAACCTGAGGTGCAAAGAACAATCAGTGTTCTGCGATAACCAAAATGCAACCAGATATACAGTATGCTTAGTCCTTTTTAAGTTTAGATGTTCAATTCTGTTTTGCTGTGTGGTAAACATTTTTACATGCTTTTTGCCTGAAAAATAGTACGACAAACGTGAGCACTGTTCTCGAAAACTGCAGACGTTACGGTTTAATCCATGAAAAATATCCCATTTTTTATTTCTTCCCTCATACTTCTGTAAGGAGGTATATGATATGCACAATTGTGTAATGCTAGAAGGTAGTGTCTAAAACTTAATTTAAACTGTAAATGGAGAAAACCAAACCTGAAGAAAAGGTGTTGAACGCATGATTACATGCAGTATTTTTAGTAACCATACAGTATATATTTCAGGGACTGAATACTATCTGTAAGAAAATGTCCCACATCATGAAGCATACTGTAGGTAAAAGCTTGTTTTGTGATCATGGAACATTTTTTTCATATTGTCAGATGTATTAGAACTGAAAGTATAATATAAATATTTTTTATAATGAGATTTCACTTTCTAATCTGTCGGACCCTACAGGTGATTGTTACGGTAGCTCTACAGAGTCTACAGAGATCCATTCCCTTTTCATCTGCAAGATTTCAGTAAAATATAGAAATCTGAAGGCATTCAGATCTGTTGCTGCTCAAATCATTAGACATGTGCACCCACTGAGAGGCCTTAATGTGCTCAATATAAGGACTAAAAGAAATCTTCTTTCAGAGCAAAGAGACTTGAATGCATCTCTGCCTGGTAAGAGGGATAAACTAATCTATCTACAGTGGTTACAGCTCAGCAGGCGATTTCAGGTCCAGCCATGCCAGACCCACTGATGAACAGGGAGAAATATTAACTGACTTCACCCAGAAGTTAGCAAGGTGCTCCCATGAGTGATGAGAAGATTAATGGGGCAGCGAGGAGGAAAACAGCCCTTGCCTTCAGCTGGGCTGGCTCTCTGCGTGACTGACTGCTCAGTCGGAAAAGTTATTGGCGGGTAGTGAGCTCAAGGGTGTCTGCTCTTACTTTGCCAACAGGAATGATTCTGTGATGAAGGAAGCCTAATCACGAGAGTAAAAAAAAAACATAAATGTGTTTAATAAAATCAAAACACGCCCCAGTACTGCCATAATAATGCTTTTTATATTTACGCCATGTCAACCAGAACTAATGTTTTGGAATCGTAGGATATTTCACCTCTAGGGTAGTGTGGCAATGCTCATGGGAGTTTTCAGCCTGATGTTCCATGTTATTTCTTGAAAGTAAATGTAATATTGGCCTCTAGACCACATCTTTGGACAGTGTGAGGAAACCTGAGCACCTGGAGAAAATCAACATAAATAAATAAATAAAATTTGCCAACTCCAGACACATGGTATCCCGCCCCAGAATCAAACCCAGGACTAGATCTGTGTGACAGCAGCACTAGAGTAAGCATGTTGTTATGTTGCCCATCATCTATTATTTGCAACCTTTGTTTTGTTGTTCTAACGTACTGTACTACAAATCTCAGTCAATTCTAGTTAAATCTAATCCTAGAAAAGACAGCTTCATTCAATTGTTTTTCTACATGCTTAGGTAGAGCGTGCCACAATTTACTGTACGACTTAATTTATGGGGAGTGCCCCCCTCCCTAAAATAAACTACTTCAAAGTCATTTTAACTTTTGCTTTCACCGATGTTTTATTTATAGTAGTGTTCAGGCGATCAAGTAAAACCCCAAGAAATTACTTTCTAGATTCGCAACTGGGATGTTGCTCTCTTCACATTCACTCAGCTTTCAGATTTCTTTTTGATTTAAGGGGGGGTTGTGTCTCGTTTCAGTGGGTTACATTTTATTTCAAAAGAAAGGGTTAGACTGCTCATGAGATGTAATTTTTTGTGTTGGACTGTACCACTTTCCTTGTGCCTGAAAGGCTTCATAATAACAGTGGATTCAAAAGTGTTCATTGTTTATCTACACTAAAAACCCGCGGGTAATTACTTAGTGGTTGGGTTAGGAGCAGCCAGCACACTTTCTTGACACATTTTTATGAATCATTCTACATTTCTCTTAACTAGGAAATCAATTGAGGCACAATTTTGTGCAGGCATGCCATTCAGGCTCGGCTGGATTTCTCCACCTTGTACTGTACCTTTCTAAGAATCTGACATCAATTCTGTCGAAGACTGAAATGATGAGACCATCGTTAAGGAAGGGATGTTCTCCACATTGTGCTGCAGAGCTTTGAAAAAACATTCTTTTCACTCCTTTTCAACAATAGCACAAATCACATTTATTTTTATAACATTTTTTTTTATTTTGTCTCTCAGAACCACGCTAGAAATTATTATTAAACCCAGCATGAGGCAGATTTGGAAAAAAAGAAATAAATTGGATACATTCCTAACCCTCTTTCTAGAAGTACGCTCCTTTGAGAGATCGGCGGTTTCAGATTTTGGTCTGGAACTAAAGAGCCGGTATCTGTATAACTGTTTAGTGTGGAAAAGACACAGATGAGAAAACATCTGCATCAATGGTAGTACATGAAAGCCACAAACAGATGGAATATTGAATTCTGCTGGATTTGCGTGAATCAATGTAAATGGCTTTAAAGAAAACTGTAGATCCAAAATGATTACTCCTTGGAATTGTATTAGTCATAGTGAATATCCCAACAGTTGCTCAGTTGGTAGGCTAGCTAAACTCAGTTCCGTTAGCTTGATATTTTGAACTTTGCCATAATGGGTTTACAGTATGTTTTTTCATAATTCCTACTATGATCATTAAGTCATGATTACTGGGTATGATTTGATCCCCAATCAATGGAACTGAAATCAAATTTAATGTGAGAGATTTTGGGTCTTTTACAGCTGCTGTCTATTCTTTTAAAAATTATTCTTTCTGATTCTAGTAGTCGCTCAGTCGAGAGAAATTCCAGAAGAGAATGTAATGAGAGACTTGTTTATTTTTAAGGTGCTTGGCCAACAGCTCTGCTGTAGATATAATACAATGAAGCAATCTTTACCTATACGGTTGTTCTGGGCAGCTTGAAATATTACACCATTACCTACATTTTCATAAAAACACATTTGTTCATTTTCACTAAATTTCCGTTTGCTCTAATTTTTAATTACCAGTATAAACCAGGGGCTGAGGAGACTGATTTTGCCAAATGGAGTACTTCCCTTTCTCCTGCATGGGATGTATTTGGATGTACTGAACACTTTAACTTAAACTGGAAGGTAGAATGTTAACCCGCTGAAAATGAAAAAAGATCAGGGCTCATTTGTCTCACACTGTGTTCTGTGCTTGTGGAAAATGGTGGAGAAGGTAGCATTAAAGTAGAACTGGGGTGGCCTAGATTTACCCCAAAGCAATCCTGCAATTAAAGGATAGCAGGGAAAGGGGGGACTGCAAGGGATTCACTGGGTACAGTACTTTCCATTCCTTCTGTAACATATGCCAGGATAATACCGAAAGCCAGCCTTGGAGTCTGCTTTCATCAGGAGTCTGGATCATTTCAAGGAAGGTATCCAGAGAGGATTTTCTGTACAGAAAGCAATCAGATGTGCAGCACCATAGCTGTTGGAAACTAAACTTTCAGAACGCTCACTGTACAGTATGTGTGAAGAAAGTGGCACAAAAGATTGTGTCACAGTCTGTGAATCTCAAGAACAAAGCAACCATCTTGGAAATTCATATCATGCTCATCATCACTTCTTTTACCGCATAAACATATACAGTACTTCAAACTGTACACACTGTAGGCATTTACACACTCCAGCTATTGTAGTATATTAGATACTATACATGCAAATAAACACTGCATACTTATACATACTGTACTGTATACACTATGTGCATGTATACTGTCAGAACATTATAAAAACTTGAAATGAATGAATGTCATCCAGTTCATTGTGTTAATTAAGAAGCCAGAGCCTCTGGTGAAAAACCATTCAAACACAGGGAGAACATGCAAAAACCACATAGATGAACAGTTACATTACAATGGGCGCAGTCTCTGCTCTCAAGTGCAGCAGAGCTAGTGCCATGTCAGTGACTGACTGTGCAGGAGGCTGTGCCAGATGAGAATGGCCTGATGTCTCATTCTTTCCCATTAGGCGCCATAAACAAACAATTGGCGATTCCAAATTGGGTGGATGTACAATAAAAAATTAAAGAAAATTTAAAAATGTCTCCGCTGATGTCACTGGGTGACACTTTGTATTAAAATGATGTATACAGTATACACATTTCCTAGATCACTTATAAAGCAATTCTGAAGTTATAAAACATTACAAAAGATTGTTAGAATCTGGTGCATTTCCAGAATAGTGCTCTAGCCTTTGGGTGGGATGTAAAACCAAGGCCCTACTTTGTTATTACAATAAGGTTAATGAGAATAGGTGTGTAAATGCACTGAACTCTTATCAACTCAATGCAACTTCTGCTTCTTCACCTGCTCTGCTGTGCAGCAGGGCCTGCTGGTGCTGAATGACTGCTGCATGTCAGACTGGTGGGGCTGCTGTTTTTCGTTGGGGGTTAAAGTGAGTCAAACCTGCAAGTGAAGTGTTTTGGGATGAAAGGTCCTCATCTTACCAAATTTAAAAACCTCCCTGTCCCTCCCTGCCTTATTAATACGTTATAATATATTTATTAACAACCTGTTAAATACAACATGCATAATGTATTCCTTGAAATGTAAAGCTTTCTCTGATGTTTTTTTTCTTGTATCCCAAGGTACAAGGCGGAGGTGTTAAATATTATCTACAGAGTCATTTCTTAATTTCCTGAAGTTTCACATTTTGAGAGTACCACCCATATTGTTTTATAACTTGTCAGCTGTAAAGGTCTTAATTTGTTAGTTTATTTTACTTTTTTTTGGTACATACACTATACTGTATAATAATAGGTGCATTGAAAAAAAGACATTGTACACATTGCTTGAAATGAATAATGTTTCTTGGCAGCTATGCTCAGCTTGTTTTTTGCAGCTCAGTAGGTGGGGCTTGCTGTTGCCTTTGCAGGGAGCAGCTTTGTCAGGCTCTAACTGATCCATCAGGAACAGTATCGCACTTCACTTGCCTTCGGGTTCTGGAAACCTGGCACGTTCCCTCTTGCTTGTACCAGAAGGCCGCGTCTAACAAGCCAGCTCCTGAAATTTGTCGAAAAGGAATCGGTTTTTGTGGTTTGGCAGGGTGACAAATAAAAGCTTCTCTTTAAAACACTGGTTCTTCTCTGTATGCCTTCAAGTTAATGTGTGGCCGGACATTCACCATGTTTGCGGACAGGATTGGGCTTACAGTAATGGGAGGCAAATGTTACTTTGCAAACAGTTTAGTGCTGGCCATTTTCGGAATACTGTATATTTGGTAGTGCAACATGTTTGTAGGAACACTCTAGTATAAAGGTATGGTAGAACAAGAGAAGCTTTAGGTATTCTTTTGTAGCAGTGTCCTCCTATGTCTCAGAGCAGATTGGTGCACTTACTGTACTGTGTGGCGTACTTGCTATCATCCAGTAGATCCGTCTCACTTTTTTTCATTAGAATGACTTCATTGAATGAAATAAGATTAATGGCTGCAATTATGTGTACAGTGAGTTTGAAAGAAAGCAAGTTTGAAAGAATAACTGTTTATTGTGGGGTACAGCACTTGTAAAATGCAAGTGGACTGAATGCTTTGAAGTTCTGTTCTTTGCCTGGTGCAAAGCAGCTTTTATTCATTGTGTGAACGAGACTGGCGGACTTGAATTTCCATCCATTCTTACCTCTCAGTGTAAGAGGGAATCTCCAGAAATGGGCCTCATAGTTACTTCTCTCCACAGCATGGAGTGTCCTTCTCTGGGATTTGGGACATACTCAGAAGCTGAGTATCCACCATGCCATACATATTAACACATACTGTACAGTTTATAATGTTTCTTATTTCATAATTAACTCTAAAAATAAAAAATAAATGGAACAGTTTAGTTTTGAGTACAAAGTGAAAATGAAAAAGCTTGCTAAATAGGTTTTTATGATTAGAGTATTCCTGGATGGAAGATATATAATCAGATTATACCTTATATAATATCTTATTATATGTATATCTTTTTTCTCTATAATGAAAGAAGGCAAGCTGTCAATATTAAAACTGGTTCAGCATTATTAAAATGAGAAAGTGAATTTTCTACATGTATTCTGTCAAAGAGAATTAATTTGTGTTCAGTAAAACACAGAGGTTTTATGTAGGCAAAATAAAAGCCTCAGAACTCTATAGTCAGTATATTGACTGATTTTTGTAGTGCACGGATTATGATCAACCCACTGCATTCATGCATTAATATTGCTCTACTCACAGAACTGTTTCCATCTGCATGGAAGATTAGGATCAGGTATCATCATTTGTCTGTCACTATAAATGATGTCATAGATGTCAAGATTGTTTTTTCTTGGGTATACACTGTAATTGTACCATTGAATTCATGGGCTAGTGTAACTAAAGATAATTTACCTATTAGCTGAATAGTGTTGCTCCATGGCAGTGGATTTGAAGTGCCTGCTACAGTACATTGCTATGATTTATATATGGGATGACATTACTGGGATGCAGGCAATGCTTGTAGAATCCAAGTGCTCTTCTCCTGTTCCAAAAGTAAGTTTACCTACATATTTTGCCTCCCACTATTGCAATCAATGCACATTCTCATCCTGCATTTCACAAACTTTCCACTGGCAACCAGAGCCTTTCTGTACAGCTCCTGGCGTTAGCGTTTTATTGACCAAAAGATATATGTTTGATTCCTCTAAAGGAGTTCTTTTTTGACTGTGAATATATGGAAACATAACAGGGAGACCATATTTCATGAGAGTTAAATCTCATTGCATGTAATGGAAATTTGTGGTTAACGTGAGAAAAAGCAGTGTCAGCCATTTTTACTAGACCTCTTTTTGATTTATAGAAATACTTAGTTTATGCGGTCATAGCTAGCCAATCTATTTATGGAAATATGGGGAAAAAACTGATTTTTAAATATGGTGTTTTGATCTTCTATGCCGTGGAAATAGATGGTTTCAAAAACCCTTTTTCTTACCATTAACGCCAAACAGTTTTTTCCATGTTAGCTAAAGTGATATTAAAACATGGAAGCAAAGCTCAGTGATTTATGCATCAAAAAGCAAAAAACAAAATAATGGCATTTTCACAATTTACAGTGCTAAAATACTGGAATTTAATTTGCACAGAGTAAGTTTTTTTTATAAGTGCAGCTTCAGATTTAAGATACTGATGGGCTGTCTTTGGAGAGCGAATGGAAATCCAAACTATGAAATGTTCAGTGACAGAGCCCCCATGCCAGCATCTCCTATTGACTAGACTTGCAAACTCTGCTCTGTCCTCAGGTTGTCACTAAACCTCGAAGGCTTCCCTTCCAGATATCAGAAGCGTAACAGGAACCAAATTTGTCAACAATAGGCGTGGGTTTGATGATGCTTAAGGATGGTCATCTATTCTTCCTGAACTTTGTGAACTTCACTGCAGTGTCGATACGGATGTTGAAAAGGAGACATTTGCGTTTAATTTCTGTAAATGCGAAAAGGCAAAAAAAAAATGCTTAGTGACAGTAAACTGATATTTATTGGGTAAGAATCAAAGTATTTCTAATGAAGGAAACTATGTAGGTGTTGTTGCTGCCCTGAGCTTTATTGCAATGAGTGAAGCTCTTAGTCGCCAAATCCATTGATACACTGAACTGTATATTTCAGTTAAATTGTATTAGAGCAGCTGTTCCACACTTGAAAATGAGACAAATACAACAGAATTTGCATCAATTGTTAATAAAGGGAAAACAAGAAAAGACAGATGTAGGCACAGCTGTCCGTTGCTGGTTTTATGACGTTCAAGCAGTATTTTGCTCTCACCTTCTGGTGGAAATGTAATTTATATAATAATTTTCAACATAGGAACCAGACTTCTGTTAAATGCTTCCTCCAGGGATTGTTCCCTTTGCATTCTCTTTGAGATCCAGTGAGTCTAACACGATTAGTAGGCTTATTCCCATTATCAAGACCTTTTACAGTAAGATGAATGACTTTTTTAAATAAGAACAGTATTTCAGACGCACAATCTTTTAAAACAAACTCAAAGCAGGTTTTTATGTTAAAGGAAGAATTCGGAAGTGTGTGCAGAGAATTTTAAATTGAAAGGACATGAAAGCTAAAGGCGAAAACTTCATTTTTTGACCCCTGTTTTTCATTAACTTTTTAATATCACTCTCTGTTTGTACAGTATATGAGTGAAAACGGTTGTTATTCTTTTTCTTATCAGCACCTTGTGGTTAGCAGAATGTGTGAGGCTAAAATTCACAGCTTATTGTATAACCAATACCTCATTTTGGGAAAATACACAGACCAGTCTCCGTTCTTCATGGTGAAGGTATATAGAATTTTCTGTTTCATAGTAACATTAGCAAAATGAAGTTGCTGAAGTTCCTGTATGGTGAAGCAGGGGGTAGAGTGTCTGGGTTTGGTTGGTTTATACGGTTCATGAACTTTTCAAGATGGCACAAGGGGTGCTTCCTTACAGGAGTATATTAACTGCATCCTGTGACAGGAGCATGGACATCCAGGTCTTGTGTCATCTTTTACTGCTGCCCCATCAGAGATTTATAAAAGGAGGTGCCACTGTGCAGGGTCTCTTCTAGGGTGTCTTTAATGTCCTAGGGTGACCTTGGGTTCTGTCAACATTTGTTCAAAAGCTCTTGAGTGTTACTTAAACATCTTTCTTTTTACTTAACAAATGTTTAGGGCAACACTGTGGAATCTCATAGTTTAATCCATTCTTAGAACCCAC
This sequence comes from Atractosteus spatula, assembly GCF_055471065.1. Taxonomy (NCBI): domain Eukaryota; kingdom Metazoa; phylum Chordata; class Actinopteri; order Semionotiformes; family Lepisosteidae; genus Atractosteus; species Atractosteus spatula. Next base: position 4,588,321 of record NC_142726.1, on the reverse strand, counting down.
TGAAACCTACTATGATCTTTCCATATACAGTACTTAGAACATCTTTTCAGTCCAGTATGCACCTTCTGCCCATAAATGTATGTTTTTCATAGCAAAGAGATCTTGCTTGAAAATTGAGTATGGTGTGCAAAGGAATAAAATTTAACTTTGAGTTCTTTTGTCTTACAGGCTTGCTGCATGGTTTTTGTAGTCTGGCTGAATGCTTAAGGTAAGTCAACCTTTTACCATTCATTTTCCTTAAATGCAGTGCTCTGAAGCTAGAATAAATTAGGTTGGGTTAAATTGTCACAATAAAAAATCTGGAGAAAAACACTAATGGGTTAAAAAAGAAACTGATATCAAAATGTACCTGTGGCATATACTATATAATTAATAGTAAATAATATACTAAATAGTATAACTTGCTAGTATAACTTGCTATACAGTATTCACTGTCATTTTGATTTAAAATATGGCCAGCCAACATCTCCTCCCCAGTACCACACTCACACCCCTTAATTAAATTAAACTCTAATTAGTGCGGCTGTTGCTTTATAAACATAACACATGCTGATACACATCCAGACTTCCATTGCTTTACACATGTGACAGAAACCTACTAAGAACTTTCCCGCCCCCACCATGCCGTTTACATTAACCATCTCCAACTGAGATGTTTCTTGGAAAAAATCCTACAGTAGAAAATAGGGGGTAAAGAATTTGTTTGGGTACGAGTAGAAACTGGGAATCCTTCTGGGACCTCCAGCGGCTCTCGTTACTGTCCACAGCCCTTGGCTGTCTGAGCCTCAGCAATCGTTTATTTTCTGTCTTTCTGGTGCTCCACTGCCCAGGGCTGCAGCAGACTCTGAAAGGAAGGGGGCACTGTGAAGGCACAGACGAAACCAAATACACAACGAGCTTAACTTGAATGGGCCCAGTGATCGACTGAGGCTTGATCTACAGCAAGTGAAACGGGAACCTGAGTATAAACCTGAGGAATAATAAACCCAAAGTGCTCTTAGGAAACACATTTTAAAGGCCCCAGGAACGTAGGTGTTGAGAAGACTGTCAGAACATCCTGCAGTGCCCCTCATGAGTCTGTTTCCCTGCATCCTTTCACCCTACCCTTCAAAACCGTGTCATTGTGGACTAATAGAGACTGTGTGCTGCATGCAGGCCCCAGTATAGCCAGCAGAGATAATGATTGATTGATTAGAGAATGACGCGTCGCCAATATGTCTCAAAATCTCTCCCCAAAAAGACCATTCAAAAATAAGTTTTTTTTTTGGGTGGTCTTCCCATTTTTGAGGCAAGAGCATGATTGTTCTCAAGTGCTTTGAGAACTAGGGAGGCCAATAAACAAAATGAAAGAATAGTTTTAGAGTGGTAAGGGTTTTGACAGTGTGTCTTATTACTTAGGAGAAAACAGTTTAAACTTTGTTTCACTGGAATAAACATCTCAAACTGTCTTTTTTTACTCATTTACAGTGGATGTTTTTTTTCTTTCTGTAAAGGGTGGTAACAAAGAACCATTTGTGTATATGGTATATTTTTCTGAGATCAAATATTTAATAATAATAAGAAAATTGTTGGGGTTTGGTCGGTTTCTCTACAAAATCACAAACTTTGTCTTCTGTTTCAATAAAATTTTCAGCACAAAGCAAACCCACAAAGCAAGACACGTTCAGTTATTTTTGCTCCATGATTAGCCTTCATGCTTTTTTACAGCAAATGACTCACAGAAAGAACCAACACCTTCTTTCCTTGGTACTGCTGTTTGCATTGTAAATAGCGCCTTTGTTTAAATCTTTAATAAATCCTCCCATTTATGCCTTGTTTCTGTTTTTTATATTTTTGACTGTGGCAAGTCCAGACAGCATGTGTCATTTTTTCACAGCAGGTATTGGATGTACAGTAGTTCCCCACATTCTCTGTACACTGAAAGATAGATAATAATTGGTTTTAAGAAATGTTTATTGCAAAGCATCTGAATGCATAACAGCTTTATATTAGCTCTGCCTTAGCTGCAATAAAGTAGACAGTAAAGACATTTTAAAGATAAGTAAGGCAATAAGAAATGCATTAAGAACCCAAAACAAACAGTCCCAGTACTGCAATAAGAATAATGAATCTACAGGTCAGAGATGAACTGCTGGAGATGGAAATGTTACATTTTATGCCTCAAGCAGGTCTGGTTTTTGAAACGATCCAAAGCACTAGAGGCTCTGCTTATGCTGAGAATGCTGCCAAGAGGAGTACAGCTTGCTGAGCTGTACCACTTTCCTATTTAACCACTCAGATACCCCCTAAACAATACAACCAGGAAGGACGTTTCATTAGATCTTGATAACAATAGAACAAGACTTTGTTTTTACACTGCTGTGTAGTTAGGAAAATATAGTGTTTACTGAGTGCAATAGACTATACAGTACATCAATTGTATTTTGAATTGCATTCAAAGTTTCAATAGAGGACAAATGACTCTGCAAAAGATATGAAAATGATTTAAACAATTCTAGGCTTACAAAATGATGGTACGCAATTTAGATTGTCACAGTGCACAATTTTAATTTTACTGTTTTGGTTGGTCTCTACTATTCCTTCTAAGGGCAACTTAAAAGTATTGCTTTATATACTGCAAATTTGAGTGCATAATGCTTACAATCCTCTATGTGTGTATCTGCAATGTCCAGGTGTTAAATTAAATCAATTTAATAAAAGGAACTGAGGACAGCAAAAGAGTGAATAAGCAGGGGATAAGTCATCTTTTTGGGGTCATGCCAGTTCATCTCGGTACTGAACTGAAAGTACCTTAAGGAGCAAGCCTACAATGTTTCTGTGAACTATGTATTTAATTCAAGAAGGTTCTAAAGGACTTTTTTCAGAATAAAATAACACGCAGAGTGCAGAGCTGGAGCAGGGATGATTAATCTGGAATCACACAGTCTTGAATAATCTTTGATTTGTATCAGTTGATGATTAGCTTGAAGTACTGGTTAGCAAAGTACTGAACCTGAATTCTGACCTAGATACTGTATGAAGCTTACCTTTGGCGCTGGTTGTTTCACCAAAACATTACTTTGGTGGAATCCACAAAAACCTTTAAATAGCTAAGACACAAAGACAGTGGGAGTGGAGCTACTGTCACGGATGTCAGAAGGGATGAACCGTGGAATGGCAGAAGAGCGGAAAAAGACCCTATGCTTAGCGGCGGGATGGGGGTTAGCCCAGGCTCAGCAGTTCAGGAGTCGTATAGAAACCAATGCCCTCAGGCAGCGGATGTGGGGCAACCTGCTGCTAGGCGGGTCTCAGGACATCCGAACATCAAAGTTGAGCGCAGGGGAATGAGTGACCCGGAAATATATAGCAACAGAGAGAGAGACACCGACCGGAAGGACAGCAAAGCAGAGGGAACCAGGGACAGGGCAGAGTGGGAGTGACAGCTACTGCAGGACTCAAAGCAACTTGCAACCAACTAAGAGTGAATAAATAACTGCTAATGTACAATCAATAATCACAATTTACAAAATGTCTTTGGTGTTGCATCTCATGCGGAGGACAAGGAAGTTAGAAGGTACTTTTCTCTGGTTATGATGAAAGTGAGAGACTGGGAGAACCTGGAATCTGGTAGCAGACCCTTATTTATCTTATCCACACTTGGCTTTCATTTGAGCAGCACAAAATCCCTCTGCTGGTGTGCTTTTATCTAAAATGAAAGAGGCGTAATGTGTGTAAATCATCTGCTTTTGAATGTATAAGATCCTTTCCAGATCTTTGTGACTCTGAAACTCACCAGGCTGTTAATGCTTTTATCAATTCACAGTATTCTTGCAGGCCATAAATACTAGTGCTTGCATCTTACATGTCTCTTCCTAGAGTCCCTGGTTTAATTTTATTTGTGGATTGTTCACCAGAAACAAGACTAAGTGGCCTGAGCATTTTTCATTAACATAGAACTTTTTTTTAAGTTGTCAGGTATGAAGCCAAAATCTACGTTTTTAAAAGAAAAAAAACAATAATAAGGTTTGTGCATCCATCAAACTCGCGGTTTCATGCATTCTTATTACCAACCAGTTGCACCTGTGTTGTAGCTCAAAAGAACTTCAAAACTTTCCTTCAAACAGTTTCCATTCTTAGACTCTGGGGAAGCTGAATAATATTAGCACACGTAAAGGCAATCCCTTTCCAGAAAGCAATTTTTCTGTATTATTGTAGACAAGCTTTCTCATAAATCTAGGTTTCTTGGCAGATTGCTTTATTACAAAAAGCTCCTTTGTGACTTTTATGAAATTATTGTTGCGAATTGCAACTGAAACTGAATTTGGGGTCTTGTTTCATCCAGGAAAGCAAACTGTCTTGTGCCCAAAAGCGTTTCTCAAATGTATTATTCATGTAGAGCGGCTCACAGCCAGGAAGGAACAAAAGGCATTTTATTGTACATTTCAACAAATTAATAGACTGGTTATTTTGGAACTCATATATAGAACATGCTGACTTTTTGTACTAACCTTTGTCCATAAGTAGCAGCACAGTTGGTATTTTTCTTATTCTTTCTATGAAGCTATTTAAAGCAACAAAACTCTTTATTGGTAGAGAAATTTACATTTATAGAGTCTCTACCATCAGTTCTGAGTGGATTCTTTTGCATTTGGAATCCTTCCAGAAAGCCCCAGCGGCACAGGCAGCGATAGGGTATTTATTTATTATCAGCACTGGGCAATTAAGCTTCTCCCTTGTGCACATCTTCTTTGCTACATGACAGCCAAATGACTCTGTGGTTAGTGTATCATATTCTGTAACCCAGCAACAGAGTGTAGTGCTGACAGCAGAGTACTGTACAACTTTGTTATCTTCATACAAAATATCGATTTTCACAAATAATGTAGATTTCGGTTTTGTAAATCGGATACACTTTAAAGTGTAAGAAAAAGAAGTTTCATTTAGGGTAAAGTGTTTAAAATCTTTTTGTTAATTCATTTTGAAGCCCACAAGACATCACTGTATTCTCGATGCAACAACTGTTCTGTGTGTGCATTCTTTTTAGAATGGGTGGCAAAACTGCTAGACTATATCTTGCTTATGTGGATTGGGGCACCATGACAATAGCCTCTTTGCCATCATATTTAATTTACTGCTTACATCTACTCATCCTGAGAAAAGATATGATAAACATAGTGGAAGCCATTCTGGAGCCTTGGTTGGGTTAGAGGCCTGGGAAAATAGATATTACAAAAGAGCCATCATTACAGGTTTCTATAGCACTTTGTACAGTCTTCTATCCAGGACAAGCTTCTAAGACCTACGATCAGATGCTGCCAAATTCTAGTCACCACCTTTTTGGAAGACTGCTGAAGATTTAACCTCTTGTGGACCAATATATACTGTAAGTGGAGCACAAGGCAGTGAGCTGAGCACTTGGCAGCTCACAGCCCGGGGGGGGACTGTAATTTCACCAAGCAATCCGACACGTTTCATGAAGAAGGAGAAGTTATTAAATTTATGCTTTATTAAATACCCGAAGGAAACAGTGCTGAAACCTTAGCTGACAAACTCTGAAAAGTAATTAAAGACACCTGTAAGTGGAAAGGCTCCTTGGAGTCTAGAGTTAAGAACTCCGTTCCCTCCACCGCCACCTTCACATCATAGCTTGTTGTGGTGTTCCTCTTCCAGTTGTCACCTCTACAGTCATGACAAAGGCAATATAATAATATAATAATATGAGAAAATCCTTCAGCTGCTCTGAATAGTTCATAATCAGCCGAGATGAGCTGAATGTGACATATTTTCTGTTAGGATACAAAATATTGTACACATAAGTGTGTTTTCTTACATAAAGAACTGCCCCGTCCTCTACATTGAAAGATAGAAAAAGTCTGAAAATCAGACCACATCAAAGAGAAAAACACAAAATAGCAGTCCTTTTATGAGCAAATGAGTCTAACCGTTTTACACTAACAATGGCTAATTTTTCAAAATTTAAAGGAAGGCTTTCACAATATGTACTTACTGTAATTCATATGCTTATTTTATGAACGCAGTTTTTGTGAAGTTTTAGTATTTTTGTGAAGGTGTTTATTAAATATGTTTTTTGGAAACTTGGGGTTATATTCCATCCAAAAACTAAACAACTGCAATAAAAAACAGCAAAGCTTTTATGTTCCTATGGCACTGTTGACAGTAAGAAAGGTTATTATGAGTGGACACTATTAATGAGGTCTATTAAAATAATGCTGGCTCCAATGCAATATTTTGTCATTTTATGTAATCTTAATCATGAAGTTAAATTAGCAAGCAATTTGCTCACTGCGGTTAATTCTCACACAAACTTTTTTTGTTGTTAAAGCAACAAAGCATAATGGGGACTTTAGAAAGCCTTCTAAAACAACTTCCTTTTGAGTGATGACTGCCCTGAGGTGATAAACCTGCCCCAGTGATCTATGGGGTTTCACTTTCCTTCTCTAAAGCAGAGCAGGCAGCAAAATAACAATGGAAAGGCACTGAATGAATTGAGTTTAAGGACATGAAACTCTTAGATTGGAATACCAGTAGTGCCTATTAAAGGCAATCAAGTGATGGTGCAGGTATGGCTCCGGGACTAACCAACATCACTTCTTTACAAGGGTATCCATAGCTTTGTGCGGCGATGTGGACTTCTTTCTGTCGTGCTTGCCCCGGCTGCTGAACTGTGGGGCGGCTTGTTGTTGTGCCGCAACCAGTGAGTCAGAGTGATGTCGTCATCAACCTGTGTCCCTTCTCCAGCTGCCTCAGAAAACTAACCGCCTGGAGACAGGGAGCACATGTAGTTGTTTTATGGCCACACCTGTTCCAGGTGCTCCTCAGAATAAATATTCGGACCTGCCAGAGCTCAGCGCTGCGCTCCTCCCCTTGTTTCTTTTCCATGCGTGCTTTGCTGGTTCTCTGACCCCTGCCTTTCCTCCCCATCGTGTCCCTGGATCACCCCCTTGGTGTTGTTTGCAGTGCATCTCTGGCTTTGAACGATCATGTACTCGGAGCGTACCTGCCTGCACCATGCGGTGATCACCTAGTTGACCACAGCACCACATTAGCCTGCGTGTGGGTACTGCAGGCCGCCTACTCCCTGATCCCACAGAGGCCTTCAGTGTGTGATATGTGCCCATCATGTTATGGCCAGCTAGTGTCTCCGTGTGAATTCATGTACTGTACATTTGTTTTTTTTTCTTTCACCTTGTTTTTCATAAATCAATAACTATTTCAGGTTCTGCACAGACATGAACCTCTAGTGCCTTATATAGAAAGAAATGCCTTGATCAGAAAGGGTTTTATTTGTTTGCACGCATTGAACCGAGTCATCCATCGCTGAGGCATGGTGGGTTTAAACTTGACAAGTATATTGAAGTGCTGGTGTTGATATTTACAGAGGACTTACAGTACAGTATGCATGTCATTGTGCAGCTTTTAAAGTGTTGATTTTCTGGGGGGGATTTTGTTGGCCTGACAAACTGTGTTTTTACAACTGCACAGTGAAACTTCAACAAGTGGAAAGATAAGAGCCAATGACATAATGACTAGAAAACTTTTCACCTGAGGGAGTGTTTAAAAATGTGATTTTAGTCTCATTCCAGGGAAGCCAGGAGAACTACAAGAAAGCTATTTGATTTAATGATGTTATTAATCAGCAGCTGTTCCAGCTTCACAGGTATCATGTGAGATGGACAGGAGGTATGTTTTGAAATTATTTAACTCAATACTAAATGCAGTACTCACACCTTGGTGCTGTGGATCCTTACTCAGAAAAATTTAAAGTGTGTAGAGGGGGTATACCTAAAAGGATTATAACAAAAGAGCTATTTGAGTAAGACTAAGTGCTAAGACACTGGGCAATCCCAAAGGTAACATCAGAAAACTGACAGCTCAACCATAGAGAAACTTTTGATAAAGCAATTAGTAGTTCTATTAACTTACTGTAATTCACAATATAAAATAAATGAGTCATCAGGTGCCTGGCAAAATGTATAATTAAAGTGCAAGCAGGACAGGAGAATTGATCCTTATTAAGAGAATTTGGAGTAGGAAATCGCTGTTTTATGTGCTGTATTATATAAAAACATACATACAGTATATACAGTAGATCAATATTTGAGGGACTGTGCAGAATGTGAACATTGTAAATTACAGCTTCCGCTTTGAACAGCAGATGAATGTATACCCATCCCGAAAAGATGACAAGCTGTTTCTGGATGAGAATTCATGAGGTGACAGCAGTGAATTACAATCACCTCAGACATGGCTGTGTTTTGGCCTCTAACTGCCCTAAGCAATGTTTTCTTGTGTGAGAAGGGATCAAAGCTGATTTATCCTACTTCCAGGTGCTCACCCCTCAGCACTGAAGCTGCTATCTTGTGATAAGGCTCCTTATTTTGGTAGGCAATAGATCTTGCATCAGGGCCCCCTGCATTGAGAAATATAAGAACTTAAGAAAATTAACAATTTTAATGAAAAGAAACATTCTGACCCATATTGCTCATTCGGTCACTGGGAACATACTGACCAAGGATTTAATTGAGCTATTTCTTTGAAGAATCTACTTCAACAGCATAACTTAGAAGTTTGTTGTAGACACAGACTTCCCTTCGGATATGATAGGGTGCCTCCTGTTTCCAGGTCACTTTGCACTTGTAACAATTTACTGTTGAGGAAAAGTGGGATTTAGAACAGTGTGTGGCAGGAGCAATAACAGGCTTTTAACTGGAAAATACCGGTATGCATTCTGTGCCACGCTTGCACATAAAATACCACTTTTATTTTTCCCTTTTAATCATCTTCTCATGGCTGAAATAAAAAAAAGCACCATTAAAACAATTTGAAAGTCATCACTTGAATTATACTGTACAAGGCTGATCATCATAAATCCTATTTGAAATTCATCACTTGAATTATAGCTGTCTGATCAGTGAAAGGAAAAAAAAGGAGAATCAATAAAAAGTCTACCTAATGAGTGGAAATCATAACATTAATGCCATGAAGTAGGTTTTTCTTTGTCAAATGTCTGGCTTTCTCTTTCACAGAATACTCCTGGCCACAGATATAATGCATACATACAGCACTTATTTTCTCCTGGAGCGCAAAATCTTTCGCACTGCAGAGGACTTCCTCTTTTTCTAATTGATGTTTTAAGGCATCCGCCTATTACAGACACCACTTCATGAACACGTACACCATAGTTCTCTTTGTAACACAACTTTAAAAGCTGGCAACTACCCTGGCCATACCTTTCAATTTTCAATCTCAGTTTTTACAGTCTGGATTTTTTCAAGTAGTGGAGTTTGTAGCCATGAAGCTGTGATGGTGGAAAGTCTCCATGCTGATGTTAGGAAAAAGAGTTTCTGTGACTAATTCTGCACCTTTTAACCATGTCAATGTTGTGTCTTCTTGCATGAGGCTGCATTCAACAATAAGAATGTGGAAGCAATTTATTAGGGCCTGTAGACTTGAAACAAAACCCAGTTTCTAAGTTATTGGAAAAAAAAACTGAAAAATATAGACACCATATAATCTTACACTTACATATTTGTGGTCCTTTTTGAGTAGTTGCCCTTTCCTGAAAAAAGCACTGTTACCACTTACATTGCTCATTGACCCATGCACTAATATACCAGTATTAGCATGGTCTTGTGAATAAATGTAAAAAGGAAATGTCAAAGTACAATCTGATTTTGTTGTACAGATCATTTAAAAAGTGCCCCGGTCTTAGTCATATTGTTCAAATCTGTGCATCATGATCATCTTACATTTTAATAGAGCCTTTTGTTCTCGGAACAGCATGCAAACCAGTGATATCAATTCAAATTTTGGTCCGTTCCACAGCCTTCACATCTGAGCAAGTATTTCCTTGTGCACTTTTGTTGCAGAAAGTGCACGAATATTTAATTTCAGTAAATATTAACATGCAGAGAAGGCCAGTGAGACTTTTGTGTGCCTTTCAGTACTTAAGCGAGTACAAAAGACACATACTGTATTTACCTTTAATTAGTGCAGCTTCAACCATCATATGATATTGAACAGAATGTGGAGCTACTGAAGAAAAGCATTATCAGTAAAAAAAAAGACAGCATTATCAACATATATTTGACAGCAGTCCAATCACTGTCAATAGGAAGATGAAAAAGTAAACTTAGTTTTGTAGAAGAAATGTTTGTCTATCGAGTAGTTTTGATCATACTTGATTGAAAGTGCAATGTTGTGAGAGCTTATGTGCTTTTTTCTCTTCACGTGCTGGCTAAAACTCAAAAGTAAGGAGAATTACATTTTGGTATGGTCTCCTGTAGGTCCCTGTTCCAAAATGCTCCCTAATGTTAAACAAAACGTCTGCTTGATTGACATTTTTAATGAGTGGTAAAAAAACACCCAGATCTCAGGGCGTGTAAGAATCCAGCATGGACTTCCAGTGTGTCGGCAGACTTTCCACCCTCCATTCAATCTAGTCGTGAAGGCAGACTAATCTATTGTCACAAAGTGCCGAAGTTCATTTATTCCTTATGACTGCAATGAGTGTTTTTCCTCAATGGTTTGGTCAGAATCTCGATTGGATCCTGATTCATTTTATATTAGCATGCATCATAAAAAGCCAAATCTTTGAAGAGGAAGAATGGCTGTAAAACTCAATCTCTTGTGCAGACAACATACTGTAGCATTTCCTTGGCTCCAGTCTTCACTTGTGTGCTCTATCTCCTTTACCTGAAAACCTGATTTCTCTCTCTTCCTTTAACCTCTGATTACAGAGGAAATTTGTTGGTAAAGTTAAAAAAGCTATTAGAACTGGCTGGGAAGGAACTGAGAACTTATCAGCATACCGTAGACTACTGTGAGGAATCTGTTTAGTTTTAAGAAAGAGCTTAGAGTAAGAGCTTCTACATGATTCAGTTTTTCCATTTTTTTTTCTAATTTAACAATACAAGTTCATGACATTACACGTACGCTGGCAAGCAGGGAATGTAGAGCAAACACATCCCTGAACCAAATCAAAGCAAAAAAAAACAAACGTTAAAAAGCCAGTAATATGTCTCGATCCAAACTGAAGCTGTTTTTCATTCAATTACATATTCCATGTGGCGCTTCCAAGGTTTATGATAGGGGTGCTTCCTAAGTGAGTCCATTTTTCATTTTGATCTTCACACACCTCCATTTGTTTTTAATTTCCATGATTTATGTACATACTACCTAATTACTTCTGAGGAGAAATAAGTTAATGTCAATTATTACTCGAAATTCAATTGAGGATTACTTTGTTATTTGTGTGATTTTATATGGGAAGTACAAATGCCCTGCACGTCTGGTGCTCTTGTTCCCGACAGGGTTGTACGCTCTGTTACATTCAGTTTTTTTCTGACTGATGAACAAGTTCAAACAAAATATTTTTGGGTTATAAAAAAAAAACAGTAATTGAGCAAGTACCCTAAGAAATGAGGAAGAATCGAGGCAGAAATAAAAATTTTGGTCTATATGTAAAAACTAAACTTATACCTGAAATGCAAAAAGAGTTCTAAAACCTAGGTAGTGTAAGATCATACACAGTGTGCCACTAAACCTAGAGCAGGGAGGGGTTCCTACCAGCAAGTTTAATTAGCTCCAGTGCTTGAAATACTACTAGGCAAAATACTGTCCAGCTTCATGAGAGCCATTTCTAAAACAGGGATTGGCAGCTTTGGTACATTCGGCATCCATTCAATGCCAATCCCTGACTTCAGGCAGGGAGCAGCTTTGGTGTTACAGCTGATGAATCTTTTTTACGTGGCTTCCTGAACAAAATGCGATGTTTTCTCTTGTTCGGCATGGAGTTAGCCTCTGCTTGTTTCTTACTTCAGTCTCAGCCATCTAACCTTACTCACTGACCTTAGTGAATGTCAGTGGTATCACAGATATCTGCGATTGTGATGTCACAGAAATTCTGTGATTAAGGATTGGGACCAGGATTGGGAACCTCTGTTTTAGAATAAAATTATGGAGTGGGATAGGGGCGGACGTGCTAGGGTGGTCTGTCCCTGGACTGAAGTTCTGCACAACAAACGGATGAGCCAGGCGGGTCCTCCTCAGCTATCTCAATGACCTGATCATACATCTTCCTTTAAGTTCTTTCTCACAAGGTTACAGAAGGTACCAAACCAAAGGAATACAAAGTTCCCTGAAACAATTAAAAACATCGCCTCTGATGAAATTCTGCAGATCATGAAGTCCCCACGGTTTTATTTTTAGTTTAATTAGAATTTTTAAAACAATTCCTTCTAATGGATTTTCATGCTTTTGTAAGGGATTTGGAGATTTTCTTCTTAGATTGATTGCAGTTGACTGAAAAGCTTTAATTATTTTTTTTTGGCGTAGCACTTGATGATGTTCTCATCTTAGCATCATATACTCTATATAAACAAGAATGCCGATGGCCAGAATGGTTGCTTACAGCTAGATTTCAGTCTTGTTTTAATGATATGACAGATGGACAGAGAGACAGAAGCCATCATTCTGTAGGCTCTGTATGCAGTGCACGATATATTGTATGGCATGCAAGTTAAAAATTGAAAGTTGGAAGAACTTTGGGAAACACTAAATTTAATTACCAGGCATTAATATGTGGGAAAAGATTGTATATAGGTGTGGTTAAGCATGAGACAATCCAGCACCTTCCCTGATAAGAATAATCCTGTAATATTAACCCTATTGACAACTGGTAGAAGTAATGGGAAGTACAATTCTTTCCCCACACAGTTGCCCTCATCACAGCCTCAAAGGATAGCGACCCTGCCGTAACAATAAGCTAGGATTAGGCTGTGCATTTTTCAAAATGAAGTGGAATACATGTGACACCCCATGTAAGACATTCATTCTGCTCAGCATTATTTAGTGAGGGTTTCTGATATGTTGGCCAGTGAACTAATGACACAAAATCATTTCAAAGGTCTGCTTATTTCTGATCCAAGTAAATGTGGACTTGACCCTGCAGTTAAACCCCGAGATGATGTGCCAAAAAGATTCTTAATAAATCTGTAAATGTACATGTCACTGAAGATCTTATTTCAGTGACTCAGTATACTTACATGATCAGATAATCATCTCTGCTCAGCTGTTGTGACTCATCCACTCATATTTAATTATTGCATGCATGTGTAATCTTGTTTCCTAAGTGGCTCTGTCCCATATTTGGAAAAGGCCAAAGTTTTCTTTTAAGAAAGCAGTGGTGAAGGACCCTTGCTGTTTTTGGCTTTGGAGTGGACTCTCATCATCAGGAAACCAATGTTAATGTTTCTTCCGATCCAGAAATAAAAGTACCCTAGCCGCTGGCAATCTTCTACCTGTGTCTGGGAGACTATCTCCTTGCTTTGCAGAATATTGACATTAATTGCAGGTTTCCAAAGACATAAAAAAGATTATGTCCTAAGCTACTGTAAATCTTTTAAGGCAATGTCTGATACTTTTTGCATTGACTGGGCACCACAATAAAAAGGTTAGCTATTGGTGGAAATTAAGGAAAGTCTGTTTTTTAGTGAAGAGGAAAATGGACAGGGATCCAATATTTATCTTAGTCTTTAAGAGGCTTCATTAAAATGACATTTAAGACAGGATATGTACAAGATCTGAGTTGTGCTGTTCTCTTCTGTTAATTAGATTTCAATGCCATTTAGTATGTAAATACTAACTCCTGTGCAGGGTGACATTAAACCAAACTTTCTTCTTTTATGTGGTAGGAGGTATGTTGGCATCTTTCTGAAAGTGATAGGGCTATTTGTAATAATTTGAATTGGGCCTGCAAAATATATAAATTTGGAAAGAGCTGAGGGAAAACGACCCCTGTTGCATTATTTCTCTTTTTGAATATTTTTTATTGTTTTCATCTGTATTCCATATGTATTTTTCTTCCTGATCTGAATGTTTTTATTTTGTGGCACTACCAATTTTTTGGAAATGGTTTTATTTTTGTATCCCTTTAGTAATGCTGTGAGACTGGTATGGCTTGGGTTTCCTCATAAAGCTCAGTTCATCTTTCGGTGATTCACAGTATTTTATATGTCTGGGACTGTTTGATAAGCTCAAACCGTCTGCCAGTGTTTTATGGTTTGCACACGACACCAAGGATAATGTTTTCTTTTTTAATGCTCTCTGAACCTCCTGGATTGTGTCTGAGCTTATAAAACCCTGTAATACCCAATAAGATGGACGGCCCTCCTTTCAGATGAGCTATTATAAGCTTGTTATCACAAAAAAGAAAGAGTAGATCATTCTCTCCATTCTCTCTCCTTGAAAGTAACATCAGTGTTTAGAAATGATCTGGTCAGTTTTTAAGACCTCCCAAGATAGGGCAAAAGGAACAGGTTTTACCTGAAGACTAGGGAGTTTTAAATAAATAATGTTAACTTGCAGCACAACAAATATATTTTCACAAATTCCACAACATTTAAACTCACTCACATTTAAAGCAGCTGGATCTTTCAGACTGATTCTTTACCATGCCAAAAATCAATGACCATACCAATGACACGTATTTTCAATAATTTTCATCCAGCAATGTTTTTTATTTTACCATATTATTTTATCAGGATTATTTTACCATATTTAAAGGGTCTCAGATTAGTTTTAACTTGTTTAGTGGAGCAGAATGTTGTAATATTAGGAAATGCTGATTAAATGCAGATGGGAGTAAGGTTAAACTAAGGGGAATTCTTTAAATTAAATATTTTGTAGAACTTGTTGTTTCTTAATTTTGTCATTTTAGTACAAAAGTTGGATCACTGCATCTGGATGCTTGTAAACATACATGCAAGAAAGCCAATTAAATTTACTTGCCAATTGTATTTTCTAACTAAAAATTACAGAAGGACTTTGGTATTAATCATATACCTATGCAGAGTATACATACTGTATAAATGGTATGTATCCATGTATCATATCTTCTAAAAAGGACATATTTCAGGATTGTTACCATTGTCTGCACGGTAGAAAAAATGCCTCCCTATGGAATTAACATTAAAGTTACCTAAAAAAAAAGTCCCAAGCAGCTTTAAAATGAGTATGCCCAGAACAATTTTTTCTTTTTTTTTTAAACTGAGTATTTTGACAAATGCTGTTACTTTTTTTCCATTTTACGTAAAACTAACCATCAATGTAGAATGATATGTTCACAGGAGTGACACATCCTGTCCAAAGTAGCAAGAGGGGCTGGCATGTGGTGTGTCCCATGATTCATCAGGATTATGAATAGGAGGCTGTTCTACAGGAAATGAAGCTCATGAAAACGAGCTCCCAATATCCATGACCATACAAGAACCTGACTCCTGGTGCATCGATAACAACAGACCAGCTAATGCATCGATGCAAGCATTCTCAGGGGTTTACAGCCAGTGGCTGAAATATAAAAAAATAAAATAGAAATACCAACAGGAAACATGATTAAGGCTGCAAATACCTACTGAACTGCTACTCACATCTCGTGCAGAACTGAGTAGGCTGCTGTTTGCTGAGTGGGCCCATATCTTCATAAGAACACCTGTAAGCATCTAATGGAACTGATGCCACATTTGCAGCTGTGATCACCATTGGAGTTTGATCAAGCTTCGTTACGGTTACTCTCTAAGGTTTTTCTATGGCAGTACAGTATACTGTAATGTGCAAGCCCAGCAAATGATTAAGGGAGTGTATTTTCTTTTTGCTGGCAAATCTGTATCTTTTGGAAATAAGGCAATGAGCTTGCATTTTAAAATGGAAATTATCATCTCTGTTGTGATCCGTCTTCCTCCGCAAGGTTTCAATATCATTTTCTGCAACCTTTACTTGTATGCTGTTAAATAACATGAAATGATTAGATTTTTTCACAACCTGAGTTTTTGTATTGGGTTTTATGTATGGTGATGAAATAGGAAAACAATATGCCAGTTTTTGCATGCAAAAAAGGAAAATGTTTTTATTACTTCAGGCAAAATAATTAATAAAATACATATTGCCGTTCATATCCGAAGGCGATTTCAAATATCACTGTTGCACGGCACGATTTTGCAGAACCTGTATTTTGTCGGCACCAATATGAAACTGGGAAGTTCTGCGGTTGTGTTCTGTTGTGTGAAAAGGCATGTCGCAGACTGCTCAGCACATGTTCGCTTTATTGTGCTTAAGTGAAACAAGCAGTGCATTCTGAAAATTAAGATCTTTAGGCTTTACATTTTTTCCATGGATGATCCACAAACAGTGAAATACAATATTTTAAATTTGAGCTGTAGTTATTTTGTTGCTTCATTTAGTGCACTGTATATGTACAGTATATGGCTGTCTGGGCACTTGAAAAAAATGTGCTGATGAAGTTTTAAGTGCTTCCAGTTTATGAAGAAAGGCTCTGGAAAGCTGAGTAAAGCAATACTGACACAATACCCTTACAATTAGCTACAGTGTTCACCCTTTAAGGGATTTTGCCCATGCCTATTTTCTTTACTGTTCTTTTTTTTTTCCAAGCATCACTAACCTATTCATGTGAACTCTTGTAAAGCATACTAAAACCAAGTAAAATACAATCCAGACAAGCTTTATGAGTAATTTGGTCAAGAACTGTGTTCATCTGTGTTTTTAATTTTGAGAGTCCTCTGTGTTTAATTATATTCATGCTTAATTTCGAGAACAATGCCACTATAACCTCAGGGCTTCCTCATCCAAAGTTTTGTTTAACATGTGTTTTATTTAAGGTTTTTTTTTCTGGGCAAAGTACAGCCAGTCGGCCAATGGTGTTGCCGTTCTAGTGGTATGATATTAAAGTCAAGATCTGAAGGTGACCATGGACACCTGGCTGATAAGTTGAAACATGGCAGAATCTTTCCCTTTGATCTTTGCAACAACTCTGACTGGAAGATTGCTTCAACAAGCCATGAAGTTTTTCCCATTCCAATTTATTTTGGATGAATCTGAAACACTGGAATTGGCATATGCCTCAGAAATTCTGACAAAATAAAGTAACTTCAGCCGAGACTGTAAAAGCAGAGATTTACCAAGGAGCACAGCAATAGTTCTGAAGCAATTAAGTGCTTCATTTTCTAACTCCATTTAATAGTAGTAATGGAATTGAAATCAGACTATGCTCAGAGTGAAACGTATATTAAGATTTACATTCTGTGCGCAAAAAAGTTTTGAATACCTTTCTTAAAGTTGTCATTGCCCATGCTGTCCTTTTTTGCCCCATTTTTTTGAACCGGTCTGGATGGTTAAACCTCAACTTTACCTCATTTTTAAAACCAGCACAAGAGCAGAGAAAATTCAGCACGAGTAAGTAAACCTAACTAGGAGTTTGGTTAGGAAACAGTATTCCTAATCCATTAAAAATGCTTTTGTCTGCTCTGCCACTGTAAGTGCATTGCTCGACATTGAAAAAATGCACTGGAAGAAAACACATTCAAAGCCTTTTCAGATAGTGCCTTTTAAATGTCTGGAGCAAGTTCTATAACGTGGACCTTCATCAGTGCCTTTTGCTCTGTCCTCACAGCTGGTCAGGGTAAACTGCTCAGGTTAGGTATTTGTTAAAGCTGTATTCACTCTTGCAATTTCTTCATAGTGGTTGTCTGTGACCATCATCTTTTGCCACTCTGTATTATTTTCTACGCAAGCACATGGCGTGCTATCTTAGGAAATAAAGGAAGTGTAACTACCGCCTTGTTAACTGATAAATAATGGTGGCTTTTAGGGGTCAGACAGAAAAAGTAGATGCACGTGATTCTTTATAGATGCTTATGTCATTAACTCAGTTAAAGAGATTGCAAAAAAAAATGTTTTTAAGAAAGTATTTCTTTCACTTTCTTGTATGTCCTCAGAGTCCTAAGATAACTGAGTGGCTGCCCGAATTTACTGACAATTAATAAAACTGATCAGGACATGATAAATGGATTATCATTTATTTTAATTATCAGTCTGATTATAGGATGGATTGAGAATATATTTAGATTAAACTAGTATAAATACCCTGTGTTGTGAAGATACAGTTTCAGCTCACTCTGCAGACTGTTCCAGGATTTGGTAGAGTGATATTAATACCTGGTGCCCAGAGTCTGTATATGCTCTTGGTAGGCTCAGTTTGACAAAAGTACTGCAACTTAAACTGCCAGATGGCACAGAAAACCATACTAAATTATTTCCGAAGTAAAACTCAGTAAATTTGTTTAAATCAGAAAAGTATTCATCTAATATGCAGAAAGGGTCAGAGAGTTAAGATGAGAAAACTAAATGCAATAGAGGACATTGGTTATAAATCTTAAGTAGTTTTGTTGAATGTTTAGACCTACGGAATTCCAGATATCATTTTATTTCAGTCTTTTTCAGAGCTATATTGTTGCAAAATGGCCATTTATATCTGTTCAAATGACCTGTTTATTTTGGAAAGGAAAGAGCTTTGCACATAAGCTACTGCACATAATCACTGATACTATGGCTAAGAAATGTGCACAAGTGAGAGTATGCTTCTTGCTATAATTATGCCTAGCAAAGTAAATTATGGAAGAGGAGAAACAAGAGGATCATTGTGCTGTATAAATTCTAGATTTTGCCTGTTTAAATAGTTCTTGTCTTGAAACAGATGCTTCTGTTGAAGTCTATGCCAGAACCTTCTCTTTTTTGTGTAGGCTCATCATATGCCTCATTGTCCATCACGGCAGTCTTGTTTTTTTTCTGTTTTGTTGTATCCCTTCTGTGCAGTGGGTCACTTTCTTACTATTCTTTTTGAGGAATGTTGTCACTAAACATTCCTCATTTCTCTGGCAATAGCAAAGGACACAACATTTGTTTGTCCTTGCTTTCAGGAAACAAGCTACTGATATTGTAATGTACTTTAACAAATCGACCTAAAGAATGCTTCCCCAAGAAAACAATCACTAAAAAGTTAACCAGATGAATAAATAAATAACCAGATAAGACTGGATAACTCCATCCCTGAGTAAGCAGATACTGCTTTACTCAGACGGATTGCAGAAAAAATGCCTTTTGATTTACATACAGATGTTGACAAGGGCACTGAATCCTTAAATATAGTGACAAAGTCGATGCAGAAGGACTATTTCAATGACTGAAAGTGAAACAAATGTAAAAAGGTGTGCATCAGGATTGAAAACTGAAAATGAGAAGATTCTTGACACGAAGCGTTTGGGGGTTGGCCTGGCATTATTGTTGAAGTACAGTAAATGCCTTAGATTAGTTACCCCCTAGATAAAAACAATACAGTATTTCTGGGACATTCCATGGAGCAGAACAGTCCAGTGCAAAAGCTGATCCCTCTCAAACGCTTCTTATTGTCTGCTGTTATTTCAAAGCTGTGTTTCGTTCGGAATAATTTTTCTTGCTGAACATTTATCATAATGCTTTTCAAGCAATCTTCAACTGAGGAAATATCAAGTCTTACACTAACATTCAGGTGACACACTATAATCCTCAATTAACCCATCTTCTTAGGGACGTAACTTGCACATGATGTTTACTTTGTGCAACCAGATATCTTTCACAGTTAACAAGTATATCCTCACACATAGATATTTGCACGCATATACAGTATACTGGGGCTGGATCTGGTGGCATCTCGGAGAAAACAATTTCCTCAAAGGTTAAGAGGTTTCGTCTCTGGGTGCTATTTTGGCTGACAGTGATAGGCCACTGTATTTGTAATCAGCTGTAATCCCATGAAATCAATTTCAGTTTAACATCGTATTTCTTTCTCTGAGACAAGGTTATTCTATCTGGAATATGTTTTTCCTATTCTGGGGTTAAGGATGTCATTATTTTAGTTGTTTAAAGCCTTTCAGCTGTAGCAAAAACAACCTTTTCCTTGGCGCTTACTCGGGTGGATGTTAAAGTACTTAAGACTTTAAAGCTTTCATTGTTTGTGTGCTGAATAGGAGTGGAGCTACTGCTCTGTCCAGCCAAATAAATGGAAAGTCATCTGTATAAATGCCACAGATTTTTGTCATTGTTGTCACCAGGTTTCAGTTCATTGTATTCTTTCTCTTTATAGTCCCCATCACTCTGAACTCACTGGAATTGAGAAAAAAAATATTCGGCAGATCAATAAAAGAGAAAAACAACACAGCACAAAGAGGCGTGTGCCAGATATTTGAAGGTAATATTTTTTAATATAACAAAAGTACAGACATGTAAGCAAAGACATCGATCAAAATACGAAGCGAAATCATCACTGTCGTTTTCAAATTTTTGTGAAGTGCAGGGCCTTTTTCTAAATATCAGAATGGAGAACTCATTACTGCTTTGTGATTCTGATGGGTTTTTAGAGGATTGATGGTGAGGTCTTAACTGTGCGCGACTTTTTTGTGTTGTTATTGTCTAATGATGGAAGTCATCCTCATAATATGGCTATATCAAACTCGATGATCTGATAGGCTCTCAAAAGCAGTTTTGTTGTCCTAGATGTGATGTCCTACAGCTGTAGAAATGTCACCACTTTAGATATCTCAGCTGACAGCTCCACATACTGTAAGCACCGATAAACATCATTTATACCACATACCGGAAGTTCAGGACGCCGGCGTCTCTCCAGGGTTTACAACACTCTCAGAATCAGTTTGCATCGTGATAAACAACATTTTTGTAATCGTTTCACAACGTATTGCACATGTAAGTGATCTCTAATATTCCCTGAATACAAACATTACGTGGTTTTCACAGCAATGAAACTATTTTAAAAAGACATGCATATTAATAACAAGACCGACCGTAATAATGCAAATTATGCAAAACACCGCAATCGAAACTACAGTACAACCCAATCACTTGTTTTCAAAAACTTCGAGCAGCAAAATCAAAACACACCACAACAACCTATGCATTGTAAGAAACGAGACAACTTATCTTTTTAAAATGGTGTATTCAAAATCCCAGTTCAGCAGCACATTCATCTTATCCAAGACCATTTTTCCCCATGATGTAGAATAAAAAAGTGCTGTATTCAAAGTCTACCATACTGATACAAAAAATCATTACAAAGGAAAGCCTTGCTTAAAATAAGAAAACCATCATGCTTACTTTGAAGATGCGGAGAAATATCCGAAGTATTCTATTCAAACAAAAAAATTACAGACCCCGAAACCAAAACTGTAAGACTAGAGAAACGGAGTTCCTCATACTAACTTCCGACACGGTGCGTTTAGCTTTTCGCTTCTCTGATAGGTACAGTAAAACTAGCTGTCTGATCATTGAGCGATTTAGGGCAGGTTTTATACATGTTTAGAGTGAACGGCACTCCTGTATTGTGAATCAAGTGAAGATCAAAGAGATTCTTAACACTTCCCTTATCCTCTTGACTCCTGAAGCCTAGAAAGGCTGTAAAAAAGAGTCTAACCAGTATAGTCTCTCTAGCATTGCCTGTAGAAGAGGAGAATGAGGAATAATAATATATAACTTGTTATATGTTTTCCTCATTTTAATTTATTTTGTGGAAGGCAACGAGGACCAAAATATAGTGCAATTTGTTTTCTTCTATCAGTCTCAGATTTTTATCTGAAGACATATTGAACAAGGCCTGGAAGAAAAAAATGGGTTCCTACATATACCACAACTAAAAAAAAAGACTTTTGAAGGAAGAAAAGGAAATGTGTTTGTTGTTGTTTTTTTTTGATAAGTCTTTCAAGTGTGTGTGTTTGTGTAAGAAATATAAAAAAACTAATATTTCAGACTTGATGCCCAAGCTGTTACCTTGAACTGAAACCCTGAACCAGGCCTGTACTGACATTACTTTCCAAGATATTTCAAGATATTACGGGCATAATGTATACATACAAGTAGTGGGTGGAAATTACCTTTGAGGGGCTGGGGGTTTAAAAAAGGGAAGTCTATATTTGGGCTTCTTAAGGGCAGATCATCTACTTAAACATTGTTCCTTAAACTTTATAAGTTTTATAACTTTATAAGTTAACAGGCTAAGGGTTAACATAAATCTGGGAATGCTATGAAAAAAATGTTTTTAAATTGCAGGGATACTTTATAATCCAGTTTAGAGAATATTCCTTATTGTTAGTCACAGAAAGTGCAGGAAAATAATGGAAACTGGCAGGCCAAGATCATCAACTTGATTCTGCTCTGTTGTGCCAATGGATATGACTCCTATTTTATTTTACAACTGCTAAATTTGATTTTAATTGTGTGCAGCTGCTGTGTCTTGATAGATGCGACTCATGGTTTCCTTCAGTGTGCTGGCTCTTGTGAGAATAGTAGTAATTACAAAATTCACACTCCAAAACTCACCAGGAGCTGTAAAAAAAGACTTAATGATGCAAAGCTGTTTTTTTTAAAGAGTTAAGGGCCGCTTGAGAGTAAAGGAAGAAAGACAAGTCACAAAATTTATCACTATAAAAATCCCTGTAGGAAAGATATTATCAGTGCTCTGCAGTCTTTTAGTGCCTCAAGTGGACAAAGATTAGGCTAAAGCAATTAGCTACTGTGCAGAGTGGGTCTGGAACTCAATAAGTCAGCCTGCGGTATGACACATTTTGTAACCTATTAGGTGGGGTCAAAAAATGGCATGACCTCTCCAGATATTAAAAATAATATTCTGAATCTGATCAAATATCAGCAAAGAGAGATATCAAATAAATGCATGCTCTGTGTGTAAATGGCTCTAGCCATTAAAGTTGCCATGCTGTTCTCAACTTGAAGTGAACCTTATTGATCTGTTGGAGAAAGAAGAATTAAGTAAATGAACCTGCAATCGGAATAGAGTTCCATTAGGTACTGTATTTATGTGATCATCTGTAATATATTGATTTGGGCAAATGTTACATTTGGGCAGTATATTTGAACTCTAGTTAAATTGTTAAAGCTGGAAGGGGGGATAATTATTGCACAGATGCATTAATTTAAAAAGGCCATTATCTTTTATTGGTACACTGGGGCAATATACTGTAGTTGAAATTTGGCTAACATCCTAACATTGTACGTATTTAAATTACCAGTTAAATTCTCAATGGTTATGCCATGGTATTTTCACCTCAAATGTGGACAAGCACATCAGAAGATTATTACCGCTAAAAAAATACAAATATTTGATTATTTGGCAAGGCTGACTTTGTCTGACAAAACTGGTAGACAAAGATTTTAAGAATTGGTTTGTCCCACTTTGAAGCAAGAATGCAAAAATAAAATAGCCGCAGCCTTTCAAAACATTCACTCATTTTTCTTTGCTTCTGTGAAATAGAAATAGTTATTTTGATTAAGTAGAGCGATTACAAACATGACCCATAAGCATTTTGAAAATAAGAAAACTCATTAAAAGATTTAAGTAGAGTGTGCTCAGCGGCAATTCTGGCTAAGTTATGTCACTTGGGCAAAATTTGGATAGAAACAGATCCTGGAAGCAGACCATAGCCAAAATAATAAAAACTTGCTAAGCTTAGTGAAGTTACAATTTGAGTACTTTATTAAATATACTTTATGTTATATAAGACACATGTAATGGCAACAATGTTTGGATTCAGATCTTACTTCTCACAAAGGAGTTGCAACAACAGTGGAAGGCACTGTGCAGTTAATTAGCAGTAACCATCCATGTCAGAGTTTTCGTCTGATTAAAATCAGACTGGGTCTTCAGTGGACATGTTAGAAAGGTTTATTTTAGGAAAGGAAGCAATAACAAAAAGAGGAAACCCAGTGATACATTTCTCTTGAAAAAAAAGGTCTAATCTGGGCTGGGATTCAATATATTCCTTATATCACATTTATTTTTCTGTTGAAAATCGCTGACATCTCGCCCTGTGGAGTAATGCATTATACAGAAGTTCCAGTGGGCAGCTTCTTTAAGGCATGTGGTGCAATGAACCAAAATCAAAGCTCTGCTGCTGTGGAACAACTCAGTGGCATTGCACAGTGCTACCAGCCCTGCTATTGTACAGGCTCTACAATTTAGCTTGGCAGTCGCTGTATTTTCTATGCCTTCATAGTTCAGAAAGTTATTAAGAGTGTCCAGCTCCTACTATTAGTGCATACAGTAGTTTACTCTTTGTAACTTTTCTCTTGCATCCATGCACTCTATTTGATTAGCTTAATTTGAAATAACACCCTGTGGTCAGACCTAATAACTGGATATTTACAGGGCCGTGTAGGTAGATGTAAGGCAGTCATATGAAAACAAAACTATAGGTGTATCATTGCTGTCTGATCTCTTGTGAGACATTTTTGCAAATTATTGAAGCTGGTAAAAGTTATCATTTGTTCTCCATAAATCAGTCTGCCATTCAACATCTCGAGGTAAGGGAATCAAAGATCAGGTAGAATGTATAGTGGCTTGTGCCTATTTATTTCAAATTTATCTGAAAGAAAGCCAATCAGTGCAATTCTTAGAGGCCCTAGCTATTTGCCAAACTACAATCTTTTGCTTAATAAGAGGAGACATATTGGTGCTTAACCAAGGCCTTTTGCAATTTTTAACTTTAACCCTTATAACTGGTCCATGCTTGTTGACAAAACTGCTAAATAAATAATCTTTAAAAAACATCTGCTCAGTCTGTTAAACCCCAAAAAGAAAATGGGGTTCAATAAAATTCTTAACACTTCATTTGAGTAAAATCAGAGAGCGGACTTTTTCAAACAGCTTCTTACACATGATGTGACACAATGATCCCCAAGATCCTTACAGAACGCGATCGATGGGTACTCTTCAGGAGTGTTTGTGAGGACAATGTCAAACAAGTTTGACTTACTGTATCTGGTGTCTTACAGCCAGTTCTAGTAGGTTCTTAACAATATCTTAAACATCTTGAAATCTTAAGGATATTCGGAAGACTGTACTTATGAAAGGGCTTTTAGAGAGTTTCTAAATATTGTTGAAGGTTTTCTCAGTGAAGTGCTGTCAGAGCTACAGCAGTTATTGTTACTTGCTCATTCCAGATCAAATAAGACACATAATGCTTTCCTGTGGTGTCCCATTTTGAGAAATTACAAAATGATGCATATACAGTGGCTATCAAAGGTATTCACCCCCTTGGACTCTTGCACACTTTATTGTGCTACATTGTGGAATCATAATGTATTTAATCAGGATTTGTTGCCATTGATTGGCACAAAACTCTCCATAAGCCATTCATCCATTTTCTAACCATTTCGTCCGATTCAGGGTTGCGGTGGAAATGGATCCTTTCTCGGCAGGCAAGGTGTGCAAGCCAGGGTACACCCTGCACAGGACTCCAGTTGATCACAGGGCAGATACACTAAAACACACATACTGTACTCACACCAGAGACAATCTCCCTGGAGCCAATTAACCTTCCCCTATGTCTTTGGACTGTGGGAAGAAACCAGAGCATCTAGAGGAGACCCTTGTGAACACAGGGAAAACATACAAACTCCATGGAGATAGCATCTTAGGTCTGAAATTGAAACCAGGGTCCCAGTTCTTTGAAACAGCAATGCTAACCACTGCTACCGTGCCACCTACACTCTGTAATGTCAAATTGAAAACAAAATTCTCCAAATGTGTTCTACAGGTAGCCATTGTACTTTCTTTAGGGTCAGGATTGGGCCACTCAAGGACAATCACTTTTTTATTCTGCACCCACTGCAGTGAAGCTTTTGGCAAAAGGTGATGTTGTGTCCCAGTTTTCAGTCATTATAAAGTTTTCCTTTATAATTTTGCCAGTATTTTGCTCCATCTATGTTCCCATCAGTCTTGGCAAGCTTCCCAGTCCATGCTGATGAGAAGCAGAACTATAACATAATGCTGCCACCACAGTGCTTGACAGTAAGGGTGGTGTTGATGAGTGATGCACTTTGTTGGCCTTGCATCAGATACTGTGTAATCCTTTGAGTTTAGGCAAAAAGTTCCAGTTTTGCTGTACTGTATCTTGTCTGAACACAAAATCTGTTGCATGCTGCATGCTTGCAGTGTCACATGCTTCGTTGCATACCCCATACAGGATTTGAGATGGGCTTGTTTTCAGTTCCATACAAGCCCCCTTTGTGGAGTGACTTGGATATTGTTGACCCATTGATAATTTCTCCCATCTTAGCCACTGAACTCTGTAAGTTGGCCTCACAATGGCATCCCTGACTAGTTACTTCCTTGACTAGCTGCTCAGTGTGGAGGCGCAGCATGATGTACCGTAGGCTGTGTCCGGTTGACTTCTAGTTCTTAATGATCTGATTCACCATGCTCAAAGAGATACCATATTAAAGGTTCTTATGTTTTTATACCATTCTCCTGAACTTGCCTTTTTGTACTTTATTCCCTGAATTGTTCTGAAAGCTCATCAGAACCATTATAATTACACACAATAATAACCAGTAAACCCATTGTGTGGCTTGTTAAGGTCTTTTTGTTCACCAGAATTAATTTTCGTTTCTCAAAACAAAGAGTTTGAATGCTAATGCTATCATTACTTTCGTATTATCTATTTCTTCCTTTTTGTTTTTTGCTTGGAATGTGTTCAATAGGCTGTCTACATGACCATATCAATTGTTACATGACAGTGGAATGGCAGCAAGCTTTAAAGCAAGAAATGTCAAAACTGCAGGAATGTGAATACTTATGCAAGATACTGTATACACTTTTTGTATAATATTTTTTTCAGGATCTGTATTTTGCCGCAAAATAATTCTTGGCTATGTGGCAGTAGCTTTCATTTGGTTGGTTTACTTGTGACACTCAAATGTAAAAATACTTGGAGAGCCTTAAAACTCCTCTAACTGATTCGATTAAGTAGAGAAAATAGACTCAAAGAGACAGACAAAACTAAATTTCCTGTAGAGAGAAAAAGAAAGCATGAACAGCAGTCAAGGAAAATGAAAGAATTATTTGTGTTTTCCCCAATCAAAAATATTGGAAAGGATTGACAGCCCTAACCTGCTGATCTCCTGTCTTTTTTGCTACTAAATTACAGAGAGAAAGGAAAGCCTGCTGTGATTTAGCCATAGAATGAACTAAGCTCAATAAATGAGCTACTTATTTAAGTGACTTCAACCCTTGTTGAAAAGAAAACTCCCTTCTACACTCAGATAAGGGTCTTTTTCACTGGACTTGAAGTGGAACATGTTTCAACACCTTGCCCTCACATTAACCCAGGAGATGCAGTCAAGTAAAATTTAAGACTGAGAAAAACACAGACATTGTGAACTCCTTTTAATGCAAATCCTTTTAATGGAAATACTGTATGGGCTTTATGGGAACCAAGAGGGATCAAAAACTGAAATAAGTGTTTGTTTCAATGTAAAAGTTAAATGTTAATGTTTTCACATTTAAATTTACATGTACTGTAAATAGAATTCTGCTTGTGTAAAATGAGTTGGATTTTACTATGATTAAAACCTTCAAGGGGTAGTGTCTGTAAATTATATAGTTCTGTTCCAACTGGTCATACAGAAAAGACCAGTTAAATCCTAGGTGCCATACAGATGGCATCATTTTCAACACGATCAAAGGGAGGAAAGTGGTAGGTTATATCTTTCACCTGTAAACATCCTGTGCTGTTATTGGAGTGATTTAGGCATCAGTTTCCCTACGGGATTAATAAAGTCTTATCTATCTAATGCACAAGGTCCGTGCACATTATATTCTCACAACTCAGCTTCTGGTTTCACTGCTGATTATTAATAATGAAGCTAACCAAAGTGTTGTATAAAAAAAATAATCTGTTCATCACTTTTTATTATCATTATTTTTCTTGGGGTTAACAAGCAAGACTAACATTTTTTTCAGACAAGCAGTGCTGCTGTCTCAGATGATGTGTTGAATGGAGTTTTCAGTAAAGATTCTTATCTTTTGGCAGACTAAACCCAGAATTCCTCAGATGGCATTGCAGTTTTTAAATCCAAGACATGCAGAAAAATGGCATCACTGTTCAAATTATATTTTAAAAGTGTCCATGTTGCTTGGTAAATGGACAGATTTTTGATGGTGGCCAGGGAGTAAGTCTGGGATTAGTCAGCTAGGGCTCTCTCAATAGGGCTCTCTCATATGGACTCCTGCAAGATCCTGGACACCTGCAGTCTAGTAGTGATGTCGGTCAGAGAGACACTGCTCATCCAATCAGTGTCAGTGCTCCCACCAGGCGCTGCAGACCTCACAGACTAAGAAAAGATGAATGGCTTTATTTTGGAGTAGCATGTCTGCCCTCCCCCATTCTCCCCATGCTATACAGGAGTGGTTCATAAAGAAACCAGTATTGAAACCAGTAGGTATAAAATTAAAAAAACATAAAAAAGAATAAAGACTAAATACACTCAATGTTCTGTGGTAGAATGAGTTGATATTATGCTACAAGGCAAAGATTTTGAAGATTTTAAATGGGTCCAAAATGATTTAATCCACTTGCGCATGATCATTGTACATTGAAATGTAATTCCCTGACAGTCAACGGACTTCAGTAAATTCTGTAACCAATAGGCCAGGAAGTAGGTTTGTTGTTTTGCAATAATTACTAAAGCCCATCTAAAACTGGGAGATGCCAAGTTCGATCATCCAACTGAAAAGCACTTCACACTGCAATTCAGACAAATGGTCTGCACATGGCTGTACGTCCCAGTCTCTCGTATACTTTTCTTGATCATTAACTGAACTGAAATTTGAAAGCCTTCTCAGATGTAATAATATTATTCAGTATGGGCACTACAGGAAAAGATGATAAAAAGAAAATATTTGTACTGTTACGCTTCATACAAATGTGCAATAATAAAATAAAAGCTCGTAAAATATTGCAACGGACTAGACTCCAAATGCGTTTTAATGTACAATAAATACTTCCTGTTTAAATAATTTCCACTGGATGACCTCATCACACATGCGGCACCACATGTCCTGTTCTTCAGTCGTAAATTATAACCTGAATTCCAAATTTATATCTCACATCTGACACCGCCTCTCGAAGAGGTCTTTTGACAGATTGCCCCTCCATTTAATGCTAGCCAAAGAATATCGTGAAGTGATGAGAACATCATAACAATCAAAAACAAAGACACGTCGAAGCCGCCCAGTTTTGCATGAATGTTAATTTAATTGAACTATTAGGAGGAGTACTATTTTTAATGAATAGTGCATCTTCACTAACCAAAATGTCCTATTGTACAATGAATGTTTAGAGCCTAAGGTAAACTCCATCATGTATTACACTGAGTTCTTTTAGCCTCTGTGGAATACTGCTTGACTCTTTGTCTGGAGGAGAGGCAGCAAATTCTTCATCCTTATATTTCACGTATGTCACAGAGGTATGCAGTGTTAATGTATAAGGTACCGATAAAATGACAAATTTTTGTCCGGAGCTTCAACTTGAAGGCGGTGAATAGGTTTGTGCCAGGTTTGTTGAACGATGAAAACATTGAATTTGCCCCAGCCGCAGAGATTTAACTCAATGTAACACAAATGTTGGATGTGAATGCTTGTTATGGTGGTGTCACCACACTCAGGCACATTTTAGCCATCAGCAGCTGGTTTCATCTCATTCTTGCAGAAATGTCTTCTACAGTATGTAAAAGTTTATTTCTCCTTGTTGCTACTTGGTTCCCATTTGTCTTTGGCAAAGGGGATTTTTACCTCCATGACAGTAAGACTGTTAGCTGATGTTCTTGAAAGGGTGATGGAGCTGGAATAATAATATTTTCCTGGAAGAACAGCAGGAGTAGCCTGCCAGTTTACCCCTGTGGCTTGGTCCCGCAGTACGCCAGGGTTGTATTTCTGAATCTCTCTCTCTCTTTCTCACTTATGAATAGGCACACAATCCTTGTCTGTAATAAATAGAAGACCACAGCTTTAGCAGGTGATTTGAAAAGAAGGAGGAAGAAAATTAGTTTGAATTGCTTCCATACAACTGTTTCCACTCATTCTGAATCGCTGCAATTGTAAGACATTTAACTCTTTACAACATATGCCCGCTATTAATTTTCCTGACTATAAAAAGAATCATTTTCTTGGATCAACTAAAAAACAAGTGCTAGACCCCCAATAAAAGTCTGACATCACCAGTGAAGATTAATGAATATTTCACGTTTAACGAATCTGTAGTTAATTGAATTTTGTAACTCAGCCTTAGCCTGTTCCTTTAGAGAAATTTTAGACTCTATTTTATCAGTTTACATTTTTTTTAGAACTTTGTGACAGTTTTTCAGTGATTATTTTAAAGGCTAATCGCTTGAAATATTCTGGTAGCCATAAACCAAATCTGGCATTTCGGAAAGAGATTCTTAAATACTTTATGGTTCATATTCCCACATTTAGAGACATACTAGATTCTAGATGTAACTTCTTTTCCTGTGTAAATAAAAGTACGTTAATCCTTTCTTCCCAGGATTCATCTCTTTGCATGTGTAACGTTTCTTGGGGTTCCCACCTTGCCACTCCTGCCCTGCTAGTTCGCCCCTCACTGCCTGGGCACGAACCCGGGTGTGTGGCGTCATGCAACAGGGATCTTGCCGGCTGAGCTAAAGGAGATCTCCCCCAGCATGGCCGGCTGAGATCCCTGTTATACACAGGGGCGTATTCGTTACACATCTTTTGTACCATCCTGTCCTGCAGCGTGCCCTTGACTTGTTCCTGTTCCTTATGACATGATATCATCCCTCAGCCCTCAAGATTTACACCAAAGAATCTCTTGCATACCCTCACACAAATACATTACATTGTGGGATGTTGTCTGACGTCTCCTAAACAGCTGCTCCATCTTTAGTGAAAGGTCATTGTCAGGCAAGCGTGGAGACTTGGCAGTATTTTTTTGACCTGTACTTGGGATTCAGGCACCATTGATGTTCACAGGGCTCTGTGTTAAAAAGCTGCTGGGATTCATTATGATAACAATAAGAAGACATTTTATTTTATAAAGCACTTTTCAAAGTTGCTCCTCAGAGTGCTTTACAGGAAAGTTAAAACAAAAGAAAACAGTTGACAAAGATAGGAGATAACAAAATCAGCACAAATAAACATAAGTGATTGAAATTTACAGTACTAAAAGATGCAAGGAACAGACACAGACATCAGTTAATAAAAAGCCTTTCTGACGGTTTTGATTCTGGATCTGAATGTGTTCAGGGTGGGTGATTCTCTGTCATAGAGGGGACAGAATTCCAGAGCTTTTGGGTATAGCAAGAGAAGGCCCTGTCACCAGTAGAATGTAAACAAGCTTGGGGGACAAAGAGGAGACCACAAAAAGATGAACAAAGATTGCAAGATGGGGTGCCAAGCCATGTAGAGTCTTATACGTGAGCATGAGGATTTTGATGTTGACAAGAGACCTGATAGGAAGCCAGTGCAAGGACTCCAGGACAGAATAATGTGATCATCTCTACATGACCTGGTCAGGATTCTGGCTGCTGAATTCTGGACATACTGAAGTTTGTACAGTGGGGATTTGGATACCCCATTGAGATGGGTGTGGTGCAATAATCAATTCTATAAAAGACAAATGGGTTGACCAGCTTTTCTGCTACAGTCAGAAACAACATAGGATGTAGTTTGGAGATATTTCTGAGATAGAAGAATGATTGTAATTCAATGCAACCTACATAGTAAACAGTATGAACGTTTAACATTTTCAGTATCTCACATTGTTTCTTCTGTTTTTATTTTAACCAAACTCTTAATGGTTTAATTGTCACTATTATCTGAATTATCATTGTTTAACTGCCTTTAACAATAGAGGATATTAACACAAAGACCTGCAGGACTGAGGCTTTCCATCACCACAAGTATCACTGCTGTAGACATGCTGTGAGTAGGAATAAATGCATTTGCTTAACCATGGAAAGAGCAACAAAATGTCTGGCCAAACCTCAAGCTTAAATGACAAGAAAGTGGATAATGTGTTTCACAGTTTTAAAGAGGTGGTGTGCATATAGTCTGTACTTAATCTGTCCCCAGTGATACCTGGAATTAACCAGTTCTGCTCATATCTGCGTCAAATCTTTGCTTTTGGTGTAAAGTTGAGCAACATATTGCAATTATTATAATGCAATAATGAATTAAACATCACGGTGTTTCTGGAAAATCAGATATAGCACACTACAAGCCAAATACTAAAACAATTCATCACAGTGAACTGCTGCAAGTTCTAAAGCTAGATCGGCTGTCAAAACAAAACACTTGGACTTTTTTCTGACATTGTCAGTCCAGTATTGGATGAGACGACTGGAAAGACAGTCTGAGCTGATGGATTTTAAGAGCCCCTTTGCTAATAACATATTACTTTGCATGCAGTTAGACCTGCAAGTAAATCAGCTCTATTTTTTCATTAGTCTAAGGATAGAACTTATTTGAGATGTTAATGTTTTCGTGATCCTGGAAATACCGAGAAACAATAATAATTCCTTACTCTATCTGTATGGCGGGCTTTTCTGGACACTCAACTCAAAGCACTTTATGGGTAATAGGGACTCCCCTCCACCACCACCAATGTGTAGCCCCCACCTGGATCATGTGACAGTGGCCAAAGTGTGCCAGTATGCTCACCATACCATACCACATCAGCTATCAAAATAATGAAGCCAATTCAAAAATGACGATGATTAGGAGGCCATGATTGGTAAAGGTCAGGGGAAAATTTGTCCAGGACACCGAGGTAACACCCTGTGATGTTTAATGACCATGGAGATTCAGAGCCTTGGTTTAACATCTCATCCAAGATGCCTTTTTTTACAATATGGTATTCCCATCACTTTTGATATCTTATTTTTCAATAAAATAAATTATGTTAAAATCCTAGACTAGGCTAATCATAATACACAGTACCATTAAATTATTGGTGACAGGGTTTATAGATATTAAATGTCTTTCCAAAAAATCAATTAAAAAAAATTACATACTGTAAAAGGTCCTTCATAAGATTTTCCAAATGGATTCATACCACATAGCTGTGCTCATTAAAATTTGGTCATCTGATTTTTTTTTAGAGACAATGTTTTGTCATACCAAAGCCCTTAAAATAAGATTTGAGAATTATGGTAATCAACTTCTGACAGGGAATTTAAATAGAGGACATTCTTATTCTTGTAGAGGATAAAAGTTCATTGCCACTTTGTGGTGGAAGGGTTTTATGAAGGCATTTTCATTGTCTGTTTTGGAAAGCCATTTAAAATGTAAATAAAAAAATAGTTTTTGCTGCACAGTGGGACAACTTGCTGCCCTCTTGGTAGACGTTGATTTCTTCTGACTTGCTGTTTTGTTCATTTTCTTTGAATCACAGCACAGTGAGTGCAGTGAAATTATTTGTATCCTTTTATTTTGCTGTATCACAAATTGGATTATGGCATACGGGTTACATCATGCAAGCATCTTACAGCTGACAATTTTTGGGGAGCAAAAAAAAAGAGATTGGTTCTGTTCTAAACCTGCTGAAAGGGTACTCACTTTAAAAAGGGAGCAAGCTTTAATCTAGCTTGTTACATTACTCTTTATTCTACATTTGTTTCATGTGTAACTACTATGTTTGCTCTATTGCGTAAAAAAGTCAATGGATTGTTCCTTTCCATCCACGCTGATCACAAGAAAAATACTTTTTTAAAAATACATCCGCGAAATTATACTCTATACTTGATGTGTGGCCTGCGTTTTCATTAAATTGATCTGTAGTTTCATTTAATGGGAAAATCTGTGTGAAACGTGAGCCGGTTTCCCCTAAGCAAAGCAGCACCAGTGTCAAACAAAGACGTTGTCAGATAAATTGGATGTGTTTGGAATGCCCTGTTTCCCGAATGCTCCGTTCTTTTATGTGATGCGCTACAGCAGAAACTGGCCCCCTGCCTACCTTCAGCAGCAATCGGGTTTTTAGGCTGGGATGCAGTAACGGTTCTCCACTTTGCCATGGTACAGTATAAAGTAAACCAAAGAGCGCGTCTCACCCTTGCGATCAATTTGCAAGTGCATTTGGTAATTTCATGGAACACGTTTTCGTCCTGTCAAGCATTACAGCTTCTTCGCATGCGTTTCTGATATTTGAGAAGTTTGTTGAACATTGAACCGTGTCCCCACATGCCCCCCCTCTATTGGTAGTGAATCATACAGAAATGTTACAATGAAGGTTCTGGGTCCAAATTTAAAACATTCCCTGCTTCTCAGTTGTCTTTTTTTTTTTCAAAATTTGGCAGATAAAAAACAGGAGATAATCAGCTGGCAGCCCTGTGTATTTGAAACATGCCGAATGTGTTATTATGAAAACCATAGACATTTAAATTTCTGCTGAATTTAGCAGATTTGAGTGCAATGATCCGAGCTGAAAGGATTTGTCTGTCAGAGACCAAATTGTGTTGCTTCTACAGATTTACTTCATTTCACAGTGACATATCCTTTTTAAAAATTCATCAAAGGCAATAATTTGATTAGCACAAGAATGATAAAACTGTGGAGAGCTTGAGCTGCAAAAGTATTATTTGTTCTGTGTTTCTGAATGCAGATTTGTTTGGTTTTTCTTCAAATATTTGTCAGGATTTTGAATATCATGCTCAATGTTGTGGAACACTGACCCCTACATTTCTCATGAAAACTCGACAAAATAAAGGTTTGCAAAGATGATATACATTAAAATTGAAAGAATATCGGGTGGTTCTAGGTTTTATGTTTAGGTGGTATTTTTATGGTTGGTTAAGATCTTCAATAAAATTGATGAGCAAGACCCCTGGATCAATAACTATACTTGCATGTTAACATGTGCTGACTAACTGAATTGTCAATCAAATGCTAGTCTGGTTTCCATCTGTTGTTTTGTGCTCTGTTTCCTTCTTGTTGAGTTATAAATTAAACTTATGTAATGAAGTATTGTGAAAATACAGTACTTTAGAAACAAAATACTTGCCAGCTATCAGTTATCATGTTGTGCATAGTACTAACTTTGGATCACCTACTGGCAAAAAGATTCACCAAGATAAATGACCTCCTTCCATATTTATCTTTTGTTATATCTTTGAATAAATATCTGAGAGTAATATTTTTGTCTGTGGGTGAAGTGACCTTAGCTGCATATCTCTTTCTATTCTCCATTCTTTGACTCAGTGATTCAGAAATAACCAGGTGTTTGTCCTTGAACTCCAGCACATAAACCAAATTAATCACATATTGTATAAAAAATCTTGTAATCGAAGATAGTGCTGTTTCAGGCACTTAATTACTATCGTTCCCTTTCAAAATTGATTTATTTACATAGTGACACTGAGACTTTTCGTTTGAAAAAAACATATTTTGAGTACGTTCATATATCATTTGGCCTCAAAACATTGAGTAGAACTCCAAATATACAAAAGTATTCTCAATGTTTAACAACTTTAACTTGCCAACAATAATACTTACATTATTTATTTGGTTTTCCTGTATATCTCTAGATATTTTGGAATCTTTCATGACTTAATCTAAAGGACATTTAAGACTGCAGGTAGAATTGGCAGGATTTCAGGTGTAGAATGAACTAGGTTTTTTATGATTTTTCTGTCCACATAATGATACTACTGTAATGCACCTTTAAATATGATATATTTTTCATTCCTGCTTGCCAGCTATTAATTATTATGTTGTGCTTAGTGCTAACTACGATGATCTGTCTTGGTATACTAATAGCAAATTAAAATTTTAGATTCTGAACTGTTTTCATTGAGGAAAAATCTTTGGCATAAATGTTGTAAGAGCAGGAGCTGAAAGGTGCTTCTACACTTGCAGTAAAGGGTTGAGCACCTGCATTTCTCCTATATTGTATTAACATGTGTGGTGTGTAGAGCTCTGCTCCTACTGGGATTCAATGATGGTGTCGCAGAAACCTCCCAAACCTGCGGTACACAGACAATGGTGAATTCCTCATCCCCTTGTGGAGAAGCCAGGTTTCCTAGGGGATTTCATTACTCTGTAACAACCTCATTGAGCCCTGTGGCACTTTCCCCTTCAACTTCCCTAAGTGACGAATAGGCATTAGTATCTGTGATCTGGGTCTCCTGTCTTGAGAGAAGCCAATGCCATCCAGTGTCCCAGGGCTATACTTCACAATATAACAGGTTCGGCCAGCACTGTTGCAAACTGAGGGTAGTTTCTGCTATATTTTCTTCTTGTTTTACAATAATAAAATATTTTTTGTTCGTCTTTTTTTAGCATTTTTTAATGTATGATTTGCACAATGCCAAGCCTGCCCATTATGAAATAAGCACCACATGCTGTAAGTGTGAAAATCTAATTTTGCTATCAAACATCAGGAAAAATTAGCTGTTTAAAAATTGAAAGCAGTGTTTTTCTTCTTTTGTTTTCTACTGAGAACAGCAAATAACTATGATTATTCACATGGGGTTCATTTTAAGTTTGGGTCCCATCATGAGGCACGATAGCAGAAGCAAGAGAGCACAGGAAACGTCACAAATAGGCAGAGGCCATTCTGCTCCTCTAGCCTGTGAGGTGTAATCTGTCACACCCTCTACAGCTAGTGGGCGCTCCTACACTGTCCTGTCCCTAGTTTCCTGTACTTTGCTTCTCCTTCCTGTGTGTCTTTGTCTGGGGCTATATATTTCCGGGTCACGCTTTCCTCCTCGCTCAGCATTGAAGTTTGGATGTCCTGAGACCCGCCTAGCAGCAGGTCGCCCCACGTCCGCTGCCTGAGGGCATTGGTTTCTATACGACTCCTGAACTGCTGAGCCTGGGCTCACCCCCGTCCCGCCGCTACGCATAGGGTCTTTTTTCGCTCTTCGTCCCTTCCGACATCCGTGACATAATCCCTGTGGTGGGATTTAGATAAATGGTGGTAGATAATGTTATTTTATATCTACAGTATATTAGGATTATTGGATTGGAAGATTATTGATCATTCTCCAAAATGACAGAAACTCAAGAAGGTCCACCAACCTTTCTGCAAGCATTATGCTTTTAATGGGATTATCGTGGGAATGGGTCTCTTTGAAGCAATCTGCTCTGTTAATGCTCTCACCGATAGGATATTTACAGTTCTGCTCATCCACAGCAGGGTATCTGTCATCGCAAAACTGGGAGAGCTTCTATCCCTCAGTGGATCATAATGAAATCATTACAGTCACAGATCCCCCAATACCTTGTCAACAGCCTCAGTATAGAATAGTGTTCTGAATCTGCTTCCCAAGCGCACAATAAATTATGCTATTGCAGTTCATGTGGGTGCAAACTTTTCCTTTTACCTTTCCTCAAGTGGGTGTAACAGCAATCAGTCTCCAGAATAGCAAACCCCTAAAGCAGCATGCTCTAACAACTTTAATAAATTACATTTTGCAGCCCAGGTCCAGGTGTTTGCACTTTAATGAGGCCCCCCTTGCTTCCTGTTTTAATGTAGGTGTCACATGCGCTGACAGTTTTTGCAGAATGCGTGTTTATTTCTTAGTCTGGCTGAGGATGGGGAGGGGAGATGAGAGACTGCCTCAGATGAGTCAGTTCAAGGCTGTAAAACACTCATCCACACCCGTTTGCCTTCTTTCTGTGAGAATTAGAATAAGCTGTGTATTTATGCATGCATTTTTCTTTTGTATCTGCTTGAGTCAGGGGGCTCTTTCTACCAGGGTGTCCCCTTAAAATTGTATACACACTCTCCTGAATGAGGGGACATTCTGCTGCTTGCATACCAATAGGATTGGCTTTGCACAGGCCTCTAAACATTATACCAAAAGGCACACTCTGTTGACTCCCACATAGATTTATTTGTCTTGCATCCAGCATACAAAGATCCTAATATGGTTCTGATTTTCTTCCCCAGCTCACTAATGTCCAGGTACAGTATGTCTCATCATCATTAGTTAAAAGTTCGCTTTTCTAATTTCAGGCGTTATTAAATATTATTCATCCTCCTATTTCTTCACCCAACTGACAGTTTCATGCTTTTAGCTCAAAAGCAAAAATGTGCAGTCCATTATAAAACAAGGTCAAATATAGTGTGCAGTGATGGAGGCACTACATAGTTATTTGGTTTTTGCAGATCCAAATGTGCTCACCACATACTGTTGACTGGGACTACTACTTAAACTGTTTTGCAGGATTATAGAATAAATCAAGAACTAAACTAACATTCTGGACATATGGCATGGCTCTATAAAAACTGAGATTTATATTTCCCAGCATTTTAAAGGTTCTATAAGTGTTTTTCACATGATTAACCCTTTCCCTAGTGACCAGATTTATTATGGGTTCGACAGTCTTGGTAATCCTTCTTAAGCCTTTATGAAGGTCTTCTGTGAAAACTGGAGCTGTATAGTTTAGCCAAGAGATATAATTTTTCAATAAATTAGTTACCCTTTTCTTCTCTGAGGCACCTAACATGGCCAGCTGACATGGTGAGACAGGGGTTTTGCCTTTTCTAGCACCCATTGTATATCAGGAAGCAAAAAAAGCTTTTTGAAAAGGGAGCCAACGTATATTTCATTCAATGCACAGCATTCTATGGTTGTTCCAACGAGTCCATCAATATCCAGTCCATAATTCACCTTATTGCAAATGCTAACAGGAAACATAAGGGTCTGGTATTGCCTTGAAATTTCCACCTTAGGTGAAGCGTGTAAACTTAGCTTCTTAAATTATAGCTCTAGCATAGTTATGAATTTATTTCTGTTTCAAGAGGAATGCACTCTTATTCTTGGAATTCATTGAGTGTCGGTTGAAGAATGGTTCTGGTGGGCTATATACTGTATGTCAGAGCATTTCTGTTAAACACAGTTAGCTACAATAACTGTAATTTACCATTAGAAACTCAGTTATAGACACTACTTCTAGACTCTAGTCTGCACTCTAGTGTGGTAAAAGTTGATGTCCTTTAAAGCAAATATGGAGTGATTTATAATATTTATTATTTATTTATAAGATTCAATCCAACACACAAATGTATTTGTCACATGTTTCACAACACTGAACCCCCCAAATCTTCCAACTCCTGTTCATTCCTACTTCACATCCTTTATAATGAACTATAATTGGAGCATAACTTTATTAGAGATGAATGATAAGTTCTTTCAGATATTCAACAATACACTTCAGATGGTAGAGAAGACTACAGTATCTTGTTTTTGCAAATCTTCTGCGGCAGTAGTATTTGGGTTTCATAATTACTAATAACCAGATTGCATTTACTCCCATTTGGTTCAGTAATGTAAAGAACATACCAGCTTAACACAGTCTCAGTAAAAAAGACAGGAAGATAATCAACCTGTAAGGTCTTCGTATAAGTGCAGGAAGTAGAAATAAGTCACTTCAATCAGTCACTAAATACAGTCACTTGTGATTTGTTTGAAGTGACAGCTACTATGTGTTACCATACCTTCACTTGTTGATTAAAGCCAACACAGGCAACCTATTCCATAGTGCATTTTGACACAGAAATAATCCAGAATTTGTCTTCTTCACGTTATCTCGGGAATGCAGGTTTGCCTTTCGTGCTTGAAAATTGGTGACAGTCCCGTCAGGAACTGTGAGAGGCACAGGAAGACATTAGTCTTTCAGCTCACATCGGATGCACGCATTCATAGACTTTATTTCAGCGAGGACACGTACATCATTTGAATATAATAGTGAATAATATACAGTCAGATTGATACCAGATCTGAAGCTTAGGTTGCAGAACTTTGAAAGAGTGTGTTTTTGAAAGGAAGTGGTTTCCAGTTCAGAGCTTGAAGTATTTCAATAAACGTGTTGTGATTGAACAGCAGAAATGTCCCCCGTTCCATCTCTGTGCCTGGCAGATTATCAGCTGTGGCAACTACGCTATATGCCGGAGAGAGGGGCTTTGACAGTTCGCTATACACACCTACATTTCTCTATGCATGCAAGCATTTGTTCAGGAGCTACTTGTATCCGTGTTGCTTTTTTGAATATTACTTCAAAAAGCTATGACTCTAATAATGAAACTGGAGTGGTTTGTGAAGCTCAAATACAGTGTGCCTGTATCATTTTACCATGATGGCATGCAGCCACTAGATTTGTGGTGGAGGAAGTGTGTTGAGGTGGATGGGGATTGTGTTGCTTAAGTTAACCCATGTGTTGGACTCTTGCTCTTTAACTCTTTACTCTTGCACTGGCTATGTAACCTTCAATACCTCTCTTAAATCAACTGCCAAGTACTAACATCCTCTGTTTTCTATCCTTGTATATTTAATTAGTTTATATAGTAAATTTTCTTTTAGAATTCCACAAAAAATAACAAGGTGGTCTCATATGCATTGTACATATGACTTTTTGCATCCCCCCACACCAGAGCTAGTAGTATAGAGTAACATATCTAACCAAATTAGTCTGTTCTGTGCATCTACAAGCACTGGAAAGGGTGCTAAAATAAAGACAGCCTGCTGTATTAATAACTCCAGCTGTACAACTTCATTTGTAAACAAGAAAAGGTTAAGCACTAAATTGCCATATTGTAAACTTACTAGACTTTGGCACTTCTTCAAACATTGAAAAGACCTAAGCTTGCAATTCTAATTTAAGAAAATGCTGCAGTGAGATGAAGACTCCTGCTATTGATTTAGTCATTTAAATATTAACCATTTGCAAGTGCTTAAAGATATGTTCATCAAATAGAACAAGGTTTTTTCTTTATGCATGCAGTAATAATTGATTCTTGAACACTTGAAGACACTGGGCATGAGAATACATTAGTTACTAATAATGCTTCAGAATGCATTTCAGGGGGGTATTTCAGCTTGGATGCTGAAGTTGTGTTCCTCTTTTTGTTTAGCGTATTCTGAGGGGGAACAAGATACCCATGTCTGCCTTTCATTAAATTCTGTGACACTGCCATAACAAAACAACAGCAATGAATTTAATCAAAAAAGACTTCTTTTCCTAATGTCTCCTTTTCTAAGTCACTGTTTTATCAGAATCCCAGAGAAGCTCCAAGGCAAGCTTCATGAAGCACTTGAAGCTCTGACAATGTTAAGTAAACAATAGCAATGGAAAATTTAAGTAACATTTAACTCTGGTTTACTATTTATATTTATTAAAGTTTGACATACTGTATTAAATTATTTACAGAGCTTTCAAAACATAGTCATAAACCTAGATGGGAATCAATAAGCAGCCGTAACTAAGGTATAACTAATGAAGTGCTATGACCATTAATGTAAAGTGCCTTCGTTAGTGTAATTGCAGTATCCCCCAGTTTCTGTTGTCTGTTTTTGGAAACATAGTGGTATCTTGCCAGTTTTCTAGATCCTATCCTTTAGAATTACTCTAAACCATATGAAGTAACCCCAAGTGTATAATCAGTTGCAGATTATCTCAGTGATCTTATAAGAAAAAAAAAATTGATAAAATACGCTGGCTTGTTTTAGAACATCAAGCCTTGTGGGTGATTAATATGTAAAATATTTTCCAGATTTGTTCGTAACAATTCTTCTGCAAGGTCAAAGGATTCTGTAGCCAAGTTAACAATATAGAAATACCTACTTTGCCAAGAGTCAGCATTTTCTTGCCCTTAGTACAGTCTGTCAGCCTTTGGAAGTGGATCTGTAAAAGTCTGTTTGTGATTTTTTAATAAACAGCTCGAAGTGAAAAGCTATAAGAAGTCTAAAAGATTAAGTTTACCATTGGATATCAAGTTCTTGTGGGCTTTATTTTGGCATTGCTGGGATCATTTACGAGGAAAAACTCATTTAGCTTCATTGTTATGGAAAAATACTTTATGTTTTCTAATGGCATAATCCGTTTTGGAGACTGAACAAGATATCGGTCATTGCAGGGAGATGTATAGAGAAGACGTATACCGATTCCCTTGGTAAAACCCTTTCTTGTTCGTGCAGCGGATGATGGTAAGTGGAATTTCCTCATCTGAATACTGTCACGTTATCTGAAAGGTTCAACAGCCACAAGCGATCTTCATGGCACTCTCTCACTCAGAGTGAAAGCTGAGACCTGCAGTGCAGATGTCGCTGGTTTTAGCCTGTGCTATGTTATTAGCTGACTGTGACTAGGCCTGCAGGCTCGGATTCCCACAGAGTTAGGCAGGATTTCTAGTACTTTGCCATGTACTGTAAGTCCCAAGACACATAAGCCTGATGTGAAGTCAGTGGGGAATACACTGCTTCTCTAGTCAGTGTTAACACTGCAGTTGAGACACAGTAGAGTTGGCTGTACTTGAAAAGAATGGAAATGAAAGAATGAAAAGACGAATGTCACAAGGCTGTGGTGTTATACTGAGGTCATGTTCAACTGGCAATTGTAAAATCTGATGAGTATAAGCAGGAAATGATTGGCAATTTTATTTTTGATAGGTTTAGCACAAGACAGTGATAATACAATATTCTACTTAGACGTGTGCAGTTTTCAGCTAGTCCTGTGTCAGTCCTATTCTGTAATGACAAGCAGCCTGAGCTTATTACACTCTCACGAATAATGCGATCATTTCTGAATTCCAATTTAAACACAGCAATTAATTCTGCATATTTATATAACATTTTTTCATCCCAAAGGATCCCGAAGCACTTTACATATAGGAAAACATATACTTCATGCACTACTTCAGTGCAGCACCCACCAAGTAACACATATCAATAATTTTGCACCAGAAGCCTCACTACACAGCAGTGCATCAGGGGGAGAAATGAGAAATTGCTTCACCAGTTACATTAAGGGGCAGCTTTAGGGATGCCAGGATTATCTCCCCTACTCTCAGGAATAATGCAAGGGGATCTGTAATGATGTAATACTCAGGATCTTGGATTTTCACCCCATTAAACATAGTGTCCCCACTCACCATACAGGGGCATTGGTTTGGAAATTCTGGTCCACAAAGACAGGTGCCACCTACTGGTCCATAACCACCACTAACAGCAGTAACCTGGTTTTCCTCATAGGGCTCTGCTAAGCCCGACCAAGCCCAGCCTTGCTTAGCTCTTGGGATATGACAAGACCAGGACAGAAGTTAGTAATGTTACTGTCAGTATGTTTACTGTAAGAGGGTTAAGTCATCCAAACTTGTATCTGTGTGATAAATGTTCTCTCCTTTCATGGTCTTAATGACTCCAGATACTGTAATTGATTCCAGGTTATTTCTTGACAGTACTCATCGGTATATGGAGTTTCATGGAGTTATCTTTCTGGAATGTGTAGTAAAATGAACATAAGTTAATTAACTTTTATTTACAAATATTGTTTTTTGCTGTCTGCTGTGCATGAGTGGCTTAAATAAAAAATATGCAGTAAACAGTTGCTTCCATGTGTGTTATTTTTCCAGTGTGGAAAATTTAAATTGTCCAACCTTTCTAATAGTATGATACGATTTGTAAATCTGCTCAAGATTATTATTAAAAAGTGACATCAGTTCGGCAAAAATTCCCTGAAGAAAACAATATGATAACATGCTGTGTTTGAAATTGAGTTCTGGAAACGGATCTTGGGTTTTTGGAGATTATTAAAATGGAAAAAGAAAACAAAAATAAAATATTTCTCATGTGTGTTCATTATCTTCCTCTATACTGTGGAGAATCACTTGTAATAATGTTTATTAATTCATAGATTCTGGCTTGGCATACAAGCAGGTTAGAGAAAGGATGGTCAGCATCTGTATTTCATTTAGGACACACACTGATGTCATTCCAAATGTCCAGAAGATGTAATTAGGAGAGTCAGGGCTTAAAGACCACCAACACATCTGCTTTGTCAACTTCTGTGGGGCACTGCTAAAACCAAACTGGGGTAGAAAAGATTAAAAATGTTTAAGATTTTTTTTCATTTAGCTGGAAAAATGTAAATTAAATTAAGTTGAATGGTAATGAAAGTTGCAAAAATGATATGTTTTTTTTTTATTTTTGCAGGCTTTTTAGTTTTATGTAAGACGGGGCATTCATTTATCCCTCTTATTTTTTATTTCCAGCTATATGATTTAAATCAGCAGGGATGTTTGTAACATAAAAAATAGCATTTGTATTTGATGTGTTGAAAATTGCATAGATAAAAAAGCTCTGAATTAAGTTTGTTTTGCTTCACTTTTCCATGTGTTAATTGCTACCATGAAGACAGCAGTTTCTATAACTAATATTGAGAGATCTGCTATATCAGGATATTTGACAAAAGACTTTCACATCAAATAGTCATTTTTTAATTTGTTTGAAATACTACTCATCAAAGAAATGATTTTAGACTTGCCACGTTAAGCCAAAATGATTGCTTCCATATTGCTTCAGCGTTTTTGTTGAATTTTTGCCAGACTTTAAACTCAGTGCTTAATCTGGGCCATTTTAAATAGTCGTAATCCTATTTGGTAGCCACCTTGTACTCTGCAGTTGTTTTGAATGCTGCTTTATGTCAGCCTAATCAAGATCTGTATTAATATTTGTTAAATACTGACATTTTTTCTGTAGGGTTTCCCATACAGACTGCATAGTTTACCATTTGCAACATTTCCAAATTGCAATATTATCCTTTGGCCTACAGCTATGTCACAGGAAAGTGGAAGCTGTAAAATGTAGCTCCTGAGAGCAGCTTTATAATAGAACTAATTTTTAAAATTGTGCTGTAAACTCAATCCAGAATGAAACATAACCCCTCTCCCAGCTCCTTTCTTCAGCAGACGCTTCCCCACTTTAGTATATGTGGTTTGTCATCCATGTGCTTCAGTATTTTTGCTCTGTAGGTAGTTATCTAAATTAGTGGCTTTCTTGTACATTGCATTGCAGGACTTGGATATAACCACTGCGTAATGATATGGTGGGTATTTAATCAATACATTAAAACCACTGTAAGTATGATCTCATCAGAACTCATAAGCAAAGCAAGGCTGTGCCATTCAGCAGCATAGGAGACCTCCAAAGAAATTCAGATCACAGCTGCAGGTGGTGATCCTTCTGGATCAGAATTTCCAAACGAATACCCAAGTATAGTGAATGGGATCACCATGCTCCTTATCCTTTCTCTGATATTCACAGT
Organism: Atractosteus spatula; assembly: GCF_055471065.1. Lineage (NCBI taxonomy): Eukaryota > Metazoa > Chordata > Actinopteri > Semionotiformes > Lepisosteidae > Atractosteus > Atractosteus spatula. Next base: position 4,543,551 of record NC_142726.1, on the reverse strand, counting down.
GAACTCACTATGGGACAGTGCAGGTGAATACTCAGACTGGGGTGATGTCTTTGTGGAGTGCCACAGGGATGAGTATGAGGACCATTGCTCTTCCTAATTAATATCAGTGATTAAGGTTCTATTATAGTTAGAAAAGTAATCAAATTCACAGATGATACCAATATAGAAGCAATAGCAAACTCAGTAGAAGCTGATAAAGAAAAATCAAATAAAATTCAAGACTGGGCGAGCTCTTGGCAGGAAATACTGTAATTGCTGTATATACTGTAAGTGCAGGATGTTAGAAGCTGGTAGAAAGAACACCAAACCTCATATCACTCTTGGCCCTTCCCTGTCCTAGGTTTCTTCTCTGCGATGTACCTGCTGCAAGTTCTGTTCTTAAGCAAGGTTTGCAGAGTTCTCCTCTTCTTTACCAGCTATTCCACTGAACTGCTAAGCTTCCCCCTGCTGCTGTTAGAACTGTTTGTCCATGGTAAAACTGCTTTTCTTCTTCACTCTCATCATACTACTCCTATCAATTTACTCCCTCCACTGGCTCGCTTTCGCTGCATGCAAAACAATGTCCAATGTGCTGATAAGATATTTTGTAGAGTATTATGCACAAAGTTGGTCACCACATAACAGGAGAGATTCTGCTTCTCTGAAATAAGTCCAGAGAAGAGCAACTAAACACATTTCTAAGCTTAAAGGAATGTCATTTGGGACACAGTGGCTTCCTCTGTCAGACACACGAGATTTTCGATGCAGAAGCAGATTCACATTTGCACTAACAGTCTAAATAAATGCCCTATGTTAATAGGTGCCCCATGTGTTAATTAAATTTTTGCCAGAGTGCCATTATTCCCATTCACAAATCATGGTGAATAACTATGTATGTACAGTATAGTTACATAATAGTCCAAGGTGTGGATAGTTGGCAAATTTGAATTGAAAAAGTTTGAAAGAGTTTTAATCATATGTCATAAGTACAGTGGAAAGTCTGGTGAATTATGCTTGTTGCTTAATGTATGCATTCATAAATAAACACTCTAGTTTGGACACAAACATTGCAAAGAGGCAACTTGTTTTTATTGAGTGCTTGATTTTTAATCTCAAGTGTGCTTTACTGAAATCTTTAGTGATTCAACAGGAAAATAAATTTTCTTTTTTGCATCTGGCAAGTATCATTGAGTGTTTACAGGAGGAATTTGCAAACAGTTGCCTTTTTTGTCATCAAAAGACAAAAATGAAATAGAAAACAAGATTTGCTGTTTTCTTTTTCTTGATCTGTACTTTGAAAATATAGGTAATGAGTGTATAAAGTCAAAGGGCAGGAAACTGAGAGAGGCCACCCAAGAGTTTAATTATATTTACATATGTGCAAAATATACAGAAACACAAAGCAAACTGAGAGCAAACTGCTTTTGTTATCTTTGCTGATTGTGAGTATTCTATAGTTTTCTCCAACTGTTTCAGCAAGATCACAATTAAATCATTGTTGTAACATGGAAAGCTTATAATTATTGTGAGTTTTAACTATGAAATTATTAATGTTTCTTATGTAAAAAAAACTAAGAAAAAAATCCAAATATTTGAATATTCTTGTTGCTGCATAAGTTCTGTAAGAAAATCCCACACATAATGTCTTTGTAATCAGCTCAGCGAGAGCTCTTGATAGGATCAGGATGTTGTAAAGACTACCCAAAGTAGTGTATTTTACCTCTTCAGTTCCTCAGTAATTATTGTTAGAATTTGAAAAAGTAAAACTGAAAATGTTTTGAGTTTTGGGGACTCGTCTGCATATTCTTCACTGTACTCACTTGTACAAGTCCCAACAGTATTCCACTACAGACATTTGCACAGTGTGCCAACACCATTTCATAGCTCTGTACTGTAGGTCTTTACATACAGTACTGTAATTTGATTGCTTTGCTTGAAGTAATAAACTCAGTACTAAACTCAGGAAAGTCGGTTTTCTGTACACATGAAACATAAAAGATGATTAATGATAGTTCCCTGGACCTAACATTTACAAGACATACTGTACAGTAGAATGCATCCATCTGCAAAACTGCATCTTTTTAAAATTGTGTTTCCTCTTTGCTCTTCCAAAGGAAACATTGATCATGGTTCAGTGGGTTGGAATGATAGAAGGCTTGGGGTTTGTGGCAGGATTTGGTGATGTTTAGATTTGACTTAGATGGAGACGAAAATCCAGAGAGAGAAAAAAAAAATAGTATAGATTCTTCACTGCCTAAGAGGACATATTTGATACAGCTACCAGGGTGCTAGATGCTATCAAAACAAATAAGAAGTGTGGCTATTGCTAGCCATGTAAGAAGAAGTATTTACGTATAACACAATGTCAAATTTCAATTGTGATGGTAAAGCAAAGGTTCACAGCTCTGATGTTGTAAGATCCAGAGACCAAATAGAGGTTTCATTTTGACAGCAGAATAAAAAAAAACAACATAAGTTACATTTTCTGTTTTTAATCAAATACACATCTTCCAAATAAATAGTTCATGAAGCTGGGGATGGTGTGAAGGCCATGCTGAACTCCTCATTGACAACAGCTTTGTAAACGATAAGACAACGACACTGCTCAGTCCGAGATAAAGAAATACAGGGCACAAAATATTTTAGGAATGGTGTTAAATTAAATCAGAATGATTTCTGACAGTTTCAAGCAGGCTTTAATTTAAGAAGAGATTACTGTTGTCATCTGAGATTGATAAGAAGGTAAAGTAATGTGTTTTTAATTAAATGCATCATAACTGGTGTAAAGATAGCAACACCATATGTTGAATACAAAGTACTGTGGATTTGAGTATAAATAAAATCAAATGCGATTGGTGTGAGATTGGGCTAGTCTGTTTGTTTCTGTGGTTAGAGCTTTTTCAGTCAAAAACCCAAGTGAATGAGCTGTTTTATTTTCTTACTGTGTCAAACAAACAAGAAGACAAATAAAGCACTTAATTTACTTCAGAAACCATAGTTAGTTTCTACGACTCATTGATATCTAAAATATTTAGAACACAGTGTCCCCTCAGGTTTGATGGAAGGAAAACACTACAGTATGTGAAGCAATCTGAAAGCTGAAGTATTTGCGTTTTTGCCACAGAGATATGGAGTAAGGTCATTGTTATTTTAGTGAAGTTTGGAAAGGCAAGAGCTTTTTTTGAACCATTTTAGAGAAATACTATTCTTCATCCATGAATTGTGTCAAAGTACTGAAAAACTGTAATTAATTTTTAACACATTTGGGATTTGGATATCTACACTACTAATACTGTAACAACGCAGTTACTTTTTCCTCAACAGAATTTAATATTTTATGTACAGACACAGACATTCCTGGATTTTACTTTTAGGTGATTTGTCCAATATTGTTGAATACAACCTGTATAGGATAGAGGACAACTATGCATTCTTAGATTTTAATGCGCTGAACGAATTAGAAACAGAAAAAAGTAATCTCATCACCAAACCAATTTCTAAAAAGTGACGTTAATTAACATTTGGTTGCTGTCTGAGCTTAAACTCACACTTGACCTTACACTAATCCTATTGCTATTCCAAAATAATCAAGATAAACTGTTGGAATGTAAATGTTCTCATTTGCATAAGCATTCAACCCCTTTTTTACTGCAACCTTAAAACATTACTGACATAAACGATTTGATTGAAAGCTCATAAATATGACTGCGATGGTCTCTGTGTGTAATCAAAATGGATTCAGTGAGAGTAAATGTACTTGCCTTTGCACGTTCCCTAAAATATTGAATTTCAAGCCACAACTGACATACTGTAGCAATAAAACAAATCAAGCATGAAGAACAATGCACTCTCAAAACAAGTTAAGGATAAAGAGGTAGAGGAGAACAGATCAGGAGAGATTTACAGATCATCTTGAAGAAGTGGTATGTGCATCATACCAAATAGACTCTACCCAGATCGGCCTGTCCTTCTTTACTGAGCATGCAGGCTAGCAGGAAACTGGTATGGGATGTCACTGTGAAGCCAATGATGATAGTTTTAAGTCTGAGATCGGCGTCAGTGTTCGAACCGTCATGGATGTCAGAAAGGGCATGCCGTGGAATGGCCAGGAGAGCAAAAAAGACCCTAAAAAAATCCCAAAATGGGATTTAACCTGGGCTCAGGAGGTCAGACGATGAAAAAAATAAACCTGGGAGACCAGAGCAAAAGACTCACATCAGATAGGAACCAAGAGTCCAGGGAAACAGGGGTCAGGTAGACCAGGGAAACCAGGAAGTGAGACAACCAAACACCAAGAGTAAAAAAAAAAAGAAAAATACTGCACACAGGGCAAAAAATAAGTTCAACATTCTGTCACGGATGCCGGAAGTGACATCCCGAGGAAAGCCAGGTATTCGTGCGCGGATGTTGGGAAGGCATACTGCTGAATGACCTGCTGACAGGCAAGGATGTCGGAAGTGGCATCCCGCAACAAGAACAGAAGAACAGAAAAAGCTCAGCATTCTGTCACGGATGTTGGAAGGGCATGCCGTGGAATGGCCAGGAGAGCAATAAAGACCCTGTGCGTAGCGACAAAACAGGGTTTAACCCGGGCTCAGGAGGTCAGACGATGTTGGGTAGAAACCTATGCCCTCAGGCCACGGAGGAGACGACCTGGTGCTAGGCGGGTCTCAAGACATGCGAACCCTCAATGCTGAGCGAGGAGGAAAGGGTGACCCGGAAATATATAGCCCCACACAAAGACACACCGGAAGGACAAGCAAAGCACAGGGAAACTAGGAACAGGACAGAGTATAAGTGCCCTCTAGCTGTAGAGGGCGTGACACAAACAGTACATCAACAATCTAATAGCCTCTTCAGTGACCTCGTCTGAATGGATAGGATAGAAGCCATTACGGAGAAACACTCATCTTAAGACTTTTGTGTAGGTTGAAAGCTTGTAAGTTTGTACTGTACTGCAGAAAGTACAGTAGAAAGGTTTGTGCAAGAGACATATTGGACTTTTTGGTCTAAATATAAAGAGTTAGGTCTGGCACAAACCCGGCATATTAGTACTGTAAGTCAGTACCCTCCCACCTATCAATCATGAGGGTGACAGCATCATGTTATAGGAATTCTTCTTACCAGTAGGGACTGGGAACCTTATCAGGATTGAAGGGGAAAATGGATATTGGAAAGTACAAGTAATCCCAACAGAGGAACCTGCCAGTCAGTCAGCCGGGAGTCTGAAACCGAGCTGAAAATTCACCTTTCAGCAGATCAGTGACGCACAGGGCCAGAGCCACACTGGCATGGTTTGACAAGAAGAGAGTGAATAACCCGGAGTAGCCCAATCAGTGTCCTGACTTCAATCCAAATGAAGGATTACGGTGAGACGTTTTGTACAGTCCATCAATGATCTCCAATGAACTTGTCAGAACTGGAGCAAATTTGCCACCAGCCCACTGTGTGGAGCTGGAAGAGGCCCACTCAAAGAGCGCAGAGCAGTCATTATTTCCAAAGTTGCTTCCAACAAGTGCCACCTCAAGGGCTAAATACTTAAGCAAATATTCTGTTTGTACTCTGTATTTTCTTTGCTGGTTTTACTGATACTCAACTTCCTTCACCTGCAGTATAAATGTTCAGTTTGCTCATTGTTGTTTTGAATTAAAACATTTGAAAATTTGAAAAAATATATATATGTACTGTACAGGAGCTTGCTTGTAATTAATCAAAGTGGGAATTATTGGTAGGGAGTGATTTTTTTCCAGGGAACTGTATGTGCTACTGTAAATACTTCAAGTTAATAGCAACATGTGATTATGTCTAGGTAGAATGTGAAATATATAAAATACATATCTGTTGTTATCAAGTACCGTATATCGTATCAAATATCTCCTGCCCGTACATATCATTTTCTTAAACATTGTACAGTATACATACAGCATGTCAGTATGTATATGGCAGTCCTTCGACTAAAAGACAATTACATACTGTAGTTAAGTAAACCTAAGGAAAACGTGAATTTCCCAGGTACTGTTCATAATGGGGTGGCAGTTGGTGAGGTGTGGTTAGATTTTCAGCCAGGACTATTTCTGATACCAATGTTGTCTATTTGAGACTATTTGAGAGCAGAATGCTTCTTCTATTGTTGATGCTTTCCAGATTCGAAAGTTTTTGTACTTCCCGTTTTTATGAAGGTGTTTGTGGCGAATTACGTCAGAAATTCCCATCCCTGCGGCCGCGGACATGGGGCGACCTGGTGGCTAGGCGGGTCTCACAACATCCGTACCCTCAACACTGAGCCAGGAGCAGGGCAGGCACAGGAAGTAAATACACAACAAGACACACCGGAAAGACATGACCAATCACAGGGAACTAGAAACAGGACAGAAGCGCAGCGCCCTCTAGGTGTAGAAGGCATGACAACACCATGCAGTTTAGTTTCTATTGACAGACAATGAGCATCGTTTATACTCACATCCAGGGCTTATTATTAAATCTTTAGAGACACCAATCAGCCTATCAGAATGAGGGAGGACAAAGAGGTGTTTGTGTATTTTTTTGCAACCAAGAAAAAAGAAAAAGAATAAAAAACATTTTAATTGAACCTTAGAAAAAAGGTTAAGCTTATCTACTGATCTTGGACATTTAAAAAATGATCTTGCTTTAATTACTTTTAAGATATTTAGTCATTTTGCATTGTTGATATTGAGATATTTAAATGCATTCAAGCGCAAAGATATTAATGTCACAGGGACATTGTATTTCAGTGTGTTTGATGAGACAATGATTATTATTTATGACAATGTCCTTTGAAAGCATGGATATTTACCAGATGTAAAGCCTCTTTAACTGGCTTACCATTAACAAATTCAGGTCACAAAGAAAACATTGGCAAAGATTTGCTGCGATTGAGGATGAAACAGATCATCATAATGTGACATAAGACAGACTCACTGGTACATTCTTGTAACAAAAGAAAAAACAATAGTCCAAACGTAATCAGTATTCAGGCCTCCTTTATAAAACACACTGTGTTCAAAACCTTATTATGATGAAAAAGAAAATGTGCAATTAGCTTTTTGAATTAAGTCATAGAACAAGAATCCAATACAAAAAGTGTAAGAAAGTGAGTTTTGAAGGACTATCTGAAATTTAATAAACAATTGCTGTTAATCATTTGGAAAACACGAAGAATTTCAAAATACCATTAAATGTTGGGTGCATGGAATAAATCTCTAATATTAATTGTATCCCAAAAAAAAGAAAGTTATTATACAAGCTTTTTTAGGGCACCTAAGTAAAATACCAGCGATCGATTCACTAAAGTATTTTATATGCATATAAATCTCCTTGTATACAGTTTTCCACATACTGAATATTTCCAGGGCCATTTCCTACAGGAGCAGTGATTTGATCAGCTCTTTAAATATTGATGTCGGGAATCTTGCTGTGTCAAGACTTTTGTTAATTTCGAAGGTGTTTGAATTCCCATTCATTATAGAAAGTGCAATTAACATCTGCAATGCAAAAACGGTCAACTAGATCATATTGAGTGACACAGTGAGGAAATGCCAGATGATCTTTTGCCAGAAAACTCTAACAGCACCCAGGCTTGAAAACAGAGGAAGTTACACATATAAAAAGAGTTTCAGTGCTAAAGTGTGATAGATGCCTAAAGTTTAAGCTTGGAACTGAAGTATCCCCTGATGTTCAAGGTCAGTAAAGGACTTGCATTAAGGTGATTGCCAAGGACTGAAAAGTTTGGGCATTCTTTGCCAATAGACACCCTGCCCAAGACAAATACTAGAAATGTTGAAGTCGAAGGGGGGGGGGGGGGGGGTTATCCACCATCTTCTGTCTGCTTTCCATTGGAATCCTCATCTCTTTTCCCGTCTTGGAAAAAAAAGATAATTAAAAACATCAAAAAATTAACCCTCAACATAAAAGCTACTTACTAATTGCCAAAAGCTGTTTAAAATCAGGAAAAGGCTTCATAGACTTGACAAAGCTTTTATCACTCCAATGCATAAACCCTTTCAGAAACTGCATGACTCTCTTATCCTAGTCTGAATCTAATTTAGCTCTGTTTTTTTTCTGTTGATTTACAGATGTCCTTGTGGATTTTCATTAAAATATCCTTTCTGTTCAAGTCCAGAGGATGCAGGCAATTTGTTATTAGGTCAATAGAATATACAGTAGACATGGTTATTAGGATTGGAGGCTGAGTGGCTTCGTCTCATTGGAAACTGTTCTTAAGGAAACTATTACTTTCAACTGTAGTATTAAGGTTGTTGAATAATGAATATGAAAGCAAATGAATAGAGCAACGTTTTGAAAAATATTTTTTATAAATTATTTTTCTCATTTCCCATCAAAAGGATGCCTGACTAAATCTGTGCCGTATCGAGATTTGAAAAATCAAAGAACAAAACTTTAATCTATTTGATGCTGGAATACTGCAAATTGCCTTTATTTAAGCAAGATCAGAATGCAATAATACTGGGGATTCTACGAATGTACTAAATAGCTTTCAGTGCATCTGAAGCCACACATCTTCAGTGTGGCTTGTGTCATACCTGCTCTGTGTTAACATACAGTATTACTCCTGTGCTGTGTGAATTTTACTGGTTTATCTGTGACGTTTCGAGTGGACTTTTAGGTTCTACTGCTCACATACTGTACAAGGCAAGTGCAGCTCCAGGTTAAGGTGCATGAGTATAGACCAGTACTTAATCTAAGATCAGCTGATATAGACTGTCTTGTCTCGGCAAAGGCCAAGCTCCACATGACTGGGGACAGAGCCTTCTTGTGTGCAGCACCACATCTGGGAAACTCACTGCCCAGATCCATTACAGACTCTGCAATCTTCTTTTTTTCATTTAAAACTCACTAGTGCTTTTAATGTGTAGTTTAGCTCTGCTCTTGGTTTTGATGTGTCAATTTGCTGTGCATTATTTTATTTTCGTGGAATAAATGAGTTATGTGATGAGTTTTGTATGCTGCTGTGCTTATTAATGACAATAATAAGCATGATTGATGACATGATTATAATAATGATTATACAGATCCAGATCCAGACGCGCACTATCATGTGTGCAGTATTGTAATAGTGTAGTTAGTGTTAGATGCAGCTTTCACTTCTTAACACATGCACAGTCTCTGAGCTGGCCACAGGAGCTGCTGTTGCCCAGCAAGATGGGGAGAGTTGGTTCAGTTCAAAACCACCCCCAGCACACACACAGTTGTGCACTGCCTCTGTCAGCTAATGGTATAGTCATTATTCAAAATAGCAAGCTAGGGAGTGCATTCTGATTGGAGGCCTTTAGCCTGTCTTCTGACTGTGGGACCTAACCTTTAAAAATCACTCTTTTATCTTTTTTATCTTGCCCTTTACTACATTATCCCTTTAATGTGATTTTAAGAAGTTATTTATTTTACACTAGGCTTTGAGCATTCCTGAAAAATGTGGAAACTGATCTTCACAACAGTGTGGACTGAAGTGCTAGAATCTGTGTGATCTATGAGTGTCAGCTACAGAGCAGGGTCTTGGTATTGCTTTCTGTAAACTTCCTTTATGTTCCTCATGTGACACTGGGACCACAGGGACAGGCAGTCTAGACAAACACACACCATGAAAATTCATTATAGCCTTTCCCTAACTGAATGCCCATGGGAGCTCTTAAATTAGCAAGCTGCCCCAGCCTTAATAAAGTGATGTAAATGCTCCTCTTTGTGAAATATTAGAATGACAGACTGGAGGAATCTGGAATATTTATTTTCTAAGCAGGAAAGTAATGTTTTCCTTTTTCTCTGCTTATGTAAAAATCCCATATTATTTTTTCATCCCTTGTATGCTTCCAATAGGTATGTCCCTCTTTAGATTTATTTCATTTTTTTGGGGGTGGTCGCTTCAGTGCATAAGATGGATTTAGCATTTAACAGTGATAAATCATGATCACTAAACAGATTCCAGGGGTCTAGAAATTAAGCCTCGTAGTATCAGTTGGCCTCAAATTATTTCACTTTTGTAATATATACTGTAGATAGTATTTTGAGACTTTTTCCACTGTACTGGATTAATCACATTTTTTCAGATGCTGAGATAAAATATTTTGGGATGTTACATGACTAAGATAAAATATATTGGGGCCTTTTCCAATATTTCCAACCAATTTTGTCCAAATCAAGAATGCAGTGTTATTACACAGACTCGGTGCAGAACTATATCCATGAAGATTATTCATTTTTAGTCAAAGATGTTAGATAAAGATATTGATATAATAGTAATGCCTGTAAATGGTTGTTCACTGGCAATAGCAAATGAAACTGGTTTTACTATATTTTGCTTTGGATAGGAATTATATCATAACAGATGCCATACAGATGCTGAATTGTTTGCATATCTGTAATTTATCATCCTTTAATTCCAAAATTAGATTTGTCGAGAGAAATGTGTACGGTTACTGCAAATGCATTGAGCTGTAATCATCAAAAAATCTTCATAATTAAAAAGGGTCGTTCTTGTTTACGGTTGTTAATATACTTTTTTATTCATCTGACCGGCACACAACGTTAGAATATTATATTAATTTAAGTAAAGCACATCAGTTGTTCAGTTCACAGTAGTATCTGTGTTATGCTTAAAGACTTTGGTGCTCATATATAATCACCTTCAGTAATACAAACATACTGTATGGCTAGACCCCACAATATACTTTCAAGTACTGTATGTCATGTGGAATAAAATAAACCTACTGTCTATTACTTATGTAATATACTTACATCCTTAACACAGGTCAAAGTGTTAATGTATTGAAGTAATTTATAATCAGAAGACTTGGGGGTAATAAATAGTTCACAAAGCAGACCGAATTATGTGGAAAAGGAAACCAGAAACCAGAAATCTTGCCTGAACTAGAAAAAAAATATAGAAGCAAGATAAAAGCAAGATAACAGACCTGTAGTAATTTAGATGGTGCCAGATGGGTTGCATTTAGAGGCAAAATGGCATAAAAACACTGAAAAGTGATTTTCCATGTTCAGTGACTTAAAGAGGCTGTTAATAACACTCTGCTCAAGTGTGACTAATGTTCATATCTGGAAGGCAGCCCGACTGGAACAAGCTAAAACTAAAAGTTGACAAGGTCATATTACATTACTACATAGTTTCATCAGGGCTACAGTATAGAAGTGTGCACTATGCAAATTTTATTTAGTAAAAAATGTATAGAATTTTGCCAGGGACATGCTTTAATTTCACCAGGAAAGCAAAGCCAAGATTTTCTTCTTGATCTGTCAGTCACATTATATACATACTGTAATTATGTAATCTGAAAGTAAAAGATAATGGGCGGATCTAATTTGTAATTACATTAATTGATCAATCGATTCTGAATTGAATATGTATTTATTTAGTGTATAGATTTGCAACACGTGTTTTCAATCCTCCAAACTCAGTTCTCAAACATACTATATATTCGGAGTATTTGTTTTCATTGTTGTTTCATTTTTTTATTTTCGTGGCAGAGCTTACATGCTCTTTTATTCTTTACAATCAACCTTCCCTTAAAGATGTCTGGAAAGGTCTGAGGTGTACTTCTGCCCCTAGTTGTTAGTTTCCAGCTTATTTTCTGTGATGGCGTGACAGTGATGGACATGAAGGATTTGGCACGTTTTGGGGAATTTGTGAAAGACATATTTTGAAACCAGAATCGGCATGTGCTCTACAGGAGTGTTCAGATGGCAGCAAATCACAAAAGACTACTGTAGAAAAATTCAGACCAAAAAAACATTCATTGTATTCCAAAAAGAAATTGCTCATGGCTGTCACAGTCAAGTTAATGATTTGAAGTTGTTGGTATGCACTACTGAAAAACATATATACTGTTTATTTTTTAAACACATTAGGACATTAAAATGGCTAGCTACATAAAAAGATATCTTTTTTCAACACTGTACAGACTCCATGGCCCCTGGTACTGTGTTGCACAGAAAAAGAAGGTCTTTCCATTCTCTGTCTGAGTTCAGAGAATGATGATAGATACTTGAATGGAAACCTCCATTTTCAGCATAGCTCCTATTCATTGTAAAGGAGCTGCTGAGAATTGTATCAATATTTAGTAGGACTGAAACATTCATCTCCCACCATGTTTAGCTAATCATTCCCTTCTGCGAACTACTGGAAAAAAAACTTCTACAGCTCTTTGTGCTTTTAAAAAAAAACCTTTAAAATCCCTTGAAAACACTTGGTGTCTTACAGACAAGACTGTCAAGTAGCCTGTATCACAAAGATACGTTTTTCCCCAAAACACAGTCAAGTCTGTATTTCTTATGTATATACTGTATACATCTTATGTTATCTTCCATGTATAAGTGTAATTGTTGTAATTTAGTTGATCCTCTCTAATGAGTGTTAGCTGCACTTATAATGTGAAGGGAGAAAAGCCATGGAATGGGTTGACAATATTTTTTCAGTTGTACTAAAATTGTTCATAAGGTTTTTTGTGCTTGACAAGGGCATTCAAGATAGGGCCTTATGATAAAGTCCAATCATTTTGTTGCAACCAGATCTGTAGTTATTACTGCTGTCACTTAACAGCAAATTAAACATCCACATTATAACAGGGTTCATTTGTGTAGAGCTGTACAGTAGTGCCTACTGTACTGTAGGTATACTGTAATAGTGTTGCATGAAAATTGCACTTCAATCAGATAGTTAAGGGGGTTCATATACTGTACATTTATTGTATATCTGCTGAGTTAAGTCTGAGGTTGTTTTAGGAAGGTGGGCATTTGCATTTTTGGTTAATTGTGGTTTTATTGTCAGACGTCTTAGTAATGTTGTCTTGAGCTTTTACCCCCTGTTTCCCAGAGGTACGATTATACATGGTTGCAGGTCAGTTCACGCCACAGATCAAGTCCGGCCTGTCTGACCTTTCGCTGTTTTGTTTCTCTCTCTTGTTCCATTTGGGAAAGGCTGTCATCCTGGCTTGTTCCTTCTGTTTTTCACTCCATTTATCATCTCAGGACTGTTATTATATTATTACGAGCAAGGAAACGTGGTATCCAAGCTAAGGAGAAAAATACTTTTTTTTTCCCTGAAAAACAGTTTGTTTGTCCTTGGCAGAGAGATTTAAACAGCTTGTTCTTGTGATTTTGGAGTTCGCGTGCCTTTTTTACCCTCTTTCAAATGGCCTGATTCACTCCTGAGACTGAATGGTACTTTACCCTGTGCTGAGGTTTAATCTCTTTCAATTGGCCATGATTACGGATTCCACAGTGTCTAGATTAGGTAGTAATTGAAACAATGCCTGCAGTCTAGCCAGCAGATAGATGTCAATGTGTCTGCTCTGAGTTTTGCAAAAGGGTTGTACCTGATTAAACACAATTCAAACTCACTCTGTTGATTTCTTTATATCTCCAACAAAAAGTTATGCATTTTTTTATATTATGATGGGAATAAAACAAGTTGATTGAAATGCCCAATATGTTTTTTTCACCGTGTCTAGAATTGTGTTTATTTTTCTTTGGTTTTGCTTTTCTTATCATGGTTTTCACTCGGAACTGTGTAGATGTAGGTTCAGGCGATGTGTGTGTTCTTTGTACAGTGCTAAGACTCAGGAATGTAAATTCAGGAATTCAGATCCTCACCCCTATTCTTGGACATTGTTTTCACAATATTTGGGAAACGAACACTTGAATAGTACCTTTAGTCTTTGAACTTTTCAGTTTTTTTTCACTTTTCAGTCATGTAGATGCAGCATATTTGAAATCATTAATAAAACTTTAATTATTGGCTATCTAAAAAATCAAGCCAGAAACGTCTGTCTGTACACAAAGTCTTTTGTTTGAGTATGTTTGTTAGAAGTTTAATCTTTTCAAATCACATTATTACAGTAAGGTAAAAATATGTACTTCTAATATATCAGATCCATACATGATAGTAACCTTTTAAAACTAATAACAGTATTATTAATACTGATAAAAAGGTTACAGCCTTCCTTTTCAAAGTATCACTTAGCTTATATCAACAGCTCCAGTAGAAAAGGTACATAACCTGGAACTACTTTGACATTCATTGGAAAAACAGACGTTTAGGACTGTTGAGTTTCCTTCCTTTAGGACCTAATTTATAATCTTTAAATGACTCTCATGTCAAGGGTCATATGTACACATATTTAAGAATAAAGGATGCAGCAATTGTTTCAGGTGCTGCAAGAAAATCCATTTGCCTCATCCTAGTTACATTTTATTTGGGGTATAAATTCCAAGACCCAGTGACACAGGTATCATCTTCTATTGCTTCAGCAGCACAGCTGGTTACGCTCTCGGAGGGAAACTGCTGGCTGCGGTTTACCCTTACAAACAAAAAGAGAGCTGTCCTGTCAAGGGAGGAAATAAAAAAGGAGATGAAGACCAGGGTTTTGCCAAATTCGCAGGAGAGAGATAACAAAAGGCCTGTTTAGCTACAATAGCAACACAAATACAAATCCAAACACATGCGAGGCAAAGAAGGCAAGCAGATTCACTTTTTGCTGTTGTTGTGATTTGATCTCCAGCAACTGTCTCCTCCTTTGTGCAATTAGAGATGAGGCAGTTTTACAGGGGGTGGACTGCCAATCAAAGACTTTTTTTTGTGTACTGACCTTACCATAAGGATTGCAGCCAGCATGGTTTTTAAACAGTGTTAGCTGAATCACAGTCTTTGGGACCAAAACAAAAGAATCATTCACTTCATTATTGATCTGTGAGTTCAATTACCATGATACAATGATGGCCCTGATGGCTCCATTCTGTCCTGTTCATTTCTTCTGAACCTGGAGGGTTCCTTCATACACACAAAATGTGGGTAATATTTCATCATATTCAGCATTGGAACAAAGTTTAGTGTTTTTTGGGTGTATTAACCGGACTGATATGTTTTACAAGTAATATGATCATTATGTACCCACCCGCATTTAGTGTTGTTGGCTGCAATTTACAGGTGTTGAAATTGACCTCAACTGGAAAGCCTCAGCGAGAGAGGATATTTTTTTTCTTTTGACATCCTGTGCGAGTTAAATATGATCGCACCATATTAAGTTGACCATAAGCCATTATGAATTTTCAAAAATGTTTTGTGACACAATTATGTGTGTACTGTATATGTCTACGTATTTTAATTATAAATGGTTCTGTGAGTAGTGAATCCCAGTGGTGGTGTTTTGGTGGGAAGTTTCTCTGTCTCTGTTTGAGGTCTTGCAGAAAGCATGTTTTTCTCAGTCATCAGCGGGAAATATATCCAGCTGCTAGAGGTACATTGGAAGATCATTGAAAGATGGGAGAGGAGTCCTACAGTATGTTTTTCTGTGTTTTGCCACATCAGTGACAGCGTGAGGACATGCTGACTCTGACTGGTAGCTCAGTTAAAATGATGGAATCTTCCATTACAGTATATCTCAGTCTTAGCCTATCTAGGCTTCCATGTGTTCCATGTATGAGCCTATATTGCAAGGGACAGTTGTAGTGCATTTGATAAAATTGCTTAGCCTGTGTGATATAAAGAGTATGGAATAAGGCAATGTTTTTGCATTTTTGCGTGTTGTACCAGAAGTAATTGCATTGCAAAATATGAACTGAACTGATTTTTTTTTTTAATTTAGATTGAATTAAATGAAAAACATCATCCCAGGGCATGAAATACCCATTGTGTTACTTTTAGGATCACATGCACGTAACATAGTGTTTTCTAGCTGTTACAGTCAGTGGATCACATAGAAAGTTGATGTGTTTATTGTTTAAAGAAGTCTCTAGTATGGGTTGCATTTGATTAAATTCCTGTTTGGGGTCACAGCAACTCTGAGTTGTTACTGGAAGCACAGGGCATAAAACAGGACTGCTTTCTAAATAGGACACTAGTCCATCCCAGGACATGGTGTGAATACAGTATATGTGAAATAATTAATATTTTAAAATAGAAGGAGGTCTGTGTACAGTTCCAGTATATTTTAGCTTCCAAATAACAGGGCTGCCAGAGTCTAGATAAAGGAAACGTTTCAGCCTTGACTCTCGTGGGTCATTGTGAATCCTTGCAAAGGGTTTCTTAAGATACTGGTACACAGTACTGATCCAGACAAAAACATTCAGCATTCCCAGAAAAGAATCAGGTAACTGTACCCAATATTATTAAGTTTAAGTTTCACAAAATTTCTCTAGGCTTCAGTTACTGCATTGTGTGTGCTGTCGTTAGATTCTTCGAGCTCACTTTACAGAAATAATGAGGATTATTTTTCTAATTTTGAAATGTACTTTTTCTACTATACTAACCAAAATATTACTGCAGCAACATTGAGCAGTAAGTCTTAACATCTTAAGTCTGTAGTGCGGAATAAGTCTTCATGTGTTAGTTTTTCATGGGATATTTTTCATTTATCAATAAAGAAGGAGGATGGAATTCACAGAAGTCTTTATTTTTGCTTTATTTGGCCGTTAATATAAAAAAAAAACAATGTCACATTTAATAGGTAACAGTTTTCTTTTTTTTTTTTAGTTTTTGCACTGTATCCCTGAATGGTTTTCCTCATAATAACAAAAGTCAAAGGTTGTTCTGTAGGTTCTTTGCTGTAAATTTAATTTTAGGAAACAGTATTTATATAGTACCTTGGACCTAAAGGATATGAAAACCACTCCCTAAATGATTTGATTTGCCAAACTTTTCCTTCCAAGTAAACTGATTGCTGGAAAAGTCTTCTCACTGCAAACCTCTATTGGATTTTGTGCTAAACTTTCTCCTCCAAGTCTGCCTGTACAGTATATCTACATGTTAGCCTGAGTAATTAGCTGTAAATGAATAAGAGAGGTTGGGAGTCTGTTGCTTGGTACAATAGCCAAGTTTCATGTCTCCATCCAAGAGGAGTCTGAGATCACAGTGTGATGTACAACAGAGAAAATGATTGCACTACACCTTTGGCTGAACATCCCTAAACAATAAGAATACTCTTGCATTGGTCTCATTACAGAAAACAAAACTATCTAATAGAAAGTGCCAGAAGTCAGATAATGTAACTTTGTATGAATGCCATCCATGTGAAATTAGTTTTTATTATTTACAAAATAAAGATTAAGCTATGGCATTGCTTTTATTCTCTGTCTAAGTTTGAAATTTCAAACATTCCTACTTTTGCAATGTGATAATAGGAAAGTCAGAATGGATTTAAATATGAATTATAGGAGTAGGGTGAGAGGGTTTTGTTAAATGTCATTTTTTAGGTTCCATAGATGAAATAACATTAGTATGCTTCCATTTAAATATCTTTTGCTATCTATATTCTTTACAAAATAACTTTACTTACCTTAGAATACTATAAAAAGTCATATGATCTGACTGTTGTATAGTGTTTATGACAGGATGGACTGTTATGGCTTTAAAGCACCCTTTGCAAAAACTGTACAAAATTATTTGTGTTAATTTTTGTCGGTTTCTGAACAGGGTTACATACACAATGGAATACTGAAAAGGCAAAATAGGCAGCTTAGGAATTGAAAAGGAGAATAGAAGTTGATGTCCTATTGCTTTTGAGCTAACCGAGGCTATCCAAACAAATATAGTTGTAGGAATTTTCTGAATGGCAGTGCTCCCGTCATTACCAGTGAAACACTATCCCATATGCATCTGTGAGAGTGCCTGTCCTTAGCTGTGAGTGATAGCCATTGTTTCTACTGAAAACATGCTGTGATGAGTGACAAAAAAAAAGAAGAGCTGTCCACACGTTTTCCTAGTATGCTTTAAAACCCTAAATATAAGGCCATAATAAAAAACTAATTGTTATAAGATGATTAAGTGAAACTACTGTATAACATACTGAGTGCATTCAAGCAAAGAACTGGTAGAACTCAAAAATGTTGTTGCTTCCTTTTTGAAGATTTATAGGGCTTTCTGATGTCTGGCCATGGGAACTTAAGAGCTTCTGCTGTGAATTTGGAAGAACTGGGCAAAACATATTTGATTTCTGTTACTTTTCTGACTCAGTTTCCTAACAAAACCAACATAAGAGTGTTAACAGATAAATACATACTTGAGAATTTAATGCACAATGTTCATAATTGTTTTTAGAAAAATGTTAGAACTGGTTTAATTAATGTTTAGGTGCCTTTGATAGGAATATTTTCTGAGGGTGGAAAGAAATTGTTATAAAAAGTATTTAGCTGGATGTAATGTTCACAAATTTGTTGGAAGGATTCTTGTTTCTTTCATTAGTAAATTACAAATGAATTGTTCCTTATGAAAACCGGAACAAACTAGAACAAGAACAGGTAAAAAGATGATTAGAGAGGATTGCATTATTCTTAAAATCTGCTATATTTACAATTAAAGAAGACAATTTGACTCCTACTGTTAGTTCAGTAAAGAACATTCTAGTATAAAAGAAAAAGTGAGATTTAAATAGAGTTAAAAATAGTCAAAATAGAGTCAAAATAGAGTTCACTATGTAACAAGGTGAAATAAAAATGTGCAAGTGTCTCTCTAAAAATATGAACTCAGATGATGTGTGACATAACCAATGAGTTAATAAAAAAGGGAAGGATAAGTAGTTTTCTGATGA
This sequence comes from Atractosteus spatula, assembly GCF_055471065.1. NCBI lineage: Eukaryota > Metazoa > Chordata > Actinopteri > Semionotiformes > Lepisosteidae > Atractosteus > Atractosteus spatula. The sequence continues at coordinate 4,525,006 of NC_142726.1, read as the reverse complement.
CCGAATACACAGAAGAAGATTACTGTCAAGTATCTTTTCCAATGTAAATACTGTACATTTTACAATTCTTGATAAATCTACACCCTTCCCTTATTTCGTATAACTTTCTGAAATTATACTCAGAGCTTAAGTTCCAGTCTAAATATTTAACAGCCTTTAAAAAATGATCTAAGTTAATTAGCCTCTCGGGACACTGCCTGTGTATATTACAGGTAATATTTTATGCATCTCTCCCCCATTGCACCCAAAGGCTAGACTCTGCAAATCATGTCAAAGACTCTGGCACACACACTGTTTATAGATTTGACTTCCCTCAGGAGAACTCTCTTATCATTTGGAGATCTTTCAGGAAAAAAAAACCCCACCAAAGTGCTACTTTGAATGCTATTCCCATTCCTGAGAAGTTCTGAGTGTGTCTCTCAGCCACTGCTTGTCACATAACAACTGGTGATTTAACTTTCTTTTTCATCAAGAAACCTAAATGAAAGGGAAGAATTTAATATTGTTAGCACAAATTATTGTAATTCAAATCCAAAAATTACTCTAAACATGAATGTGTATTAATAAAGGCATTTTTTTTCTTTCAATGAAAGATTTATTAGAATCAAAATTTAAATGGGTAAAACAATAGGGGGTTTTCTTCAATTGATTAAAAGAATTGAGTCTTTTCAGTCTTGAACAGAGAACAATATAATGAGATCTAATACAGCTATTCAAAATCCTTTACAGGCGTTGACAAAGTCTACCCATAGGACTTCTTCAGAATCACCACTGAAACACGAACCAGAAAAAACTGATTAATAGTGCATTTATAACTGAGAGCAGGAGGCATATCTTTACACAGTGGGTTGTGAGAGTCTGGAACAAGCTGTCTAAACATCATTTTGTTACCCTGGCATCTTTCAAGAAAAGGCTGGATGAACTTCTTGGGTCATTTTTAGCTACAAGCAAGCAAATTAGCTAGATGGGCTGAATGGTCTACTCTTGATTGCAACTTTCTTATGTTTTTGTACAACAGAGCAGCAGAAAAGAGCCTATTCACATTAGCCAGCAACAGTAGCTTAAGTTTATCATGGCAGTAGAGCAGTCACAGACATTTTCTGCTTACATTACACACCTCTGCCCCTGCAGAAGAAAGTGATTTATTGGTGCACATGGATAAAAGTAGTTGACTGTATTTTTTACACTAAACACCACTTAATCTTTTTGAATATACTGTACATCCCGAATGGCATTTTAAAAATTTTTGTGCGGCATAAAATTAACACATTACAATTGCTTTTAGACATCGTGTCTAAATGACTATTTCCTTCCAAACAAAGTCACACGTTTACCATTCTTTGTGCTGTGGTTCCTTCTCTTTTTCTGGCACAGAGAACATGCATAACTAACTGCCTCAAGAAACTTTGGCTTCTGTTGTAGGCAAATATTCAGAATCACTTTGCTGTTACTTGTAGAAAAACTGTGACTGTTATTGCTGTCAGTTGAACCATGTTCATGTCATGAGATAACTCATGGATGAATCTGTAACATAATACATTTACATTATATTCAATGCATTTCAAAATGGATTGGGATTAACAGACTTTTAAATACAAGATGGAATTTATAAATGATATGAATGTAAACAACATTTAATTTTTAGAAACGCTACCTGCCTTTCAGCTGGTGATTAAATAGTTTGTGGTTTTCTGTTAGGATGACAGGGCTCTGACATATCTATCATCCAATTTGGTTCCGCATACCAAATTCATATAAATTAACCTGCAGATTCATGTGGGACATTAGTTTCTTCCTTGCAAAAGCTGAACATTTTCCTCATTATATACTTGTGTTTTCAGAATCTGGTGACCACCGGAGCTAAAAATTAATCTCATGGTTATTAGAGCACATTTCAGACAGGATTTTTTTTAGACCTACAGTAATAATGAATAATACCAATAATATTTGTTTATTTTTTTCTGGAAGTTTCAGTTCCTCTATAGGAAATCATCCTGAGCCATTTAAAAATAACAAAAAAAAGACTGTTCCAACACCAACCACTGAAGACACAATTTACCTGATTTATTCCGAGATAATTTAGAGGAAAGGTTGACGTACATTTCTAAAAATATGTAGAATTAAATTTTCTGTAATAATTTAATCTGTTTGTAACTGCGTTTTGATCATTGCAACATAGTGTTTTTTTCCCCCCTGGGGGATATGCAGTTACATACTGCATTTAGAGTAAATGGCTTATTATGATATTCCCAGTTCTTATGGTTGATGTCATCAGACACACTGACCGTGTATATGGGCTTTGAAGTGACGGCCAAACAAGGCACGCAGGGGTCTGAGGAAGGAGCTGAGCGAAAAGAACACATTTTATCAAGAGAGGTATGCTATTTGTCCACTCCTTCGAGTGATCTTTAGCAGTGGTATGTAATTGAGATGTAAGCTGTAAAAGAAACAGCGTGTGTCCTGGAGGTCTTATTGCGATCTATACCTCTTAAATATCAACAAAGGTTCCACATGGAGATTATATCGCTTGCCATTGGAAATAGTGCCTTGAACTCTGACATCCCTCTGGTGTGAGCTTTGGCTGAACTTGTGTGTGTATGTGTGTATCCCCCTGAAGCCATCCCTCCTGCTCAAAACTTGTTATAGTATGAGGTCTCAAGAGGAAAACTAAGACAATGGTCTCCTCCAGGGTAGTGAAAATGAGCTTTTCACCTATAGAAGCATCCAATGACTGGCAAACTAAAACACAAAGGAAGATGATCAAAATTACGTTTAGTGTTATGTAATGCTGGCCCTGGGGTATCATTACAGTACTGTAATAACATTGCAGGAAGCCCTCCAGATATTTCTTTGTACCTGACCTGAAAATGTGGCTTTATCTTTTCAGGTTTTGTTGTTATTTTATGAATTATATAAGCTTTACCGGCCTGGGGAAATGGAAGACGCGCCAGCTAGCTTTACTCTCTCCAAATTTTCGTCTGTTTTCAACATGAAGAATAATATTTTCATCACCCTAACGGATATCTCTCTGTTCATCCTGATGACCTCAATGAGAATGTAGATGCTTTGCACTTCTCTGACTGGAGAATCCTTCTTGCTCTAGTCTCAGCACAGAACATTTCACTGTATGGTCTACTGTAAGTGGACATGCTTTAAAACGCAGAACAGCAGGCACTTCTTTATCCAATAAGCTGTGGGAGTATGGAGCAGTCAACCTTGCCATTTTCTTGAGGCTGATGCCCTGACATCAGTTAAAGGCTGGATGAGATCCTTGGATCGATTAACTACTACTGCACCTACTGTACAGTACCTAATGGGTCAGATGGCCTGAACCTTGTCTGTAACCTTTCTTAGGTGCTTGTGAAACAGAATTCACACATTTCACATTTCAAAATTTGAAATGAGTCAATAAATTCCACGTTTCAAATTTCGAAATTCAGAATTTTTAAATTCCAAGTTTTAGTAACAGAATGTTCCGAATTCTGATACTAAAGCAGGCACTTGAAATAATCCTTTGGAGGGAATATTCTTTGCAGAACATTGTTTGTTTTGCAAAATTTAAAGAAGGCAATGAAGAGTTGTTGTTACAGGTATCTTAACTTCTTGCTTCAAACGCAATGAAAAGATGATTCCTAAAGGTCCTAAAGTGGGAAAGCCCCATTTTAAAGCATTGAACTCAAATTATTATTATTTAAGTCAAAGTAACAACATATGCTTGCAGGTGATTAAGGGTACAGCACATACTGTACTTTAGGGCGGTAATAAGATATTTCTGAAAAAAGTGTGAGTGCTGCTTTCTGATTCCAAAGTTATTATTTTGGTTAAAAAATTGGGTAACAATTCACCCTGGTGGATCCTGCTTTATTTTCCATTGTTGTTGGCCTCGTTGCCTGATGGCAGAAGTTTAGTTGTCATTTTGGCTTCACATGCCATTATATCCCATGCCTATAAAAACAATATCAGTGCTAAAACAGGGAAAGCAAAACGTTTTCAGTCTGATAGAATGTCATTCTTCCCAGCAATTACTTTTTATCCTGGCACGCATCTTTTTTTTTTCTCTCATGCAGTACGTACAGTAAAAGACACAACCTGTTTGAAATACTACCATTCCGGTACGTACCCCACACTCCAAAATTGTACAGTACATCAGCTTCATCCCCTGACAATATCAGTGTGACATTGGATACATAAATATGTTGTTTTCCTTCATTAAATGCATAGTTAAAGTAACACTTGCACAAACTATTTTAAACATAGTGGATTGTCTAGTGTGATGGGTTCTATTTGTAACATATACTGTAATACTAGTATGTAAGACTATAAGTACCACTTTACTTGGCTGATACCTCTATCCTAAGAAGCTTACACTTGCACCTTTTTATACACTATTTTACTGGACCAATTCAGGTGAAGTACCTTGCTCAGGGGTACAATAGCAGTCTCAGCTGGGATTTGAACCCACACCGTTCCAGTTATAAGTCCATACCCTAGACAGATGTTCCACACTACTGCCTAGCATCTGTAGGCTTAAGTTGAAAAAAAATCAGAAATATCATAGGTTTCACACTGGCTCCAGGGAACTGTGCTTCATGCTCTGAAAAACGCTCACCCATAATCTTTTGGGACTTTTTGGGATTTACTGATAGCAATACACAATACTGTAGCCTTTTGAATTGGATTAAGTGTGTTGGTTAACCCACTGAAGTCAAGCTTCAGTGGTCTTCGAATCAAAAAATAGTAATTGAACTGGTTGAATATATGAATTGCTATTTAATTTTGATCCCTCAGCATCAGAATCCATATTTATATGTATTCATATTGCCATACAGACAAAATATGAATTGATGTTGTTTTTCATTTGACTGCAAAAGATGTCATTTGTCATCAAGTAGTATACAGCTGGGATTATTTTTAATAATATTATTAATAAGTATGCTTTTCTTCATTGGGGCAGTATATATTTTGCAAAAAAAACAGTGCCCTAATTATCTGGCATTTTCTGAAAATAATCATTTAAAATAATATTATCCATTTTATTTATGTTATTGAAGTCTGAAATGCAGTTTTGATTTTCCCTTAGCATGGGAGATGAATGACCCAATTAAAATTATATAAATTGAAAAGATTTTAACTATAATACAACATGCTGTTGATTGTTTTTTTAAATGATATCTTCCATGTGTTCCACACTTAACATTTTTTCTAAGTATCAAAGAACAAGGCTATTGTAAGGTTTTCAAACAATTCTTTGTAAGTTTTCAGAAAAAATATTCAACATACTGTATGGACTTTTACAGTAATATGTTTACTTTATGATTGCTTTGTGGACTGAAATGTGAAATCCAATTTTAATTGAGGCTATAAATTCTCCTTTTACATTTTTGCTTGACATTGATGTGCCAAGTAAGAGGCACAGTCCTAAAAATGCTAAGAATGTACATCATAGTAATATAGTCTTTATTTTCTGCTCAGTCTAAAGTCACATTTGGGCTGTAATTGGAAATAAATTTTAACAGATTGAAAGTAGATAATGTACTGTATGTGATTTTAAACACGCATTCACCTTTTAATCTTCAGAAAACATTAAACACATGCAGAATATTCATTATTGAAAATACTGTACACAGATTTCAATTCCCACATATAATAAGCTGACGCAGTTAACTGTTAGCACTTGTAACAAAGTAGGTTGGTTAAAAATGTTTTGATCTGTGAACCATGAGTCCTCAATGGCTCAGTAAAAATTCAAACCTTTGTTTTTTGTAAACTTGTTTATTTAACCAACTATTTTATCAATTGGTCATTAAAGGCACTTTCCTCAGGTCATGGACAGAATAGACTGCAAAACCTGCAGGACATGACCGGCATACTTGTCATTTTAAATTAATTAATAGGTGAGCTGGAGTGTTATACTAAACGTATTTGACCTTTCAGATTCTATGGCTGTTTGGTTCAATATCAGTGTCTATTTTGTTCCACAGCTTTCCTGGGTTGTCATCCTTGTAGTGTGTCCCTTTTAAAAGAGCTCCTGCCCAGGTGAGTATTCTTCCTAGTCTGAGCTAGTTATTTTTAAAGTCTGAGCTGGAGACTGAAATTGCTGTCAATAAATACATCAAGACATTCCCTTTCTTCAGTAGATAATCAATACGTGAGTCACTCATAATTTCCTAACCTTCTCTGGTCAAGTCTGTGAGAAAGTGAGCAATAAGAAATGTTGCAGTTGTAGTTGTAAAAAAAACCTCAGTAAAGAATTACATTCATCAATTCTGTGACATTGCCTCTGTTATATTTTTTTTAAAATAATTTTTTGTTGAAAAAAGTAAAGATGTCTGCTCTGAGCGAGCTGAGTGTAGTGTCCAGGACTCCCCGGGCTGTGGCACTGAGACAGAGCTGCTCAGAGCTCTTTGGGTTTTCTTGTCTAGGATTCATTAGGACCTCTCAGCGGCGCTGATTAGAGACACACCACACTTCCAGTCAGAGTTAACTCTCCTGTCGGGAGCTGTGGAGCAGTAAGTTCAATGATAAATGGCTTTTGCAGGAGCTGGCCCTCATGTTGTATTCCCTCCCAAGCCAGTGCAGGTGCTGTTGTTGGTTTTAGGGAGGTCAGATGAGGCCTGGGCCATGTCCCACTGTGAGGCCCCCTCAGTGTTTGGGAAAAAAATATTTTAATGTAAAGAATGGCATGATGGGAAGATTACGGCGGGCATTTTGAAACTCCTAAAGAAGGGTGGATTCGGCACTGAAAGGGGAAGTTTTTTTCACGCCAGTGGACTTTAGTCGAGAATCACAGTATGTGGTAAATTTCCTAATTTGACTCAAGTCGAGAAACACAGCCAGAGGGTTAAAGTGGAGGACCATGCACCCTTGGCTGAGGTGAGCCCCCCCTGTGAGGTGAGGCCCGGGGTCAAATGGCCCTGCTGGCCCCCCCTCTTGTAGGGCCTGCCGTTATTTAAAACAGTATTGGTGGGAATATAATAAAATGTCATTGGCAATTGTAAACTATATACAGTACAAAAACAACAACCCAACAAGTACAGTGTTTCGTCACGCTAGTGTTTCTATCAGATGTGCTGTCACTGGTAAAAAACATAATTTCTACACATCTTTCTTGTGTTATTCACTTCACAAAGCATGGCAACCTTTATTAAGTGAACTGCTGGTAGTATCTTTGACATTGCCGTGAGAAACAATGTGGCAATGATAACGTCTTGTGAATGTACTGCTTTGTAGACATAACTTCATTCTTGGCCAATAGGTGATAAAGCATTAATTCCCACTTGCGTGACATGTGAGTCTACTTAATTATTTGTAGCAAGAAAAGACATTGTAAGTTATTATTCACTCATAATAATTCCTCAAAGGCAAGGAATAAACTGGTCATTGGTTTCCCTGCCCCAGCTGCTGAGTTAGATGCAGATGTTTTTATTAATAGGTCATCTACCAGCATGGCCTTATAAATATTTATTTTCGTTGAGCTTGCAATCAGACAATAGCTTTCTGCTGTAGGCTAAATGTGTTCCATGTCAGGCTTTTTTTAGTCATACATTGCACACACAGCTGCAAACAAAACTATTGGCATCCACATTGAAACAATGCTGTATGCTATCTAATCTGGTTTAAGAATTGCTGTTCTTCATAAGGAGTATTTAGAATAGCATCTTTTCAGTGTTTATTGAACACTGATTCTCCCTGTAAGAAACAACAAAGATTCCAAGTGAATTAAGTAACTTTAGAAAGGGAGTACCCATCTGTCAGCTCAACAGATATTTATTGTAAGTCTGGATTTTATGCATTAAAATTTCACATTTTCCTGGCACCACCTATGCTTGTGTATGTATGCTTATCTTACACAATTTAGATTTTCACATCATGAAAGATATTGACATCTAGCGTTATGAGTTTTAACAAGAATGCAAACTTTTGAGTCTTGTTATGCACCAGAACATAATACTGATCAGCCTTTGCTAATTTTCAAAAGATTAAATATATTTTTACTAGGAGGAATTGTGAATATTCTTCCAAATAACTTTAAATACACACACTTAGCATCTTTGCTGAAATATTGTACAGTTAGCCAACAGAACCTAAAACAAATCTGACTTCTATTCCTCAGACTAGCTTAACATTGAAACCCTACAGTCACAGGCTGCCCATTTGTTATATTGTTAAGGTAGTCCTAGCAACACAACTTTTTTGTCTCCCCCTCTTCAAATAATAAATCTTCCTTTTGGCATATCCTTCTTATTTCTTTGTTGTGCTGCACATGAAATTATTTCAAATATATTTAAGTCTTTGTCAGATATAATCATGGATTTGTAGCTACATATATACCACTGCCATGATAAACACATTACCGTCACTTTTGTAATTATTTCTGTTTCCTGGATGTACTGTGCTTTGTTTAAGCCTTATGAAGTTTTTCATTTTATTTTTTTTAAAGGGAATTCCTTGTCCCTGCTGAGACAAGAAAGCATTGTTTAATTTTCTGTTCTTGTCTGCTTTTTGGTCCAGTTCCCTCTATTTGTTATTTGATGTACAGTGTGCTCTTTGATTTTATCTATGAGATTTTTCATTGATTTTCTTCCTCAGAATTAAGAAATCAAGGAATCAGGTTTAAGATACAGTATACTGATAATGCATACAGGTGGGTAGTATGATAGCACAGTGGGTTCAATTTCTGGCGTGCTTTCAGTGTGGAGTTTGTATGTTCTCCCCATGTTTGCATGGGTTTCCTCCCACAGTCCAAAGACATGCTGGTATGTTAATTGGTTTCTGAGAAAATCGGCCCTGCTGTGAGCGTTTATGTGTCCATTTCATTTGTGTCCATTTACAGCACTGAGTGTTTTACTGGAGCAATCGGAGTGAAGTATCTTATTCAAGGATACAGCAGCGGTGTGCCATCCAGAATTTCAACCCACATCCACTTAAAAGCCCTATGTCCCTACCACTACTCCACACTGCTGCCTTATCAAAAATATCCTTGTACTGTAGGGACATTTTCCTTATCTCAATAGTCTGCACTCCTAACAAAAGATACTTTTCCATGCCCCTCTGCTACACAGTTCACTAGATGTCTGCAAAACATTTTTAAGCTTAGTTCCGTCTATATAAGACCTTCAGGACTTAAAATATCCTGGAAGCAATCACACTTTCGAGCAAAAAAAATCTACAGAAATAATCAGATAAAGCATTTTTACTTCGTGAAAAACCTTCATATGTTGCAAAAATAGTGTCATGCCACAGTTCAGCTATTTTTATATTACGTTATTTCAGGTGATAAGTGCTAAGAACCAGTGCTTGTGTCAGATACTCAAGAAGTAATTCAAAGAGAAAAAAATCAGTAAGATGTAGAGGGAAAAAGTAATGTGAGCTTCTATGAGATTCATTTGTTGGAACATAGGCTGCATCTACACTGAGTTTGCACATTCTGTACCTTCCCCTTACACAGATTCTTGGCAAGGCCTAAATCAGAATGCAGTGCCTTTTTACTTGAAGCACAATGAAACAATAATTTTATAGGAAACCCTCCTTAACACCAAACAATATGTCTTCTGCTTTTTTTCATGTGAAAGCAAAGTTATTTCAGGGATTCGTCTGAGAACTGCAGACGAGGATGTTAGCAATAGGCCCAGAAAGCTGAATAAAAAGAATTTTAATTAACTCCAAACTTAGGTAATGACTTTGATCACAACAGAGACATTATTGATCTTTGAACTCCTAATGGAATATGTTCCTCAATAATTAGTACAGTACACTATCTGCTATTGGGATTATAGCCAGTATAATGTTTGGTTATTGCACAGCAATCTAAAACTAGTTTGAAACATTGCACAGTTATTTTCATACACAGCCTGTCAAAGCAAACTGCCTTCTTGGGTCAAGTGCCATTTGCCTAAACCAGTAATCAGTACAATATGATTGCAAAGCAATTTTTATAGTTGTGATGAACTGCATATGATATCTTAACAATCCTTTGGAATGCTTGAAGTAATTGTCAGTGTTTAATTGAGCATTATTTTAGGTGACTTTGGTTTCTAGACAGGGCAGTACTGGGGCTAAGCTGTTTGTACTGCTGACTCACAGCACAAGAGCCAGGAACTAATACATTCCTAGGCTATAGTCTAGGTGGAGTTTGTATGTTCTCCCTGTGTTCGCATTTGTTTTCTAAGGATGCTTTGGTTTCCTCCCAGAATCCCAAAACATACTGGTAGGTTCATTGGCTTCTGGAAAATTGGCCTTGGTGCGAGTGTATGTGTGTCTGTGCTTACCCTGCAATGGACTGGCGTTCTGTCCAAAGCGTACCCTGCCTTGTGCCCGTTGCTTGCTGGAATAGGCTCTGGCACCTCGGTGACGCTATATTGGATATAGCAGTTAAAGAATAGATGAATGGATGGATAGTGCAGCCAGCATGCACAGGGGCAAACTCCTTAATGTATGACTGTGGCACGTTTGCACAGTTCCCTGTAGCCTTTTTTCAGCCAAATCATCCCCCTTTACCTCAACCGACAAAAGGTTTTATTTAACAACCCCCTCTCTCTCCACCTGGTAGACCTCTTGCTTCATTAAAACGTCAGTCCTGATTAAGCAGAATATGGCATGTGAGATCTTGTGAAATCTGACCTGAACAACTAAAAATGGGAGACTGCAACAAGTGCTTGTAAGGCATGTACACACATGTCCAAAATATAATTGAATTTATCTGAGCTCTCCAGGATGGTGAAATAAAACAGCACATCATTTTCCTGTTTTGATAAGTAGTTGTGACACATACTGTACCATCTTTTTATGTTTTTTTGACAATGTCCCCTAGCAATATTGAAACACCCACCATTCCCCTTTGATTTAATGACATTTAATATTATTCAAGTAACAGTAGTGAACATGAGTAGGGCTGAATGAGGTTGTTGATTTAGAATTGAAGACTGATATCCATCTGAGAATTTAGAAAGCTATATTTATAGATGAAACATATTGCTCGAGTCATCCCTGAAATTCACCACCATCAAATGCAGTAAATTAAATTAATCACCAAAATTAACATGAAGAAGAACAATTATAAAAATATTAAAAAGTTACAGTACACATGAGAAGAGGCCATGGACATGTATCCTGTTATTGTTTGTTAGCAGCTAATTGACTGTTGATTCATGATTGAAAATGAAAGGCTGCACAACAATAATAAGCAAATAAAAATATAGTACTAACAACAAATGAAGCTTTGTAAATAGAAGCTAGTGGTTAGATTATTAAAAAGAAGTTGTCAGTGAAATATAGAACAATGACTTTAACACATTTGAAAGAACCACAATTTAGCATGATCTTGAAAATACACTTTCTACCGTCGTTATGCATGTATCTAGGAGAGGAGCAGTGCCAACAGTGCAAGATCAGTAGTGCTTAATGCTTTTCCTTGTGTGTGAATGTGTGCGTGCAGAGAGTGAGTCTGCTGTACTGGTGATAAAGAGGCAGGCAGCACCAAGGTCACAGATGGGCTCTAGAGATAAGAAAGTGATGGCCAGTAAGCCGAGGTAATGACTGGTATGACCTTTATGAGTTTCCCTTCATCAAGGTGCACCCCTTTCATACTGATTGAATAATCATTGCACGAATCATTACATTTGGTTTGAGTAAGGCTAATAACAGTAAACAGATATTTTGGAAGATTGTATGAAACCAATTATTCAAAAATATATCTGAAAACATACACAGCTACAAACAAAAGAATCTTGAATGGCAACAGCTCATGGAAACTGATTAGAAGTCAGTGCTGTTAGCTTTAAAGGAAGATGTATTTCTGGAAGAAGCGCTCCTGCAGAGATATAGTATACTGTATCTGCTTTTAATAAACTTCTTTAAATGAAAAAGTGTCCTCATTTCTGATAGAATATTTGAAGATTAGACAGAAAGTACAATTAGGCGTGGTTCTTAAAAATCAAAATATTACTTTATATGCAGGTGCAAAGGATTTACCAGATTTGAATGCTAAGTGTGTTTAACAATTGTACTGTATTAAAGCCAAATCACCACCAAACACAGCATTTTTCATCTTTGCAGGCTTATTCTTTAATGTCTATGGTTGCTAAAATGGCATCCACAGCAGTGCAGCCTTTTAATCTTCCCAGTTTAAGCTGTTAGGTTTTCCAGTACTAGACCCAAAATTCCACTGTCCCAGAATATCAGTTGTTCACAGTCAGTGCTCATTACTGCAGCTTTCAGTTTTCAGCTGCTGTTGGCGGTGTCAGTAATCCCTCCCCTTGACAATAACATTGTCTCTTGTAAAATTTTCTTGAATTATCTTGACTTAAGATTTTATCAAATGATCTGTCAAACAGTCAGGGAGTCAAAAGGCTGGATTCAGTTTTTTATTCATAATTTGTATTAATAACATCAATATGAAAACCTTTAGCTGCATACTCTGTATTGGGTTTTATTAGATCAGTTTTGTTTAAGAGTGGGATACAGTTGACTGACAGGATAGTAACAATCACTGCTTTTTCCAGCTGGTTTTCAGTTTGTGCTGCATAGTGGAAGAGGAAACAAACATTTTCAATTTTTTTCCACACCAATTTTGGTAACCTTACTCAATTTCAGTTCAATTGGTTTTTGATCTATGTCTATAAATCATGGAGGAACCATGTAATTTATAAAGCTTCAATTTAAATTAGTATAATACAATCTCTTTCTGGACCTTAAAAACTCTTAAATGAATCATACTGGAGCTTACCAAACCATAGCCATTATCCAGACATTGTAAGCTTGTTAAGAAGTTGTGAAGAAGTGTTTTTTTTATTATTAGTCTTGAACATTACTAGGGCAGAGTTTTATAAGTTTGATTTCTGGTTCCTGGAAAAATGGAGCACATTTGTTTGTGACAAATTGTATGATTAGAAGTGTGTCATTTTTATACCAGAATTCCATGGAAACTGGGTCTTAAAACAATGTTCTTTTCAAAGTCTTGTATTATTCTTTAAAAATGTAAAGTCTCATTCCATTTTGATCTAGATTTAAAACCTTGCAGAAGACATTCTGTCAAAAAAACATATTGTCTGCTATTATTTTGCCACATCTATTTTTAAAGCCTTATTGCACAACTTTGAATAATTATGACATCCATCAAAAAGCATGACATTTCATGCTTCAAAAATCTAACTAGTTCTTAATTGAAGGTCTTCAGTGATCATAAGACCACTTTGAGCCACATTACAGGATTCCTATTGTATTGATTTAGAGGTTCATGTATATGTACATGTATTCATGTACAATATAACCAAATTACTGAAAGAAAGTGAAATTAACGTTTAACATTGTTTTAGCATTGTTCCTATAGTTTATGAAATACATTGAAGTCTGTGCATTTTGGTGCCTGCTTAAGTCTTTTTCCTTAAACTAAGCTGTGTCTTGATAAATACAGAATGACATGAACACTGGTCATGTTAGAAGGTGGTCCTTCTAAAATAGTAGACAAACAGGTGAACAACATGTGGATAATGTAACAATGTTGACTCCAAGGAAAGTGAAAGTTTTCTGTGTCCATTTCTGCATGAAAGACAGGAATTTTTGGCATCTCAGTTTTCCTGTTTTAATCTGTCTTCTATATGCAAGTGAAAGCTGTGCTATTTCTCCTGACACCACTTATGTGATAAAAATTCAACATTACATCCAGCAATACTTTGTGCACTTCTTGGTTTTTTAATGGTCTCCAAACAGGAAACCTCAAAGGAAACCTCTAGCACAGAAATTGTAACGGGAGCCAGTCCTGACTCCCGTGTCGTGCGTAGTTTAGGGCCCTATGCAGACGGTATAATTGGGAAGTGACTGGAAAAGGGCTAAGGGGAAAACGCGGTGAGGAATGGAAGGGATGGCGAACAGGGGGCGGTGCCGACAGTGATCAGGTGCAAGGGGGGAGCGCAGGCAAACAAGTCCAAAACTGTCCAAAAATCCGGGCGCAGTCCAAAATCCAAAGCCTGGTGATCCATCCAAGACAAGACAAGGTTAACATCTGGAACGGAGTAATTGAGTAAAGAACAAGAACAAGAACAGACACCCAAAAATACATTAAAGGTTATCATGTACATTCTATGAACAACTGTACTATTATTGATAACCCATCATTTCTGTAAAGGAAATCATAAGGATGGTGGGTTATACATTTAAAAAGAAGCAAGTTAAATTCATTTATATTGTATAACTATGGAGGCCTACATGACAGAAAAACAAGCAACATTCAGCATTAAACATTTAAAACCATAAAACGACCAGAAGCCAACAGAAGACACAGCTGGAGGTATGAAGGGCAGAGTTAGTATTGGCTGCTGCTTGGTGGAATTCCTGTATCCCTGTGCTTATTCCTAGCAGAATATGGTGTTAATTCAGTCTGCCTCTAGCATCACACAGGATCATAAACGTGATTGATCACCGCACACAGAGACGGTGAATTATTTATGGATCTGTAGGGATGCTTAGAGAGCTGCATTCTGACAGCCCGTTACTGGGAAAGGAACCAAGGAATGAGATGGGGAGAAAGACTCAGTCAGATGGAGAAATAGTCCTGTTATGGTGCTGGGATGTGTAGTTTTTAATCTAAGAGACCCTTTCCCTTGGCTGAACTTTAGGATAAACCCATTTTAGGCACAAATTCAAGATAACCCTAATGTTATGTTACTTCTAACATACTTTACTGTAGTCCAAAATTAGTCGCACTAAACATGCTCACAAGTAGGAATGTTTCTCTTCCAAGACCACAGACTACATCATTCAAAAAGAGCTGCTTTGCACAGTTCAAGCCCTCCCTGAACTGATGTAGTTCCTCATTTTATTTACTACTGTGTTTACTACTGATGATAAGGGACTGGTGGCCTACATTTTTGTTCGTCTCATTAGTTGAGACAGTGGAAAGTATTAAATGTCTGAATTGAACTTCCACAGAAGTTCTGTATACTGTATTTTCTGGTGTGATTTACGGGATGTAGAATATTTTTATTGTTTCTGAGGGACTTGGAGGTCAAGGGCAAAGCTCTATTGCAGTTTTAAAGATTAGCAAATTGGAGTGATTTGGATGACGTCATGGCAGTAAGGATTTGACATCTGCATTTATACAAATTCTAGTAATACTAGATGCAGTAAAACAGTTTAAACAATAAAACCACAATTTCATTACCACCTAATGCACTTCAGTACTATATGTATTATCAATATATTATCATATATTCAATACTAATTTATTATAATACCAGCCATCAAAAGTTTTCTTATTAAAATTAAGTTAATTCCCATTTTTGGCCTATATTTAGTGTTCTTTTAACATGCTATATATCCCTAATTCAGAACGTTTGCGAGCCTTGGTTATTGTTCACTAGTATATATTTCTCCTTAGTTTTGAAGACAACTTACTTCTTTATAGTTCTATACTGTATCTTATTTTTAGAGATTATATCCGGGGTACAATATTTAACAGCAGTTCTCCTGCGGTTTTGGGATCCATGTTGAGCTTGATGGCCTAATGTTATTGGGTCCAGGTCTATTCTGCGTACTTCAAATGGCAATAATGCAATTGCTGCCCTTGCAGAAAAGTTTCTACATCTGTGTACCGTATGTGTGGAGTCTTTGTACATGTTTCAATATTGATAAATGTTCTTGATTTTATCACTGTCCATGTTGATACTATTCATTGAAACACATTCAACTCACCCAGAGTTTTATTCAAATGGTCTTTATATTATTTTTAAGCTTGCTCCTAATCCTCCTATTTTTACAATATCTCACAAATATTGTGAACAAAATTTTCACACAGTGAAAAGGCACCCCCACCGTATTTGGGTAAACCTCGCATTTACTCTAAGAAACCATTTTTTTTTCTAAGAAACATAAGTGTCACGATCGCAAACCCCTCCTCTTAAGGAGGCTCCAGCCCTTTCTTGTTCTGCACTCATCCCATGCACCTGCCTCCGGTTCCTGCCCCTCGTCCTATAAAGGCCAGGCGTCCCTGCCAATCTGATCTCAGCTCTGGTAGATGGACACCCGGAAGCCCACCTACCCACGAGTCCAGGAGCGACTCGGAGGCATCGGCTTCTACAGCGTCCTGACCTTCTGGGTCCGGGACTGGAGCATCTGGTCCCGTTACCCCCTTTTATTCCCCCGACCCTCAGCCGGATCCCGCTCCGGCTTTTAACTCTGTTTGTCCGTCAGGATGGATCACCCGGTGTTGGACTTTTGCTGCACTCATGGATTTGCCTCGGATTCCCTTGGACTGTTTGCCTCGGCCACACCTCCCCCGAAAACCAGTGCACCATGGACATGCCCCCTGTTTTCCTTCCAGCCCCTTTGCATGCTTTTTTCCCCGTGATTTCCTCACTCCCCCCAGATTGTGTTGTCTGCATAGGATCCTGAAAGAACGCTTCGTTACAATAAGAAAATATTTATCAGTATTCCTAATCCATTACGTACTCTAAATCACATTTTCAAATTTGCCTTATAGTTCAAATAACCTATTAATTAAAAGGGGAGCTCTGCAATGCTTGCTGCTTAGCTGACATTTCATGTGAAAGTCATGACAGCACAAGAAGGAAGTCAAAGTGCATCCAAATCATAAATACATATAGAACAAGAGGAAGTAAGAGTTTATGAAACACTGGATGACTGGCGTCAATGCTAAACCTCATTTAAAAATGGCTTTGGAGAATTCTAAAGCTACCATTCCTGTAGCAGGAAATTACTCTCACACACACCAGAACTTTGGTTTCTCACAAATTGGATCCTATTGACTTGAAAACCCCTCAGCCTGGAGGTAAAGCAATATTGCACTGCCTCCAGGAAGCAGTCCTTGCATAACTGCCTGAAAGAAAAGTTAATCAGCATCAAGTGTTAAGTCTGGCTCTCGTTCCTCATTCCTTCCTCCTGGAGATCTGACTCAGGAAAAACTGATGAGAAAGAGCAGCGCTCTGGCTGGAGACCAGCCTCCCGCTGGGAGAGTAAAGGGGGGAAAAGGAGAAGGCAGCCCAGGTTGATGAACAGGCCACGTCAAGACACACCACAACTCCCCCCAAAACATGTGAAAGTCAAAACCACAGGTTCTAAAGACCATCTTTATTCCATTCCATGCCTCAAGATATTATTGGAATGTGTTTTAATGATTTCTCTTCTAGATTAGACACCCCTCCGTCCCAATATTGATGGGCCCTTCCTTCACTTAAAATCAATATACAGCCTAAAAATAAAACAATATACTGCCTAATTGAATAAATGAAAAATTGCATGCCAATAATCACCTCATTATCCCAGCATTTAATGAAATACAATTATTATTGCATTACAAGTTATGAGGCTATTTCCCAGAGGCAGAGAGTAGTTCCTAAAATAATAACCATGTTTATAGTCCGCATTGAGAGTGTATATTCTTCTGTGAATGAACATTACCCATACACCATTTTCCTTTTGCACAAATTGACACATTAATGACATGCAATTTGCTTTTTGAAACAAACTTGATATTCTCAAAATCAAAAGTCTGCAATTGTATTGGGAAAAGAACCACCATTTTTCACATATATAGGTAGTGTAATGTAAATGAATGTTTTCTTACTGTATATTTTGCCCTTATCTGCTTTAGCTCTTTAGAGAGGGCATAATCTTACAGACAGTACCTACAGATAGTAAAAATAAGTCCTGTAAATGAGTATTATGCCTCAGTACATAACTTTCATATTTGGCATCCATTAATCCAGCTTCTGTGGTTCCACATCCAGCTCTGGATAGGTAAATGCCCACACCTGACACTTATAATAGGAGGTAATTGATTAATGACTAAGAATTTGGTACCGAATTTAGTTTTTGGAGGAAGGTGCAAAGTCTGGATGTTTCTTCAATGGTTTCTGGTTTTGTAAGATGCTTTGGATTCTAAAGATACCAATCAATACTGTACTTTGCATCTGGCATCGAAACTTAGATCCACTAATACTTGTTTTAAGAAAAGAAAAAAACAATTATTATAGTACCTTAAATTTGACCTTGACAAATGTGACCTATTGACCCTAATTTTAAGCTTGCAAATAATTTCCAGAGTCTACATGGACTGGTTTGGATGTCACCTGCCATTCTGGAAATACAAAAAAGTGATCGGTTGGGATGAATGTGTCATATATTGCTGTCTGTTGTGGTTTCAAGTTCAGCTGAAGTAAAAAGGTATGCTTTTTTCAGCACAGTGCAGAGTCTACATTAGTTTGCATAAGCAAATCACTCAATCAGGCACTAATTGTGTCAAGACAAAACCAGCATGAACAGATGAGGACTGGAGAATGAAATATCCTTTCAGCCAGGTGATTTTGGTTGCCTTAGGTTTAAGGCAAATCCTTTATTGATTTATAAGTCACTTGAGAAGAAAACCCTTTTTATAATGACAATGTGGCAAACTATGCATAGTTTCATAGTTCCAGGCCATTTACTGGAACAATCTGAGTGAATTACAATGCTCAAGGGTACCACAGCAGCAGTTCACAAGAGATTTGAACCCATGACTTACTGGTCCAGATTTTAGAGCTCTAACCTCTACTCTACATTAGTGCCCATGTTGGATAGAAAAGGGAAAAAATCACATTGTGGCTGCCCGTAATGGAAATGACCTTTGGGGTAAAGAGAATTCAGCTGTTGCTGCTGTCATGCCAGGATTATAAAAGAAAAAAAGTGCCTTGGTCGTGCTTCATTTTCAGTGACCTAATATAAGGGTCACATTTCTAACTTACAAAATAGCATTAAAGTTTTGTTCAGTAATAAAGAGTCAATTCATGCCTTATAGGCAGAGAGACTTTGTTCTCATTCCCAGCAGCTGAAGAAGTCAAGTTGCACCGGAAAACGTTTATGTTGAGTTAGAGATCCAGTTCAGTAATCTGCTTTCCATTTATCGTGTCTTTTGTGTAGTATTACAGAGTATGCTAATGTAATATACACATAGCAGCCATTCCTGTTCAGTGCCTATAGCACTGGGAATCTTCAAGTCTACTGTTTTTTCTCATGCGTATTGAATAGCTTTTGGTATGTTGTTTGCACAGGCTGGGGAGATTGTTCCAGACTCCCGACCGACCCTCTATGTGAGGTGTCTTCTGTTTTGTGTCCTGAATACTTTTAAACCTGATTTTCTCTTGTGTCCTAGAGTGCTTGTACAGTACCTTTAATCTCCTCTGTTCCACAATGAAAAAATTCGGTTACCTTAATCAGTTGCTTATAATCCTTAATTTGTTGAATATTGCTAAACTCCTGCAGTTTCATTCCAACTGTTCACAAGAATAGAAAAATTGTATTCATGTTATTTTTCTTAAAATTATTTTTCTAATTTTACTAGTCAGCTTTAACTCTTAAATCTCATTAAGTGATAGATTTATATTTATAGAGCCTTGCAATGCAGAGAAAGACAATGGAGTAGTGCTCAAAACATTTTTTAATAATCAGAAAGATTACTATAATTAATTTTTTTCTGTTTTCGTGGTAGTAAGAACGGTTTACAGCTATATAATAAAGCTGACTTTATTGTAGAATTAAGAAAAATACTTGAAAAGCCAATTTGTCAGATTTTAAATATTTGTTTATGTATGTACTGTATATTTATTTGTATATGTATGTTATTCCATACATTATTAGTATCTATCTATCATCAAAAAAAAAAAAAAAAAAAAACTGCAATTTCCCTCACGGGATCAATAAAGTATCTATCTTATGGTAAAAAAACAGAAGAATAAATTTACAAGAATGCATTGTTAAAAACAGGCAACTTTTAGTCATCACAAACAAAGCACAGAGTAGTTTTGTATTGCTGACAGACTAGCACTTAGCACATGATTAGTCTGTGTAACTAATAACTAATATATGTCTCTTGTGTATCACTAATAAGGCATGTGCTAGGTATTTAACAGCTCAACAAGTTAGGTTTCACTAATAAGGAAGTAACACACACCTACAAGTCGCACCTTTAATGAAGTGTTACCACAAATCAGTAGCAAAGTCATATGATTTTTTAAGAGCTAGAAAATGGTGAATGTTCCACACATTGTTGTATGAGCAACAGTATTTCATCACATTGTATCTGTTGCTGTATGAAAAGCCTGTTTATTTAATATGGGATTCCTGTTTACCAGGGCACAAACAGCCAGTGGCAGTGGGGTATGAAGCCAGCATGTTGCTGTTGGGGTGTGCTGTCACAGTTGTGTCATTAGGTGCAGTCCTACTTCTTCCCAAGAGAGGCCACTCTAATCATAATTCTTAGTGCCGAATGAATGGGGTATACAGTATAGTTGAGACAGTGGTCTCTCTCTGTGTGCAGTGTTCTGATGGGTGCGGTGATCAGATTACTGTGAAAGGATTGTGGCAGTGCATAGCTACTGAATAGTCTTGTTTTGCCAACTTGATCTATAACTACAATGTACTCCTCTACCACACTTATCAGACACCTAGAGACTTAGCTCGAGCTTTATACTTGCATGACCACTGCATGGTCTCTGATACTGTAATTCCCACACCTTTGGTGTATAGCTGTTATAGCCTGTGGGTTCCATCTGCCTTTAGCTTGTTCCATTTCTGTTCTTTTTAATTTTATGTGCAGTAGAGGCAAGTGCTTCACAGTTTGTGCTGTAGCACAAGCCTGGCAGTCCTGGAATGTGATTTTGTTTGTTTTAACAGTTTTCTGGATGACTTTGTGGCACTGGGACTGTGGATGGATCTGTAATGTTTTGCCCTCTGGTGTTGTCATTGCAATCACCATGCAGTTTGGTTTTATCCTTATAAATAAAGCGTCTATTGTTCAGCTGGAGTATTTGTTTTCTCTCATTTGGCTTCAATAGTACTAGCTGTAAATTTATTGAAAGCTGCTCAGCTCTTTTGCACTTTTACTGTTCAGAGGTCTATAACTTTTTTAGTGAATCTTCACTATTTTAGATTAAGCATTCCAGTTGTATGAAAGAAGGAGTGTTTCTCTTTCAAAGACCACAAAGTACATCTTAAAAAAGCGCTGCTTTGCACAAAAACAGACATCTAGTACTGTGGGCTTTTTTTCCCAAAGTCAGCAAGAGTCGGAATTGTGCCATTATAGAGGGTGAAAAATCAACAGTGCCTCAAGCCAGCTTTTGTACAAGTTAATTTCTGCAATAAAGAAAGCTTTTTCTCTTATTTAATAAAATGTTATTTTTTCACAAATTAAAATCAGCTGTGTACACTAATGGATAAATAAGTTCACGACTGGGGAATGTATTTTCTTTCAATATAAAATTAGTAATGCTTTACAAAGCACAATGGTGTAGCACTTTATTTCAACAAAACAACTAGAAGCTTCCCGCCCTTAAGTTTTGATTCTGGTGGGTGTGATATTTCCTTTCAAATTCACTAAAGATCTGTCTCTCATGAAAAAACAAATCCAGGGAAAATTTGGGGATTTTAGATCTAGATAAAAGACACATTCAGCTTTAAATTAGCTTCAGGTGAAGTCATCTTGTGTAAGTGGTAAATTCCAATAGAGCTGCTTTGGATCCAGTAGAATGTATTCACATAAAGCTTGCTGTCAGACGGGTGCCCTTGTTCTTCTAAATATGCCCCTAGGGAAAATATACAATGTTACTCTAATTGAACTTGGAGACACTTGAAGGAAATGGATACTATACCTATAAGACTGATTTTCTAGCAGAAAATCGTGAAGAGTTGACAAAACATGGAGATCTCTCAACATGTTGTTGTGCAATGCATTTATTATCTGCCATTTGAAATAAACCAAACTCAGCCTCATGAAATACTCCCATCAGATTCCCATGTGTCTTTTAAGTATTATTTTACTTCATAATCAATGGGGCACAGTTTTCAGTTTCACAAATCTAAATTAATTGCCCTGGTGCTTTTGCCATATTATATCCCTCATTGCTGAATGCTGAATCCCCTACAGTGTGTGCTGTCTTTCCCTATCTCTGTATCAAAGTAATATTAAGTTATACTGTACTAAAAAATCATCCATACGTGAAGTTCATGTAAACAGGTTTTTGTGTACAGAAAAGAAACTTAAAAACAAACAAATGAAAATCTGAATGTATACGGTGACTCATGTATCCTAGTTTCCCTTTGTCACGATCGTCATTCCTCCTCTAGATGGCACTCCGACCTTTTTGCCTTTTTGTATTTTAGTTTCATTATTACGTTCACCTGCCCCTTGTTCCCCGTCCATTATTTAAACCTCATGCCTCCGAAGCTCAGGGCTCTGCATTGGAAGACGGACGCCCGGAGGCCTGCCTAGCATCAAGTCGCCCCACATCTACCGCTCGAGGGCACAGGCTTCAGAACGGCATCCTGACCAGCTGAGTCCGGGGCTCGGAGCGCCTGGCCTCGTTACCCTGTCTTTAACTTCCATGTTCCTGGTTCCAAGTCCCTGTTCCCTGTTTTTATTCTTGTTGTTGTCTTGGATGGACCACCCGCTTTTGGATTATGGACTGTGCCCTGGTTTTCCTATTCGGACTGTTTTGGACTTGTTCGCCTGCGCCATGCCCCCTGAGCACTGGATCACAGCCGTCACAGCCCACCTGTCTGTCATCCTGTCCTGATCCTGCCGGGTTTCCCTTGGTGTCCTACTCCAGTCATTTCCGGATTATACCGTCTGCACAGGGTCCTAAACTACGCATGACACGGGAGTCAGGACCAACTCCCGTTACACCATTAAAGGAATGCATGATGTTAAGTCAGCAGAAACTTTCTTTAATCCATACTGCATGTTGTATCTCATATTGACAGCTATTATTCTGTGCCTGTGGATTTGCTTCTGTATCGTCAGTCTCACAATTGCAGTTCATCCAGAAGCTGGTGGCATTTTTTTACCAAAATTCAGACTAGAGACTTCATTAGTGCTACCCTTAAATGTTATTTTTTGTTGTTGTTGCTGTTGCCAGGAAAAGAGTGCTGCCCATCTTGGCTTCATCTTATCTGTTTTGCCTACATGAAATACCCCTCCCTGTGCATTTTATAGGCTTCAGACGTTTGATTACTCCTAGAATGTGATTTAAAACAAGGAGTGGCAGGTCTCTTAGTTACATTATAACACACAGTCTGCATCTGTTTCTAAAATTCCAACCAAAACTTAACTCTTCAAGTTGGCATTTTCATTGCTGAAATATGCCCTGAGGTCATTTGTTGTGTAAAAAGCCCCAACTGTGAAAAAAGCCAACTATTTAATCCAGTCCCACATTAAGGTATTATTACACTAAATTGTTACAGTCTTTGTATTGCTTTGTTTAAGACTTTTACAGCTTACCTCAGTTAAGTGCAAATCTAACTTGAGATTCCTTTCCATGCTAATTAATTTTTCCACCTCAAACCTAAAAAATTTGGCAAGCTTGTACTGTAGCTTAAAAATGATTCAGCATTTGGCACAAGTGGAAACTATGTGGAAGTTTAAACAGAGACTACATACAAGTCACCCAGCCATTAATGTTGAGATGCTTGGATCTCTGAGCAACTATCAGGCAAGCAGGCTAGATGGGTCCTCCCATTTATGAGTCTTATTATGTTCTTATACCATTTTTTACACATTTGATACGATATTATTGTGCTGTACTTTTGCAGTTTTCTTTCCTCTTCAATCTTTTGGTTTGAGCACGCATTGGTAGAATACTAGACTACCAAATGTAACAATCTGTAGGAAAATAACATTGGACAATAATGCAGTGCCAAAAGCAAAAATATTCTGGTGAAATTGGTAGATTCAGTCAGTTCACTCAGAATGAAGTAAAAGCTACCAAGGATAGCGGTTCCCTCCTGGACTTCAGACTGTATGAATCGGAGTGAAAACAAAGAAATTCAGATAAAAGGACAGAGAAAGTACCAGACAGGCTGTAACGAATACCGTGTCCATGAGGTAGAGGAAGGACCCTGTGCGTTGTTCTGAGAGCTTCAGGAGATTGTTGGCTACTTTTCCAAATCGCTGGGCTGAAGTCGGAGTCGAAGGATGAAGGTAGGATGTCGAAGACCAGGGTTTCAGTCAGAGGGGATCGAAGGCTAGATATCCAAATCGCGGGGCTGAAGTCGGAGTCGAGGACGAAGGAAAAATATTCAAAGACCTGAGTATCAATCTGAAAGAGAATGTCTCAATAGCAATGGCGAAGTAGGAGCTCCAAGGATAGAGGCTAATACCGAGCGCAGACCTGAGGGTGATGAGGATTCAGATTCCCGGGAAGTGGAGGGTTTGGTAATTAGTGTGGTGTCATGGTTAGATAATTGATCAGTTCTCTGGCGCTTGCTGGAATTACCCATAGCTGTGGTGGGTTTAGAGAAAGGTCGTTTACGGTTACTGGTGGACACGACACAGGCAAAGTGACAGAGGTTACCCTAGTGTCTACAAGAGAGCCTGCACTGGAGCCTCCCCTTTCGTAAACTTCTCTGGGGTAGTGGGGTCTGTAAGGGGCTTCTCCTGGTGGAATCTGGATATTAAAGTTCCTGTCACTCAAGACAGGGCCTTTGCTTCTGTAATGAAGCTCCTTCACATTATCTTGGACACGCTAGAGCCCATCTGCTCAGATTCTGCCACTGTCTGGGCCGGGTGCACTATTAAACTATGCAAATAGAGCTTGGAATTCGCAGAAGAAACTGTGGCCTTAAATTCTTGCATACTTTTGTGCAAGATATGCAATAGGTCAATGTATTATTATCTGATGTCCTCTTCCCAAATCTTTTTTTTCCTCCATGTGACCACCCTGTTTTTGAGTTTTGTCCAGTACTGTATATGCAACAGCAATGCAGAATTCAAACATATCAGAGCAGGTGGTTTAAGTTTCTTTACAATCTCAACCGCTCATAGACCACTATGAAATTTGGAACACCCAAGTCTCCAACTCTAACATTATCAACTTGGGCCTGCGCAGTTTTAGAAATTAGCTAAGGTGTCAAAATTCACAGAACGCTGCCAACATATTTTAACATGACTCTGAATCCATTTTTACCTACAACCGTACAGATGCATCTGCTCATATACTGAAACAAACACTTTGATTCATGCCAACACCTAAACCTGTTAATCATAAATTCCAAAATCAATATTGGTGAAGGTTTTCAATTGGGTAGATGTGGAAAATCCCTAGAAGCTTAAAACCTGACTTCCAGGTGACAGGTTCAAGACAGTATTTGATCAGTTTACATTTACATAAATGTCTTTCACAATGCAGGCTTCCCATTCAACAACATGAAAACATAATAATGTTGCAGAGTAATCTGTATTTGGACTGCAGCTTGTCCTGCTTTATGTCAGTGATCTAAATTTTGGCATAGTTAGGAAACAAATCAAGTTCACAGATGATGGCAAGATAGGAAGATTAGTAAACTGAAGAAGGAGCTAAGGAAATTCAAAAAGATTTAGACCAGTTTCATGACTTGGCACACGCCCGGAAGATTACATTTAATGTAGACAAGTTCAGAGTGTTACATGCAGTTAACGGAAAAACTATAAATATAGAATTGTGAAACACTGGGCTAGAAGAAGCCAATGAAAAAGACATTATGAGTAAGTTTGGAAGACATAAAGGACCTTGATCATAAGGAGCTTTGTATGTTTATATACTGTAGCCATTTTCAAGTATAACTTCATACTGTAGATACTGTAAATAATGTAGTAAATTTAGAATAGATGTAATATGCACAGAATGCCTAGTGTGAGAAAGCAGTCATTGCATTTTTTAAGCCATATGATTTAGTAGAGGAAAGACCAACAGATAAAGAATTGTGAAAAACAAGCCTTGAAATAATATGTGCATGCACCAAAATCATCGCTATATCTTTCAAGTCAAACACAGGTTTCAGCCTAGCAGTATTTCTGAGGTGCTAGAAGGCATTTTTATTAACTGAAGTGAAAATTCTAGAACTGGTATATGTAGAACAGCTGTGTGCAGTTCACTGAGTTAAACTGAACTCTCAATGACATACAGTATTAGCCAGGCTGGGGTCTTCAGCTGCACCACATCTGATTTTGTTTAAGTCAGCAAGTGTGTTTAATTAGAGCTCTGTACCAGTGCTTAATTGAGGAGGTTATTGGTTGACTAATTGAGGTTAATCGTTATCGGAACACATTTCTCAGCCATTTTACCTGGCTCACAGTACTTTTGTGGGCTTCTCAACTATATTCTCGCAGTGTACTGTATATAATACAATATCTGATACAATTCCATTGTTGTAAAATGAGACAGCTGTGGCTCTCTTTATTGACAGCAGTTTGTTGTGTGTAGACATCTTGATGTTGGGGTATTCTTGATATGCCATCCAATGTGACCTTACAGTATATAGCAGAGCTTTTCAAACCTATTTGAGGTTTATAGGTAATTATTCAACCATTCATTTCTAAAGTCTTGGAACAAGTTGTGAGCAATTAAGATGGTGATTCGTTACATTAAATAATTTTGAGATCATTTAGAACAAAACCGTAAGGACTAGATAAGTCTTCAAGGAACAGAGTTTCCATAATTGATCACATCACTTGCTTATTTGATGGACCATAGAAGATTGGAAAAACTTTCCCTGGTCCATGAATCTGTCCTGCTGGGTGTCAAAAATGCAGGCTGGTGGTGGTGCTGTAATGGTGTGGGCTGTTTTTGTGGCACACTTTGGGTCCCTTGATACAAGTAGAGAACCGCTTGAATGCCACTGAACATTTTTGCCGATCAAGCACATCTCTTCATGGTAGCAGTGTACCCACATGCAAACAAGCTTTTTCAGCAGGGTAATGTTCCATACCACAAAGCTAGGAAAGTCCTAGAATGGCTTCAGAAACATGACAGTGAATTCAACTTTAGTGCAGTGGCCACCCCAGTCATCAGATCTCAATCTAATCAAGCATCTGTATGAATAAGCGCTTTGGAGTAGAGACCAATTAGCGGATAATTTGCAACAACTATGGGACATGTTGGAGTCAACATGGGCCAGCATCCCTATGCTACACTTTTGACACCTTGTTGAGAACATACCTCAACGAATTCCGACTAGTCTGAGGGCAAACAGGGGGACAATTTTGCTATTAGGTAGATGTACCCAATAAAGTGGCCACTCAGTGTATAATATTAGCTTATTGTGAGTATCAACATGACCATGTTTGGAGACGCTTACTTTATAGGAATCTTTTGTAAATTATGAATTACAATGGTTACAACAGACTAACAATAAACTAACGACTTTTTGATATCAAACTCATTCATGTTCAACTGTTTTCATTTTACCAGCAGGGAAATTTTTTATCCTATAAAATTGCTCTCCACTCTGAAGTCACGGTATAAGGCATTTTTCTAAGCTCAGTCCAAACTTTTGCCTTGTCTTTAATATGAATGTTCTCTGTTAGGATAACACTGGTTGTGGTTAGACTCACTGGATATGTTATGATCCAGCATACCCGTGGTAATGTGAATTACATCCATGGAGGTCAAAGGACTTTAAGGAAAGACACACTGACACACTTAAGTCTAACAGATGTCTTTCTTCCAGTGACTCATGGTCAGGAGTAGGGCAGAAGTTTCTGAGAAACCATTCTTTTTAAAGCACTGCTTTTTTGGTGAATCTGTAGTGTCTATCAACATTGTTGGGAACATATTCACACTTCTCTAAGCAAACAAAGTTTTCAACTATTTTTCCACTTGGTCAGACTGGTGCTGTAAAATCCGTCGTTGAATGGTTTAAAATCCAAGAAATAATATATTACTACATTGTTTAGACTGTTCACCTGGTTTAGATACAATTCATGTAGTATGAGTAATATTTTAGTTGAAGGTTTATTGCTCAATATTTTATTCTGGATGATAAGCATCATTTTACTTCAATAATATCACTTTTGCTTTATGTGGGTTTGGAAATCTACCTTGTAGCATGAAACTAAACCTCTTAAGATAGGTCTGTACTGCCATTCTGTAAGACAATGTTCAGAACATAAGTGCAAATTTGCAATTGTTAAGAGGTCATGAAGTCATTTAGCTTTTAGAATGAACTATGACCGAAGCATTATTCCAACATCTGATACAGGCGAAGTTAGCCAGAAAGAGAGATTCTCTCCCACATTCCAAAGGAGTGCAATTGTTGGCACCAAATTCTGGTTTAAAAACCACCTTTTCCACATGTTAGATTTCCCCTTGGAAACAAATGAATGTACATGTCAACACTATAATTTAACACCACAGACCACTTCAGGACCACCCTGATATTGAAAACGGATGAATAAATTGCATTTCCAGTACGCAGTGTTTCATAGGTAGGAATTTGCTTCTCCATTCCTGGAAATGAGCGACTGGGTCTGAAAGTGAATCATAATGTTTTACTGGGCTCTTGGTTGAACTTTTAAAAACATACTCCTGTGCCTTTGCAGTCTTAACCAGACTCAACATTTCTTTTCATGTCTAGGATTCAAGATTATTTTAGGAAGACATCTTGCAGATTTCTGTTGTTCAGTGGCATAGATATCTAACGGTGATACCTCTATAGGTAAAGTTATTGTTTCTTTTAGAGGCACATTTCTGAATTCATTTAGAATTTCTTAATTCAATTATTTTGGAAAAGGAGAGGAAAAGCTTGAAACTAATAACAATACTAGCAACCTAACAACCAAACATTTCAGTTAATCAACTTCAAAACTCTGGGGTAATAATGATGAAGAAAAGAGTAAGGCACAAGTCCAATTCTTTAAGGGGATATTTTTAAGCTTTTTAATTGAAAACACTGATCCTGTCAGCAGCAATTCTGTCTTATTTCTAAGTGCTGCATACCATGATAAAAAATGGGCTCCAGCTGAGCTTGAAGGTTGTTTAGTGTGCACCTGCTGATGGAGCCCAGGATTGTAAGTGGCAGCAAGAAATTAACAAAGAGCCTCCAGGAAAGAGTGGAAATTGGCCAAGATGTCCTTAGTTACACTGCATTGTATCGATCTCCATATCTAATATACTGTATACTGATATATCTAACAGAATATTATTGATCAGGGTTCTTTATGTCCTCCAGTTGGATCTAAAGCTCCTCTTGCATGTTCTGGAATTTTTCTGAGAAAATAACAGGCTGGCTTGACTATCAGTATGTGTTTGAGGGTACGTGTGTGTGGTCTCAGGCTAGTGTATAATGAGCTGAATTCAACAGCAAGTGTCGGTTTCAAACTGGAGTCTTATCGTGCCGGTAGTTCCAATATTTTTCTGTCCAGAACTGCCACAAGGATCTGAAATTTCAGTTTTTCAAAAAGGCTGTCATGTTGTTAATTACAAACATGCTGTTACTGGGATTGAACGTTTTAACCACCCTATTTTTCTTCTGTGAGATCTTTGATTTTGCTTTATACAATTACAGTATCATTAAGATACACAATACATCAACAGCAGGAGATCATGATACAAAGCTGATGCTTCTGAAAAGTTTTTTCCTTATAGCTGTCAGATGGGAGGATGCCGCAAAGGAAGAATAAACCTACCATTAGGACAAGTAAGAACATTTTTTTTGATTAAGTGGCACTGGAACATACTGTATATCCATCCTTACAAAGGACATCTGTTTGCGTAAAGTTTTGTTAGCCATTTCTTCCTGATGGATCTAAATCACATGTACAAGTATTAACCATCTACCAAAGCAGCAGATTGGCTCCTCACATATTTAAAATATATTGCTAGAAAGACTGTTTATCAAAATTAAACTTTCCCTGTGCATGTTTCAACTCATCTGAAATTATTTCAGTCCTTTTTGACACTAAAACGCCCTATGACGAAAACACAGAATGATGAAACAGATTAAAATGTGAAATTTACAGGTCAGTATCTTCAAACTAGTTAGAGGTCCATTCCTCCTGATTATGAGCCAGACTGAATGCCTGGGTTTGGGACAAATCATGAGTAATGAAATTAGGGGGGGGGGGTTCTGAGAAAAATTCAATCACAAAAAAGTCAATGACCTAAGCAGCTCACTGAGCATTTTTAGAGGCAGGTTGCTATTTCAACCAAACTGTAACTAACCCTGGATTGAGATATCATTAGTCTACCAATTCACTATGCTATGCATTGGATCTTGCTTGAGAGCCAAAAACTGTTGGAGGTGTACAGTTTATCGGCAAATATGAAGAATGGTTATTATTGGAAGACAAAGTTTTATCTGGGGACAAAAGCATTGCTTGGATGTTGCATGGAGAATGGTGTTAACTGCTCTGATATTCTGCATTTCTAATGACTGACCCTGCTTTCCTGTGCTTTATGAGCGCATGTAGTGTGCAATTTAGCTACACATTACTTTCCTGTTCTCCGAGTGTTCAGGAGCATGTTCTGTGTTTGCGCTGCATGTGCAGGAATAATAAATTAGCTGCTAATGCTTTGGCACTTGGTTCAGGTGCCCTGCAGAGCCAGCAAAATCAGATTGTGATTCATGGCTGTAGGTTAATGCTGTCGCGACGGGAGCGAGAGCTGCCAGCTGCGATATTAATGGAAAAATGTTGTAAAACATGAGAAACCTACTATGAGGAAGCCCATCTCTGCTTTACTACACCAGGAGTCATGCATGTCTCCGAAATGAAGGAAGGCAGAAAGCCATACAAGCCAGGAGGCTCTGGGTCTAGGTGTTGATTTTGGGTTACTGTGCATTTTGTGTTATTATTTGAAGGCAGTACTTCAGCATCTGACACGATTGGTGCACATAGCCTTTCAAGGTGTTTTTGGTGGTTTTAAGTCACATTGGTACATTAGTGCTTTGAACTGAAGTGAACACAAACTTGAGAAATTATGTGAATGACCATTTCCATTGTGAAGACGTAACCCCTGAAGTACATCATTAACGAGCACAAAGTGTGCTTTGTTACAGGCACATAAAGCAACATTTTTAATTAAGAACAAAGAGCTTTCGAAATACTTGATTGAATACCAAGGTATCATATTTTTTTAAGTTTTTTGTTGTTTTGTATGATAGAATTAAGTGTAATGCAGAGGAAGGGCAAATAACACTGTGAAACGTTTTACAAATATTAACCGACTCAATTGTTAGACAACAAAAATATGACCCCTGGGGTCAATTGCAACAAACTGAAAATAGCGTACTAACAGGAGTTCAACCCGTGCTTAGTATGCAGCTGCGGTTTAAACTTATGCTCCACCTTAAGACCAATCGCAACAAACTTTGCCGCTGTGCTTAGTCCGAAGCACCGTACTAAACCTGTTCTCAATTGCAACGAGCACAAAGTATCAGCTGCTGCCTTCTAGAGGTGACTAAAGTAGCAGACTAATTTAAACCACTTCTTCATATGGTTTAAGCAACTTACAGTAGTACTGTTCATGGCGTAACACTAGATCGCATTAGAAGGCTCCCGAATGTCGTGGAAATAATATCGTCACTATGTACTCAATTTATGCATCCGTCACTTGGAAACTTATTGCAATATTTAACTCAGATTGCTTAACATCCATACCACATTTATAAATAATGAAGTGCATTAATACGTGTGTATTAACAAAAGTGTAATTTACTAACAATTACGTTTAATGTCAATCATTATTACTAGCTGTGAATTTTAAGATATCCTAGGGAGTGAAGAGAACAGAACTTAAGCAAATAGTTTTATACTGTAGATGCAGCGTGAGCTTTAATGAGTTCTTTAAAATCTGGTAGTCAACTGAATAGATCTGTTAAATATTTTATTGTGATGGGTCTCCATATTTGTGGTTATCAGAGGAAAGCAGGGATAATGAGGAAATGGGTGGTACCCAAGCATACCGGCATTTTAAAAGTGATTATTTATGATAGTTCTTCGGAACACTGTCCCTTCTCTGTCCTGTGGCTGTGCACCAGTAGTGACTGTGTTGAAACGGCCAGAGTGTGCTGCATGCCTTGGAGACGGAAGAGGTTGTGTAGGACTGCACATGCCATGATGACGGGGTTGGCTCCTGAAGGACTGGTACGCAAACCAAATGACAGACAAGCAAAGCGTTGTTTTACAACTCCAAAAGCTCGTTCAATGTGGCTTCTTGCGTTTTTATGACTCCTGTAATAGCGCTGCTCTTGTAATGTTGCAGGATTGTGCACAGGTGTCAGAAGATACCGTCGTAAAGGATAACCACCACTTAGCAAAACAACACGCCAGGGAGCTCTTCCCCACTTTGAAAGCAAGACGTTGGAACTGACTAAAAAAGAACTTAATTTGAAATGTAAGCTCCTACTGACACAGGAAGAGAGAGAGAGAGAGAGAAAAGTTTATTTCAAGAGAAATGAAAGTTCTGAAAAGTAAGTACTGTAAAAGGCAAAGTGTTCTAGATGATATGTATTACCTTAAAAAACAGAAATGCTTAGAAGGTCAGAGGAACAATCAACGTTTTGTTTTGCTCAAGTAATTGTATAAGTTTAATTCCCAGTTCTGTTAAAAATAAAACTTAACTTTATTGGTCATTAGTTGGTGTCTTTTGTAACAATTTAGCAATAGCAATGTGTCTCGTCGAACGAAATCAAAGCCGCAATAATTAATAAGGTAGCGTTCTGTTTCAAAGGCGCAGCTGCGATTCTCATTTGTTTCGTGACTAGTAGCAATTGCATATCTCATTAATAACTACGTACCCTCATCCTGTGAATTGTAGCCTAAATGCAATTCTTAAATTAAAAAATAACATTAATTTGTCAGGAAATTTAGTTTAAATATAAACAAGAAACAGACAAAGTAATAATTGTATATTAACGTGGCCTACGTATTAACCTACTAATCAGATTAATTGAAATGTTCTGATGCACAGTCCCCTGCAGTTCGGGCTAATGAGTACAACAATTGCAATTGAACCCAAAGCTGGAGATGATTTCCAGAAAGTACTGTTTTAACTAAACCGCAACTTAGCAACTTAGCTGCGTTCTAACTCGGGAAGTTCGTTGCAATTGACCCCAAGTGTCTAGGGGTAAAGGGGTGTAACATTTAGGATGGGTTTGGGTGCAGGTGGGTTTCTTGTGTGGGATTAAGGAGGCGTGACAACAAAAGTTTGGTGCAAAAGGGATTTATTTGTTAAAAAAGTGAATAAGTGACTGGTACGTATTACAGGACGCATACTGTAGAACACACAAGGAAAAGGAACTTGAGCGGTGCCAAAGAAAAGAAAAATAACAAAACGGCCCTAGCTAATACCGTGATGGTGAGATCCGACCTGACCAAAACAAAAACACGAAACAAAAGGTCTTCACGCGCCCTGACGTCCCTAAACTGAACTAACCAAAACCAGAACAACACAAAGGTGGCACTCGCCCCTAACCTAGTGTGTCTAGACAAAAACAAACCTACGTGTGCACAGTGTAACCCAACGACCTTACCTACTGTATACTGTACCTTCTCCCCTGGTGTACAACAAGTTCACAGTTAACAATAACACGAACACTAGCAAGCAAATGCGAACACGAGCCGAAGTTGAGCCGAAAGCTAATACACTGGTTTGCTCACCCTTAGGAGACATTTCCAGCTACTGTATATTCATAAATTTTTCCCTCCACACAATGTATATACTTGTCTTAATTCCTAATCGCAAAACAACACAATAAAGTTGTAAAGTGACACATAAATCTCCCCAGATCTAATTTAAGAGGCCCTGTAGGCAGTTTAATCATTTATTTTTGATTCCAGAATTTTTTCCATGCCATGATGATATATAGGGCATATTTACCTGACTTTGCTTTTCCTGGGGAGCAACACCTTTAAACTACTTATTAGCACACTTAAATTGGCATTTGAAAATGTCATGACACGTGAGTTTTTGTATTGGAAAAACAATGTAACTATAGTATTTTATTAAACTTTTCATGCACATGGCCACTTGTATTTAGGCACGGTATAATACCAGGATGTTACTGTTTATATCTTTTTTGGTAATTAAATTTGTTAGTTTAAATTAAGTTCTGTGCCTTTGACACTGCCAGATGAAGAAGAATGTATTTTTCATACTGTCCCAAAATGAAAAAAGAAGGTAATCAAATATCAAACTATGTAATATACATTCAGAATTTCTAATACTGTATAAGATTATCACTGTGCTGTAGTTTTGGAGGAAAAAATGTATATTACAGTTTACTGTAAGTATTGACTTCATTTCTCAGCATCCTGTACAAAAGTGAATCAGCCAGCTAGACCACTTCGTACTTCGCACCAATGGAGAAAAATGACCTATCGACTTTCTTAACTCTGACTGTGAGCTTATAGGGCTGCCATAACAACAGTTCAAGTATTATGGAACATTTTTAGCATTATTTATGTACAGTACTGTATTTCCATGTACTGTGGTGCAGCTTAAGGTTCTAAAAACATCATTGGATAAAACAGTGACACAAGTTGTCTAGTTGTGTTCTGCTAGTATGCTTTTGGACAGTTAACTCCATTTATTTGTTTTTATGCCAAACATGCAAATTAGGTAAGAATAAGAATATTAAGAACTTTATTTTATATAGCACCCTTCAATGTGGGAAGTTTAAAAACGATATAAGGATAGCAAATTACAAAGTAGGTGCATATAGGAAAGACAATCAGGTAGAAGAGCAGCAGAAATCAGAAATCAGAAAATGGAACAAACACATACTCTAAGTAAAAGATATTCTGAACAGAGAATGTCTGAACCTAGGTTGAAATGCACTCAGTGTATGTGACTCTCAGATATCCTTGGGGATAGAATTCCGAATATCATAGCCACAGTGATTTTGTTTAAAGCTTTGACCTTGTGCACTATTAAACTGCACATTCAAAAATTCCCACAGCAAGCAACAATAATGTATGTACAGTAATAGGACCCAAGTGTGTTTAACAATATCATTCATTTCATAAGGGACCTATTCAAATTTTATAGTTGCACTTACTCTAATTTTGTATGTTTTGTTGAAGTTAACCTCATTGTATTGAGAAGGAAAACTAACATAAATGGTAACATGTAGCCTGCTCAGAAGCCCTATAATTACAGTATTAATTTCTAGATTTCTAAAACTGATTGCGAATCGTATAATTGGAACAGTCTGTGTCTTACTAATATGCAGTCTATATAAGTTATGAATATTAATGGGATCTTGCTTGCAGAACCATCTAAAGATTTTAACAAAATAGTTGTATGTGGAAGCTAATGTTGACTTAATATAAGAAAAAAAGTAAGGATTAGAACTCTCTTGATATCGTAGCCCCCATCATTAGAGTTGTGATATGACAAGAGCTCATTCATATTAATTCCCAGAACTCATACTGTTGACATTGCCTGCTCTTAATACACATCATAACCCTGAGAGGTATTCTCTGTGAGAGATATGAACATATAGAATAGGCACATAATTGAATCACTGCAGCAACATGTCACAGCTTGTATTCCCCTGGATGTTAACTGGTGTTCAAGAGCATGTGGGACCATTCAGCGGTCTTCTCATATGGTGTAAAAGTTCTCATACATCCCTTGAGTTCAGCTGCTTCTTTCAGCCTGAATTGCATTTCCTATTAAAACAAAGACAGCACCAGTTTCAGACTGTAAGGTGGGTCATCCCACAGCTTAAAATTGCTTACTCATGTGGCAAGGTCTACAGTGTAGCACATTAAAAGCCTTGGGTTTGAACTCGTATACTGCTCTCCTAGAAGTCCAGGTCTTGCCTTTCCACCTGTTGCACTGATATAGGAAGCCTTGCAAGCCTGGATCTTCAGTTGTGTCAGTGACATTTGATAAATAAAGCTTTCCTCCCACTTTAGAAAAATAGCTTAAGTTAATCAGTGTGTATGTGAGATCTGTAATGGGCTAGCATCCTGTAGAATGCAGGTAGACAGTTCTTTTATGTTAAGAAAGCAGGCCATACACATGCATCTCTGGCAACGACAAATCTTATTTACTCTAGAAAGAGGAAAGAGTGAAAAGAAACAGTCCTGGGACCATTATCTTCCAGGATTACTTTCTGACAATGGATAGATGGATGGAAAGTTAGGAGAAGTGGGGGTGGATTGTGGATCTTCTTTGAAGAATGCAGTTCTGGGATGTGGGATCCCCTGTACTAATTTCCATGTATCTAACATGTGGAGACATTCAGGAGGAGGGTTAGATCTTAATCTAAAAAAAACCTCCACTCTGCTACATGTACATCTTGCCTTCTGAACTACAATTTGCCCATTTTTCTAACACCCCTCCCAGCATCCCATCTACACCCTTGCAACAGCTCCCTAGCTCATTCCTCTATCACATTCATTCATTAGAATCTAACTGAGCGACCAAATCACTGATAGTACTGTGTCAGAATAGGGACATCAGTGACTTTCTGGCAAAAATGTTTTACCACCTTGTTTGTGTTATCCAGGGACATATCTTTGATTCATAAATGCAAAGGCAAACACAAACACATATGAGACACAATCAGTAAAAAAACAGGGTGGAATGCTGTTTTAATTTTTCATCCGGACAGTACAAATTCTTTCCTTCACGGTAGCCAAAGCAGGGGTGTGTAAGTTACATGGTTTTCATCATTGCACTGTTGAGTTTTGGATTTCCTTTACCCTCTCCTGGAAACCTTTTGCACGATTTGAACACTTAGGTGGAAACTCCATCCACAGCCCTTGTGTAAAAAGTAGTATAGATTATTTCTAAAGTTATATCTGCTATACTTCCAGACGTTCAGCTATAGCTGTAATTGCCAGTTTGTTGATGGCTCATTTATCTTCATTTTAACTAATAGATATCATTATCTGTGTCCAGGGAAATATACAAAAACTATGTTTCATTAGATCTTTGAAATTATCTGGTTTCTGGCAAAAGACATAGTAGCAATGAATTATAAAATAACCAATTCAAGATTTACTTTTTCAGATGTTATTCATGGTACAGTACCTCAACTGCAGGTCAATATATGACTTAAGTCTCCAAAATACTGTCTGCTGATGAAAAAATACAGCCTTCCTTTTCTTTATAAATTAGAGCCTGCTGTATACTTGGTTAAAATGACTCTGTAAGAACCTTTTGAAAAACTGACTGCAAACTAAGATTATCATTTTTGTTACAAACATATGAGATATGTCAGAACATGCAGTTTGTGCCAATTCACAAAACCACTTTGCTAGATAATTAAACGGGATACTTTGATAATGTTAAATGATGTGGTTTTGCTTTTGGCTCCCTTTGGAAGCAAGTTGTACATATAAATATCGAACATGCTGTCTGCTTTTTACCTCTCAATGACATAAGCTTTGAGTGTCCAGGTCAAGTCTTATAAACATTTAACTGACTTTCTACAAACTCATTTTATATGAATATACTTATTAAGAGGCCTGCTGCCAAAATATCCAAGATGACTTCTCTCTGTATAAATCTCACTGTTCACTGTTCCCTTTGAAGGTCTGCTAGATGCCAACTTTAATTTTCGCGGACGACTGCATAGTTTCTAGAGGGTTTGGATGAAGGTTTGATTAAGAATGGGGGTGGTGGCGTTGGGAATTGGAAAAACTGGTTTGCCAATCCATGATCAATTTTCCCATAGTTCTCAAAAGGAGGGATTTATACCACATTTCACTTTTTATTAGTTCAAAATATTTGTAAATCCACAGCTGAGCTTCCACTGTGTTTTCCCAACTTCTGTTGGTATCTTGTTACAATATGTGCTGTTGATGAAAAATTGATGTCCAGTACATAGCTCTTAAATGAAGATGAATTTGCTTGTGTTTTGTGTGTGTCAGTTTCACACGTCACTTTGATTTTGCTGCCCTCAGCTGTACATGTTTTGTGTATCGTTAGTGAATCAGTGATAGAAAATTCTTCTTGTGGCCAGCTTGTTTTCCCATAATCCATTGCTGAGACATTATATATGTTAATGGATGAAAAGCAAATGTCTCCTACATTAAGGAGCGAATAGAGTACATTTTGGGCTGTGGAGAATGCTTTATTTAAAAAAAAGAAAAAATTAAAGCTATATTTGAGTGAAGCAGAATGATAAAATGTGGTTAGTATTAAGTCACACTATCTTCTTTTATTGCTTGTATTTGTGTCTCTGGAAGGAATTACAGGGAACATTGCATAATAATTGAGATTGGCAATAATTACTATTTGCCTTGATAATTGAAGGTTTGAATTGTGATGTTTTTGACAGTCTACTGTTAATTTTACACCTCCTATGGTTTTCCATTCTTTATGCTGTGGCTCAGAAAATATTAGAGGGTTCAAATTTCACACTTTCCCCTATAATTAAAACATGGAAGCAGCCAGGCATGATGTTCTGGTACATAGGTAATAACAAAGGTGTTAACAGATTGGCAAAAGACACTCACAAATAAATTACATTTTTAATTGTTATTTGTCTAAATCTGAAAATCCTGCACTTCTCTGTGAAATGTTTTTTTAAGACTGCATCACAAATATACAGCATGTTTATTTATTTACAGAATTTGATCAAAACAAGCTACATTATGCCCTACATTATTTTTTTCATGCAGACTTTGTTCACTTGAGGCAGTTTAATCACAATGTCGAGACAGAGACAATGTGGTCTCTGTATGGTGGACTGCAACCTTGTGGGCAATGTGGATCATTGCCAATAAGGTTTGATGGGTACAGTAAGAGGCGGGGGCTTGAGAGGGTGAGGACTGAAGAACATTTTTAATAATCAAAAATAGAATTTTATGTTTTCTCAATAAATAATTCAATCCGGTGGGCTTTGGTTCATTTTTTTAAATGTACATTATTAGACATTTGAGAGGGTATACTTTTGACTCAACCTTACTGTTGACCTTTTTTGCATGGTGAGTGTAGTGTGAGCTTAAATTATGACATTGCTGTTCATTTTATATTTTACTGTAAAACATTATGTGTATGAAATTGTTCATTTATAGTCATTTTCTTGGTCTAGGCAGTAAAGACTGCAGTTGTATCTTCTTGTCCGAAGCCGAGGACACTGACACTGATATTCTGATTGCATTAAAAATATTGTGTTAATGTTATAAAATATAGTAGCAGCCTAGTATCAGATATAGCAACCTGTAGCTTTCTATAACAAAACCATTGTTTCTCATTTCTGTGGAAAGTGAGCAGTTCATAATGTGAAAATAAAGTATGGATGATGCCAATATCTGTTAAACAATGTCTGTTAAGCAGATGTTTAAGCCACTGCTTTTGACCAGGGTAATGAGTGTGAGCTTCAGTATCCTAAGTGGCTGAGGGAGCGAAGAAAGCAGAGACTTTGTTATTAAAGGACTGACAGTTCATCTATATGTCACCCCCTGTCTTCATTAGGCCCTCCCGATGAGTGAGCTGAAGTGCTCTCATTTCACTCTTCCAGATGGCCAACCAGAGGTCACATGAGAGACTTCTGTTTTTAAAGGGCAGCTGAGATGAAGGCACACTCAGCAAGCTCTTTCACGTTAGTGCTTACTGGACCTGAATTATGGGGGTCTTCTGCTTTTTACATGCTAGTCACTGCTTCATACTAGTAAATGTTCCATTCCTGAGGCATTTGTTTTTTTCTGATTCTTAAGCAGTTTGGATAAACGTCTGTTTTTAATACTGTGCTGTATATATTTGTTATAAAACTCATTCTTTATTGAAATACAGTGTATCTTTCTTAAGCCTTTGTTACATTGGGCTTGACAAGATTATGCATTTGTATGTACTGTATAATAATCGCTCACATTATTTAATTAAGTATTGTGGTTATGTTCTGGATGACATGGTTGTTAGGAATGCTGTTTCCACGAGGGAGACGAAGGACCCTGTGCAGGTTCCAGAGGGTCGATCGATGGCTGCTTATCCTAGACGTCGGGCTGAATTCGAAGTTGAGGGACGATGGGGAAATATTGAAGGCCAGAGGTTCAGTCAGATCGATGGCTACTTTTCCGAGTGGCTGGGCTGAAGTTGAGGTTGAGGGACGAAGGTCGAGTATCGAAGGCCAGAGGTTCAGTTAAGAAGAGAATTTCTCAGTAAAGACCGGCGAGGTGAGAGCCCCTAGAAAGAGTCTAACACCGAGCGCAGACCTGAGGGTAGTGAGGGTTTAAATATCCCGGGAAGCGGAGGGTGTGGTCATTAGTGTGGCGTCGTGGTTGGATAATTGATCAGTGTGCTGGCGCTTGCTGGAATTACCCATAGCTGTGGCCTGATTAGCAAGAGGTTGCGTGCAGGATAGAATACGGTTGCTGGGGGATGTGACAATGGTGGCATAGTGGTTAGCGTTGCTTTCAGCATGGAGTTTGTAGTGTACTGTATGTTCTCCCCTATTCGTGTGGGTTTCCTCTGGGGTCTTTGTTTTTTTTTTTCCACAGTTCAAAGTCATGCTGGCAGGTTAAATGGTTTCAGGGAAAACTGGCCCTGGTGTGAATGTGTGTGTTTGTGTCACTGTCAGTGTGTGCCCAGTAATGGACTGGTATCCCATCCAGGGTGTATCCTGCCTTGCCCCCTTTGCTTGCAACCCTGTGTTGCATAATGTGGTCAGGCAGTGGATGGATGGTTTCCATCCTTGTAGCAGGCCAAAAGCGTGTGTCCTACACCCTGGTCTTCATCTGTTAGACGTAATCCAACTTCTAACATGCATGTGTATTACTCAATATAATATTTTTATATGATTATAAATACATACAAGTCAAGTTAACATGACGATTTTGACAGTGGCTTATTTAATGGGTCTGTGAAAAAAGTACTGAGCAACACTTCAGTTTGGGGGTTTTACAGATTACTCTTTCTAAGTGCTTGACAAGGTGTTAAGATTTAATTATGCATCAATAATAAAGCATTAACGAATGAGGATAATCTGACTTCTGTTAATGACTACAATTAATCACTCACAGAGGTCAGTGCCTGTTGGTTTATTGACACTCTGTGTAACTTATTAGAGGTTTCAATATGAAGAAAGAATTTAGAAATGGAGTTTGCACATTTTTATTGAAATGCTGCCACATATAAAAATTACTTCTTCTGCAGCAAAACAACATTGACCATGTGTGTTCATTTTAAAACGATAGCACTCTTCCTTCCCTGTCCAGCTTACTGGCAAGTTTCTAGCAAGCTAACACTCCCATTGCTGAGACAATATACAGTAAGAAGAATTGTAGCCCTTGTGGTGGTAGTCAATCATGTAGTTATTTAGTTTTCACACTTCATTCGATAGCATTGCAGTACTACTTAATGCAGTAATAATAAGATTTAAAAGTCATTGTATATTATTTTTAAGTAGGGGGAGCATTTTCCACAGCTACATTGTGGAAGATGTTGCACATTAATTCAATTAAAGCATTTCTGTCAACTCTGGTTACTGCTGGCAGGGTTATTCCTACCATTCCCATATTATTCTGCAGTGATAAATAACTCTGTAAGCCCCACCTTAACACAAAACTGTCAGTAATGGGATTTCCTTGGCTGTTACCATATAACACAGCAGGTATTTCCAACAGACCTTTCTCAACATTCATTTATCCATTAGTGTCAGAGTTTATTTGCTTCCATGTTTTGAAATCGTGTGTGCTGTGCTACATAAACTCCTTTATTTACCAATGTCATCAAACGGGAGAGATGTTTTTTTTCTTTCTGGAGTAATGGTGGCAAGTGGAAGAGCGCTGCACTGCCCTTTGGAAAGCAGTGGGTGAAGTTTCTTTCGTCTAGTGCCCTGCACCCTCCGCCGCACAGTAAGAACATTCTGCTCCTGCAGAGAGGCTTCTTTCTCGACAGGTGCTTTTGCTTCTGCAAGTCTCTCTCTGTGCTCATGATATAACCCATCGCACTTTAGCTTGCGTCTGTCAACAGGCTCAATGAAACGGTCTAACCCCACATAATGAGTGGGTGTCAGCGTGGAGAGGAAGCCCTTGCACAGACAGTAGT
The DNA here is from genome assembly GCF_055471065.1 of Atractosteus spatula. NCBI lineage: Eukaryota > Metazoa > Chordata > Actinopteri > Semionotiformes > Lepisosteidae > Atractosteus > Atractosteus spatula. Next base: position 4,483,259 of record NC_142726.1, on the reverse strand, counting down.
TTCAGCCTGCTTACACCCCTCTTTAGTACACAGTGTTTATCTTTCTTTTTTTGGCTCCTTTAAGCCCTGCAAAATGACAGGCCTGCCTTTCATTCCACTTTCGTTAAACACTGAAAGCGAGAGAGAGTGGGGTGGGCAAAGAGGAGGTGGCTAATTTCCTGAGGAAATTTTTTTAACCAAAGGAAGAAAAAAGTCGAATACTTGAGTGGTCAAGCACTAGCAGGTTTCTATGTTTTGTTGTTCTGATTTTGTTCAAGGGGAGGAGCTGAGTGGCAGTTTGCACTTTGTTTTGGTTACATGTTTTATTTAAAAGACTCGCTGTATTTATACATGAAATACGGACTGTAAAAATACCTTCACATCAATCCACATTTTCATCTGAAGGTTTTATACAGTAATGCACAGTCTGAACAGTATTTCTGGGTGTATTTTGTCTTTGATTCACATTAATATCCATCCAACCATTTTCTGACTGCTTCTTCTAATTCAAGGTTGCTGGGGAGCAATCACAAGGCAGAATATACCCTGGACAGGATGCCAGACCATCGCGGGGCAAATAGACACACAGACACTGACATGCACACACCAGAGCCAAATTTCCAAGAAGCCAAATAACCTACCAGCATGTTTTTAGACTAATTAATGGTAGTACATTGTGTTAAAATCAAAAACTATTTTATTTGAATAAGAACAGATGCATCACACAAACTGGGATACCTGTCTTTCTAATATTTCCAATATTCCAACATCTCCAATAACATGTACAGTATAGATCCTTAGACACCAACTCTATGTAGTAATTTATGTCTCTATAGGTTTTCCACTCATTTCCTCTGGTTACCCAATCCAGGTCTTGGTGTTAACAAAATGGAAAACGTTCAAATGTTTTGATGAGGTCAGTGTCTGAACTAGTCCATGCTCTGATGTTGACACAAAGCAGCATGGGGAAATGGTAAGGTCTCTGTATGTATTACCAGAGGGTCATGGGTTCAAGCTGCCGGAGGGGACATGTCTATTGAATCCATGTACAAGGTATTTGACCCCAGTTGCTCTGCTCTGCTGAGCTGTATAAGTGATTACCTGCATTGCTGAGTGGTTAACCCACAATATACTAGTATTGTATCTAGGGGTGAGTGTTGAACTTTCGCCATCTTTAATACTGGAGACACCAGGATAATCTCCATCTTAATAAATTAGTAGAATCATGCCAGAAAATACTGTTTAAAAAATAAACCCGAGGTTACCAACTTCAGTTGTCCAAAATTATCCTGGAATGATGGCGTTGTGTGGCACCGGTAGTGAAAGCAATTGTGCTTAGCCACAATTCTGTGTTTGCACAACTGATCTGCTGCTTTACTGTATATTAGGAAATAATTTGTGCACAAATGAACCATTTGCAGAAGTATCGTATTTCATTCTCTGCACATTCAACCCCAGTCTGTTGCATGGGAGTTGTGGAGACTATTCCATACATCATTTATCATATTGATTTTCTAAAGAATTATAATCTACAGAATAACACGGTTGTGCACACTTGATGATCATTTTAACTTCATTTAAATGATAAAAGAAAACTCTTTCCATAGACATTGTGCCTAAAGGTGCTTTCACTTAAAAAAGTCCTAAAGAAGCACTCAAGTTGTGTATAAATATCACAACAATTCAACCTGACTAAACTATATCTGCAGATATTATTAATGAACTTGAATTATAAACCTTGGCCATTTTATTGAATGGCACAACATGTTTATGATTTTAAAATGATTGTAAATAAAAACAAATCTGAACTGAACAGCAGTGTAAAATTATGAAACTATAAACTTAATGAATTCCATGTGCTATTAAACCCCAAGGGCTCAATTCATTAAGAGCTCTGGCAGTTTGCACATATATTTTCATTAACGTGACATCATTTGTGCCTGTGAGTCACTGAGTAGGGAACAGCAGACCAAGCAAGTGTTCAAGGAATTTTGGTTTCCTACACATTAAAAATTCGACTGTATAGTACAGTATTTCATTGTGATGTGTTTGTGGAGCTCATTCATTATTCCGCACGACCTTTTTTTAGCTTTCTTGCAACGTAAATAAACTTAAATTAGTGTTTAGTATTCTATTAATTTATGTGACTTGTAGGGCTGGGAAGCAACAATCTTCATTTTTATAGCTACAATTTGCGGGGAGGATTGGTTAGCACTCAAAACTGTAAAGTTGTGCTTTCAAGACCCAGGCTGGGTGCTGATGTTGTACCCTTGAGCAAGGTACTTCACTCTGATTGCTCCACTAAAATGCCCAGCACTAGAAATAGGTGTAGCTGTGTCTAGATGGTTAGACATATAAAATATAAAGCTTCATCCATCACTATTGTTTTGAACTGCTTTAATATGTGCTTTCCTTAGTGTAGTCTAGCTCAGTTTTCTTGGCTATACTATTGTGTAACTGTGTAGTCCATTTGTGTGGCCACGGAAATTCAAATTCATTTTCTTGGCTATGTACATCATAATTTTAAAGACAGAGTTATTTTATTTTGGATGGCTGCATACAGTATAATTCTGTGAAACAGTCTGTCCCACATTTTCTTGCAGCCTATTACAGTGTTTTTAAATGTTTTACACCATTTTCTCAGCCGTGTTTTGAGGACATTTTAATAATTCTCATCTCTGTTTTGATGGAATGGGACTTCAAGAAGAAAAATACACAAGGAAATATCATCCAGTCAGTTTCTTAAAAGACGTTGGATTAGCAAATTAGACAATGTGGCTGCTAACTTGTTTCAGATTTTCTAAACCTGTAACATGACTTGGTCAAAGCTTTTGAGGATTTTGAATACCTGAATTAGGTGTCCTCATAGTCTTCACCTTTCAAGACTAAGAAGATTCAGTTCTTTTTTACAGGTAAAGTAGGACTGTAAGTCTTTGAATCTACCTGGTTGCTTTTCTCTGGAATGATTCAGAATGAGCAATACATTTCTTGTATTGTGGTGACCAAAACTGCACAGTAATATTTTTAGACTTTCCTAGTGCATTGTATAATTTTAACAGAACATCCCTTGATTTAAATTCTACACAACAATTTGACAATATGTTTCCCACTTTACAGTACCTTTTACATTGTGGATAAATTGGAAGTAATGTGTCAACAAAAACACCTGGGTGTTTTTCATAGGAAGTCTCCTTAAGCTGTTTTTTTTCAACCTGAATGTACTGTAACACTCAGTTACATTAAATGTCGTGTTTGCCCTGTCTTAAATTCTGGTTGAATCTTTTTTAAATTGCTTTGCAGCTTTTTATTTGCGAATCCACCCCATGAGCTTGACTAGGTTACAAGCTTTATAATTTATATATTTTTCTGTAAAAACTATAGATTTCTTCATGGTATAAATAAGAACAGCTAGTGGACCTAGTACAGGTCCTTGTGGTACTTTGATAATGATATTTCCCCAGCATGAGCAGACCTTAACTTTCCTGAATTTTCTTTCCATTATCAAGTTTTTAATAGAAATACATGCCTTCCTTGAATAACCTTCTGAAAACTTAAATACTGTATACTACAGTATTTCATTGATCTTTTATTGAATCGATTACTGGCTGTTATTTGTACAAAGAATTCTAACATGTTAGCTAAGCGTGATCTAACTTTTCTAAATCCATGTTGACTATCTTGGGGGATTATACTGTTATACAAACATTCCTCGGGTTTAATTCTTTTCCATAATCTTGCAAACAATAGGTGTAAAACTTAATGATGTACGATTTTTTTGTCACAGTTTTTTTGGGCAAATCTACTCTATATTAGCAACGTTCCTGTCAGTGGGAATTCCCACAATCTTGAGTTTTGCTAATGGCCTATGTATAACATTTTTGTTACTTTAAGTATAATTAGAGTACAGGCCCTGCAGTTTTAAGTTATTTTCATTACGTGAAGCTTTCGCTTCTTCTTTGATCACACTGTTTGATATAAAACGTTGTCTTTCCTAAGCCTGAGTCTTACCCTGAGTGCAGAACATGATTGTTGCTGCTGATCTGCAGGGTACGCTAGATGTGGCCTGGCAGCTGGTTTGACGTCATCATCACCCTGTTTACCTTCTCCGGTTGTGGCAGAAACCTAATCACCTGGTGACTCAGAGCACATGGTGTCGGTTCACAGCCAGACCCGTTCCAGGTGCTCCTCAAAACAAATATTCATACCTGACAGAGCACGGGGCCCTGCCGTGGAGTTTGGACACTGAGCACCTCGATCGACGTCTCACTCCTGGCTTAGAGCTCGGACTAAACTTGCACCTATCTCTCAGACCACCTCTTGTGCTTTGCTCCAATGCCTTCCTGGTTACGACACTTGCTTGTTTTGGATTTCGGCTCTGGACTGTGTGTGCCCACACCAAACTCTCCTTCCACAGTCTGCATCCTCCCCAGAGTGTATGTTCCCCACTCCCCCTGGTCTCAGTAACACGCAGCTCAAGGTACTCTCCTGTTGCAGGACCCCAGCTCAGCCACCTGTTCGTCCAGCATTTGGGTTCTTAAACACCTGGATTGCACTCCACGTCCCACCTCAGGAGCACAGCTTTATACTTATTGCTTTTTTTTCCTTGGTGAACACCTGAGAACAGTACTGATGTATTAGCCTTTTCCCTTTCATCATCTACTTATAAAAGACTTAAAGACTTTTTTTTTAGCCTGCTATGCAATGTTCCTATATTCTGGAGCTCTCCCTTGGACTTTCAACACCCTCTTCTACCCATGTTTGCTGTTTATTGAAAGCTTTTTCAATAACTAACCCATTCTTTTTTCATCAATTTATAAAGTTATTTTATTTCTAAAATATATTGTTTTATTTTTCTAAATACCTATATGTTTTGAAATGCACTGACCCTTTATATTTGTATGCGTCTGATCTTGTTGGTACTGAGAATGTTGCTGAGGGTGATGTCACCCTCTTGGAACCTGGATAGAGTTTTATTTCCCCACTAATGGAAAGCCCAGTTGTTTAGTGTAACAGAATTCTCCGCAGTCTGGGAAGTGGTTCTCGGCAGCTCTCAAGCAGGATGTGCCCATGGGAGACTGATCAAGTCTCGAGGCAGGGCTGCTTTCCTTGAGAACATTTAAAATAAGATGTCTAAGTAAATGTGTTTTGTTGTCCTTGTGCATTTATTTCAATGTACAGTTGTTCTCTTTATAACTTACCCTGTATAACACCAACCCCTGTAACTATCATTTTAATGCCTGGTTAAGAACTTGTGATTTGGGAAGGAGTGACTTTTTTCTGACATATTTTAGATATCACCTTATGATATCTAAAGTGCAATTCCAGTGCATGTTTCTCTTTCACAGGAGCATTGGTTTTGAAAAATCTGCAGACATGGCAGCATGTCTGTGGAATTGATTGCTTGCTTAAAAGTCTTGAAACTGTCTTGAATTTTATTTATTTTATTTGTATGTAATTCCTTGTTCCTTGTAGCCATTAGGCAGGAATTTTATTCTGAACCAGATTCTCAGGATACAGTCTTTTAATTATAAGGCTGTGATACTGGAGCCCCTACAATATAACTCTCCTTAGACCACATACTGCAATTCATTATCTCCAGATCTGTTCTGTATTGACTTGATCTGGGGAAAAGTTCAGAACTGCTTTCACTTTGGTTGAAAATGAACATATAATGGTTTGATTACACCAGTCATGCTGTAAATGTGTCCTCTTCTTAGCAGAGCTAACCACCATGTGTCTATATTGATTCCAGCACATTAACACTTGCTTTAATTGTAGTTGTAAAAGGCCACCAGAGAACAATACCATCTAGTTCCAAGGAATGCACACACATCATATGTATTTAAAAAATCCATTTAAAAAGATGGAGCTGTGGACAAAAGCCATAAAAATATTATATTAAGCATACTTGGTGATGATGCCACTTCAGTAATCCATGTTGAGATTGTAGAAGCTAAAGATAAGCCAACTAACTGGTGCTACAAAAATAATGGTAGCATTTGAGATGTGCAGTGAGTGACATGTCATAGAACTTTTGCAATTAGAAGCATAATGTACATTTTATTTTTTATAACAATTTTTCATTCTTTATCAGGTTTTGAAGTGAATGTAAGCTGTTCGTCATTATCATCTTGGCAGAGTATCACATCCCACTTCTCCCAGGAGATAGGGAGTGTGGACACTGTGTTACTCACAGTACAGTGTCTGTGCAGCACATTGTTTTCTAAATGTCACTGTATTCTCTTAGAATGAATGAACCTTAAAGTCAATTAAAGTACAGTAATGAATCACTGTTATATTGGGTAACAATCCCAGACACTCTTTACTAGTGTCAGTTATCATTTAGTGAGTCATTAAGAAATAACACACTGAATATTTCCACTCCAGTGCAACTATTGACCTAAAAAGCCATTTCCCACAAAACAGCACTTTTTACCTGGCAGTAAAGTGTTGCCTCACAGTCGAGACAACATTATCGGTACCAAAGTAAATCCCAAACAGCTTAGCCTTAAGAAATATGACCCAGGCCGCTGGTTCAATTTCAAATTTGAATTTTGGGTACAGCATGAATTTGAAATATATTCTATGATCAGTACAAAGTTTTTTTTGTTGTTTAGCAATGAAAGTAGGCTTACCAGAATACTTTCACAAAGCTTTTCAAAAGATCACGAGCACATGATCTGATCACTTGGGTTTAAGTCCATTTGCTGGCTGGACCAATTTGTAAAACTGCTTTGGATCTCTTTTTCTCTTTGTGTTGCATGGACAATAAAAGTTAGGCCACCATTTTCATTAAGCAATAAAATGAAAATGCCTCCTATTGCTTGGGGCAGTTGAAGATTAGCCCCAGGCAATAGGAGATAAGCCAACATGTTCTATAAAGAATATCAATATGTGTGGCAAAAGTGACCAAACCTTTTCAGATCATGTGCTGGGGCATGGCACAAAATGATTGCAAATAAGAAGAGGTCATTCAGCCCGTTGGCTGTAGGTCTGGTTGTAGGTCTGCAAGAGTCTGGTTTTCTCTTTTGTAGACTCTTTTTGGTGATGGTGTGAACAAAAAGAGGGCATCGCAAGCATATGAGCCCCACATTTTGCGTAGTGCAATGCATGATTTGTGGGAGACTTAAGTGTTTCTTGCAAAGGTGTCTGGATTCACTTTTATGTCAGACACAGATGTGTACATTAATATAAACAATGAGTAACCTTTGATGGTGCTGTCTGAGTCCCGTGTAGTTCAATAGTTGTCAAGAAAGAAATAATGTCCACTTCATTGGAAAGAAGCGAGTTAACGGATCAAAATAGTCTGAATGTGACCCCAGATGTGTACAAGATGAGTGACATAAAACTGTATAGAAGGAAGCAGACTGTGCACTGGGAAAAGCAAGAATTATATGCTTTGGAACCATTTACTGTACAACAGTAAAATGGAGACTATGTCACAGGCACCCAGCCAATCATCATTAATTTGTGATTTTTGAGAAGATGTACAATTGTTTCTCTAAAGGTCAGAATGTTAGAGTTCCAGAAATATCAAATGCCAAAGAAGGCTGACATATCAACAACTTATATGAGGGTGTCTGACTTGCATGTGTGCATTTTTTTCAGTATGAACCAATATTTGGGACTAATATTTTTTGTGTGTGGTTTTTTGAAATACCATTGTGTAGCTGTTTTTTTAAAATATTTTGCTTCATGTTTAAATGAAACCATCTACTGTAGATGTAATTACATTGTACATGTGTGAAAAAATAGGTCATCCATCATTAATTTGAGTATTAGTATAATAAAGGCTGTTCTGAAATGGCAACAATGTTCTCAGAAGATCTGACCAACGGAAGACCGAACATACCTTTCAAAATACATTTTACATGAAAAAGAACACATTTTAACACGAAAAACAAGCCGCCATCCTCTTTCTAGTAGAGCAGTTGCATTCAATTAGTTGGATCAGCAGTATACATGCCATGCCTTTCTATCATGAACCCTAAGGGAAGAGGATACTTGTGTAATATGAACTGGAAACCATTACAGATACAACAACAAAAGCACTTAGCTGACTTATACCTCAAAACTTGAAAGTCAAACCATAAAAGAATGGCATGGCCTCAGCAAAAAGTATCATATAGCAATCTTGATTTTATTTGAGAATGTAGTGAAGCCATCATATTAAACAACATTAAAATGTAAAGCCTGCTTTTAAAACAGAATGCTGGAACCACAGTTGATGGCCTTGAATTTTTCACGTTTCAAAGGAAGTCATGTTTCTGGTTGTGCTTATGGAACAATACATTTGATTAATTGAATGCAGAAATCTAATGGATCCATCCCTATTTATGTCCTTAAAAATAATCTTAAAAGTAACTTTTAGTTTTTCTTTAGTGTATTTGCATACTAAGTCTCAAATTGTTTTCATAAAAATGTCCAAGCCTCTTAAATGGTGGCAGAGCTGTTAAGATGCATAAAATTAAACGCAGTGTTATTCTCTTTGCTTGTGCTCACTACCAGGGTGATATGGAGCGGTTCACAAAACTATAAGCCCCAAGAGAATTAAGACCAAACCCCATGTATTGATCAGATGTAGACACAGTGAAATGGAAAAACAAGTTAGCAGATGTCTTCAGTTATGTGTTTGAATAAGGATTTGTTGGAGAAAGTGTGTTTTTTATTCTGCTCAGTCAATCTGCTTTTGTGGGTGCCTCTGTTAAACACACAGATGTTTCCTTTGAATGTTTTAAGAGGTCAAAACTATGCATTATGACTCAAATAAAAAAAACAGCACAGAGATGCTGTTCTTTGTGTATTTAGTCTGTCTCCATTCTCATACGTATTCAAGAATGCTGTGGTTAATTGAAGGGATGGTGCTATTTAATGGCAATGTGTTTGAAAAGGGTTGGTTCTACATGAACAGAGCATACGTCTGAACAGTTTTTAGCTAAATATGTAGTAATGTCTTGATATGGCACTTGGCACAAGCCAAAGGTTGTGTATTTTTTAAGAACATATTGTTTAACCATTTTCCCAAGCCTTGACTGATAGTGAGCTGTAATTAGGGCTATGTAGCATAAATATTTATAGGGTAACCCTAGAACAGTTGGTTGTGAAACACCATTAAAGAGCTGCATTTGCCTTTTAGTGTCTGTGTGAGTGCATTACGTCTTTCCATTATTTATCATATTAAGTGGATATCAAGTTCTATATACAGTATACACTGCAGTAGCATCCTTCACAACAAGATCACCTGAGAAACAATGACTTTAACTCTTACTTCACATATGCAGAAACAAATATTGATATGCCACTCATAAAGAGTTAACCAGAAGTGTTGTTTTAATTCAATCTCCAGTACAATATGTAAACATAACTTTTTTCATCTGCTTGAAAGTGGGATCAAGATCAAGACTGAATATGGTAAATATTTAGGCTGCAGTCAGATCTGTACATGTAGCTTCATATACTGTATCTGATATACTGTAGATAGAGGCCATGGCAAAATCTCAGCGTTTTGATTATCATAATGCTATATGTAATGCAACATGGAAATGGCTACATCCTCACACTGGTGAAATATTGCGCTCATGAGTATGCACATTAGGTTTTGAAAGTAGGAAGGTTTAGCCATGAAGATAAAGCACCACCGATCACGACATGCAAGTAAGCCCCACATTGTGAGATGATTTCGACATGGAGATAAACAACACTTGCTCTTATTTTGGCCGAGCTTTATTGTAGTATGTCCACTTTCAATTATAGCTTTGAAAATGTGGTTAGATGGAGTTGGTAAGAATAATTTTGGTGCTGCTCCTCATGCAGTAGCTAAAAGAAGAGTGTCTCTGTGGATTGGCAAGAAACAGAGGAACAAATAGCCTAAATTAAGCTCAGTTTACATCGGAAGTTGCAGTGGGATGAGAAAGTGTTTGGTAAACAGAGCTTAGTGAATTTAAAAGAGGAACACTAGATGTGACTTCTATGTCTGCTCTTCAGGGTTATCTGGTGACTGCTCAGAACCTCATCCAACAAGGTTATTATGTTTCAGATGGTACGTTTGTGAAGCAGGTTGTAACAACTGCTGAAAGAGTTAAACAAAGAAAATAGAGACATTTGACTTTTTTCCTTACTGACCACTTTTATTAGTGAGTCAAATCATTTCTCCATTTTCAAGTAAGATCCTATTGCATATTTAGTCTCATTGACTTGTCTTTATTTGTGTCTGGATGGAATCATATTGCAATTATTTGAAATGTCTTAGTATCGTTGTGAAGTCTGAAGTTGTATTCTGTTACAAGAATTACATCAAGAAGGAATCACAAATGCAGTCTAAATGCTTTGCAAGACTGATATAGCTTGATGAAAAATGTCAGGTTCCCTGCGACCTTGTTTTTTCCTCTTGGTATACTGTGTAATGAAAATCATTTGTGAGTGCTTTAGAGCAAGATTCCTTTCTGTACAGGCAAGATCTTTCTGTTTTCTTTATATGTTGCTGCATTATTACTAAAGAACATCTTTTATTTTGTGACATTTTCTAAAACATAATGCTATATAGTCACCATAGCGGTGTTTATCTGTTATGCTATTTGTTTTTAAGTTTTGGAAAAGTTTAAATGCAGTTATTTTTTGTTCACTGATAAAGGACAGAAATAAGATGAGAAATACAATTCATTTAATAGTGTAAGGCTTACCCCAGAATTAACAGATGTTGCTCAGGAATGACGTTATTGCAGTTTTCAATGTATACAGAACATCACATAGAAACAGTCTAGAATCCTTTTATCTTTCAGAAGAATTGTAATGCCATGGAGACCAGCACTTACTAGTTCAGGCCTTAGTGACAAAAGTTATAACTTCCAACTTTATGAATTAAATAATTGACACATTTCAGAAATCCCGTATGGGTAGTTTGAATGGGTCAGTGATTGAAGACCTTGCACCAGTTTTGACCTAATTCATGCTACTAAGCCTCAAGGCATCCTGCCTATTTTATTACATTATGCGCTTCCAAGAAGTGTTGTTTTTTTTTCCATTTTGTCTCCAAAATCATGCACAGATGCATTTTTTTGCACATTCACTTTTGGAAACCTTCTATTAAGCTGAGCAAGGTGCTAAATTATACAAAATTGTTCTGGAGCAATGTTCTTGCTGTAATTATTACTTGGAATAAGCCACCGGTGCTAATTTCTTTGGAATCAGGCACGGCATTTTGTGCGTTAATTACGTCCATTTTTTTTGTATAGTTATTCGTCAGATGTGTGGTAATATTTTAATAGTTTTAACTGAAGGCCAGACGGGACTGGGAGTGCCAACAACCTGTAAACACTTCGTATCGGGTTATTTTGTTCAGCCATGATTTAAGCGATGCCTGCTGTTTCAGTGAATTCAAATCAATAATGCAGGAGACAGAAGCATTCTTTTGATTTCCCCTTCCACAGAGACTTACTGATAATCACAGCAAGTTCCAGCTTCTCTTGTGAATGAACAGAATGGCTTCACTTCAATGAAAAACGCTTTTCCTTTATTTTAGAAAAGAATGTCTAAAAAAGATTAAGTAAATTTGTTTGAAGGGTTTTCTGTTTTTACAAAGATGGACTGTTATGCTATTCCTTGCTTTCACTTGGGTAATTTTATTGGACATATGCCCTAATAGAATTATTCTTTGCTCGCCACGGTGTTTAATTTTACTGCAGGGTAACAATCTTTACTTTATGTCTGTTGTTTAATTGGATACCAATTTTTCACCTTACTTGAGCATTCTGTTTCTCCCATTGATTCTGCTTAGAACATTCTTACGAATTGTCAAGTGCTTGTAGATTCTGATGAATGCCTTTGTACAAAAGTTTGAAAATATTTCTGATTTACCTTCCATTTATCTCTGCACCTATCATACACGATGTCTGTTTATTACAGTCAAATTGAACACATTATAAAATTTTATGGCAACAAGCACTAAACAGGGAAGAGTTTATATAATTCGATAGCCATAGCTGTCATCAAATTGTTCTGGTTTGTGTGTGGTGTCTGTCGCACATTTTGCCAGCAAAATGACTTCCTCTGATGGTTAACAGGCTGTTTTAGCCGTGTAATATTTTTTGTGAACCCAATGTTAATGCAATTGCCAAATGTTAGTCAATTCAGAATATCTCCAAACATGCACAGAACCTATCTTTAGACAGTGGATAACTCCACAATGCAAAAAGACCAGGCCCTCTACCTCCTCTACCACAGAACTCTGTTTAGATTTCAGAGGGGGGTGACGTCACTTCTGTAACACACAGTGCATGGAGCCCCCCCATCTACTTTCCTCCTACTCCTTCACTGTAACTTCCAAGACCATTAGTCTTGGCTCTAGGCATCAGTGTGACCTGCTCCAGCACAGCTTTACACTGTCTAGATGTCAGAGGGAGGTGATGTCAGTTGTATAACTTGCTCTCTTACTCGAGCATATTGGGAAACCAGTGTAGCTGTTGTGCATCCCGTCAAGGAAACCCTATCCAGCTCCAACCATCCCAAGCATTTGTCAATTGTGTGCTATCCCATTGGGGAGACCCTATCACTCAAAGCTAAATTAAATTATTTGTGACCTATCTTCAAGGTGAAGGTGCCTGCACACCTCCTTGTAACACGTGCATTGAAGTGTTCAAAATGTCCACACTTCAGTGCTTCACAAGTAATCTTAAGGCCATTGAAGAGGAATATATATATAAAAAATGAAAACAGGATAAGGCTGTGCTCATTTAATGCTCTAGTGCAATAGAGCAAAAGGTTTTCATTGCTTTTTAAATGATTGACAGCTTTGAAGAGATCCCCAAAAAATTCTGATTATGTACTTAAGGTTTAGCTTCAATCATCACTATATCAGAAGCCCACCATCTTTTATACTGTAAATAACAAGTTATTATCCAACAGACATAGTTCAATCAGGGGCTACTAAGATATATTATTATTATTGAAAAAAAACAATGGTAAGGAAAGACGTTTGGACAGTTCTTTAAGTCATAAAGCATTTTTATAGACACACTTGCAAAAAAGACAATATAAATACGATATTTTACATGAACTTTTTTGTTGTAAAAAAATGATTGAACTTGGCATGTGAAAAAAATTCATTTGAAATTATACTACTGATTTACAATCTGGAGTACATTGGTGGTTCCTTTTCCACTGACCTGATCACTACCTTTCCTTTCTTCCTTCCTTTCAGACGGCCAGAAACTAAAGTGTTTAACAATGGCTTTTCAGCTTCATCGTGGTATACAATGTTTTGAAAGCTGGAGAAAACTGAGGTGCCATTCATAATTCCTAGTTACATAAATATTTTGTAAATCTGATGACACAACACGTGTTGACCAAGTCTGATCCAGGGAAGTTTCGCAAAACATGATGGTCACTGGACAAAAAGAGGGGTAATGTGATAGGAGCAGCAAATGATAAACAGGTAATTGTGTCTCTACACACATGGTAAAATAAGTTAGAATTATAACGTACTGTATATTAAGATTCTCCTTTTGTAAATCAGTTTGTAATTTTTTTACTTGATTGGCTTTCTTTTGGGATGCTTGTGTATAATAGTTGGATCATTGATGAGTTGTGCATTAGTGTTGCTTTAAATATATATAAGGGTCCCCTTCTTTGCAGTATGTGCTCTGGAATCCTTTGTGCTGAAAAGAAGATGTGTAAATGCAATCAATGATCTTAATTAATAGGATACCCTGGCTTGAATGCATTTTGTTGCTCATGCCATACAGATCGGGAACTATCTTCAAATGATAAAAAGTCATTTATTTAAAAATACATTTAAATTAATACCATTTATGGTGGTATGGTGGCACAGTGGCACAGCAGTTACCATTGCTGCTTTACACTACCAGAGTCCTGGGTCCAAGTCTGTAGATTGTATGTTCTTCCCATATTTGTGTGAGTTTCCACCTGGTACTCTGGGCTTCTGGGAAATTGCCTCTGGTGTGAGTGTATGGATGTTTATCTGTGTGTGCCCTAAGATGGATTGATTGGCAGTTGTGTTCAGGGTGTATCCTGCCTGGTACCTGTTGCTTGTTGTTGCACCAGTCATGCCCTCTTTTGTCTTTGTGTGGGACTAAATATTTCTGGGTCACCCTTTTCTCCTTGCTCAGCATTGAGGGCTCGGATGTCCTGAGACCCGCCTAGCACCAGGTCGTCTCCTCCGCAGCCTGAGGGCATAGGTTTCTACCCGACATCGTCTGACCTCCTGAGCCGGGGCTAACCCCCATTGTGCCGCTACGCATAGGGTCTTTATTGCTCTCCTGGCCATTCCACAGCATGCCCTTCCAACATCCATGACAGTACCCCTGTAACCTTGTATTGGATACAGTTGTTCAAAAATTAATGGGTGAAAGAACAATAAATAATGTGTCAGGGAAAAATAACAGATTCATCCATTTATGTTTTACCTTGATCACAGAGGAAAATGTGTTCATTTCATAAAGTGGACAATGCTTAAACAGCAGTTTGTCACTGGAAAAACGAATGTACATTATTGAAAATGGTAACTAAATGCTATCTAATCTGGATCTAATAAAAGGAGGAAATATTCTTCAAAAGAAACATATGCTGAACAGCAGAATAGAGGAATGCTTTTTCTCTTTTGATAACAAACAGATATTAGCTGACTTTGGAGATCTGTTGTTTTCCAATGAAATAATTTTGATACCACTGTATTAGAATTGAAATTGGAAAGACACTTCCAGAGAGGGAAACACATTTAGTGTTTGAGCAATTACTGAATGCATTGCTGGCCACTTGCCATTAAGTTCTAAAACATCTCAACTTTTCCAGGTGGTTGAACTGATGATATTAACCGTTCTTCAACAATATGGGTGGGGTTAACAGACAACTAATCTAAGGGATGGTGGTGAATCACTAATCTCAACATGAAAGAGACCGAACTGACTGAATGAGAACACATATGGTCTTGAGCAAGAGTTCAGCAAATTCTGCAGATCATAACTGAAAAGATTTAACATGACGAAATGTTCCATCAGAATGGACCAGTCAACATAATGGTGATTGTCTGCATGTATCTTTTATACTGCATGTGCTCTATCACAAAGCCACCAAGGAATGTATAATTTTCCTTGAATTATACAGTATCACATGTTTTCTCAACTCACTGCTGTAATTATGCAGTCTGAAGTTTTTTCCCTTTTTATGTATCCTGTATAATTCATTATCACGTAAAGAAAAAAGTTTGAAATTGTCTGGAATCTTGAATTGAACTAAGTTAATGCAATGCAATGTATTTAGGAGACCTTGTACTTGATTGTCATCAAAATCCTTTATGCTTCAAAATGTTCAGTTCATTTAATCACTGCCTACTTTAGCAGAAGATAGAAAAAGCAAGCCCTTATATTTTAATTAAAAGCTGTTTTTTACAAAAAATACAGTATATTTAAAAATGACAAGAGAAACAGTTTCTAATGAAGCGTGTTTAGTCTGTACAGAACATCATGTATCACTGCAGTAAATCAACCAGGATGTGTTGAATGACACCAGGGATTTGTATTTTGTACATTGCTGTTTAGTGTTTCTGACATTCTGAAATTCTTGGATCAGTACTATATTTAAAAGAAGCTCAGAAGACAACAAGGATAGAAAAAAACAAAATGGTCAAGGAGAAGAATAACAAATATAAAAAAAATTAAGAAAATTACAGATCAACAGTCAATGAAGCAGTTTTACCTACTGTATACTGAGTAATTAAATACTTGTTTAAATTCTATTTTTAATATAAACCTTGAAAACAAAACATTTCATATAAGAATATGGGTTTATTTTTGCAGAAGAATCTCTTGACAATATAGAAAACGGGAAATGTATGATATACAGTAATAACATTTTTTGTTGTAGGTTGTAGATGACCAATCATTTATTTTGCAGTGGAAGGCACTGTATGAAAATATAGTTGTTCCTCTTAATGCCTCTTTGAAAATACAACTCTCTTAAGAGTAAATGTAAAGCAGGCCACTGGTTTTCTAACTTAATTTAAACCTAAATGACTGCAGATAATAGCTATAAAAGTTTGAAGCTATAATTTTGTTTTCACTACTTTTGTACAAGCTGTGATGTTGGAGCCATCACGATTTTCTGCTCTCTGCAAGCTGTTTGGATTAAGGCTCATAAAACTGTTTTCATAAATCTGTAGAATTTATTATCTTGTCTTTTAAGTGAACCATGTACAATAGTTGTGATTGTCTGAGCTTGAATGAAAGCATTTGAAAACAAAAAAGAAAATATCAGATATCAAACTATACATAGTTGTAATCATTCCAGCACAAAGGCATAATTAGCCTTGGAATAATCTACTATAATGTTAGACATAATTGTAAGGCTCAGTGCATATTTAAAGCTGTTTCAGTAGCTAACCCAGATATTGTACACTGTTGTTTATCATGAGCAATGATCTGGTATACCATGTGGTGAAGTAAGTACATCCCCTTAAGATTTTATAATATGAGGTTTAACATGTTTGAGCTTCACCTAGTCCTCACCAGGAATAAATAGTAGATGAAAATAACCTCATTTGACAAATAACACCCAAAAAATCAACATTGTCATTCTTTATTAGAAACATCAGCCAGAATTCAATATCTTTGTATGAAAACGTACAGCCTTTGGCATCCCTAAGCAGCAATAACTTGAGTTAAATGTTGTCTAGAAGAGTTAATCAGTCACTCATATCGCCTGGGAGGAATTTTGAACCACTCTTACAGAACCGCTTCACCTCTGTGTTTTCCAGGGCTTTCTGGTTTGCACAGCTCTCTTTAGGTCCAGCATGTCACAGCATGTCCTGCATGTTTTGGATCATTGTCCTGTTGCATGATCCGCTTTCGATTCAGCTTCAGCTGTCTGGCAGATGGTCTCTAGAATACTCTTGGCACAGTGTGAAATTAAAGGTGGACTCAATAACAGTAAGGCGTCCAGGTCCTGAGGCAGCAAAGCAGGCCCAAATCGTCACCCCCTCTACCACAGTGCATGATGTCATTCGTGCAGCCAAGTTCTTCCTGGAGAGCAGAGGTTTCATTCTGGCTGTTCTTCCATGAAAGCCATTCTTATTCAATCTTCTCCTGATGGTGGACTCACAATCTCTGAGTTTTACCTTAGCAAGAGGGGCCTTTAGATCTCTGGATGTAACCTTGGGGTTCATTGAGACTTTTTGGGAGCATCATACAGTCAGATCTTGGAGAGAATTTCATAGGATGGCCACTGTTGAGTAGATTGGCAACACATTTTTGTCCATTTGTAGGTTTTCTTTCTTATTTATGGATTTAATCATCTTATTGGGAAATGATGGACTTAATGGATAACCCTTTGCAGAATGATAAGCAGGAATAATTCTTTCCGATTCTCACAGATTTCTTTTGATCTAGTCATGATGTGCTTCCACAAACCTGAGTGCTTAAACTGACAAAGATTATTGTTTTATATTCAAATATCTCTTCCAGATAATCTACTAATCATTTGCACATATTTTGGTGCACTTGATTCTATATACTCTCTTAATTGAGATGGTAGAACTACTTTTTCACAGGATGATACTGAATGCTGTCTGAATTTTAAAAAAAAATAATTCATATAATATTACAGTCGTGTACTTATTTTCACCATACTGCACGTGGTTAAACTTTTCTACATTGACCTGACTCAAAGATAAAAGGCCTGGTACACACAAGATGAATGATGGATGAATCAAAGTAGCAGTCTACTGTATATGAATAATCATAGGTGCTACAATCACTCTTACAGAATTCCCCCATATTGTAAAATATACTGTTAAGACATGTTACAGCAGAAAACCTATTAATGAAATTAATCCCTTTAGCATTTCTTTTGTTCTCGTTTTTTTTTCTTTAAAAGAGTTTAATTTGGTTGTGCTAACATGTTGTTATCAATGTACTGTACTTGCAACAACAACTCTTAATTTAGAGAAGAGTCTCTTCCTGCTTCTGTACATAATTATATAAAACTGAGCCAATATCAACCTCAAGGTCACCCACGCAAAATGGCTGCCTGCCAGATTTTGCCATTGGAGAATAAAGCAATATACTGTACAGTACCTGGCAAAACTGGCATAATTTTAACATGCTTATATCAAGCACGTCTGTCACTACTTTACAAACAATTTCGACGCGTTCCTAGAGGCGTTCTTTAAGTTTCTGTTAAGGTGCTGTGATAGAGAATTTGAGTTTTAAAGCATTGTGATTGTTTATTGAATCAGCATTGTTTAGTGTAATCATGTTAAGTTGAATGATGTCAAAATATCAATTTCTAAAACAAGATCTCTGGGCATTCCTTTGATTTCCTGCCATTGTAAACTGTTCCTGTCATATGTCCGATAGGTTATTTGTCTAAGTATGAGAGCTCACACCACCTTAAGCACAGATGTTTATGCAGTTTGTGGCTCTGTTTGGTCTTTATTTTGCCAAAATGTGTCAGACTCCTAATTTTGTGAAATAAAACAGATCGCATTTGCCTCCAGGTCATAATGTTTCCTTGTTTCTCTAAATTAAAAATTAATTTGAGGTACGTTCATGCACAAAATTTGACATGATTCCACAAGAAGTGTAGTTATTGTATGCAACTTTAAACTGTTTGCGAGCCCCTCAAAATTTCGAAACCACCTGGAAATATCACTACAATCATTACGAAGTAGTGAAAATCATAATTAAACCATTGGCTTATGTAAAGTTGTCATATCCAGTTATATTTTATGTATATTCCAGTGCAGTCTAAGAAAATATTCGAATGTGCAGGTTTTTTTGGCTCCTTACATTTTGTGAAAACTATTACCCATTTTAATTGTATTTTGAAAATTATTGAAGAAAGCTTTCGGAATAAATTGAGGCAGGCAGGCATAGAAATCTGGGGCAGAACATAAAGACTGGGTTAAACAACAATTTTAAATGGACAGCATGAGACAGCATCCCTTTTATAAACAGATACAGGGCAGAATAAAGAAAAAAGTTTGTGAACCCCAAAGATAAATATGGAAATTTCATAGGTTTAACATGATAACCTTTTTGAATAAAAAACGTTTTTATATAAATATTCAATATAGTTTTATAATAACTAATTCCATGTTTCCTCAAACAAAATGATGCACAAATTAAACAATGAATAATTAAGGTACAGAAGGCATAAAGAGTACTGTAAGTGAACCCATAGCTTCTATAGCCTAACTAAGGGAATAATTAGGATGAGGTGTTTAAACAGGTGTTTAAACTATTAGGTAGATCTTGGGAGCTGAGTTTGGAAGGCCCAACGTATATATAAAGATTAGAAATGTTGTGAGTCTGGTCTTCTCCATACTGTCTAGGTGCGTAGAATCAAATCATGTCACAATCTAAAGAAATCTCTGAACCTTAGAATAAGTTATGCATGCTCATAAGTATATAAAGGGTTACAAAACCATTTCTAAGGATTTGTTGCTCTACTGCCAGACAGACAGTCTACAAATGAAGAAAGTTCAAATCACACTCTACCCAAGAGTGGTCATCCTACCAAAATCTCTCTAGGAAGAAAGCTGAAAAATCATCAAGGAACTGCAGGCCACGCTTGCATTTGTTAATGTAACTGATCATGACTCAACTATCAGAAAATGACTGAACACAAATGGTGTGGATAAAAGGATAACAATAAGAAAACCACTGTTTTCCAAACAGAATATTATTGTCTATCTAAAGTTCATGAAAGAGCACATGGATGACCCGCAAGACTTCTGTATCTGAAGCAAGATGTCATGGAGTTGAAGGTGTTCTATGAGTAGAAAAGGGGACAAAATTTCCTCAAAACCGATGTGAGACATTGATCAATGGTTACAGGAAATGTTTTCTTGCAGTCATTGCTGCTCAGGGATGGTTCCACCAGTTACTGAATTTAAAGTTTCACAAACTTTGTCACGGACATGGACATTGAATGTGGCATCATTTGAGGATAAATACATGTTAAAGAGTCTTGGGTTTTGTGTCATTTATCAGGTTACCTCTGTGTGTTATTAGGACTTAGATTTTCAAATATGTAAAGTGTGTGGAAATCCTAAGCTCTTGACAAACTTTTTTTCTGACAACTTTACATCAAGACACTTTACAGCAGTTGACACAGACAAAGAGCACAGAAAACAAAGACAATTTGCACCATTAACAAATGAGACCCTTTTGAGAATAATTGTTGAATGAGGGAAAGTTAAAGTAATAGTGTTTTGAAGAGGATAGTTGTGGTTCATGAGACATTTGTGCAGATAAAACACAGCCAGACTTATCACTTGGTTGCTCTTTCTTTTCAGATGGTTAATACATGTTCCTACAGATCAATAGTTCATCCTCATTTGTCTGTATTATTTCTTTCTTTCTTTGATCTTTCAGTTGCCCTAGAATTTTGACTACCGGTAATATGTATTATATACTATTCTATTTGTATGTGTACTTTATTTATTTTTATATTTTGGTTTCTTTGTTTTTTCCCATTAAAATAATAATTCATGGTGGAAGGTTTTGGCATCACTTGTCCAATGTGTGCCACAGATGTGGAAAGTCTGTATCACATTCTATTAGAAGTGTTCTGGAATATGTTTGCCATTAATATTGTGCAACCACATGGCTGTGGACAAACTGAGTCTGGGCTGCATTTGGCCATGTCAGACTTTCATAGTGGGAAACGGTTGATACAAATGGTCATTTGAACAAGTCTTTGAAATACATCATTAACCACAGACATCTCTGTCCCAGCACATGCAGTGTTGCACACTTTTCACATCATCAGCTCATCACATTTTTTTAAATGTTGTTATGTGGCACACAGGAAAAGCAACTGCCAACAAAATGGCATCATGGTTTCTGCTAAATTATCCTTTCTCATCCATTCCAAACCTTCAACCTCACATTACTCTTCCTCTGTTTTGTTGTTCGACAAATAAAAACTCAAATATAATGTTAGTCAGTGTAGCAGCAGAATGTTAAAATTATAATGAAACTAGTATATAGATCCTCTCTACCCCTTATATTATCTACATGCTTGTTATAATCACTTTTTTACACAACAGTATGTTTAGGCATAACCCTGTTTTGTTTAGAAGGTATTTTTTAGGAGTGAGCTTTTATAGGTGTTGTACAGATACAGTACATCTAGAGGCTGTGATGACAATTTACAATTGTGATGACTCTTATCTTGCCTGCAGTCTTCCACATGACTGTCAATGTCCCGGTTTCACTGAGCCTGTATTTTATTTAAGTGTTCCAAATAGGCAAACCACTCGAATTCACCTAGTTTTAGTTTGTAATAATAGTGTATCATTGTCGTTCTGCTTTGTTTAGTGAATGGCAGATCTCCAAACCTGAGATCCCCATCATTAATAATGAGTCTCCTTTCAGATTTCTGACTCTGTTTCAGGATACAACATGTTCCTCTTTCTAATCCTCCTTTTGAGTATTGTGGTATATTCTGTTATGTATTTGTTCTTATTTAAAGACCACAAATGATACAATATTACAGTTTGGAAAAAATAATACTACTGCTAATAAAACAAATGTCTCAAAAAAATAGACTGCTGCACAAGGAATAAATGGAATATATTTAATGACATGAGGACATTGGTATAAGGCCAGAGTGTGCATGTGCAAAAAAAAGTGTTGTGATTGTTGGAAACAAACAATAACAAGAAACATATTCCTGACCGTCATGCATTTGGTAGTGAATTCAGCCCCTAAACTTTCACATGACACTCTTGGCAGTACCCTTGGAAACAAGTTAATTTCTGGCATTTTTGGGGGTTTCTGTCTTAGACTAAAACATGGTGCTTGAAGATTGAATTTGTATACATTTTCTAGACTTTTTAGACGGAACAAGGCCATTTGTCAGTCCTAGAGAAGTGCATAGATAATGGTGCTTTGTTATTTCAACTATTTATTTCTTTTCAATGGTACTCAAAACTACAGGTCTGTATGATTCTGTGTGCAGTTCTAGATAGTATAGACTGGGATAGGTGTGAAGCAATTCAGGTTGTGAAACTCAGTATAAAACATGGATTAAGTTAAATAATCCAGTAGACATATTCACTCATGGCTGTCATTGACAAAAAATAGCCCTCTGTGTTGATCTTTTTCAATAAAAGCATTGGCAATTGTGTTATTTTTACAGAAGAAGAATGTGCAGATTGTAGGCAATATTCTCTTTTATTGATGACACGTTTTTTAAATATATGTTTGTATAAAGTCAAAGTTAAATCACTGTGCCTGCTTGCAATTCAAACGCTTTTGTAATGCCTCTCAACAAAAGAACACGAGCAAATATGTCAAAAATGTATTTTTCAGGTTGCAGTTTTAGTCCCGGCTTATGCTGCTTTCTGTGATTTGGTAAAACCTGATGTTGATTGATTTAATCAATCTAGTCTCTTGTAATGTAAGGAGAGGTATCTGCATGTATCTGAAGAGATTAAAGGGATTTATCATTATAAGACTGCACATTTTTTCTCATGCTCCTTGTCTTTGCAACACATTTATTTTTGAAGACTCAGACAGTTCTTCACTTTTTTTGGCTCTTTTGCTCCCCTTTTGAAATGCCACTCAATTTGCTGTTTTTTTGCAATGGTTCTGGTGAAACTCTGAAAGGTTTTCCACATTGCCTCTCACTAATCCATTGTTTTAAGCATCTAGCTCTTAATAATAAAGAATAAGTATAGTAGACACTGAAATTGAATGTAGTATCTGCAAGCAAGACAGGGTAAGAATGTCACTGTATTAATTATGACAAATAAGTAGATTTGATCATTGTTTATAGCTTTTATGCATTCATCTAGAGCCAAAGTCTGTCTCATATGAAAAACATGATGTCGAAAGTACTTCTTTGTTACTGCTGAATTGGAGATGCAGATGGAATTACACAATGGTGTGTCATTGCCTTCCCAAATTATAACAGATTTGCTACTGTGACGACACCTTATTCCCCAGCTCCAGCTCTACAGAAATTATTATTATGCTGGTGAGGTACATAATATAGAATGAGGAATTATGCTGTCAGTTACATGGATTTAACTTGCAACAGTCTTTGGTCTTAATCTGGAATGCTGATTTAGAGCCACTGCTCTTCTAGTGAAGGAGCTGATGCATTTCTGAAGCAACAGAAAAGAGGGCCTAGTTAATACTGGCACTATTATACTTCTTTAGTATGTTCATGACCAGCAGGAATATTAGAATATACCCAATTTCTAATGGTGAGACTCTGCGTCTGGGATTCAGCAGGTTGCAGCTCTGAATCAATGATCAGTTGAAGACTATGGAAAAGAGACTGGTTTCAACTGGGCCTAAATTGGATCAGCACATCTCGTCTCTCAAGGGTAGAGTTGTTTATGACATTGAGAAATGTCTCTTCTGTTGAACAAGACATGATCAGTCAATTTCTGTTATCTGAAAAAATACTAGACTTAAAGGACTTGAGGAGTCCTTGAATATTTCACCCAGTTAGTAATGACCAGTGCATAATACATTTTGTACATAATGTAGTATATTATGCATTGCCCATGTTTCATGGTGAGGACAAGGAGGCTGTCCCCAAGGGGTTTTGGAACATACTGTACTACAGTTTCAGCTTCACACATTATCCTATATGTGTTTGAGGTCAAGACTTTGATTACCATAATGAAGACGCCACACCATTTCCCCTGTTCCATTCGTTTCAGCTTGTCAATCTGAAAAATCCAGAACAGGACATCCTCAAAATAAACACAACACAAGGACACTGTGACAGAAGTGAAATTAAACTGAGAGGCATTCAAGGCATGTTACAGCATGCACCAACTCACAGGAGGCTCTAGGAGAAGCCGAGTTGTTAAAGATGACCTCTGTTAAGAATCAGGTCATTAGGGCTATCTGTCAAAAGAGCAGAATTGACTGAATTTTCTTGTCTGGTTTGGTTTGTCTTGTCTGGTTATATCCGGTCTTGTACTATAACAGATTGCATTTATTCTTGTTTCTCATTTTCTTTTTTTTGTTCTGCACACATCCCAAATCAAATTGTGTCAAACATTTGGTCAGTTTATTTAACATTTGGCAGTTGTGTTTTCAAAAGTTCAGGGAGACGCTGTAACTGGAGTAGGGATAAACAAGCAGCAAATTTATTATGTTCATAAGTTGTTATGCTAGCTGCAGGATAGATCTACAGTATTACTGTTAAAGGTACTGGATAGTGAACAATAAGGTCTAGGGCCCTGCGCAATGCACCAATTGCTAAGGAGTCTGTCCTTCACTCCGATATCATACATTTAAATGGAAATGGACACTAGTTGACACTGTCTTCAATAACAGGAATCAAAGTACTGTAAGAACATTTCCACAGTTTATTACATCACAACTGGCTGATATACATTTTTCTTTTTAAATAAACTGTGAACATTTACAAGCCTGGCTGCAGGCAAGCTAGTATTTTTATTCCATAGCACTCTCTGAAATTCTCCTCCTTGTAAAACCCTAGGAAGCCTGTTTTCATATCATAAATTCTTTCCAGGATGTCGTAATGTTCTAGGGCAGGCAGGGAGTATACTTTCCAATCTTTTGATGCAAAATAAGAATTCACAATAAACACTAAATTCTTGTGTATGTCGAGCAGATTCAAACACAGAGGTTTATCTGATTAGAACCGTTTCATTGTTCATCTAGATTAAAAGCCTGCAGTACTTCAGCAGTCTGTAGGAAAAGGAGCACTCGAACTATTCTGCAGTACTTTGAAAATGTGGCGAGGGAAGAGAAATATGTCACAAGTCAAAATAATATATATTGTACTTTGGTTTATTCTTTGTTGGAAAAAATATAGGACTCAACACTTTAAACATCTTTGTAGCTAGGCCCCTGATGCCTAAACATATTCCTTTGTCAAATAACAACAAAATAGGTTCTACTAAAAATAGAAGAAGGCTCACACCTGAAGAAGGCTCCACGGCCGAAACGTTGTGTTTTCTTTCTTCTCTTTTCAGCATGGAATAAACCTATGACTTGTTCTTCTAAAAATAGTCTATGATTAAATTCAGAGAGAGTATTCTGAAGATTATTTTAGATATCTGATCATGTAACAAGTTGCATTTATTCTCATTTTCTTTTTTTTGCTCTGCACACATCCCAAATCAAATTGTGACAAGCATTTGGTGAGTTTATTTTATATTTGGCAGTTGTGTTTTCAAAAGTTCAGGGAGACACTGTAACTGGAGTAGGGATAAATAAGCAGCAAATTTATTATCTGTTGTGAGAGAAATTTTTTTCTAGTGCGAGTAGTAATTGCTGTATCGTGTCTTTCTCAAATGACCTTCTTAAAAGGGTTCTTGGAAGAAGCTTAGATCTGCTAATTGATCCACATTGTATTGAACTTGATCTTTTTCTTTTCTTTGATCTCGTGAGGACATTTTTTTTCATCCAAAACATAAACTGCGTATAGAATGGCAAGATTGTATATTGTTGAGCGGTACAATGTACTGTACAGCAAATAAAGAAATCAAAGCACTCCTGAAGCAACAGTTCTTAAGGTTCTGCCTCTTACTTTCCCATAACATAATTCAAAATGTCTTGTATGGATACAATTAGAATTGATGAGTGCAAGGCATTGTGACCTCATAGAAGCTATCATATTGATGTGTTCTGAAGACAATTATGTACAAGATACCCTAATCTATCTGTCATGAGCCAGCATTGTTGCAAATTAACTTCCTTGTCCTTGATGTTGGGTATTGGTGAAATCTCAAAAGAACTGTGTCTCTGACATCTGGAATGGTTTGTAATAGCTTGTTGGGATATTCCAGTATGAAGTTTTCTCAGCTTTTCATTATGCTCTTTAAGTACAGTTATGGTATCGCTGCATATCAGATAAATGTATACATTATATACATTATGAATATGTGGTTTCTCAAAATTTTATTTTATCAACATCGTTTTAAACAATTTAGACCATTTACCCTCACTCTTTGTGATCTGTTGGTCAAAAAGTCTAGGATCCGACCTACAATATTAAAGTCTAGATTGAAATTTTAGTGTAATCTCTCCACTAGCAAGTGTGGTTGAACGGTGTTAAAGGCTGATGAGAAATCCATCAGTATTCTTACCCTCTGTTTTTTTTTTTCCTTCAGGTGTGTTTTCCTCTGCATAATAGAGAGACACCTTTGGGAGGCCTGAACTATTGTGTCCACCGCTGACAACCTGAATCACCTCTTTGAACATCTCAAGGTATGAACCTTTTGAATCCACTCAGCTAGGCACAGCACATTCCTGGAAATGGAGAGAGTGTTTATAGCAGGGCTGTACAGTCTTGTTCTTGTGAACCCCCATGCCTGCTGGTATGTACTACTGCCCAGTACTTGGGTACTTCACTGAACTCATTACATACAGTAAATGGAACTTATTTTTAAAATTTTCATCTTCTTAGTGAAACTGAACTTTTAAGTCATTCTCAAAATGTCATTGTAAAAAGGAAATCTCCAAGACGTTTAAGTGTTCAAAACAATGAAAGACTTTACATTAATCCTATTATTAGTTGTGTAACTGAGATCTCAGACAGAATGAAAACAAGCAGGTGTAGAGATCCCAAGTCAGAGAATCCAGAACCTGAGATTTTCAGGTGTTTTTCTTGCCTTTAATGCAGTTTTCCAGGATCAAGATGTCTGTGTAGTCTCCACAGAAGGCAAGGTATTTAGCATTCATTAAACAATCAGCTATTCCTTCACAATATTTTCATTATTTAATGACTAGATCATTAACAACATTACAATTTACACATTACAAGATTTAAAAGCAGAACACTGAAAATAGCATATTTAAAAATTACATTACTGTGAACACAGTGAATGTTTTTTACCTTATAAAGCTATTAAGTTGCATATTTTAGTAAATCATAGTCAAGTACTTTGTTTTGACAGACAAGCAAATTATAGCATAAATGTTTTACAATTACTTGATTTTTCCATTTCACATGTCCCTGTTATGTTATCCAAGTTCCAAAATAAAATGGAACACTATTGAGTGTTTTTTTTTGTCTAAAACATTAATTCATTCATGTAATTCATTCTCAGTCAATGCTTTTTTTCTATACCATAGTGATTTCCTTTCATTTGTGACTTACAGCTGGTGTTGGATCTTGAAATGTAATATTGTAAAAAAAAGAGGAAGCTATTTTTGAGCAACTTGTAAAATGTAATGTTGGTCAAAAATACTTGTCTTCAGCTACTTCTGAGTTGGCTTAGAAAACAACAACATGATATCCTCATTGGTGAGGGCTGCAGTAAGATATCACATTTTCAGTCTGCTTGGAAAATTTGAAGCTTCTCTTTCTTTTGTTTACTTTTGATGAACTCTGACTGCTTTCAAAGCGTGCCGTGAGTCATGTTTAGTGCTGGCATGTATGGTGACAGAACCTGGACTTTCCTTAAAAAATGAAATGTACTTCGGCAAATAGGTCTGCAATGGGTGAGCATGTGGAAATGGCACATCAAGTGTGCTAATATTGGCAACAGACCTTAAAAACAGCCTTGTCAGCGTGAGACTCACTAAAGTTATTATCTGTTGTTAAATCCACCTCAACTGCAATTAAATAAAGGCTTGTTTATGTGATTTTCTGAAGGAATTCCCACTACTCCAAACAGATACCTGCCTATTACGTTTTATAATGATTATATTTAGCTTCTTTTTATGATGTTTGTTTTATAGAGTGGAATAGACATTTCCAATATTTGAGTGCCTTGATTTCAGTCACCTCCTTTATGTGTGTGAGAGATATATACTGTATTCTATACAGTAGTATTAGACTTTGACCTTTTTTTCACCGGAGGAGCATTTTTTCTTGGGCTAATGAGTCTGGTCAAACTGAATTGAGACAGGAACAGTATTCTCTATGGATGTTAAGGCAGTTTTCTTTCCAACTGGCTAATTTCTGATAATCAATTAACTTTAGATCAGCTTTCTCACAGTGTCTGGGCAACATGCAAGATGTTACAGTGAACTACTGGTTTGGATCATTCTCATCCATCCCTGAATCTCTGAGAGTCTTATTTATGGTATATAAATCATTAATTCGTCTAATTCCATTACTCTGACAAGTATTACTGTACTTGCTTTGGAAAGAACAATGTCTGCTGGAAATACAGTAGTAGGGATGATGGTGTTTCCACCAGTGGAAAACAGTGCAGTGTTTGGTCTCTGAATGTACAGGTTCTGTACACTATTGAATTTCAACCAACATCAAGATCATCATGAATGTAAAAATAAGCATTTTTTATATTTGGAAAAAAAATGGCTTGAATGAATCCAAATAGATCCTTTTGATCTAGAAAGATTATCAGGTTTTGTTGTATTGGTTGCAACCATCGGTTGGTCCCTTCAGTTCAGACTGTACAGTATAAATCAAAGTCTATTTCCATCTGAACACTGTGCAGTCATCTTGGATGTATTGCTACCCATTTGATTAGTGACTTTTGAATGTCAAACCTACAAATGTTCCCTTTGCTTCTGATGTTTTTGTGGCTTCAAAACCTCTGTGTCTCTGGCCTCTACTTAAACTCTATTTGTGCAAGAAAACCAGCCCCTCCTAAACTCAAAGTATCAATTAAACTGAATTCCAAGTTTATTTCCCAAACAGTCTTAGTTCCAGACCATATCTAAAATGTTAGAGTCTAAAATTATAACACGTTTAGTAGGGCAGAAGCCAGTTCATCCTCTTGTATCTTCTGTTTTGCTATAAACATCTTATATCAGAACACATTTTTTTTCTTTTTGCCTTGTATTTGCTTATACAATAAGCCATTCTAGATTGACATTAATTTAACACAACAGGTGTGTGTTCAAGTTTAGAATCAGGCATGGAAAAGCTAATCTGTGTATTAGGGTTCAGTAACAATAGGATTATCTGGCCCATCAGTGCCATCACAGGGATTATGCATGTAGGTAGCATTTAGTGCACAGTAATGAAGTGCAGTGGAAAGGTATGGCATGATTCTTAGTCCTGCAATTGGAAGTGGAAGCATTACTTACTGTATTTCAGGCATGTTTTATTGTGGTGCCTGGAAGTGTTCAAGAATTTCTGAACCACCACTTAGATTTAGGGTTAAAATAGCAAATAAGAGATGACCTATTCAAATAAAATACTGTATGTTAAACCCCCAAATAAAATCCAGTATTATGTACAGGAAACATTGGCTTTATTGTTTTTTCACATTTACAGTTGATTGTGCAGCTAACAGCTTCTGTACTTCTGCTATGCCTGTAGGTAATTGGCAACCAATATTTTAGGTATTTGATTGGTAAATTAACTTGTTTTGTAAAATTTCCTCTTTTACTCTGGCCTGATTAAAAATATCAGATTAAAATTAATTAATATACAACACACTGTATAAGTAAGCTCAAATAGTGCACACTTTTCACAGGAATTTCATAGGTTTTATAAAAACAATGAGCATTAAGATCAAAATTACTTAAATGATTTAAATAACCTCACCAAACTAAACAACCACATTTTTGTACACAGCCCTTGCAGAAGAATTACTTCATAACTGTCATCAACAGGTTGTCTCCGACAGTTAACACTGCTCCGTTGTACCCTATAGTCACATATCATGTTGACATTTTTATTGTGTTCATCAACAGGCAATTTTTAATACCTAATTTTGTGCGCAAAAGAACAGACAGTTAATTGGTACTGACATATGGTGAGTGAGCATATGTTTTCAATAGAAGGGTCACACAATTCACTTCCTGAGCAGTGAACCATGCAAAGGATTTTATTGAAGTTCTCAATGAGCAAACTGGTTATTATACCGATTCAGTGAAGGCATTTACAAGAACAACAATCCTGTAGACCATTCTGAGTTATTGCTCCTACCTTTTACTCTAAGATTTTTTTTTTTACATTGACCTTGTAGGATTTACCATCTGGATACTCTGAGAAATTTCCTTTTGAAGCTATAAGTTGATGTAAACAAAAGGTGTCCATGACAATTTATTAATATGTAGAATATATCATTTGAAATTTATGAAAAGAGGTAGATAAAATATACAGTAATTTCCTCCGCTTTAGTCTACAGATATAGATAGCAGTTCTTTTTGTGACTTGTGTTTTCATCTTGCTAAAAAGGGGGAATGCAGCTCCTCTTGAAATCATTGAAGCATTGACATTTCTGACAGAAATTATATTAAAGTCAAGCCTGCAGCACCATATTCATAGTTAACAGTACATGATCTAACTGATTTTGCAGGAGACATGCAATTCTGCAGTGGCTTAAGGAGTGATGTACTGAAGCGCTGATGCAGTCTAACCAGATGTGTGGGTACCTCTAGCAAGCACCTGCTTGGTCTGACTACAGCTCGGTCCAATTATAATCAATGTTCTGATGAGCAGGGAGTGGCTGATGTCCAATGGATACTCAAGGCTGCTGCTTTCCTTGAAAGAGTCAGGGCTTTTTTGCAATTGCTTCCCAGGCTGATTGATACTGGAGGTTGATGGCAGCATTCTGTCATTGCAAATTTAGATTTTCTTTACGATTTTTTAAAAGATAATAACCTGCATTAATCAGCATTGCACAACTTCCATATGGGCAGCAATGACTACCTCACTGTTATTTTGAAGATCAATGATCACCTTTAATAGATATTGTATAGAAATGTGTCTTTGTTGAATGGTATTAAGTAATTGATACATGTATTAAGAGAATCAGAATGCTGGAATCTGTACATTCATTTATTGAATGAAATGCATTTATATGGTTAGGGTTAGAATGAAGGACAGTTTTAGTGAATCCCTTTAGTGCTTCACTTTTTAAGGTTTGGGATTGCTCTCTGGGATGAATGAACCCTTGCTCTCTGGGATTAAGCAGTGTTCAATAAGCTTCAAAAGTATAATATTGATGAACGTGCAGTATAGATGAATAAATAATATTTCATAAGCTTGATTGAATTGTGAATAACATTGTTTCAAATGAAGTGTTCCAATTATGTGATTGTATTGAATGCTATTGAACAATTATCACCACTAAAATTAACTAAATTAACTAATAGTATACTGCAAAGATTACTATTCAGTATCTTCGGTATCAAATGGGGACGGGGTAGGGCTGTTACAGAAGTATTGCGTCATTGCCTTAACATCGTTGGACAATTTAGTCTTTCATACATGCCGTGCTAAAGAATGCATACATTTGTGTAAAAGACAGATGTGAAAGTTAAGCTAAAAAAATAGCACAACAAAAATCCTTTTATGAGAATTTTTTAAATGAAATCTGTCAGATTCCACTTCAGTGGTAATTAATTGAGATTCTTCTGCAAGTTCACAGTATGTAAGCATGGACCAGGTGTATCTAATTTAATAGAAGATCCACAGAGTGCACTCGGGAGGCAGTTCTTACAGAGCAATTTGTTACTTTTGTCTTCCTCTGTCTTTGTGAAAGGCTGGAACAGAAGCTGTTCAAACATGCCAATGAAGCTTGGGCTGTATCCTGCCCTTGCTGTAGGCTATTTCCATAAAGTAATAAGCCATAAAGATGGATGAAACAAAAAAGGAAATACACCAAACTTCCACAACAAAATCAATTTCAATGGATCACATTTTGTGATGTGCACATACAGTATGTACAGTATGTCATATTATAATCACACATAACATACTGTATAATTTTATAATACATACTGCAAAGCATTTAAAATACACTAACTGAGTTCGGCATCAAAAAAATATTAAATAAGACCTATTATTGTCTATTTATGTCTTAGGTAGTAGAAAAGGGACTATTCCATTTTAATAAGATATTTATTACAGATTAATAACAGATTAGTTGTCAAACTAAGGAAGGTTGAATACAAAGAACATCATTTTTTTCATAAAATTATTTTGATTATTCTGTATCTTCCGTTTTCTGCTAGCTGGCCCCAAAGTGGAACTGGCATTATAGGAGCATTTTTTCTTTCTGGGAAATCATGTTCCACTCAGTGAGAAGCGGTACAAGCAGCTCAACAAATGCATATGATTGAGTATCCCAACGACATACATGCTGATCTCAGAGATGGTGTATTGGGTTCATGTTGGGTTAAAAGAGTGACCAGTTCATCACTGCACTCTGCGTGGTGCCAGGAAAGCACCTATTTCATGCGTCGTCATGCATAAATAGTGTATTGACAAAAGGTGAGATGCAATGGGTGTACTGTAAATATCAACCTGGACCAATCTCTGAATTTCCACACTGCCCTCATTTTGGTGTTGTGCTAGGACTGTAATCAATTGGACCTCTGCATAAGGAAAGAACACTTATCATGGGAGTGTCTGATACAGTGTCATTCCCCTGTCTGCTCATCATCACCTGATCAGCTAGGAAGTGCTGCTTAGACAGAAATGAACCAGTTTTGTGTGCTGAAAATAGCATCCATTAGAGTAGGGTATTTTGACCCTTAGGACTGATCAAGAAACAAGTTACAGTAAATAAAAGTCTAAACAAGCAAACAGGACATTTAAGGTGTTGATTAGCACTGAAGATTTAAAACTGAAATAAAAAGACACAGTTCCTCCAGGACCAGTGTTAGGAACCACTGCATTAGTACAATCACACTTAGAATACTGTGCTCAGTTTTGGTCACCATACCACAAGAAGAATATTATAGCCTTATAAAGAGTTCAAAAAGGGCCAAAATAATGATTTCTGTATATTATATTAGAGTACAGTATATGGACAGGTTAAGGAAGATAAACCTCTTTAGTTTAGAACAGAGGAAATCAACAAGAGATTTGATTCAAGAGTGCAAAATTCTACTCCAAGGGACATTTCAAAACCAGTAGAGACGCAAGGACACAGAATAACAACCATTACCATAAAAAGGGAATTCATTTAGAATGAACTGTTGGAAACTCTTGCTTACACAGGGTTGTGGTTATTGGTGTCTGGAACGGACTTTCCAGTCAGGAGGTCAAAGCCCATACACTGGGCCTTTTTAATAAATGACTGGATGAAAATTTCATTTCACTTAGCTACTATTAAAACTACTACAGAAAAAGGGGTCAAATGGCATTTTCTTGTTTGAATTTCTACATACTGTATGTTTGTACCGATCCCTTTGCATGGACTATCAGCAGATCGGAAGTTGTATAGAAGACCCCGAGAGACAGATGAGAGCCAGGGGAAAACTGCAGGCAGTGAGCTGACAGGGAACAGCTGGGCAGGGCTGTGCGTTTACAGTTACTGGGCTGAGCAGGGAGTGCGCACACTGGAGACGAGCTGCAGGCTGCTTGCTGACAGGCCAGCGGAGTGAGCCGTGCACACAGGCAGACATGGTGCTGCGGTCAGTTAGGGACTCGTGAGGCAGCAGAGCTGCACATTCAGGTCCACAGCGGAGCAGGTGAGACACAAACACAGTCTGAAGCACTGAGGGGAGATCCAAGAGGCTTGGTCAAAACAAGCGAGGGTCAGCTCTGGAAACACAATAGACAACAGACCGGCACATCCAGGAGACAATGTAGTGAAGACAGGCAGGTTCTGAATAAGTAAAAACCGTAGAGCACAAGTCAAAGGGGCATCCAGGGACAAAGCTGTAAAACAAAGTACAGGTCAGGAGTCCAAGAGAGGAAATACTAGGGAAACAGGAAAAAATGCAAAGGAAAAGCTAGGGATAACAAGGACAAGCTCAAGAATTGAGAGGCTCAGAGTACAAACACTATATCTGAGCAGCCCTTAAATTTCTCAGAATCACCTGGAGAGATGAGATGGTAATTGCTTCCAGGTGATTCAGGTCTCCTATTGTTGATGTCCATGGCAACTGTTGCTAAGAGACAGGTGGGTAGAGTAGATGCCAGCTGCAATGCCAGTGCTAGCTCACCCCAGATAGAAGCAGCTGGGGTGAGCCCGATAATGTTCTAGCATTATTAACATTATTAGTGTTTACAGATGTAAATGTACAAAGCTCCTGGGTTAACAGTGTTTTTACAGATGTGTTATCTATGTAGACAAGTTAAAAAATGTTAAACCAACTTGTACCTTTTGGTGTTAATGGACAAGACTTTAGTGCAATTCAGAACATTTGCTGCTTCTCTTTCCTCCTGTTACTACAGAATGTGTAACAAGTCAGGTGTTGTATTGAATTCTACATTTACCAGGTGTTTAGAATGTGTTAATAACACACTATCCATCAATAATAGAGGTCAACCTCTATAAGTTTAACAGGGTTCTGCGAATATGGTTCTTGGATTAAAGAGAATTTAAAAATGTAATGTGCCAACCCAGTGTTAGTCCTCTATTCTGCTCTGGGTATTTGTATTTACCTAGAAATCTATTAAATCTATATAAATTAAATCTAGAAACATAATAAAGATATGGAGGTCAGGGCTTCCTGATGTCCCAATATCTTTCACTGTGCTCTTTGTTCTGTAGCTGGAAAATACACAACAAAATCATTCATTAGAACTTATGGCTGGAATGCCTTATTGGCCCTAACTGATGATTGGATGGAATTGTACAGTCATTGTGGTGTGTGTATTTTCTATTTCCCATCTGTTTAAACTAATTGCAGCTGTGTAATGCACAATGTTTTAGATAACAAATTTAAAATGTCAAAAGCTTAAATCCAACATGAACAACTTCTTGAAAATTGATCAATCTTGCAAATGAAGCTCTCAGCAACAACATGGGAGAAATGTGCAATTAATCAGCAGCTTTAACTAAGATAATTGAAAACGATTATAGCAGCTGTGACCAAAGTTACACTCTCCGGTGCTTGTAAACAGTTGTGTGGTATGATTCAGATGCTGGACACATTGCAGCTATGTGTGGCCTTTAGCATCAGACCCAGTTTAGACACGCCAACACCGTTCAAAACATGTACAGATGAATTGTATTGTAAGATATTGTGGGTTTATTTTGGAAGCATTACTTGGGTATTGGACTCTCCAAAGATCTTGTTAAGAAACCAGCCCATGTTTGCTTATTTTTGTATGTGAAGTGTGTCCTTTGTTTATTTTTTGTTTCCTTGTGTGTGTCTGTCTATGTGTCTGTTAAAGTGACATTAACTTGCTATGACTGTTTCTCAACGATAAAAACAGAACTTTATAAAAACGTTTGATTTTTCTTCATGTATGTTTAGTCAAGGCACACAATCTACAGATGGCTGTTTCTTTCTTATTAGGAATCATCAGTGTGTTGTAAATGCATCTTGACTGTTGAAATGGGCTTAAAGTCATTATGAAAAGCTTAATTCAGAAAAAGGACATTCTTTTCCCAAAACACTAAGAAAAAAGGCATTTCTACAGTTTTGTGTCTCTTTTTAATTCAGTTCTACCTACCTCTGACTGAGGGTTGGCTTGAGTTTGTACCTTCAGTATGTATTATAAAAGTCTTTTTAGAGAGGAAATACTCAGTATAATCAAATTATGTTATATCAATATCATATATTGATTACATTATTCCTGCAAAAATTATGTGCACAATTTTAGTATCTAGATTCTTTGTTTTTTTATAGATTGCCATGCATGGCTGTGGAAGGAAATCTTTGATTTAGAATATTTAAAAGTTGTACCACAACAAAGGACAATATGTGAGACAGATTATTATCTTTATCATCACTTCTGCTGGACAATCAACTGATAAAGTAATATTTTGTTGTTGTGAAGCATTCCATCTCAGTCAGTCCTGAAATTTTTTATTTTTACTTGAAAATATTTTTTGTTTTGTTTTTAAATGATAAGGTCTCCTTGTTCATCAGTAGGCTTGTTCATTTAATACAAAGACATTGCAGTTTAATTAGGTAGAATAAAGAGCCTAGGGAACCTCAAATAACAGTTCTTTATGTAGGGTATTTCCAGTTCTACATAATCACAGCTTTTATCTGCATCCAGTGTTCTGCATCATCGGTAAAGGTATTGCTGCTTTCTTCCTTTGCAGTTTTATTTTGAAAGAGAGCCAACATTGTGTATACCCCCTTTTAGTTGCAAGTTTTTATAAGATAATGCAACCGCTGCATAGTCCTTCAAATGGGATATACTGTATCTTGCACATACTGCAATTGATCTAAATGTGGTAAATTCTCTGTCTGCTCTAAGGCGTTTGTGGAACAAAATATTCTGTGCCAGTGTGCTTATATTTGAGGATGACATTTTTGAACTCTTAATTTTGTTTCGGGCACAGCATGGTGCAAGACATGGTGACTGATTTTTTGAAGTGCTACAGCTCTCTATGCGTAATCCTCTGTGCTTAACATGAATGGGTAAGGAGCTTTGACCAGACTATTTCATGGGACTTTGTGACTCTTTTTCCTGTTGAGCAGGATTAACAGTGTAACAAGAAAGATTGGGGATGATTTGAAACATGAATACAGCATGCAGGGATACAGGTTAGCAACTGCATGACTATTCACTTAATATTATTTTATTACAATAAAATATTTATAATCTTGTCTGGAGGATTGTCCTATGCACCTCAAATCTAATCAAGCATATTGATCTCTGTTATTTGCAGTTTTGTTCAATCCCAAATCAAATTAGATCATAACACATACTTTAATGCTACCTCCTTGCTTCTTAAATATCTTGAGAATTCAGTGTTTTTATTGTGTTGTACTCATTCAGTAGTTTGGTCAAATTCTAAAAATGACACAATTAGTCAAGAAATATGATAAACGGGATTGCTTTTGCATTGAGTCACTTGGCTGAGGAAATGACAGTGCTGGATGAAGATGAGTGCTGTCACAAGCCTCCTCATTTATGAGGAATGAACCAGGGATGCAGCTGCAAGGGTGGAGGGAGCAGAGCTCTGAAAGGTGTTCGAGGAGCTGTGAAATAGCTGTGAAGTATTTACATGTAGAACAGAAAAAGTACAACATTAGAACTTGACCTTCTCCCACACTTAAGTTAAATAACACTGTTTGCTGTGTTCCTAATGCCACACAGTATATTAAATCAATTGAGTTTATGCTATTTTAGAGTTGTGTTACCATTTTTAGTATAACTGTTAAACATATTCAGAAAATGTTACTTGTGCATGATATAACTTAAAATCTTTTTTTGAAAGTATGTGTTTAATTGCTAGTTGGTCTACTTGATTTTTATATTACATAGGAGTCATATTAGGCAGACTATTTTCATTCTTGCATTTCATGCCTAGTAAATTAAACTAATTAATGTTATCCAGTACTTGATGTCTGTGAGTAAAACATTTAAAACATGTTTCTGGTGCATGTTTCTTACTCGTATTATGAAAAGGTAACCCTTGATTTGTTCAGACACATATCAAGTGCAAGTGCGAGTGGTTCATTTCAATCACCTTTCTGCATGATAAAAACACAACATCTTCAACACATAATTTCTTTATAAATTTAATCCTTAATATGAAGCAATAGAGTAAGAGAGATGCTGTATGATGATAAAAAAGTCGAGAATTTACAAATAGAGGAAGGAAAATGGATCACTGAAACGAACACTCCAAGCAGAGAATGTATGTTAGAACATTATTTTAGTTCTGTTTTCTATTTTTATAGGGAAAAATGTTTGGAAGTAATAATACCTTTATCATTAGTATTCCGATTCAATATTATAGATACTAAAATGATCTAAGCAGCTGATATGCAGTAATATGCCATCTCAAGTGTGTTTATGTAAGATTAATGTAGTTTGAAACATTTGTGAAACATTGGTTTGACTTTGCATTGGTTAGGTTTTATTGGCTAAGAAAATCAAAGATGACATCTGAAACTATTAATGTTAGGCTCTGTGCTAAATACAGCTGTCCAAGATGCTGTTACTTTTTTTGCTTTATTAATAGAACCTAAGCCTTTTAAATTATTCTATGTTGAGTGTCTTATACAGTATGCAGCTTTGCTACTATATCAAAATGCCACTGGCAAATGCTCATTATTGGTGGAAATGAAGGAGCTTGTTTTAATGTAGTTTAATAGCAGGTTGGCCATATCTGAATCCTTCCCATGCAGCTCAAAATGACCCAGTGTAACTTATGTCTTTTCAGCATTTCAGTCAAAAAATAATAATGACAAAATGAGCAAATTAATATAATGGAATAGCATATTTAATATTTTGGCACTAAATAACCTGGCTGAAGATCAGTACTGTCACAACTTCCCATCATTTATGAGGAATGAACCAGGGAGGCAGCTACAAGGGTGCAGCTGGGGTAGAGGGAGACCTAGAAAAGATGTGCACAGAGCTGTGGGCAGACAGCGAGTACTTACAGTATATGTAGGAGATTGGAAGTGTGAGATAAGAATTTGACCACCTCTCAAACTTAAATAGCACCATATTAAGTGTGGTTTACAGTAAATTACATTTCAGCAGGATCTTCATCTCACCATGGGGCTGGGAGCTTCAGAGGTGCAGGAGAATGAAAACACCATTTACAGTAAAGTGATTGTGTTCTCTGAAATTGCTGTTAAAACCACATTCAACAGCTTCTTTCGCAGAACATAACAAATATAATAAATTTAACTACATCCATGTTTTATGAAGGCTATTTGAAGTTTGTACCTTTAAAATTAAAGCAGCCCATAGAGTAATTCTTCGGCAATACCCAATACCCTTGAATGGCAAAACAATAAGGAATGAAATGATACTTTGACCTTCCAGTTTTTATTTAATTCTGCTGGGGTTTAAGTGTATATGTCACAGGTGTTTAAGTTTATATAATTTTTCCTCTAATGGATTCCTCCATTAAATGAATGAACAGATTCAAGTAACCTAGTGACTACTAATTATTATAATCTTTACAGAGTCAACTTGTTCCATTGAAACATGAGAAAGGGGTTACTGTTTTTAACCAAAGGGTTCAGTTCACCTGGGTGGGCAAGTAACCCATGACTAGTATTCAGCTCAGGTCTCAAATAAACTGGGTTTTTTGTAAAATGTATACGAAACTTTTGTTAACTGTAACAACTTAACTATAGTTCTGTCACATTTTTTTTTAGAGCAAATCCTGATGCAAACATGTGAATAATCATCATTAGCATAGTTACTAGTAGTTATATGTGTGCACTTACTTGGCAGATGCCATCTCCAGGACTTAATAATCTTTTCCAGGCCTTTAATCAGTATCAACAATCATACTGACTGCTTTGTGGAGCCTAAACAGGGGAGCCTGTGCACAAAAGGTGGTCAAAAATGGTGCTGTCACACTTAACACAAAATGTTGCAACAATATTTTCCAAATTTAAGTCATTTAGACATAAAGTCGTTGCCACAAGTGTTTGTTGTGCATATGTTGTTAGAAGATATTATTGTGACAGACCCTTCCTTCCACCAAGGATCTGTGTGGACAAGGCTTTATTTGCTATCTTTTTTTAGGTTTCTCAACAAACAGCATTCAAAAACCTGCCCTTTAAATAGCAAACAAAAAGTTAATTACACCCCATAGTGTGAAATTCTCACCAATTGTACAATAGATAATTAACACCCGCTCTGGCTATTTACAACGATTACAGGCAGTAGAGTGGCCTCTGGTGGCAGGACTGCTGTAACTGCAGTTCTTTATTAAAATGGCATATCAGAGTAACATGGGGATGTTAATCAAGATGAGAAAATGTTACTTAATTCCAAGATTACAAGTGAGCACTGTAGCAGCCCGTCTGAAAAAAAATCAGACATTAATGTTCAGAAAGTGTTAGGTTATTGTATAATAACCATATGTTCTGCAATGTTTCTGAAATTCTTCACTGCTAATCTCAATCAGTTCGCTAAGTGTAGCCTCATAAACCATAAAGTACCCTTCCCCTCACATAAGAACAAGATTCTCTTGTACTGACGTATTGTGATGCATCACACCCAGTGCAACATCTGTAGACACAAAACAGTCTGTGGGGAAACAAACAAAACGGTGGGTTGCCAATGGCTCCGGGCAGAAATGGCCTCATGCAATACACTAAGTAGTAATATTCTGCATTCACATTTTTTTCCAAATGCAACAAAATCTGACATGTTTCATGTAATGTTTCTGACTGTGGCAACATTATAGAGAATGTTTCAACAACATCCTCTGGTTTCTACATCTACGCATTGCAATGTTTCTGTACTGAGCTGCAAGTGTTTTATGATGGTGCCTCGGAACTACAGTATTTAGGCATCTGGGGTCCTGGTGCCCACTGTTAGTAGGTTTCACCATAACTGGAAGGAGGGTAGGGGAGGTGAGGCAAAGACGTTTCACCACCTGTGCAGCAAAGGAGTAAAAAGGGTAGGAGGGGTGTGGACAGACACAGGGGACTGGAAGCAGGAGGGAGCAGTGTGATACAGGGAGTGGTACTGTAAGTGAGAACAATGTCCTGGAACTGGATCCAAGACAGACAACCACAGTGTTAAGTGAAGTGGCAGCATGGGAGTATCAAGAGTTGAGACAGAACAAAAAAACACCAGAGTTTTGGATGGGAAACCGGGGTCGCAGGGTTGAGGTAGTTAATGCTACAAGGGGAGAGTTGCATGCAGAGTCAGCTTGGAGCAGGAGATGAGGAAATCCTGTAGCTGTTCTCTAAAAGAAATACCATGTTCTTGCCAAAGAAGAGACATGTTTGGTGAGGAATTGATCCTGATCAATGGTGACGCACAAGACCCCTGCTGTAGCAGAAGGTGAAATAGTGCCAGAATGAATACAAAATGAGGTAGAAATATCAGCGGGTGGGGTGAAAGCTGCTTCAATGAATACGTTTTTTTCACGTCATCAAGGTGGTTATCACTAACCCAGGGACTCGTGCTTGGTCCCAGCTTGGCCCCCCTTGCTGTGTGGCACTTGCAGATTCTCCCTTTCGTCTTCCTGAGTGTTTCATTTTCCTGCCACCTTCCCAAGACAGGCAAATTGTATTTGTCTGGCTACTCTCATCTGTTCCTTTTCAGAGCAGTTTGCAAGGGAATTTCAAGCACGAGAAAGTCATTCCCAGCACAGCCAGTACAGGGTGTTTGGACTATAGTGAAAAGGAACCATACCCCCTGACCATATGGCCTTTTCTTCATGTTCCTGTTAGTCCTTGCTTTTAGTTTTCAGATGTTAAGATGTGTTGATCTTAACTACTGTATGTGACTATTTACATAACCATGACACTAAAGGATGAATACAAAAGTGAATTGGGTGAAGTGTATCATTGTGATTACACCATAGAGGTTTTATGAATCTACGATCTAGTTAAAACAACCTGTATACCAGAGCTTAAGTGAAATTGGCAAAATAGCCAACTTTTTTTGGTGGAAGAGCCACCACTTGCTTCTTGTCCAATTTTCTATATATTTTTATTGCACTGGAAAAACACTGGAAGAAAAATATTCTCTGTGCTCACCTGCACATAAAATTACCCCACTTACTCATTTTTCTTAATACATTTTTTCTTTTCTCATGACATGTGCAAGAACCCAAGCTTAGACTTGTAAATTTCAAATGAAATCTCATATTTTCCCCAGCAGCTATTTCAGTGTTCATAGATGCAGAAGATGGGCTGTTTTCTTTAAAAAAACAAGAAGCACTTTGAACATACAGATTGCTTTTATTATTAATGAATGAATGGTCCCTGTCATTAGAGGATCTCATTTGTCTCATGTCCATCATTATCTTGAATTTTCCTGATCTCACAGAACATTGCATAAGAAGCCCTACTGTTACCTTATAAATTTTAGCAGAAGTATTGGAAAAAGAAGCTCATACTGAACTCGCTGGATAATTCTTCATGTTGCATGTCATCTTCAATCTGAATGCTGTCTCATAGTAAAACAAAGTACAGCATGTGGGAAAAGATTTAAAGGAAAGATATTTTAAAGTAAGAATGAAAAGCCCATTGATCTTCACTTTAAATAGGACTTTTTTACAAAAAAGGCAAGCCCATGTTCATATTTTAAATGGAGTCTTTATATTAAACTAAACGCATTAATTCAAGATCATAGATAATTTTGAAATTGATTAATACAAAAGCACTATACAGTATTTTCAAAAAAGTTTTTACAGATAAAAGACTAGAAGGAAAGTGCTTAACAAAAGAAAATCTGATTTCACCCTGTATTTAATTTTTAAAGTTTTGATAGTCTTTTTTTCTTTTTCACCTAAGGTTCACAGAGGATATTATCTGTACACTTACAATATATCATTGTTTCAAAACTCACTTTTCAGTTTCCAAAGAAAGAAAACCTTTTGAAGCGTTTAAGTAATACTGTTTCCTCTTTTTCACTGGTAGTCTCCAGCTGCTTTATCGTAATTGTCAGAAAGGACTCATGTGGTTTTAGTGTCCAAAGTCCTGCAGACATGTCCTGAGTAAGGGAGTAAAGTTATTGTATTGTTTATAATGCTTTACTAACATCACCAAACACATACAGTACTATTGTGGTCCACATTGTGGTTTTCAGAAGTAATTCAGAACTAAAGGAAATGAGGAATCTTTAGGCAATCAAATATATATTATTTTTTTATTTTGTTAGTTGTATTCTTTCTTTTATGTCACTCCATAAGAGAAATAAAAAAACATCACTAGCGATCATTATGAAAGCTTTCCCTGTATAGCCTGGTTGGTCTGTCATTTGAACGCTGTTACCCATACTCTGTTCCGCAAATTATTTCACACAAAATAACAAAAATAAGCACATTTTTTAATCCCCATCTGCAAACTTTTCCAATGGCTCTTGAGACATGGAGCTTCAGTGTAGCAGATGATAAAATAACCATTCATTCATCAAAACAGGGTCTCCTGGGCTGATTATTGTCATTGATTTTGCTTTGGTCATCCTCGGGGCTGTTTTTAATGAAAGGCCTCTTTGAACTTGTTTGGTCTTTTGTTTTGTTCTCCATCGAACATTGTTAGCAGGTCATTGGAGAACACTCTGGCTGCTTTGATAGCACTTTTGTGTTTGCTCGTGAGACAGCTCTAGATTTGTTGGCTTTACGATAATATTTTGATGTGGTGTCTTATAAAGAGTAAAATACATAGTTTTTGGTCCAATTTTAATTCTTCTTAACAATGGACACATTTCCATCTGTTTCCGCTTAGATCAATTGAATTGAACTCTGTATAACTTTGACCGTGGTGTAGGGGTCTAAAAGGAGATTGCAGGGCTGCAGGGGGGTGCTCAGGGATAGAGTAATTCGGA
Source organism: Atractosteus spatula (assembly GCF_055471065.1). NCBI lineage: Eukaryota > Metazoa > Chordata > Actinopteri > Semionotiformes > Lepisosteidae > Atractosteus > Atractosteus spatula. Next base: position 4,440,215 of record NC_142726.1, on the reverse strand, counting down.
TATTTAAAGCAATGGTTTCTCCTTTGAATTACTTCATCCTGCATGTAATGGAGTGAGAGCCGTAGATTTTGGTGTCTTAGTGAACATTCCTTTCCCCTGGTACATTAGAGCAGGTGTTGAAAACTTGTTTGAATCAGTGCGTTGGAATTAATCCTAAAGCATCCAAAATTGGTTCTAGTATTTTCAACCCCAAGGCATGACCTGCAATGAGGAAGGTTTCTTACAGGGAAAGATGAAAGGGTCCCTTACAAGATACTCAGTAATTCTGCTCTTGTTCCTGAGACTTTTATTGCCTAGAGTACATTTTTAAGGTGATCTATTACCTTTACAGGAAACCTGTGGTACTGTATATGAGAAGCTATTGTTTGTTTTGCATTTGAACCCCAAATCGCTTATCCCTATGGATTATTTGCAATTTTTTAAAAAATATACAAAACATAAGACCTAATTGTATGACAATTACAATACCTAATAAAGGGTCTTTGTAAGAAAATCAAAAACATCACAGAAGAAACCCTGTTAATAAGAGAAAGAAACCAGCCTGACATGATTAGGACACATGGTTAGTGTAGTTTCTTTGTAGTAAAAAATTGCAATTAGGGGCAATTAGTTCAAGGGTATTGCAATCTCCACCCAGCTTCGAAAAATAGACTTTAAGTACAGTTAGATCTGCCATCAAAAGATGTTCCTGCAGTAACCTACCTGTAGGAATTGTCACTAAGAAGGAGCAGTGGCTTCAATGACACAGTCACAATGACATTAGTCACAGTAGAGTATATCTTGAACCTGTTTGTGGTATATCATCTTGAATATATACTGTATGATCTTCTGCTCCAGTCATTCATTGCGATTTTCCTGAAGGTGAACAATGTTATTATTTATTCTTCAAAAGGTATGATTAACACATTCCTTTAGCTGAGCAATATTCAATTGAAAGGTGCGCAAACTAACTATATGGTAGGCAAGCCATTTGGGCACATAAACTAATTTCCTTTATTCTACACAATGAGCAGGCTTCTGTCTTCTGTCAGGGACTGAATTTATGAGGCTTATTCTGTATGCAGTTATTATTTCCCTGTGTGGATTTTCAAGGCACTCCTGTTGCACTTAAACTTTTTGTCAGATACTGAAGATTGTTTGGTCTTAAGCCCAAACAATCCCAGAGCATGGGATGTGAAGAGCATTCCCCTCATTTATTTAAATTCTAAAATTTCAGTCTCATTTTGTTTTAATTATGTGTTGGATAAAGTCATTATTAGTTCTTTTATATCCGCGAATCGAATCAATTTGTCATGGCCTTTCACTGGTCTCATGTTTGTGTGTTGTAATTTTCCCCTGGAGTGGACAAGAAACTGAATGCAGATCCCAGAAAAAGTAGATTCAAGGACCTCACGTGGTTTTCACTGAGGCCAAGTGCTTTTCCAGTGAGAGTCGGACTTTTAGAACGGTTTTGATCGTGTTTAAAGTTTACCTTAAAAGATTGCCATCCTCCTAAGTATCATTAGTTCTTCAAACAATACATGTCAGACAAGTGCTTGTCTTCCATTTGCTGTATCAAATGCATTCTGGGAAGCATGGGCAACATGTTGATCCCATGATAAGTCTTCAAGGTTGAAATGCATGACTGGTGTTCATTGAACCACCTTCCATTCTTGCTGAGAGGAGAAGCTGTAACAGAGCTGTTACAGAGAAGCTGTAACAAGGTGGTAAAAGCAAAACATACCCTTCTGCAATCTACAGTATAGCACAAGTGTGCCATGTACTTGCCCGTGGATGTAAACAGTAGCTAGTGCACTATAAGTGCTAAAAGTCTAGTAGAAGGCCAGTTAAATTTTTTCTTGGACGTGCTTCTTGTGTTTTTGTGAAGTGAGGTTGGGCTGGCTTTACTGTCCTGTTTGGGATAATTGTACATTGCAGAGGTCTGTGGTTTCAAGCACTTTTCTGAAACCACATCTTGGGGATCCAGATTTAGTTTTGTTGTACCAACCCCCCGCTGCATCCCTCGTGCACGTTCCCCTGACTCAGACAGAAAGAGCTACAGTACCAGGCGCACAGTCTCTCCCCACCCACATCATGCAGATGCTCACTGCTTACAAGGGTCAATGCTCAAGCACACTGCCCCCACAATAAACTGACGTGACACACACTAGTTGTCCAATATGTCCATAACTCCTTTAGGTCTCATGAGCACACAGATTGCTTTTATCTGTTGTTCTTGATTATACCAAGAACCATTATACCATGCTAAAAGCTAAAAGCCATGCTAAAAGCTTTACAGCAGCACCCTACTTTTGAGCACATGTTTATTTTCCCATTCCCCAAACAAATGCTGCAAACCATGAAGTACATAGTACGCTGTGTTCCTCTAAATTGCTAGAACCTTTGCTCGTTGGCCATAACCTTCAGCACATTGTAATTGATGACAAAATGTGACTGAATGTTTTCAATAAATAACTCAGAAGTACTCATATGGGACTGCTTTTCTCTTTTTCAGCAAACAAAAACCCATTCATCTTCTAAATTAAACCAGATTTTTTTTTTCCATTGTTCATTCTAAAAGCCAAAATAATGCACTTCAAGGTGTGTTTCCATAATCAGTAGATTTCTGCACAATCTAGGTGGTGGAAGACAGTATGACCAAGGACGTCTTTGATAGCAAGATGCTGCAAATGCTATTGTCTGAAAGTACTTTGTGAATCTTTGCTTTCAAGCTTCAGATTTCATGTCATTGGAGAATGCAATAACAGCACAACTCCTCCATTCCATAATTATATTTTGACATAAATCAAATGGATGGTATCAATGGGTGATTTCAGCCAAACTAAGCATGCATATCTTCGATTGTGTGTTTATCATTGGAACAAAGCCATTTATATCATAGCTTAAAAACAGATTTAAAATGTCATTTAAAAACAGTGCCGAAGTCTGAACAGTTCAGTTCATGTGCATTCATAAATGTCTTTAAAAACAAAAACCTTTTTTAAGTCTTGCATTATTATGTGAAATTGAATTAACTTTAATACTTTTATTGTTGTAATTTCCCTCAAACATCCTCTGTTGTGAAAACATTTTGTTCGGGGTCTTAATTAAGATTTCAAGCTTTCTTCTTTGGCATGGTATTAACCATGGTGGAGATAATATGGCTAAAGCAGATGGGTTTTAATCATAGCTGTTCCTGAGTTTGTTAAAAAAGTACAGTTATGTTGCAGTAACTTCAGTCATCTTCATTATAACGTTTGTCCTTGAACACTTTTATTTGTTCTGATTGTAGATAATACAGTACACCTTCGTAGAAAGCACAACTGACACCCCCTATTTAAAACTCTAACCAAATTTGTCGACGGTGGACTTTGTAAAAGATCATACTTGTTTGCTAGGAGCATTTTTATTTTAATTTGTTATTGTCATTTTTCATTTGTTTTTCCTCATCTTGAAAGCTGTAGTAAAATGTGAAGTGTTAGTTGATGATATAAAGTTCTGGAGCTTTGTGCATAAACCCCTTGTTGGTGTGAATGGGATTTGCTGATTTGTAGGAAGACCTGTTCAATCTGATGGGAAGTTTCCTGCCACTTCAGCTCTAACACAATGGAAACTTGTTAGACCTTGTTAGACTCACAATTACATACTGTACTACAGTATATACTGTATGGGCTACAGTTCCAACTTGCAACAGAGATTTCTCCATGCTGTATTAGGCCACTTTTCTAGGACCTACAGTACCTGCTTAAAAATTATTACAGCAAGAAAAGACTTTCTGCCGTGGGATAGAAAAATGTGAAGTTAGTTTTGCATCAGACATTTGTGGGTTTTTTAGAACATTCACAAATTAGTTGGAAGGATTCTTGTTTCTTTCATTAGTGAATTTGAAATGAATTACTCCTTATGAAAACAGGAGCAGACTAAAACCAGAACAGAATATTCAACCCACTGTAGCTCAATGGCATCCTATAATTTAAGTACTTTTAACAGCATTTAAAAGAGAAGATCCCAGTGTATTAGCATTCTGTAATGTGACCTGGCAAGCTATCCTAACCACTATTTCTATAAAAAAGGATTTGCTTGTATCAAGTTGTAAATAATTTTGTGCAAAGTTTCCATGTATGTCTTTGCAATCTGTTTCATAAATTATGTTCAAAATACTTTAGGCTTTTGGACTCACCTTTATTTTTTCCATCCGAGATATTTAAGGATTTGATCATGTTTTCCCTCTGCTTAGGGCAAGTTGTAGTTGTTTTGTGCTGTCAACTTCACTCCTACTTTTCAGTCAAGAAATAGGTCTAGTTGACATTCTTTTGCTATTGGTTAAAACATCTTTATCATTTAAATACATGACATAAAAACACAGTAAATATTGTACATGACAGAACGACATTTGGCCCTTTTATTTATTTGTGGTAGCTAATTGAAATAAGCATATTATCCAGCCATTTTCTTAAACTGTGTGCTTTAAATTGTCACATTGAATTCCTCCAACCTCTTACAACCAATTGTGAATTGCAGTTGTGTATTGTCTTGAAGAGTGTATTTGCTCAGTGCAGTCAGAAGTCTTCCTATTTTGGTGTTGTGCAAATTTAATAAAGTTTGATGACTGTTACCAGGGTCTAGACTGTTGAGAGAAGTGAGGAATAGCAGTGATCCTAATACAGATCCCAGGGGTACACCATTAATTACAGTGTATAACCCCAAATTTCCTATTATTAGGAAACACTCTTTGTAGTTTATATACAGTACATGCATTACCTAACAAACATTGCATGACATCACTGAATGACCCGCTCACAGGCACGGATGTCGGGAGTAGCATTCCGCGACTAGAACAGGGGAACTGAAATTAAAAGCCCAAAGCGATTTGGGAAAACAAAAATATAAAAAAAAACACTGCTCGTGTGGTCAAAGAACGGCTCAGAATTCTGTCACAGAAGCCGGGAGCTAGCCGTGGAGAGACACCGGAAAGACGGGAGGGCCCTATGGGAAGCGGCAGGAATGGAGCAAACACGGGGGTTCGCTCTGGGCTCAAGGTATCGGCTCAAGGAGTCGGGGACGAGACATAAACCCTCAGGTAGCGGACATGGGGCAACCTGGTGAGGCGAGCCTCTCGACAACCGATTCCAAGGAGGAAAGGGAGACCTGGAAATATACTGTATAGCCCCAGACAACAAGACACACCGGAATAACAGGGAAACAAGGAACAGGACAGAGAAGGAGCGCCCTCTGGATGTAGAAAGCATGACAAGTATCGCTTCAGAATACTCCTCTGGGGCATATTGAAGAGTGGTGTCCTGTTTCATTGTAACATCTCAGGAAGATGTTTCCCAAGTTCATTTCCCACCTTAGGATCTGGCTATGAGACACCTGAGCTGTATGTTAGGCTTCTCTAGCTGTTCACAAATAATTTAAATAAGATGATCACCTTAATAACACAAGTGCAACATGGTTGGTTACTTCTACATTGGTTGACTTAAATCTCTACAGCTCTTCAGAGAAACAGTATTATAACATGCACCATACTTACCCAGAGCAGTGTAGGCAGATCGAATTTTGTTCAGACACCATTACAAAGTGATAAGTGTCACTTTGGTTGACAGACTGACAGAGTGAAAAAGCTAGTTAGCTCTTCCATTTAGACAGACAGCATTATCTTTGCTTGTATTGTTTTTCACTTGCAAACCCTCTAGTATTTTAAGATAGAAGTGACTTTGGCCAGATGAGTTTTTGAAATTCGATCTGCATGGGAGTATCCCACCAAAAAGACAGTAAGCAGAGATAAGGATATTAAAAAACATCCATTAGGATGAGGAAAACCCGGACTAGAAAGGTTTAAATAATCATTATTATCATTACACTTTTTAAGCTTTTCCCTAATGTTTGTTTAGAAATTGCCAATATAAAGAATGTCAAATGATTATCTAATCTGACTGTTTCGTAGTAGATTGTAATATCTCATGTACTGTGTATATAGGTATATTCAATCAAACTACAAACTGTGTTTAGCTCCATAAAGCATACAAATGAACTGTACAATGCGAAAAAAAAACTCATTGGTGAATTCCTCTGTATGAATACTGTGCTCGCTCTCTGTGTGTGAATACTGTGCTCTCAAATCCAAGCTAGATTTTCAATGAAAACCCTCAGTGAATTATTAAACTCCTTGGTAAAAGCTTGAAGTTGCTATACGGTTTACTAAAAAGTAGCTAAATACAAATGCACAGCACATGGGGGTGGTTATTGAATGCTGCATGAAATCCAAGAGTACCTGATCTGCTGTTATTGTAAACAGATCATGACGTTGATTATGAATAATAGTGTGTCTTGCACGGAATAAATGAAGTTTTGAAATGTATTAATATCATTAGTTATGTTTTAGCTGAGGTCACAAAGGGCTGAATAAAATGGAATAAAAGAACAGCTGTACTGAGTGTTTGCACATGTCGCAAATCTGACACAATAGCCAGGAGCTGAGTAGCGTGAGCGTGACAGATCACTGAAGCACCCAGGTGTCTGTAGCATTATTGCAATTTATGAGCATGGGATGAAGGTGCAAAGCGGCAGTCCATTATTAACCAACAAGACATCCGCCATTCTTCATCCTATTAATCCACAAATTATTCCTTCTCTATTCAAAGTTCTGCAATCTGCTTTAACACATGTACCTATAAAATTAACAATTGGCTTCTTCTGTCAACGTTATATTTATGCTGTTTTCATAGATGGAAAGATTTTACTTGGCTCTCCATTTTTTCCTCAGGCTCTTCTACATAAAAAAAAAATATCTTGTGGTGGTGCTTGCCACCTTCATCACTGCTAGTGCCTGGCACAATTATATTCATCTGACACACACCAGCTCACATGTCACTCCAAACAAAACCTTTCTGCCAGAAAGAGAGTTTCCAGCCACAAGCTTACATCTATTTTTCGACATTGCTAGCCACACTTGCAGATACAGAGATCTCCTTACACCTTTGTCTTGTTGGTGCAAAATTCAGAGGTTTTCCTTGTCTCCTTGCCAATCACTCCCTTCTTAGCACATTGCAGATGGTGTCTACATTACTGCTTGAATCTGCACAATGGCAGATAGCACTACGTCTCTGTGTTAGTGAATCTATCCCAAAGCTGCTTTTAAATGTATACAGTATGTGCATTATATTATGAGATGTACTGGGGCACCAGACAACATACCAAAGCACAGCTATGTGTAAAATCAACAAGGTCTAGGCACACCCTTGGCCTCTGTGATTGCTGTGGTTCTAGAGGAAGCACTTCACACTTATTCATGCGGATTTCCAGAGGAGTTCCTGCAAAGCTGTTTGAAATGTAAGATGCTAGGTTTGCTCTTCTCAGCAGTTGCTGATTTGCCATTTCAGGTAATTCCATAGATGTTACAGAGGGTTAAGGCCAGGACTCTGACCAGCTCATTAGACATTTTCATTTCTAGTCACCTTGAACCTCTATGTTGCACGCTCATTTTTGTGTAATGTTGCTTTATTGGGTTAGTACTGTAGATGTTCAGACCCTGACCTTAAAATCCTATTAAATTGGAACTCTTCTGTTGTCACTTTCTATTATGGTGCCTTTCACAAAGTTCAACAACCCTAGTCCAAAACATGAGACTGATACCCATAACACCACATTAGCATTGAACAGTTGGTATGAGACAATATGATTTTGAAGCATTCTCCCATCAAAAAAAGTTGCTATATACAGTAGCAGGGCACTCAATAGCAGGGCTCTCAATTGCATAGAATTCACCCTCACTGTCCCGCACCCTGCTTTTGAAAATCTTTCAAATTATGTTGGCAGCTCTGTAATTTGGGACGTTGGGACTCTGTAAGTTGATTGTTCATGTGACTTGGACTGAAATCAGATTAACTATTGGACAGCAAACAGAGGCTGTCAGAGATATGACTGCAGGTTTAAAAGATCTCTTTATAGCAGCAGCACCTGCCAAACCAATTTAGCCAATAATGAGATTATTTAGGTCATTAAGACCCCATGTGGGCTGAGAACCTGTATGTTCTGCCTTTGCTTCACTAGGGTTCAGTAGAGCTTATTGACTCAGCACTTTGTCATTGTATTTCACTGTGTTTGTGCCAGAATAGCAGCTTAGCTGACCTAGTATTATTCATCTTGAAGCAGGCAACTACAGTATCTACACAGCATGCAGATGGAAGCACATCTACTGTATGTGACCTTCAAGTGGGTAATTATATATAGTTATTGCATTTAGCTGACAAAACATTAATAAGATGGGCATTTATAACTACATATCTATACAAGTACATATATACTTTTTATAACCGTAATATAATACTGTATAGTATAATAGTATGCACTATAGTCTAACAAATTGCAGGATATACCCCTTGAAATAAGTTATACAGCATAACAGAAATAATATTAAACATACATTACAGGCAAGCGGAGAATCAAATTTGTCTTGTGTGTTCACCTTTGAGAGGTATGCACTTTGATTTAAAGTTTCCCATCTCAGGAGGTTGTTGTCATTATCATAATCTGGAAAGTGCATCCTCAGCACAACTGGAACAAAGCTAAAAATCCTCTAAGAAGAGAAACAGAGAATGTCCAGTAATCACTCACATTACATTAAATCAAGGTGGACTCTCACTGGACTAGAAAAGAGACAGGACACCTGATCATAAAATCACACCAACACATTACATAAGAAGAGTTTTGAATGAATTATCTAGAATATAAAAAGCTAGCCAGCCTGCCCTGAGCTAAACGTAATTGATTTTGGAAACTCTTCTGAGCTCACCTGCTTACTGTATGTGTTGATGTTTTGTCCTGACTGATTTCGACTCCAGGCAGTGAAAGCAGAAACAGCAGTGCATGACCTAGGGTTTGTCATTCTGTTTCTCAGAGTTGGCAAGTCTGAAGCTGCTGTGTTCCTACGTGTCCTGGCTGGTTCATCATGTCAGCCCTCAGGAGATGTGTTATTGGAGCAGGTGTGATTGGAAACAATGACCTGTGGAAGAATTTTTTTTCCTATATTTTCTGTTAGCCTGAAGCTATATACTGTATACTGCTCTATATACAGTAATGCACTTACACATGTGTACAATATATACTTCTAGCCAAAGAAATCCCACAAGTTGACACAATGTGCAAATGCTTTAACTTTGAAATACTTATTGCATGTGAATAAATGTGTCATAGAGTTGGGATATCTGGGACATAGAATCATTTGATCAACATACATTTTGTGCAATTATGTAAAGTCACTTGATATTTCTTATATTTTTTAGGAAATTTACAGTCATTAGAGACATATAAGATGTAAACAGAACAGTTTTCTAAATCTATTAACTCTTATTTGTATAGGGCACCTATTTATTATTTAATAAGTCACCGGTAGTATGATTGCACATGACTTTTCACAAATGAAATGCTGAAGAGTTACAACAATTGCCTTGGACCTTTTCAACAAATCAACACATCTATGCTGCCAAAATGCTCAGTGAACCAAAAAAACACTCTCTGGACATCACAGGATTAGTGCCAGTATCAATCTAAGGAATCTTAGATTCCTTAGAGAAAGAGGATTCTGTGTTCATTGACCTCTTCAAGGCCATGTGTTGATCCCAGAAAATCCAGGCAATACATCAGGGTGCTGATTCAATATAAAATTAATATCACAGAGTACTGAATAGGAATAACAATTGAAAAAGTGAAATGTCTGAACACAGTTCATGAATCTCATGTGTCTATTTTCTTATTCTGAAACATATGCTGTATATACCAGATACTTATCAGGCCATATAATCAACTCTGATGATAATAGCTCTGCAACCACTTGTTAATGTCACACAGAGTACACATATGGCATCCAAGTCATGTGAAAAATAGAAGAATAAAAATTCCTCATCAGCCGCTATTACAGTATTATTCCAGTTCATAAAGCTCCTCTTCCTGTCTTCCTCAGCTTCCTCAGAGTTATGAGGTTACAGACTGCTGATATAAGCATCTTTCTGTGATTGGCAACTGTGGTGTGTCAAACAGCATCTTTGAGCACGAGCAGAGGCGTGATATGGAGGTAATAGAACTGATCTATTATGTGTCCACAATGTCCATTCTCAAGGGTGAGAGCAGGTGACTTTTCAGGGAGGAAGCCAGCAGTCTTGGTCACAGTAATATTTGGTTGCAGTAATATTTCACTGGAGTGGCAGTGAGAGAAGTTAAACTATCGTGCACGAAGAGGATATCACCTGCGTGTTATCCTTGTTCCAGCAGTGTTACCTTGTGCAGGTCTTGCTTCAGTATGGCTTGCTGATTTTTGCATACAGAACTTAAATGCATGAGTATAAATCAGGATGAAAACTATGTTTAAGATTTCTTTTGCAGCTCAAACACACATGCCCTTTATGGCAATTCATTGTTTGTTCTTGGAGTCCTTTCCCTGCTTTGAATATTTCTTGCAAAATCAGTTTGCAAGATTGCAGGAATGAACAATTTACCAATGCGTCAACAAGAGTGTGTTTTTCAGTAGTTTGGCATTAAACAGTAGTTTAAGAAGATGATATAGCCAGCAACAGATGAAAATTTATCATGACAGAGGTATTTTCCTTCATTAAAGTTGTTACATTATATTTTATAATGTATAAAACAGAAAGCACTGTACTTCTAGTGCTGTTGCTACAGATCATTATAACAATATAATAATAAATTAAATAATAATATCAAAGTGGGACCCATTTCATTCATCATGGAAATCCAGCACCCATCTGGATAATGCTTGGTGGTCATTCTGCACCAGCAGCGCCACAACAATACATACTGTAGCAATCAGTTGGATCAGGTGGAGAAATACGGAAGGGTTATGTTCCCTCAATTTCATGCACTGAACTCAGTAGTTGCTGGTCTTTCATCCCCTTAAAACTAGGTTGCAGATCGGAAAACAGTGTTTGCATGAAGCTATAGAATTCCTTTCATCTATTTATTCATGACTCTGAGTGAGCGGCTATTTTAAAACGTGTTGAGAGACTTACTTTACGGTCTGTCATTGGGAAGGTGCAGGTGTGGCATACTGTATGTGTTGTGATCAGCTGTCCGTATACAAGGCAAAGGTGTGTCTCCTGCTCATTCATCCCCACACTGATATATTATGACTGCGTAAAAGACACGGGCTGACTAAATTTGACACCAGTTTACATGTTTTTAATATTATCTATACTTCAACCAAATCCGACAACAGTTTAACCAATTATCATGTTTGAAAAGTTGCATAATGCGTAAATCTTTCTATAAAATCTATACTTTTCTGGAATGTAAATATTGCAATATATGACGAATCTTTCTATGCCATGTGAATTCACCCTCATTAGCTTCTGTTTCACGTTTTAAAGTTCTGGGATAAATATTTTTGTCCCTGTCCCATGATTTGGACCTGTCACTACAGCATCATTGCTGAAAATATAGAAAGATAAAATAGCACACAGCTAAATAAAATCCTAAACTTTGGAGCAGAAATAATACAGATGGTCCACAACAGCAATGTGTTAGCCCTAAGGCTTCAGTTAGGTAATTAAACTCAGCTGGAATGAAAACCAGCAGGTGTTTGGCCCTCCAAGCCCAGCATTGGGAACCCCTGCCCTGCCTTACAGAATTAACACTGATAGGAGGAGTGGCATGTTTTACTGACATCAATGATGTCTGATATTCGGTCTCTCTTTAGCCAGTGGTGCACCAGGTTTTTTCCTATTCACTGGGGAATCCTGATCATAACCTATGACCTCTGAGTGAGCACCTTTACTGATTTGCCCTGTGGTCACATTTAAAGAAAATTAAACACTGGGGTTGAGACAGACAGAATCTACAGCCCTCCCACCCTACTCTGTTGTTTTCTTTTCCTGACCTTTAAAAGGGGTCTCAAAAAGTGTATGAAATCCTCAGAAAACATGATTCTATAAATGAATGTTACATAGAAAAGCAACAGAAAAGTCCACCTACTGCACTTTCTCTAAATTTTGGTTGTATTATACTATAGTATATAATAACACCTTTTTCCTTTTAGAAAAATCATGTTTTACAAATTTGTGCTAAACATTTTGTATTAATTTGCGTCTTACATTACATTATTAGTTATATTGCATTTTAAAACTTTGAAAAGTTATGGAAAATGTGTGAACAGTCAATCAGATATTTAAAACTCCAGTAGAAAATAGTTTGTTATTTTAAAATACAGTATGCCTTAATAATTATTTTTATTTCTAATATTTTCTTTTAAAATTTTGAAAAACACAGGCAATTATCTTTGTGTTCCAAAAGTGCAGGCTGAAAAGCTAAGTCAAACCTAACCTAAGTGCTTGCTTCTCTTCAGATTGGAAGGCAAATCATGTTCAAGAAAAATAGGTTCTTGTTAAGCTTATTCTCCATTAATGTTTAGATACACCTCATACCAACATAATGAATCAAGACGTCTACAAATATCCTGATACACCATAAAATTAGGTAGGAAAGATTTGTTCACAAGCAGCATCTATAAAATGACCTACTGCATTCTTATTCTCCTTCGTGTTTTATGAAAAATCATGTTTAGCAAATTTGTGCTCAACTTGTTTTATTAATTTGGGACTTACACTGCACTGTATATCACTTATATTGCATTTTCAAACTTTGACAGTTGTGGAAAATGTGTGATTTGGTCAGCATGTTACTACAGAGGATTGCTTCCTGGCATTAGCTTGAAACAGTTTTTCGATGAGCCACACAGGTCCCAGATGTTCTTTTTATAGATTTCCTTTGTTTTTTAAGTAAAAATAAAGAGCAAAGCACATGTGGGGTTTTCTGAGCAGTGACTAAAGTGTGCTAGAGGATCAACTCACGTATTATTTGTTCCTTTTCGCTTGATTCACTGTTGACTTATTGTTGTCATTAAAAGTTAATGGGGCGAAGATGTTTTGAAGTCAGATCTGGAATAGCCATAAAATGTAGAAAGAACTGCAGACTTTCCAGCAGGCCCTGATTGTGATTGACATATTTTTCCATTTTATTGCTTTTATGTTTAGTAAAACATTTCAGAAAGAAAAGAAAAACATTAAAAGTGAACATTCATCTATAGCGGTAGACTTTACCTCTGTGATTTATTTTGATACTTTTCCATAATTCAGGTTTTGACCATGACTAAATATAGCAATGAGAAGACTTTGTCTCGTGTTTTATTTTGTGGGTGTGTGAGAGGTTATTACTCACATAAAGAGGTTTTGAGTTTCTTTATATTACTTTAATATGTAGTCTGTTGCACTTCAGAATTCAGAATATGGCTTCACAACAGTTCCCCTGTATCTCATTATATGAGTGAATCAAAAAAAGACTTTTGGGACAACTTTACAAATGTTGATTTTCTAATTTAATATTGTTAGGTTATTAAATAAAAATTTGTGACCAATTCATTGTATTTCAAAAATGTTTCCGTTATAATTGCAACAAAAAGAAGTGGGTCTTATTACTTTTTATTTCTGAGAGTATTATGATGATTTGATTAACATAAAATGATTTAGCCCACAATCCATCAAAAGTCAAATTATATCAGTCCCGTATTTAAGTTATGTAAACCATTTTAAAGTGCTATAGGTCAACCAATGCAATATGTTTTCATTTTAAAATAATCAAATTCCTAAAATCAATCAAGAACAAAACAAAACTCCTAGTTTCTGGAGTCCCGTGAATTATCTCATAAGAAAACCAAACTTTAGAGAAAACATCTTGCCAAATGGCACTGAGAGAGAACCTTTTGGTTGCCTGACAGTGACTCATAGTTTATAGCCTTTTAAAAGCATACACAGTTTTATCTGAGCTTTAAATTAAAACTTCTTAAGGAGTATGAAGTATAGTGTCTGCATCTTTATTTATTAGTGCAATTTTCAAAATTCTATGCACATAATACTTCTGGCACGTGGTGATTTCCGTGCAGGTCTCAGGCACAGTCTGATTCCACTTAATTTTAGGTTATCTGTGGTGAAGGATGTCCACCCAGATTAGCGGGTCCTTTGATTCTCAGCGGTCTGTTAGCCATCACTAACTTTATTGCCTGTCACTGCTCAACACAGAGGGCTAAGGAAATAATAAAGTAGAATCTGACAGTGTGGATTGGAGTAGGTCAGCCTTTTGAAAACAAGACACCTGGCGGGTTAATTGTTAATGTCCATGTCACCCAAATGAGTTGCATCTGTCAATAGGTAATAAAAGTGAAGCAGTATAAGTCCATTCTAATTAAATGGCAGATAACTAATTACACTAACTTCAAGTGTGTCCATTAAATATCATTCAAAACAATTGCGTTATTTTTTCTACATTTGACAGTCTTCGGTTTTTGTGCAATGCATGTACTTTGAATATATGAATAATGATCTTGATTGTTGTGAGGCCTCATGGATCACCTTTAAAGGCTTTTGACTCCTAACTGGGAGATTCCTACCTAAACTAAAGGCCCAGTTTCAACAAAGTGTTTCACAAATCTATAGCATGTAAACCCTTATTACAGTATAAGACATGTCTCAACATACTCTTTTCCTCTGATAAGACAGGAAGAACTTGACACAAGTAGAGAGTTGACAAAGTTGTCTGAATTTCAAAATAGTGAAAACAGTGAGGCAGGGGCCATAAACACAGAAAGGATTCCTGCACACAACACATTACAGTTTTCTCATTGATGTTTTCAGTATCTTTAGAGATGCATTTTCTAATTTTACTTTGAATTTGCCTTTAAAGCCTTAATCACCTGTGCAGCTACTGTAACTAGACATAAGCATCTAACCTGTGCACCTAACTTCAGGAGACCACACATATGAGTGTGATACATCCCAATGTTGTATTATTCATAGTCTTCTACCAAAGCGATCAGTGATCAAGTGATGAGTAATGTTTGTTTAATGTATGACAATTAGAATAATGGCTTTGTGTTAAATTTGCTATTTGTTTATACAATAACCATATATCCATAACACACAAGTGTAACAATGAGCATTCTTTAAATATCTTAAACTTGGAAATTAACCAAGTTTCTCTTATCTGTTATCTGTTACCAGTCTTAAATGTTTTCAATGGTTTGACTAAATCACCAACACTCTTGGATCTGTCTCAATGTGAACTTTCTGTACTGTAGTGTACTGTACATAAACAGATAGATGGGGTTTTGAAGTGCAGTTGAAGACTCTGGTATGATTCCTGTCATGCAACTCTGAATATGCCAGTATCATTATTGTCCATCATCTAATGGACAATAATAAATTAAGTGGATAAGGATCTTATGAAGGCCTGTGCGTTATTGTATTACAAATGTGTGCATATACAGTACAGACTACAGACACTGATAAAAACATATATGTTTCAGTATGTCTTACATTGTTCTGATCCATTCATCCATTTTCAATAAATTTTGTAAAATCAGCATGGATTTGTGCAATGCAAATGATTTATACAGTATATCCTTGTTTTCACTCTCACTTTAAATCATTGCTAACAACACATTTTGTTATTTTGAAAATAATATCCCAGACTCTCTGTCTCACAGGCAGTGAGCAATTTCTGATTCACCTTTTCTAACATTAGTTCTGGAGGTCTGTTTTCATTACAGGGTGACTCCTCCTTTAAGGCTGTTTTTTTTAGTTTAATTGATACTGTTAGTTCACTCATGACCCGAAAATTAAAAATTAAAACAAACAATACCCCTTTTAATAAAATGATGGCTGGGAATTAAAAAAGAGTCAATGACAGTGGAGTATTATACTTACATGTTCCAAAAATGTTTTAAATATATGAGTGGTTTGTTATAGGCAGACAGATGCTGCACCAACTGGAAGCAGAATGCTGTCTTTTAGCAGACTTGGCTATCACACTGAGCTGCATTGGGCTGTTTGAAATAACAGCAGCAAACATTGTCTCTGCAGTGCTATTTTCTGGGCCAAGTTTTTTTTTACTTCCCTGCTATTTAATGCAGTACAACTTTAGACACTGTGATTAAGAACAGTTTCTCAAATTCATGTCACGTTTCCCTTTGAGTGATTAAAAAGAATAAATGTTTTATCAGCAATTTTAAATGCATTTTAAGGAATAATTAAAGAAGATGAAAGATGTTATAAAGATTTAACAAAACATAAAGATATTAAAATACAGTAATAATTGGACCATTCGTGGATTGCAATGGAACAAGTAAAGGTTTATTACATGCTGAAAAGAGAAGAAAAGAAACCAAACATTTTGCCTGAGGAGCCTCCTTAAGGTGTCAAATACCTGAAACCGAAACGTAGTGTTTATTTTCTTCTCATTCCAGCATGTAATAAACCTATTACTATTAGGTTATTATTATATTACTATAATATTATATTACCTATTACTGGGGCAGTGTGGTGGCTCTGTGTCTAAGGATCTGCGCCTGTGGCTGGAAGGTTGCCGGTTCGTATCCCGCGGCTGGCAGAGGAATCCTACTGCACTGGGGCCCATGAGTCAGGCCCTTAACCCCAGCTGCTCCAGGGGTGCTGTACAATGGCTGACCCTGCGCTCTGAACCCAAGCTTCTCCCCCTGTCTGTGAGTCTCATGAAGAGCAAGTTGGGGTATGTGAAAAAAGATAAATTCCTAGTACAAGAAATTGTATATGGCCAATAAAGTGATCTTATCTTATATTGATTTAGCTCTTTGTATGCACTATAATGCACAAACCACAGAGAATAACCTCCAGCTTTTTTCTCCAGTGAAAATTTACTGCAATTTGTTCTGTCCCCAGATATGTTCTACTGTAGCAAAAAATATTCTGGGTGTTTTGATTATGTGTACTTTCACAAAATGTTTAGGAGCATGTGACCTAGTCTAATTTTTTTTTTTTTTAAATTAAAAATGTTGAAATGACAAAAAATTATTACAAGGAAATTCTTCCATTCCTGTGCAAAGATTTGGGAAAGCTTCATGGAGTTTATTTTCCAGGACGAATTAGTGTGTCAGAGTTCATGTCCAGTGTTGGTGCAGCCGCCAAATCAGAAGCAGGGAAGGGATCCATCTCTTTCTTCCTTCCTCCCATGGTGTAGAGTTCTACACTGTAGGAAGATTTGGTCACATCCGAAAGCTTGCCAGGCTCCCAGCTGAAAGCTCACTCTCGGCAACAGTGAAGGCTCTCGGCTACGCTGCAGGGATGTGCAGCCTTTCATTCCCCAAACTGCCTCATCCAGTACAGGGTCACCTGGCCACCGGGAGGCCAGTCCATCTCAGGCACACATAGAAACACACACACACACACACACTCACACCAGGGTCAATTTTCCCAGAAACCAGTTAAACTACCTTGCCTTCAGACTGCGCGAGGAAAAATGGAGGAGCACCTGGAGGAAATGCATTTGAGCACAGGGGAACATACAGTACAAACTCTGTGGAGATAGCACCCCAGGGCCCCAGCTCTATGAGGAGGCAGTGCTAACCAGTGTACGACTGTGCCACGCAGACTCTCCAGGGCTTTGTTTTTGGCTCCAGACTGGAGCACTATTGGCCCGAGTCCTTTGAATCAGGGCGTTTGTGTTAGTGCAAGCTTTCACGACACCATGCCATGAAAGAAAATTACACTTGTAGCATCTCCAGCCAAGAGCTAGTGCAAGGAAAGCACAGCCGCTTATTAGGATGAATCTGTGGCCAAAGATACAGAGATGTCAGTGGAAGATGAAAAAACAAGAGCTCTATTGTTGTTTAATATTAAACAACAGTTCTGAATTCCAGCTGGAGTAAGTCATCACTCACCGATCCCTCCTCTTCAGGCCAGCTAGTGACAATAGACACTTGCTGTAGATGACTCGGAGGATCTGAGCACCTAAAAACCCATGAGGTCTAATGAAGTGAAGGAATCTATGCCTTGTTATGAGTTAACAGTGAAGTCTTTAAGAATTGTTTTATTGTTTTCAGAATTTTTATTATTTTGTGCATCCCTGGCCAGTCAAAGTCTGTCAAATAGAGATGTAATTCATGTATCCTAAGCTCAGTTTTAGCAACATGAAGGGCACAGGGGTCTTGGTTAACTGCCAAGGCTGACCTGAGCTAACTGCCTGACTCTCTGACCTTGTTTACAAACTGCTACTGACCCATCATAAAAATGTATGTTTTTGCATGGGAAAATATCATATCTTCAGGAATAAAAACCTGTTGTTCTGTTTGAAAAAGTCAGTGAGAGATGAGGCTAACCTCTATTTTTTGCAATAGAGAAATCACAATCTGATTCTTCAGAACTGTGTGGGATTTCCTTTGTGGAGTCTAACAAGTAAGCTGCAGGCTGCTTTTTGGCAGAACTTTTACAAGTCTTACTGTATATACAGTATAAACGCCCCCATCTCTACCAACTAAACTCTTACAGCAGTCTTTCCTGACTGCTTCCTAAAACCGAAACCACTAATACATGCACACACTTTTTATACGCTAACACAGCTAATTAATTCCATGTGAAAATGTGGAACCTAATCCCTCACCAGCAGTCTAATAATTATCCAATAAACACCCAGTGAACATATTTACAATAGCTCGATGTCTTCAGTGACCTCCAGAGACAGGTCTACGGCCAACATAGCTCCTCGAAAGACTGACCTACTAAACTCTCCTATAACGTTCGCACTCGCACCTGTATTCCAAAACTGTGCAAGGGCTGGATCTGGGTAGGCCACTGCGGACACTTAACCGAGGGCTGAGCGAAGGCGTGCTAGCAGTCCTCATCCCAGTGAATCTCAGATCCATTCCTGATAAAACCATGTGAGGTACTGTGAAGTTCAGAGACAAGACAATAATAAGAGACTAAGCTGGGGGAACTGAGAATGTCCTTGATCAAGTATGGAACAGGGCAAGATCTGATCATTAGTAACTTTCTCTTTCTCTATATCACTCATCACACCGTGTTAACCAATAGCATGCCCTAGGATCCAGGTCTCTTGTTGCTATAAATAGTCCTTGTGTACCTGCCCCCTTGCAGATTTGTCACTTGGGGTGTTGACTGCACCCATCCTGCTGACTGGCATTTACCTTCCAAAGCAGAAAGATGTGCTTGCACGAGAGGAGGTTCCTCAGGCTTGAAGAGAGCTCCAGTCAGGTCAAGCCTGATAGTGTTCAGCTCTGCCAGCAGGGATAGGCTGCCCTGTCCAGATCCAGCTCAATCCTTTTGGGGATGCAAAACTGGCTTGCAAGACATTCAGGACACACCTTCTTCTTTCATGCTAGGTGCTATGTCTAGCTCTGTTGGTCCAGCAGTGCAGTCGGAAGTCGGTGTCCATCCGTATCATGACACAGGATGATCAATGCCACCCAGGTCCTTCCAGGTAGTACGCACCAGCCTCAAGCAGTCGGGCGACCACTAGGGGGAGTACTGCCTTACTTATTGCAGAGCAATAGAGAAGAGCAGGGCCAGGAAAAACAACATTTCTTGTATACACTTGTATATACGTGCTTATTCGCTTGAAGCTACAGGGTCTACACTTAGAGAGGCTGGAAACCAGAGTCACAGAGTCACAACAGAACCAATGGAACATGAAGTGGCACCAACAAATGACAACAGAAACAATAAAAAGATATGGTCTCCATCTCAGCAGCTTCAGTGGAGGGGGCTGCATAATTACAGTCCAGCCGTATCTCAGGGGTCCTGACAAATTATATTTAAACCCAATATTTATTCCTGTGTTTCTGGTTCACATAACATTTGTACAGTGAAATATGCTTCTTTGCTGCAAATGCAAAGGAATTTTGGAGAAGCCTGTTCGAAGGGTTAATACATGAGTAAGAGAGAAAAAATGAGAGAGCGAGAGCAGTGAGAAAGATTTCAGTGGCATGCTAATGAGTTGATGACATCAGAAGACAGCAGAGAGGCAGAAAGAGAGAGAGCCTTTATGCTCTGCACAATGAATTGTCCCACCTCAATAACATAACTGTGCAGGTGTGTGCATTCAATCAGACCCAGCTGCAGCCCATCCGCGCGCGTGTGTGTGAGAGAGAGAGGGAGAGAACAAGATCGAGGGAGAGGGAGAGAGAAATGTGGGGGAAATAGTTGTTCAGACCTTTTTGTTCTCAGCCAGTTTCCCTTGCTTTCATCACCAGTCCACATGCAGGACTACTCTGTTTTTCTTTTTTGTTCATGTGCTGCCACATCTGCCTTTTACTTTGAGATAGTGCCGGAGTTTAATGACAGTACAGTTGAAAGAGTACAAATTGAGGACCAGTGGTGAAGGAATGGAATAGCTGAAGAGAGAACCAAGGGCAATGCTCCATTGAGGAAGATACCAGGTGAGGGAGCATTTTGCTGTCTCTCTTCAGGGAATTTCTGTATGCATGTGTGTACATGTGCTTATATACATGCATGGCTATATGTACATATCTCTATACAACCTTTTTGTATATTACTCACAGGTCTGTCTGTGTCCAGGCTGTTTGGAAATTTAAATTGCATTACCAGTGTCAAACATTTCGTATGTTTTTTTTTATTTATTTTCCACACCCTCACTTGTCTTTCCTCCTGATTTATCATGATTCTATATGCATATCATCCAATCACACTGAGAATCACTTCAAGGGAAGTCAGACCTACAGTAGCTATACCAGAAGTAAAAGAAAGAATTATATGAATATATCTCTTACACCTGAATTTGTTTTTAACTCCAGGAAAAGAGGAGGTCCGTTGTGATTCATGCTTTAGCAGGGTTCTGTGTAGTTGCATTGCATTGCATGATTGCTTTACATGTGCTGAGTTAGGAAGTGTGTTTTATTGGCTGGTTCACAGAGGTTTAGAACCTGAATTGACTCCAAGGGAAAAGAGCATTTAGAAGAGCAATTCTCCAGAGAATAACAGCAATGAAGCAAGTTACAAGCACATAAGAGATGTCAGGCTGCTTTAAAGTGGTGGGTATAAAATGAATCTGTGTGGACATCTGATTACAAACTAAGAAAGTTGCTGGCCAGGTTGTAAAACAATCTGGCAGAGAAAGAGGTCAGAGGAGGGTTTTATAATATACTGCACTTGTCTTCTATTGAAAATTTTGTTTTGTTTTACTAGGTTATTGTATGAACATTTTAAGACTTTGTTTTTGCCAGTAGACGAAATTGCTTGTTTTCTTCTTTTTTTATTTCTTCATTTGGTGTGTTTGTTTGCTTTAAAAATTAGAATTATTCCTGTGCTCTTTCTGTAGGTGACAGTTTGCAAAGGACAAAACATGTGCTGTATAATGTAACTTGGTTGGGAATACTGCTGCATGTGCCCAGACTATTAAGAGAATGCCTAAATTGTGAACAGGTTTGATGCTTTCTGGACACTATGTTTTCTGTTATTTATTTTTTTTCCCACATTTTAGATTTTGCTTTGCTTCACATGAACACTCATTGAGTCACACACAGATGGAATCAAATTTTGATTTTTATTGTTCTGCAAATTTTGGTTGCAATCAACTTCTTTTAACTCTCTGAAAGTGCAGTTTCATGTTTTTTTTGTTCAAACATACAGTACCAAACTGAAACAATCCATAAACTAAGTTGAATGCAAGCCATAGAACAACAAATTATTAATTTTACTTTATTTTAAATTTCCCATTTACAGAGACTGTAATTATTATAATATTATTATAATAAAGGTTTGTAGAAATATATTGGTACTGTATATGAATCATGACACCTATCTCTCATGTTGCCAAAACATTCCGACCAACAGGAATGCCAAGCATTTAATCTGTGTCACCTGAACAAATGTGGCCTTGTTTGTTTTTGTGTGTTTATTGTAACTGTTTCAATTGTAAACATAAACTGAGATGTTAGAGGCATTGTCACATTCTTGGGTGGATTTTCTTGTACAAGCTCTGGATAGCTAAAGGCTAGTAGCTCAGATTTTGATTAGGAAAGCAATGCAATTTGTGCCACTTTATTCCCTTGTAACATGCTACATTTTTAATTTGAGAAACAATACACACATTGTGATTGGTTTGAAGCCAAGTTCTAACCAAAGGTAAGAAGTATCATTAAGTTTAGTTTGGGACATAAGGCCATTTGGTTTTAATGGAAAATACTGTCTCTGGGTATGACATTTCTGTGACATACTGTACAATTTGATATTATGAAATGCTGGAAATAAAATCCTGCTCTGTATAATGGTGCAAAAAAGGCAACTGTCCACAGGGAACCCTGGGTAGTGTGAATTAGTTCAGGTCATACTGATGTGAGATTAATGTTTTTTGGGAAAAAGAATAGAAGATTATTTACTCTTCATTTTCAATATGAGAACAGTAGGGAACAGTAGGGCTTCTTGCCCCGGAGAAATGAAATTCTGCTCTGATTTTTTTTAGGTATTTGTCATGATTCACTGAACCCGCAGGACTTAAGCCAAGATTTTGTGGTCAAACATTCTTTCTATCGTGAGACTCCTTAATATAACACACACTTTTACACATAGTTTATCTCTGCATTTTTTCCACAATTAAATAGAAAGAACACATCTGCTGCCGCAAATGAGAAAAAAAACCTTTGAATACAAACATTGATAAAAATCAACTGAAAAAACAGACGTGTATACAAAGACACACCTTGTTTTTCATCATTTTATACTGTGGAGAGATTCTAGACCTTACATCTCATATACTTTAAATATTTCAAAAGCAGTTCTTGAATATTTTAATATGATCTTTTTTGGCTCACATGTTTCCTTTCTATACACTCAGCCCAGTTTTATAAGATAAGATAAGATCACTTTATTGGGCATATACAATTTCTTGTATTAGGAATTTGTCTTTTTCGCAGTTTTGATCAATGAGGAAGACAACGGAGTGTTTTACGGGAGATAAATAATAATAGGAAGAACAAGAAGAAACCTTGATCACTGGAGTATTATTTTAATCTTCATTTTACAGTGTGCATATTTCTTGTATGCATGAGACTTATAAAACTATGTTCTTTAAACAAAAACGCAGATTGGAAGATAGATGGAAAGTTTTGGCATGATGAATCTAAGTGTGCATTTTCTCGCACTATAAAAAGAACCTGTAAATGCTTAGAGACTGCTACAGAGTTATTACAGAAGAGCAAGCATCTGTCTGTCAAACTCCAGGACTTTTTTTAGGTTATACTGCTTCATTTTTTTCTGCCATCAGTAGGTCTTTTCATTTTCTCTGTTTATTTTAAACCACGTGACATCCCTTTAAATCTAACCTAAGTTATTTCTGGTTCCCAGTTAAAAACACTCAAACACCAATAATAATGAAACGAGGCCTGAGCTTCTTTTTCACTTAACATCACAGACACTGAGTGTTTTGCCTCATCAGTCCCTCACGCAGATGACTCTGATCAATAATCACAGAGCAGTTTAACTTGTATTTCAGTCCTGCAGTTTCACAGTGTAGCCTAGAGTGGAGTTCTTATGGTTGTAAGTTTACTTTGTCTCCTTTAACCAGCAGTTCAATGAGACATCCAGACATATATTAGCTTCAACAACATATTAGTAGTATTTACAGTGTAATTGTGAGTCTGGTGTTTAAAATTATTATAGTTAATAATAAAATATCCTCTTAAAATCAAAGGACAATGAATATTTTCATTACCACATCTGAAGGTTATTACTCAGTGGAATAATGTTGCACCCCTAAATATTTGCCTCTTCATATTGCAAGGACTGTCTTCATACCACTATACTGAGAATTATAATGCTAATAAGATTTCTTTGATCAAAATAAAGGAATGCCATAGTTAGTATCTAATGTTGACCTAAAAAGGTCACCACTGGCATTGTCTTTTATCAGGAAATGTTGCTCCTCTGAAAAACAAAAATGGGATTACAGAAAAGCCAACAACTGTTTAAAGTGCCTTGAAAACAGTATAATTAATTTCGTTTGGGGCATTCTATGAAAGCCACAGGATGCTGAAGTTGTTAAAGTGATAGCTCTAGCCAAGAATTTGTTCAGGGGTGTGGATATGTGCAATTGGATTGATGAATTGTCTGTGGAAGATTCTGGCCAAAATCAGGCTGGAGCTTCTGCCTCTGTGTGACTCTGTGTGATGACCAGCTGTGTCACACAGGACTTGGCATTCATGTGTGGATGACAATGAGATTTCCAGATTAGCTAATCATACCTCGTAGTTACTCAGCATACAGTTCTGATTCTGTGCTTTTCTGAAAAGAGTAAATTGCATTTTTATTTGGAGTTTTGAGGTCTTTTTAGCTGCATTTTGTTTTTTATTGTTTTTCTTGTTTAACAGCTGTATTGTTTTTTTATAGAAAGAACAGTTTACTACAAGTGATTTTTGCCTGGTTTTAAGCATAATGGGCGGTATAGTGATATGGCAGTTAGACCTGTTTTTTCACATCACCTGTGCCTTGGACGATTCTGGACTGGACCACATTGTGTGTGGGGTTTGCGTGTTTTACCTGTGTTCATCTGGTTTTTCTCCATGCATTTGGGTTTCCTCTGCCTACCAAAGGCATGGTGGATATGTTTTGATTGGCTACTCTAAATCTTCCTTTACTCCATGGCCCTGCAGTGGGCCTGTGCTCCATCCAGAGCAAGACCTATCATGCACCCGATCGAAGGCAAGAACAGTCATGTGTTCTTATTCCTGGATGGGATATTCAGGCAAGGTCTCATGACCTTCCCAAGGAAAAGCAGTTCCTGATAATGGGTGGATGCATTTCAGCATAACATTCAGGAAATAAATCGTAAAAGATATAGACCCTGCACATTAATCTGTGGGAAACTGTAGGATGTACATATTACAATTATATCATAGAGGTCAGTTATATGCAAAATGTGGCTTATTTTTGATTATCCAAGAATGATCTTGAACAGTCCCTTTTTGCTGTTAACAAATGTTTGTGGAGAACCACAAAGAATCCAAACATGAAAATTTGGAATGCCAGGATTACGGCTAGACTACTGCTTTTAAAGTGGTGTTTTATAGAAGGCTTTGAATTCCAGTTTAGAAAAGCCCATAGAAAGAGATAGTCTACTCTTTGGAAGGCAGTAATTCATATCCACTTCTTGTTTTTTGTATTAAAACAGAATATAATTACTTTTACTATTTGAAAGTGTAGTACAGTTGAGCAGGATACATGATGCACCATTGTGATTAGCAGTACCAAAAACATAGTTCAACTTGCCAATACTGTTTCATGAGAGCAGCCTAATGAATGCATGTTCATTTTATGTTGTCACGATCATTGACATTGACAAAGATTTTCCT
Source organism: Atractosteus spatula (assembly GCF_055471065.1). Classification (NCBI taxonomy): domain Eukaryota; kingdom Metazoa; phylum Chordata; class Actinopteri; order Semionotiformes; family Lepisosteidae; genus Atractosteus; species Atractosteus spatula. The sequence continues at coordinate 4,415,041 of NC_142726.1, read as the reverse complement.
GAAGAGATTATCTGGATAAATACCCATAGGTTTACTGCCTGTATTACATTAAGTATGGAAATAAAGATAGTATTCTGAAGACACATTGTTTCCTATGTGATAACCTTTTGCCCTCTTTATTGATAACTGTGAGTCAGATGTACTTGTCAATAAATCAGGATGATTTCTTGAACACTCTTTCAGTTAGTTTCCAGGGTTTAAAATCATGTAAACTTGCTGACAGATCTCATTGCTCTTTCTCTCTCAATACAGTATACACTGTATAGAAGCCAGTGGTAAATGGAATTATGCATATCAATAAACACTCAAGCATTTGTCACTTAAGACATTGTTGAATAGCAAAGAGGATTATGTTTTAAACCTCCTAAAAGCAATGCATGAATGCTGACTTGCTTCACAAAGTAAACAATTACATTTTGGTTGTTTGACTTGTCCTAGCCTGTACATAATGGTATGCCTTTAAAAAAACAACTATTGTTAAATGATTCTAATGCAGTGCTGGTTTTAGTATCATGCTTACTGAATTAATGCTAATAAACGCTGACAAACAGAATATGTCAGTGAGTTTAAGACTGAGGTAAATTGATTTGGACTCACTTGGATTGAGTATTTTGAAGGCCCTCACAAACATTTTCTTTTGTCTGTGTATAGGAGGCTATAACATACAATGTCAAGCAGTTCAGAATGTATGTCTTGTGAAATTACTGCTACGAACTTTGACCTGGCCAATCTTTTCACAAAGCCCTCAGTCTGAGTTTTTTTCTAGGTACTTGGAATTTTTTTTTCTCAAAGCAAACCTCTTGCCTTCAGCAGAATTCAACCTAGTCCTTATATTAATTGTGTTTATTATTGCTCTGGTGAAATATATGAACCACACCCAAAAACATGCTGTAAATCAGAAACAGCAAGGATGTCTCTGTTCTCCGTCAGGATATAGTCCAGATTGTAGCCTTTATCTTACCCCATAAATCTCACACAAATGTCTGAATTTGTTTAAGAATCAAAGTTCCCTTTTCAGACGCTTGCATGCTAAGGTCTTTTAGACAACATAGTGGGAATGTAAAACAAATCTGTTTGAAGTTTACAATTAGATTATGGATTTGATTTTTGTTTTTTTTGTAACCTGTGGGAAATTTTTCATTGAACTCTAATACTAAAATGTGTTCAGACAGAACAGCATAATTATAGATCTGTGAATATGTGGAAGAGAGCAGGCCTTGTCATAAATATATTTTTGGACTAAAGGACAGTTATCTGTCACATTGGACATGCCTTGAAATGCAGTAGACATCAGTTTGGTGCTATCAGTTAAGCAGTACTGGATGCATGAACCATATATTCTGAACTATGCTTTACTAAGCAAATATTGTATAAAATTACAATATACAGTATGTACAAGATGTACATTAACATATGTATACGCTTTTGTACATATGCCAGTTCTTCCTGTGTTTAACCTTCACATATTTTTCTACAATTAGAAAATTAAAGTCAAAGTTGCAGTTGTGACCAAATTTAAATGCATTGTGAAAGTTCTAATCAGAACTCAGATTACAGAAATTATTATCTTAAATGTTTGGATCCAGTGCCACCAGTGTGTAGCCTCACCTGGATGATCGGGCAGCAGCTCCCGTCCAGGTACTGGCCAGGCTCACACCTGTTTAGCTTCAGTGTGTGGCCAGTTGTGAGTTCTAGGGTGATATACAGTAGCTATAGAAACATACAGTATGATTTACCTCAAACATTTCAGAAAACGGGTTCATCCATTGCTGCCCAGCAGTGTTATTGCAGAACTGGCCTTAAGTCTCTAGGATGGGAAGGGGAAGATATGCTGATCGAGACTGTTTAGATTTGCGTGTGCGGCTATGATGTAGCACTGGGCGCTGCTTCTGTCCGTTTTCTAAGTGAAACCTGAGCTCTGCTGTTTTCACTCTGGAATGCAGCATGCCAAGAAGTGACTGGCCTGTCAAGCACATGCCGTGGAAGACCTTGACTTCTGTCAGGTCCGCTCTCAAGTACAGCAGCTGGTTAACCACTGATAATATCAATCTGGGAAGACTGACATACTGTGGGACTGATGTACAGTACCTCATTACATCCAATAGTGACTCCTGCTATAGAGGCCAGCATTGCTGTGTTTGAGTTGAACTCAAGTCTGAAACAAAATTACTTCTCTTGCGTGTTATACCCTATAGTATGATTTTGTACAATGCATTCACCAGTCTGTAGGTATTTAAACATGTATGATTAATGCAGTTTTAATCCCGCATTCTTTTCTTAACGCAGTATTGTAAACTATTTAAGATGCTAATGGTAAAGTAAAGACATTTAAATGTGTGCTTCTTTTAGCATTCCTCTAACAAAATCTTGACATGATATCTGCACTGACACTTTGGGATGAACTGAAAGACTAGGGGGAAATCACTGAGATGTGTAGAGGCCTTGAGGATTTGATATTTCAGCGAAGTGTCTCAACAGCAAAACAGAAGTTTGGTTAGATGTTTTTCCTTTTAATTGGGTGGTTGTGAGGGGGAAACGGTATTCAGTCTAATCTAAGAGAATTAAGGTCCTTTCCCTAGAGTATTTATACATTTTTCCTAATGATAGTAAGCATTGTAGAGAGGGGAGAAGGTATGACAGAGGATGCTGAAAACCAAAGAAGATCCAGTGATGGCCACAGTGGTACCAGGTATGTGGCAATTTGTCTCATTAAATGCATATCAACCCTTCAAAGCCTCCTCATAAAGAGGGACTTAAATCTGTGTACTAGCAAGGTAGAAGAGCACAATGCCGCCATCTGTTTGCCACATGCAACCCTACAGCAGCCACATAAATCTCAGACTCATTCAACGATGCGAAGCAGCATTCCGTCTGGCTAAGCATACCCTGGCTACCTCTCCTCACATGTGTGTATCAGAAGGGATAGCAGAAAATGAGGCACCAGGGTTATAGCACAGGAAATAAAATGCAAATGATCAAATAAGAGCATTAGATGAAAAAATTACAGTCCGCCGTGGTACCACTTGTTTCTCTGATTTGCACAGCAAGGCACAGCAGAGCAATTAATGTACTTGTGCAAACATTGCAGTCCCTTGATGAGTCCATTGTTGAGTTCAGCGCAATTAGCAGTCAAGCACCCATTGGAGTTGTGCTCTGTGGTTCATTATGGCTTGGATCCCAAAGCAATTTTACATCCCTCAGTTTCAGGCCATGATTGTGGGGGAGGATTATATTTCATTGTTTCAGGGCATTTGAACAGAAAAGAACACTGATTGCTCATTTTATACCACTCATTTTGTGTTATTTTTCCTCCACTTGGTTTCCTGTGCAACACATGTAAACCCCACAGAAAAAAAAGATTGCATTACAGAAACACGAGGCAACCGATAAACAAACCTGACTTAATGGTTAAAATAACAGAATTAGCCAGGTGACTTGTATTTCTTTTTAAGATCATCTATAGCCACTTTTTATTTGTTTAGAGCACATTGCTGGTGCACTGTAATAAGTACTGTACAGTATGTCCTTCCACAGGCAAGGAATTGACTTGGCACTTGGCTTTTACAGCTTCAAAAGCTATATTTTCCTACCTGTGTAATACTATTTGGTGCGGATCATCCCCATCTTTCAAAATGTTTGCCACCTGGAGGTTTAATGAAGCAGTGGTTTTCTTAATTTTATTGTAACAAATATGTATATCATTAGCTCATCTTGTTGCCAATTCATTTTAAAGGGATGCGGTATTAAGAAATAACCTACCCTTTTCCGAATTGACCTTTGTTAAGGACTGAGTAGGGAGCTGTGTTAGTGTGCGAACTGCAAGATCATTCCACTCTGGAATATAAAAAGAAAGAAACAAGCATGACAATTCAGCTTTGCTCACACCTGAAGGAGGCTTCACAACTGAAAAGTTGTGTTTTTTCTTTCATTCTACTATTCTTGCTACTTTTCAGTGTGGAATTAACCTCTGCTTTTTTCTTAACTTCTGAAATTGTTTGCAGTTTTACCTATTCTCATTTTTTGTTGCTCCCTATCCTTAGTTCTCTCAAGTGTAGATTAGAAATCAGAAATTTCTAAAAATAATTTTAAAAAATGTTAGAAAATATGTAGAAGTTGCTTAAGAAGTGGATTACTAAACAGACGACAAAGTATTTTTGATGTGCTTTGATATTGCCATTAAATGTCACCTTTGTAGTATTGCAGCCTTTTTGTAAATACTCATTTCTTAATATTTTTATTTATACAGAATTATGCTTATGTATCTGCTATATAGCGTGTTGCAAACTGTAGAATATTCTTTGACCAAGAAACTCAAATTGCACATTCTGTAAGCATCCAATAAATAAAAAAGGCATTGGTAAATGTTCAAGACAGTTTGTAAATTACAATCAACTCCCTATATTATGTTCAGAAATGAAGTAGCCATATTGGGATGTAAAACAGCTGTAAAGCAGATTTGAATTCTTCAGTGATTAATTATAATGGTGTTGTTAGCAACTTTGAAGTGAAAGTGACACAATTTGTCACGCAACTTTATTGGATGTGCCAGAAGACTCAGAGTTGGAGTGTCCACACTAAGGTCTGTAATCTTCCTCTGGCCGTTTGTAAGAAAGCTTTGTTCTGTAGGTGAATACGCCCAGTATGAACTTAATCTCATTTCCCTAAACAGATCATTTGTCCAAGATTCTGCCATTGTGAGTTTGTACTCTATAGCTTATGCAATAGTCCATCTAATGTTCTGTTATTAATTAGCTGCTCTTATTAGTTGCAGAAATGTTAAAGCTCATTTTTAAACGTTTTTCATCTTTCAGATTGTAAAATGTAACTAGTAAACATGAGTTTAAATTCATTGTTATTTCATGATTAGTTCTTTTGAGCCAACATCTTAACATCTTGTGTAAAAAATATAATATTTAATTAAACAGCTATAAGTCTGATAATTCCATTTTGACACAGCTGTTTGAATGCATGTCTGTCAAAATCACATGCACAACTAAAGATCCATATCTGGTTTGGTACAGTATTTATTGTAAGCATCACTGGCTAATAATATTTTGCAGGATTATTCTTTTTCTCTGTCCTTATTTTAGAACTGTAAATTTTTATCTCAGGCCTTTCTCCATCTTCCTCTGTCTTATTCTTAGAAAATTAACCTCATAGGTCTTGGGTTTAGGAGAAAAGGCTATCTACACAAACCTCGGACAGTACTGTTGGATCCCTCCATCCCCAATGTTCTCTATATTATTAATGTAGCAAGTGCAACTGTACACTAAACCATATTTGTTTGACTTTCTTTTGCTGCCAGACAGAGGCAGTGTGAAGGTGTGGTTAGGTTCATAACTAGAAGGTTATGGTTCAAATACCAGTTGTCCACTGTTGTTGTAACCTTGAGCAAGGTACCAAATTGCTCTGGTAAAATACTCTGTTGTATCAATTTATGCATATGCAAGTTGCATGGGATAAAAGTATCTGTCAACTATAAAAATTATCAAATATTTACAGTATATTAATACAGCACAATAAAAGTTGCAAATCCAGCTATACATACCCCATGACTTTAGACTTTAGTTTTTCCTGAATACAGAGACCATGCAATCTATGCTACCCTGATCCAAATTCCTCTGGCCCTAACAATGCAAATACATGTGTTACCTTTTAGTCAAAAATTATTTTCATTCATCTGCTAGGCAGTGGCAAGCAGTCATATTATAATACGTAAAGAAACCAGAGCTTCTTTTGATAAATAGAACACTTTCCAAGGCTTAATGAAACTGCTGATAATAAGAAGTGAAAAGTCGAGGGTGGTGGCTGGGCCAATATTATCTGTAGGTAAAGTTGCTTTAAAGAACATAAGAACAGCTTCAGATGTGAGAACTCTTGCTTATTTGTTTGCTAGTAGCCTGTTGGTCCAAAGAGCTCTTCTAGGCATTTCTTGAAGGATAGCAGGGAATGAGCTTCAATACTGAGTTTTATTGTTGTTTGTTCCAGACTCACACAAAAACTTTTGAGTGAAGAAATGCTTCCTATTTGATGTCCTTTCAAATCAAACTAAAAAAAAAGTTTCCTCATGAAGTCTCTAATGAAGAGACCAAGGAGATGAACAAACAATCCTACACTCAAAGCTTTGTTTTTGTGCAAATAGCACAAATTACAAAGTAGTGTGATTCAGTAACTGAATTATTTACAGCACTTTTGGAATTACTGAAATTAAGGCCAAGGCAAAGTCCTTGATTATATAAATACAAATAGTTACAAAGTGGAACAACTGTATTTTTGGACAGAACTTTACGTCTGGTAAACATTTGGCTTTGCAGATGAACGACTTACCATCTTGAATGAAATAAGTGCCAGCTTAAACAATACTAAGACAGTGGATTCTCAGAAATCAGGAAATTACACTTGCCAGACATTACAGTATCTTCTCTCAGTGGTAGAACCTGCAATTGATAAGACCAAATGCACATTTGTGTAGTTTATGCATTGGACAGTTTGGTTTTGCTGGTCCTGGCTCCCATGAAGCGTAGTTCTGGACCCTATGCAGACAGTATAATCTGGATGTAAGTGGAGAAGGACAACAGGGAGGAGAAGACAAGGATGTGGAGGGGCTGACAGACAGGGGGGTGTGACGATGGTGAACTGGTGCTTGGGGGGCGTAGCCAGGGCGATCAAGTCCAAGGAGTTCAGGGGGGAAATCCGGGGCGAAGTCCAAAAGTCCAAATCCTGGTGATCCAAACAAGATAAACAAGACAAGGTTAAAAACCAGAACAGGATCCGGTGCAGGGACAGGGAATAAAAACAGGATGACGAGGCCAGGCGCTCTGAGCCCCGGACTCAGCTGGGTCAGGACGCCGATAGGAGGCCTATGCCCTCAAGCCGCGGATGTAGGGCGACTTGATGGTAGGTGGGTCTCCAGGCGTCCGTCTTCTGATGCAGAGCCAGGAGTAGCAAGAGCGCCCGGCTTAAATAAGGAGGGGCAGGATTGGGGGCATGTGCACACAATAAGCAAAATAAGAAAGAGCCGGAGCACCCTTAAGAGAAAGGATTACAATCGTGACAGATGCATTCTCTGTATTGTTATGAGTACTGGAACATACTGTAGGATTGAGAGAGGGTACTTTGTTCTTCATTTTGTTATTATTAGGTTATTACGATACAGTAGGGTAAAAGACAGACAACCAATTCTTATTCCAAAACATTTTTCAATATGCCTGCCGCTCTGCAAAGAAATATTTCTTGCCTTTGGTTTTGCTCAGTTCCCTATACATTCTTTGTCATTTAGTCACTCTTACAATGAAGCTACAGCTTTATATAATATGATATGAACAAGATAATCACATTTTGATTTTGGTTACCAAGTGACAGCCTTTCTCTTGTAACAGATGTACAAAATCTGAATATATGGTAATTCAGTTTTTACTGTAGGTGTCATTTTGTATCTATTTTTCTTTGACTATTTTTGTGACTATTTTTCTTATATTTCTATTATTCTGACAAAACTGGGCTATGAATTTGCAGAATTAATCAACAGAGGTTGTTTGCTTGTGAGGGGTTTGATCAGAGGAGGTTTCAGAAGGCTGAGATGGAAATGCTGGTGTGTGTTGGTATGACTGCTCGTGGGCTGGTCATCACAGAATCCATAAAGCATCTAACATGGAAATAAAACCATGCATACAGTATGAAAGAGCTGAGTCTCTAGGTGTATAAATGTGAACCCAGTGGAAAACATGAGATGCTTTAACATGAAAATGTTTCAGACTGGTACAAGTGGAAGATATTCATTGTGTTACTACTAAGAAACCTGTGAACCAGCAAAGATAAAAGAGTGGATAAAAAGTCATGAATGAATGGAAGTGAAACATCCATTCTAACCTTGAAGCAATGTCTCCCTTATTTGATTCAGTTTTACTCATGTCTGTATCTTTTATCCTGCAAAGCACAAGATGTGCAGTAATGGATGTTATTGTCCTTTTATCCATCCATTTTCTTACCTCTTTATCCAATACAGGGTCGCAGGGGAGTCAGAGTCTATCCTGGCAAGCAACAACCACAAGGCAGAATACACCCTGGATGGGCAGACAAACACAAACACTAACATACAGACAGCAGGGCACATTTTCAATGAACAACAAGCCAATGAACCTACCAGGATGTCTCTGGACTGTGGGAGGAAGCCAGAGCACCTGGAGGATACCCACACGAACATACAATTTTTTTCTCCCAAAAGGTTACAGTGCAATTTGCACAATGTAGGAAGCCTCAGTCTGTCTCTGTGTTGAGTCTTTAAGATTTTCTGGCTATCCTGTATATTTTTGGTTTTTTTTAATATAAGCAATTATATTTTGGTCCTTTTGGTGTAGGAATTTGTTTGAGTCCTTAGGAATATGCCTGCAGCCCAGCTCATATCTTGATCTAAATTCCTGTCCATAGCTTAGAGGTTTTAAAGGTTTATTTCATTTTGAAAAATGTTGGCCTGAGATCATCACCTTGATATTCTTCGCAGCTGGAAAATATGTCACTGAAAGATACCTGCAAGGCCAATTTTTCTTTCAAGGAAGTGCAGAAAAAATCCAATTGTTGCCAAGAGTTTTCAAAGCATACTGTCATTTTGTCTTGGGGTACATGGAGTTGATTGCTCTGAGGCAGTGTCTTACTTTGATTTGTAGTTCATATCTTTTACCTGTCTGTCTTTCTTAATATATAACCATTTAGATTGTAACAATCTGGATGATTTGTTTCATTTCATGACATTTGATACTACATCTAGGTTGTTGTGAAGGATGCGGCTTTATAAAGTATCACAGGATTGCACTTATTTGTGGGCAGTCCAGTCAATCACAGCCTGAATTAAATGTATAAGTAACATTGATGCTTTGATTTTTTTTAAGCGAACAGGTCAGAGGCCATGAGTAATGTGCATCCAGCTCTTTTGCTCTTTTTGTTTGTAAGCTATTCTTTCAGCTAAAAGAGCTACACCCAGAAACAATTAACAGTTAATTTAATACAACAATTAAGGGGAAAAGAGGCAGTGTGTTAAGAGCTACTTAATAACTATCTAATAGTTATGCTATAAAATATGTAAGGTGTGTCATGCAACCAGCTCCTGCCATTTTTGGGTGAAATGATGGGGGAGGGGGCATAACAGATCTCAGAATAAAGCATGACTTCATACTCTTTGTATTATCATGATTTAATGTTTTGGCATTTGGTTGCAAAACCTAGAATTTAATGCTAATTGAAATGATTACAAAATGACATAGATGCCGCAAATGACCTGCCACAAATTTTTACTTCCATTGTATTTGTAACAGCAATAGTGGTTTCATGACCCATAATAATAATATCTGAGGGACACGTACGATATGAGATGAGTTGTGCTAGCCAGTAGCATAGCAAAGGCTCTGCCTCATAAGCTTCCAAAGTGGTCAGCAAATAAAAAAGAATAACATGGTGAGCGGAAAACAGTAGTTTTGAGGTGCAATCCTAAGTGCACCAGGAAGTTAGATTGGGAATACCCATAGCTTTGGAAAGTGGGTGGAAATAGTTGGCAATGGTTCATGATCTTTATTTTGATCAATAGTTCAGAATACCTAAAACTAAACTGAAATATAAGCAATATGAGTCCTGAAATAAAAGGATTTTCCATGGTGTTTCCATTTTTTTCTTAGTTATTAAGTAACTAATAGAAACACAGAGTTAAGTGACTAGGTGGCCCTCTCTACCACCACCAGATACTGTACAGTACGTTTGTAATTGCAACATTAATTGTTAAGTGTCTCTTGATGATGACATGGGGGACCAAGAATGGTTTAGCATACGGTAGATGAGACCTCACCATGAGAAATGATTTACTGCTGGGGTAAGCTGTGCTTCTGCCTATCATTTTGCAAAAGGAAACTGCTGAATGAACTCATCAATGGGTTTTATATAAAAAAAGATAAAATCCATTGAGTAATATTGTGTCCTAAGACTGCATGCGAAAGAGATCATCAAATGAAACATCCCTATAAATCAGGTGAGAAGGCTCACACCCGAAGAAGGCTCCACAGAAGAAACGTTGTGTTTTCTTTCTTCTCTTTTCAGCATGGCATAAACCTTTACTGGTTCCTTTGCATCCCTGTAAATCACCTTATGTGTCATGATAAGTGGCATTCTTCCTACATTGCTGTTTGACAGTGGTCTATAAACCATCAGGTGCTTTTAGTGTTTTCTGTAAAGTGGAACTGTTGGAACTGTTGAGACAGACCTGTTTACTGATCCCCCCCCCTCCCCCATCCTGCCCCCCACCATGGTAAGGGCTGGAGGCTGCAGGAAGATCACTGAATGAGGGAGGGGCTGTGTAGGGGAGGCCTTAGCACAGGTTTTCTTCATAGAAGACTGGTGGTTCCAGATTTGTAGACCAATTGTCTCACAAAAGCCAACTGTGCTTTGTCAGTCCAGACGTTTAGGGAGGCCAAGTGAAAACATAATCATGTGTACAGTATGTAGATGTTGTTGAGTGAACTAACAGCCCTTTTTACATGATCAAAGTGACTTTGTGTCACTCAAAATGTGTTAAAGAGCAAATAAGGCAGTAGATTCCAACTCATGCTTTATTAACATTAACCCCCCACGTGTTGCTGCTGTCGTGTGCAATGCAGTGTGACTTTTCTTTTGGCTTTTTTGCATTCTGGCAAGCTTCTAAAATTGTACTTTTTTGAGTCTGCCATAGTCATTTTTTAACATGTTGCTGTGTGAGCTGCAGTCTGGTACAGTGACAGTGCATGCGACTTGTAGAGAAAAGAAACTTGTTTTATACTGACTGTTACAGACACATAACACATGAGTTGTGTTAAGCATGCTCAAGACTGAAAAATAATATATAAAATAGCTTTTATCTAACACAGATTACTCAGTGTAACAGTAATATATTGAAAGACTGCTCTTATACATTAGCATTTTTATCTTTTTAAAAATTATTAATGTGTTTTAAAGTAATGAAGTTGATATAATGTGGCTGAAACTGTGACTATACAAATATTGGAATGTGAAGTACTTCAAAACAAGTTTTTTTTTTCTCAAATACAGTATGTTGTCAAAATGCTATTAAACAAGATTAGATTTCAGGGGTTTAAAGTTGCTTTTTCAATTGTACTTTTCAGAGGAAAAATGCTCAGATTTTGCACCAATATCAGTAATTGCAGAGTGAGCGTAGCTCTTAAAGTCTTTTATCTTTCAATCTTTTTCTTCCTTTCCTTCTTTAATGCTGAGCCAAAATGTCTTTAGACATTTTTTATTAAAAAAGAATAATTCTGGTTTTGTTCTTGGAGGACATGGTTTACATTAAATCAAAGAAGTGATTTTACCTCATCTGAACTTCATTATGAAACTGAATGTTGTCTATAAGACACAAAGGCAATATGTCACTGTTTGTCCAGGTGGGATTAGGTGTGAGTCTTGCTGGTGCTGCATTTATATTTTGCTTAAACCTGTATAGAAGGGCTGTGGAGAGAAGTGCTGTTACAAAAGTGACTTCAGTCCTTATGAAGTTATATGGTTGTTTGAAGCTGGGGATAAAAATAAATACCAAAGGGTAATAATCACATGCTGGATGCTCTGGCTTTGAAAAGTGAGCGCTTTCCTCAGGTCATAAATGAACAGTAAAACTGCTTCTCTCCTGTCACTAAATACTCTGTGCTTTGTAGATAAATCCAGCAGATATCTTATGGCTTTTAGATACCACATCTTTACCTGGTTTGTTGAAACCAATACATTGATGGAGTTTAAGTACTACCACATTAATCCTTCTGTGTTTGATCACCAAAAAATTAATTACTGTAATAACTGATTAATTAGAGAGTGGGCTTTAAGATGCTTAGGTTTTATTACATTTCCATGGTAACATTTACTGCTCTGGTCATCCTTTTTGAGAAAACACACAGTATCAAATTCCTGTAAAGCATTTTGTTCAGTCCCATTTATATGCGGAAGAGATGTTTGTATAAATTAGAAAGGAACTGGCACAGTTCATTGAAACGTTACACATTTTTTCTTCCTATGCTTTGCCACATTTCTGTCTAATCTGGGTTTATGGTTATAGTGGTATTAACTGTCCTGTAATGGAGATGTTGTTTCTAGCTTAGTCATAATTAACCATAAGCTAACAATTAACCATGATTTATATCTAGTGAAAGAATGCTTGAGGAGGTGGCATTTTGCTTTACAAATTCAAGAAAACCAATAAATTAAGGGAATACCACTTACATAGCGATGATTCCACCATTCCAAAAATGAGACTTTCAGAAGACATTTTTTTAAAGACACAAGTTAAAGACATGTATATTTGTATCAGTTCTGTAAATGTGAAACACGGGTGCTTACACTCCTACTTGGTGGAACTGTGGATGTTAAAGCTGTGAATCAAATCACATTCAAGAAAATATATGTTTGAAAACATAGCTTAGGAGTTCACATTTAATAGGTTATTTTTCTCACATTTCCCATTTAATCATTCTGGAAAAACTACAAGTATACAGTATGTGCATTGAGGAACATAATATGAATAAAGTGGTTGAGAAGAATTGCATTACATTTAGACAGTCCTCATTTGCCTGTAAAATGATTTGTTGGTATAGCCAGCTGTAAAAAGCAATATATTGTTATGCATCCTTATTTAGACTTTTTCTTTTCTTACCATTGTTCTTGTTGGCTGAAGTAGTGCTGGGATGGACTCATCAGCAGCTGGAAGTGGTTTATTCACAGTCAGATATTATCCAATGGCTCTGTCCAAGTAAAGAGAGCACATGACTAAATATATGTTTAGGCACTTCCAGCCATTTCTGGAGCTTTGCCAATTTTTTTTTCTAGCCAGGGATAAGCACGAATTAAATGGTTAGCAAGCTCTTTAGAAAGTATTTTGGGGTCAATTACAGGGAGCTCAAACTTTAGAGAGATCACAGTATTTTAAAGCCTTTACATACAGTATTTATTTAGAAAAGTACGTGACCTAAGGTTCACTCTACTTTCTCTGTGTTTGAAGGGTTTCATAACAGAATTGTCACAAACAGCTGTACCAAAGCAGTAACTGTATGCTGTTCTTTGATTCGACTAGCTCTGATGCTGATGCTGATAATGACAGTACATGTTTTTAGATAGCTCTTTACCGTTCTTCCAAATGTTCAACGGCAAAATGCCAGGTCATCAAATTAATTAAAAGTATCACGAAGATCAAATCTTTAAAGCAGCAAGAAGCACCCAAGCATGTTCATTTAAGTGATGCAAATACATACAGTACTTGGGTGGCAGAGAGCTTATGACCTTGTCAGGGCAAACCGAAATGATAGTAAAATACATTAAACAAAGATGATGAATCAATTATAAATGAATTAGATATGCAGTTTCATTAAAAACATCCTAATATCAGGATGAAATTTCTAATGGTACCCCTATCCAGTTATACAGTATTTGTTCTCTAAGTTACTGCAGATTGGCTGTTTTACGTAATTGCAGTACTGTATGTTTTGTCTTTTCTAGAAAATGGTTGATGTTTCATGTTTTCACATTAGACCTTTGTGCTTAGAAGAATCTTGCTTGCTAGAACTTCTTCAGAAGTCAAGATGAAGGCTGTTGTTGATGTTGGAGTCCTCTCTTTTGCAAATGAAACAAGAAAATGTTTTACCTCATTGACCATACAGGGCGAGGAACCGCAGGCAGAAAACACTCTTGACAAACAGCTAAAAGGTGTGTGTGGGGGGGGGTTGGGCAGGACGAAGGATAGCTAAAGGCGGGACTTATTTGGAACCTAATTAGGGTGATGTTGATTGATGATGACAAGAGCTGACCACCACTCCACCTCCCAGATTGAGTCAAGGCTTCAATTCAATAATTGACTAAACATGAAAGTTCTCAGTGGAACTTGTTCCACTTGTAGAATGTTATTATCACCCGGAGATAATCTTCTGGGAGGTGAAAACTCCTGGCCACTGAGGACCATACGGCATCACTCTGTAATTTACCTGTTTAGTCAGTCAACTCCTAATAGCTTCAAACAAAAGACGTGACTGCGTGCAAGGTTCAAATACATTTGAAGTTAAGTGCTCAGTAGTTGTCTCAAAAAGTAAGAACTAGAGATGAAAATGAAGGTGCTGAAAGTATCCCTTAAAAGGTTCAATGGGACTGAAAAAGGAGCAAGAAAAAAAATCTTTTCAAAACATTTTCAGAGAAAAATCAACAGAAATCAATTGACCTGGGTGTTCAAACAGAATATTTCTGTATAATGTCATTTAAAATTTTTATTTCCTCATGGACTACCACTTCACTATTCAGAAGCAACATAATGTCATAGCACAGCCATGAAACACTGTGACACTATCTACAAACCCACTGAGCTAAAATAGCCCTTTTATAGTAGAGAGCTGAATACTGTTTCCTTTTTGCATTTATTTTTGGAAGAAAGATGTAAATTAACCTTGTGCCTTTAGATACACAGAAAGAATATATTAGTTTCTTTAAATGTCCTGTAACTTATGGAAATCAAGGTACTCCATACAGTGAGCCCATTCATATCTGGAGAATATGAAAGCATATTCTATTAAGAATCTAACTCTTCATGGGATATAATCACATGAGCTTGCTTCAAAGAGCATTTTGTGTAACTAGGCATGTCAGCTGTCATGGGAACATCTGTAAACTTTGTGTCTGTGGGTTCAGATTGCAAATCAAATTGCAGTTAATGAGTTTAAAAACCATTTTCAATGGATTACTATTCCAGGATGCATATTTTACATGCAATACAAACATTGATGGTGCTGGTTCTCTAATGTGGTGCACTGTAATCCAACAAACAGAAGTCAGGATTGTGTTCCTAGTGCCCACACACTAAAGACTGAGGGCATTGTTCCAGAATGTACAGTATATGAGTGCAGCAATTTGCAGAAATAAAAGTAACAAAACTGAAGAATTACCCTTTTCACTGGTAACAATAACAATGAATGCATGCCATACCATTTTGCATAAGGTTCTGTTTCATTAATACTCACAACATTATAGTAGTAACAAACTTCAATATACTGCAGATGTGAAAAGGAAAATAGGACATTTATTGATAAGATGGCATTAATCTGCTCTATTTCAGGAGTCAAACCTGAAAACAGACAAATAACCAGAGTAGATCTTAGGCAGGAAAAAGAAAGAGATGGTGGGTAACTGCAGGATCCAGTGTACTGAGGTTCAGGTTGAAGTTAGTTTACAAAAAGACACTGTTCGAGTTTAAAATGATTAAACACATTGTAAGGCAAAGGGCAGGTAATACACTAAGAACTGTCACTTGAGCTCGTGTAGCTGGAGTCTGTGAGTCCTGGACCAAGTTCACAGGCTGAATGCGGGATTTAGCAGTCCAGCATCAGCAGTGTGAAGATTCAGGTAGCAGCTATGGGGCATTGGTGAAAGGCGAAGGGTGACGGCTTAGCTGTGAAAATGGAAGTGAGTCTGAGTTGTCCTCAAAAGCAGCAGGTAGCAGTATCCAAATGACAGATGTGGTGATGGTAGCATGGTGAACGCTGTGAATCATGAGATTTCGCAGTCCAAGGGCAACAATGAGATAAAGAGGCAGATGGCCTGGACCACTGGTGTAGTACAACGTTAGGTAGCAGCTAATGATTGGGAAGAATGCAGACAGTACCAGCAGTGAGTAATTGGCATGTCAGAGCAGTGAACAGTGGAAGAGACTGGACAAAAACCCTGTATTTCTACACTTGCAGTCAGAATTGGCTGGTAGGAATGGAGCCTGTCTTTCTTCCTGGCTTTAATTATAAGCTCCATCAAAACGCTGCATTTTTCTTCTGTTCATTTAATCAAAGGGTTTAGATAATATGGCTTTGTAGACTGTAACTTCACATTGTCCCAGTGTAAAAGACCAGATGAAAAGTATGGGTTAATCCATTTTTTTATGATTGGAAATAGTGGTGGCATGATACATTTGGAAAAGATTATTTGATTGATATTAAACTAAAAGTCCAGTTTGCCATGTTGTCTTGCCAGAGCTCAGATGAATTTGTGTACTCTTTGTGAAAACCATACTGGAGCTCCTGGTAAAACCTACATGAACACAAGGAGAGCAACAAACCCCACTCAGGAAGCAACCCGAGAATGAAACCCGGGTCCCAGCCCTGCAAGGCAGCAGTGCAAGCCAATGAGCCGTTGTGCCAACCACTGTGTTCTCAACTGTGCTTGAGATATATTACATAATATAAAAACGGGTTTTTCTTTTAAATAAAAGTTGAGGTACACGCACTGTATGTGGCGTGACAGCTGAAACATATTTTATACATTAAATAGCGTTCCTAAAGGGTGGGTCTAGTGCTTTTAAAAGTAAAGTGTGACGTAAAAGATTTATGATTATCTACTCAGCAGGCATGCCATCTATAAAACTTAAAGCGAGACCGTTTATTGCAAAACGGTGTGACAAAAATCCCCATATTGAGTCTCCAAAGCAAGATGCATCTGCTTGAAGATTTATGATTTTCATTCCCAACGCCATGTGTTCCCTCCTTGTTATTCATCTCAGTAAAGGTGCAGTGATAAGTAAAGGACTTACAGTTTGCGAGTTTACAATGTATTTTTGCTGAACATACGTATGCTGGCTAAATACTCCTCTGACAAGTGGGGTCCTCTGTTATGTGCTGCCCACAGTGTACTGTAGTAAAAGGGGGACAGTGTCAGATGGGGCTGAGGGCTCTGCACTTCTGACTGGAAGACTGTGAGTGCCCATTTGTGTGCTGTTGATCACTTTGTTTGCGGTCACTGTAGTCCGCCTAGCTGTGTGAAAGTGGAATAGTCCTATGCCGGACTGTGCCGGGGTGGGAATGGAGGAGGGGGAGAGCTGGAAGTTACCATAATCTGTGGCATGGTGAGTCACTTGGTTTGTAGCATGGGCTTACTGTACTTACCTGCCATTTATAGAAAGCTTGGCAGAGAGCATACAGCACATAAGACCGCAACAGGGCTGAGATAGGAGACAAGTTGGTCGCCATTGGGAGTGTCTGACTATTTCTTTTTTGCCTGCTGGGATTTCATCTCTTGATTTCGTGCTTGCAAGCTAGAGGTGCTCAACTTCATCAATGAGAACAAGTCGATGCCTAAACCGAAGCTTTGAAAAGTAGCTCACTCTTTTAGTTGAGTAGCGATGTGTGTATCATCTTGTTTTTTCTGAAGCTGTCTGAGCATGAGCACAGTGTGTAGCCTGCATAAAAAGCTAGAGAAGCACAGCTCGTCTTCAGACGAGATTCGAACTTCCATTTCAGGCGTCTTGCAGCACCCGAAGCCGCACGGCACAGTTTCGGTGAATGAAACATTAATACGAGCGTTACTCCTTCCCTTTCGCTGTACAGTTCATATTGTGTTACAATTTGTAATGGGTTTTGTCAGTCTAAAGGAATTAAAATTAAAGTTTGTTTGGATGTTTCTTGGACAAGAGACAGCAAAAATAAAACCGCAAGGATCACAACGGCATCCGCTTTGGCAAACCTTCAAATCCATAAATCAAACAAATGTCACAATACTTTCGAACAAAAAGGTCAGTAATTAGCAAATCGACTTGGATGAATTGTGCTTAATTCTTTCTTTTTTTTGCCTTCTTTTAAATGCAGAACAGTCAGAAATTCTCCACATGAGGCTTAGAGGAGAGAGAGCAAAAGAAGACATCTTGCGGTTTTAAAAGTGATCTCCAAACACAATTAAAATACTTGTAATTTCATGTCCTTGCATTTAAAAAAAAACGCTTCTTCATATTTTCATTAATGTATTCATGCCTCTGGACCAGCGTGCCGAGTCCTTGAATTCCAGGGCTCTGTGAGTTGTTGTCCTGAGCTGGTTTGTACTGAATGGCTTGATTCATGATGCCTAGCCCAGCCTTCTTAGGTTACCACACCCCCTGGCTTTGCCTGTGAGCCCGTCTGTTTTTCTTTCATTAGCAGGATTCCCCCTGGTGAATACCTTGCCGACTGGATTGTATAGAAAGGGGCTGCAGTATCCATCAGCTTGCATGGGTGGAGGTCTGCTGGTGTTTAGAAGGAATCAGAAGGGTCAGAGTTGTCATCCGCAGAGCTAAAGCTTCAGTTCTGAATTTAAAAACAACCCTTTCTGTAATAATCAGAGACCTTTCTCCTGCCTGTGGTGAGCACCTCACCACACGCACGCATACTCACGTATACTGTATAACTGTTTTGTCTTTCTGGGGACTCCCATTTCATTTTACTTTGCTGTTTTCTACTCAGCTGAAATGAGACGGAACACTGGTGAAAAACTGACCCACATCGACTAGTTTGAACACATTAGGAGTTAAGGGAAGAAGCCATTTGATTTACAAAAAAAAGCCATTGACATGTGGGAGATGCCACCCATTGTCTGATTGTGAGAAGTAACTTTTTTTTTTCACCCTGTTTTTCGTCCGTTGTCTCAAATTATGCCCCAACGCTGAAAGGTAAACACAAGCACACAGAAGCTCTGGCCTCACACGGCCTCCAACAGAAGCTGTTGACAACCTGCCAGTCAGCCTCCTAATCTGTCATCAGCCAGTGCTGTGCAGGGAAGAAATCAGAGCAAAGAGCAGAGGCTGCCTGAGAGAGATCAACAGAATACTAGAAACTCAGTGTCAGAAACCTGTGGCTTAAAGTAATCCATTCACTTGTGCATCAAATCTGCACACTTGATATGATGAATGAACTTGAAGAAAGGTGTCTTTAACACAAAATACAGTTTAATTGTTACACAGTTAAATAACAGAGTAAAGTATTTTAGCGATGTGTCCATGTAGGATGAATGAAGCTGGCTGCCCTGTCCATGCTGGACAAAAAGGAAAAAAAGATTAATCGTATTCTCCTTAGACCTGCCTCTAGAAAACCTTTTCTGCTGGAGCGTTTGTCACCATAACTCAAAGAAGGAAATACTACCTGTGCTTAAAGCTGTGCTTAAATTTCCCCAAAACAACCCCGTGATGCTCATATTATAGGAGTCAATTTCCACTGCATAGCGAAGCTAATTCTCGATTCTGTCTTTCAGAAGAATGAGTTCATTCAGGAGCTGTCCGTGTTGCATATTTGTGAGTTTTCGGTTGAGTCTGTTGCCCATCAGGGAGATGAATTTCTTGGCAGTGTCATTCTGAGGTTTCAGCAGAGTGTGAAATGGCAGAGTATTAAGTACATGGCTGGCACTGCCTGCAGTTTTACCCTATGCAGGAGAGTTGCATATATCACCTGAGGCATTACAGTGAATTATTCACTGTGATCTGAGAAAAGTAAGTTTCCTTTTCTTTCTAAGGAGGGACAAAAGATTCCAGTGTTCTGGGCACTTGAGCATGACAAGATGTAATGCTTTATTTGAATGTCATCGTATGCAGCCAGTATACCACCTACATGGAGGATACATAACTATGCTCTAATAACATTAATAATCATTCATGTGTATAAATATTCATGATGACCCTAACCTAATCCCTAGTTGCAACCATGGCACTAACACTCACACATGCTGTGACCTGTTACATAAACAATTATGAGTATTATTATAGTGTCATACTGTATATGAAGTGTTATACTGGCTATATAAGACACCTTTGGAATAAAGTGTGTCCTTACTACTGGACTTTTTTATGGTGGATTCACAGAACCAATCTTGTAATTGTGTAATCTATTGCTAATTGAATTAATTCATTCCTTATTTATACTGAAGTAATTTAAACACCCTCACCATTGCACCACAAAAACATCCCTCTTATAGAATGATTTTTTTTAGGGGGTTATTGCACTTTGCTTTTTTCTGCATCCTGCTTTGTGATGGAGCCTCTTGAATATTGTGAAATAACCTCTGATCTCTTTAATTATTTACCCATATACTGTATGTATAAAAACTGTCTCAAACAATTAAGTACGATGTCTGTTTCAAGAAAACTACTTTAGATCAGTTGTTTTTAATATTTCGTAGCCTTTAATGTGCTCAACTTGTTTACACTCCTACTGGGCGGAAGTAGATGGGACACCCTTGTCAGTTTTATGGTGGTTTTAAAATGAGCATTATAAAAAAGGGAGGATTGAATTATACTGCAATATATAAAAAGTGGAGTTATAAAATCTAAAATTGTAAAAAATGTACAATTGTTAACCATGCTGAAAGCACAATATAACATTTGTGTTTCAACAAATGACCTCATATACTGCATATTGTTCTCTTGTAGGACTGGTTCAGGATCTAACCTTGTAGTCCTGTTATTATGCTATAATATTCCCAGCGTTATGTTTTAGATAGTAAAATAATGACCTGAATAGGCCTTTTTGAAAAGTGAAAGTAAAACTGAAACATTGCACTTGTACCGGAGTTGTTTAGATTGCGATCTATTGGAACAAGAAACATCTCAATATTGTATTTATTACACAAGGAGGGCAGGTTAGCATTGCCAAGAAGTCCAAATAATTTTCTAAACGCTATGCAGAAAATAACCAGGCAATTGATCTTGTAAGTTGCCTGAAGGTAATTTATGCATGTTAAAGTTAATCAGGAATTGTTGGAAT
The DNA here is from genome assembly GCF_055471065.1 of Atractosteus spatula. Lineage (NCBI taxonomy): Eukaryota > Metazoa > Chordata > Actinopteri > Semionotiformes > Lepisosteidae > Atractosteus > Atractosteus spatula. The sequence goes on along the minus strand of NC_142726.1, from coordinate 4,394,504 downwards.
TTGTATTTTATCATGATTTTATGTTTACCTCTACACTAAAAACTAAAGACCTTCATCATTATTAGGAACATTTCAGGTTCTTGGAAGTACGTGTATGAAACTTGTATCTGCACGAATATGTTAATAGCAGTTAAAATGTGTCTTGTGCCTTAAAAACAGATCTTCAATTCAGTATAAAAACACTAATGTTTATATTCTTTTGTGATTTGGATTCTTGTTTATAGGTTCATATTTAGGAATATTTAACAAAAAAAGCCCTATAAGTAAATGTACTGTAAGAATACTTACAAATGAGATGAGGTCATTTGACACATCTAGTTCATTTAGTTGCTGTCACGGGTGCCGGTCCAGGTGTATAGTGCGTAGTTTAGGACCCTATGCAGACGGTATATTCTAGAAGTAACTGGAGTTACTTATCAGGGCAGTTGACAGACAGGGGGGCGTGATGGTGATCTGGTGCTCGGGGGGCGTGGCGCAGGCGAACAAGTTCAAACAGTCCAAAAGGGGAAACCGGGGCGCAGTCCAGGGTTCAGGTGCTGGGAGAACCATCCAAGACAGACGAGGTTAAAATCCGGAACGGGATCCGGAACAGGAACAGGGAGTTAAGAACAGGATAACGAGGCCAGACGCTCCGAGCCCTGGACTCAGAAGGTCAGGATGCCGGGGAATAAGACCAGCCCTCGGACTACCCGCGAGCCCGGAGAATAGGCAAGCCCTGTGGCGTCCATCTTCCAGAGCTGAGCCAGGAATGGCGGGAGCTCCTGGCTTAAATAATAACAGGAAAAACAGGGGTCAGGTGCACGTAATGAACTAAAAGACGAAAGAGTCAGAGCGCCCTTTGAGGAGGGATGATGATCGTGACAGTTGCTTATAGGAAATTGATCTGAAAATCTCATGTTTCTTGAAAGTAGGCTGCTTTGACAGTATTTCTGCGCACTCCTTGAGCACATCTCTTTGTGTAAAGAGATGCCTTTTAAATGCTCTTCCCCATAGTTTCCACCTGCATTCTCTGGTTCATGTTTTACTGTTGATTCTGAAAAGGTTCATTTGCCTAAGAGGTCTTCTGTAGTGTCTTCTAGGCTGCCAATAAGTTCTTTATTAAAGTAAATGTGACTTTTACAAGCTACAAAACTCTTCATCTGTAAACAGAAATCTCCTAATAATCCTTTTTAAAAATGCTGTCTTTGTGTTCTTCCCATGGGAGACTAAATAAATGTACTTAAGTGCTTCTAAATTTGAACTCAGTTCAACTGTCAGTTGAACAATTACATATACTGTATTTTTTATTGACAGCATTTAACACACCTTCATTGTCTTCAGCAGATAACTGCCTCACTCTCTAGTGAGGGCGACTTTATCTGTTGTTACCATAATTATTCATGTGATTTTTAAGGAACAGAAAGCACTCATTTTCATTTCAGAACATTGTTAATATTCAATATTCAACCTTTGTTAATATTCAATCAGCGATTCATACAGCACACGTGGGAGTCTGTGTAATAACTACCTTGAAAAATGTTGTTCCACAATTCTAAATTATTTCATAAGTGTTGGTTACTTTCAGATACAGTAGGTGGGTAAGAATTGCTTAATTGGTGGAACTTAAAATGTTACCAATTTTCTTCCCATCAAACTAAACAGGTGTGAACAGCCCTTATCTGATAATGAGCCAACGCAGTGTAGAAATGGCTGTAGAACTGAGCTCAGGCAGCTGAGGGCCAAACTCCAACAGGCCTAGTAACTCCAGGCTCAAAAGTTGTGAACGAAAAGGGCCCTGTGTTCCTTACTGGCTCCAGCCCTATAGACTTGTGTGCCTTCCAAAGGCATTGGCTGGAATTCTCCTGGGAAAAGTCTTCCTTCCAAGCCAGCATGACCTAGCGAGTAAACATCGTCAGGTCGCCATGTCAACAGGCATCCAGGTTCCCCGTGTTTGCATTTGTTCAGTGCATCTGTTTGCACCAGCTCTCCATGCCGAAAGAAATCTGGAACAAATGAATGTTTTATATTGCTGTGCACACAGCTAACTCGGGAATGAGACATCCTATTGCTATGAAGGCAGCATTTGTAGCATTCCTTTTATCACCTAGCATGCTGTGTTTGGTGAAAGGTGCCTGTGAATGGAATATGCTGAATTTAGCAGTGATGATACAGATCCGAGCAGCCTGTGCGTCAACCCACTTCTTGAATAAAGAGTTCATCGACTTATTCCACTCAGTACTCACCACGTTGTTCCTGCCAGCAGTTCTTCTCAAGCAGGCCTAAATGTTAAAAATCTTTGACATGTTTTTAGAATACTGCTGCTTATGTTTCATTTCTTTGACTAAATATCTTAGGAAGGAGGCTTCTGTGGCCATGGTTGCAGGTCTTGGTCAAGGTGTTGTCACGGTAAATGGGGCTTTAAGAGAAAAGAGAATCTGTTTTTTTTTTTCTCGTCAGGAAAACCTCTTGCGTCAATTGTGTGCTTGAGCCATAATTTTCGATTGTTTAGTAGTAATTGGTGGAACAGCTGGAGATTCTCTTTTATTTGAGGAAAGCTTCTCATTCACTCCTTGGTGTTACGCAACTTCAGAATGGGCTATTGGAAAGCTTGAAAGTTACTTCTTTTTGCAAATCCTAGACAGTGTTTCATTGCAGTTTCAGCATTGCCCAGATCCATGCAATTTTTTAATTCTTCTGCTAAAGTGAAACGCTTTAAAACTGCCAAATTGTAAAATAAATTGATAAACCTGTAGACCCATTTTCTGTTCAGTTGACAAACATGCTATACATTTTAAAGCATTCGCAAAATCACTAAGATTGTTTGCATTCATTAATATTGTTGATAGTGATGGAACATTGTATTGCAAATGTCTTCTCTGGGAATTCATAGGAATTGCATCACATACTGTATTTGTCTTATAGTCAGAATGTTATGATGCAGTTATGTTCTGCCGAAAAAATACGCTAAAACCTGGAATGATACAGTAAATTCTGAGATTGTGCTGAATTAAGATTGATATAAACTTACTATTGTGACACTTAACACAAACCAATACCAATGATCGGTAGGCAAAAATCACCACTGCAACAACAAGGATGAATTACAGTATACTGTATATTTATGTTTACTAAATGTGAAATTTTACTTGCAATAAATATCAGTGTAATTTTGTATGTTTGACACAGTGTGCTGTAATGTGATATGCATCATGTCAGTTCTACCTTTTCTGTGTGTGCTACGTCTTCAAGCTAATGACAGGGAGCAAGACTGAATTGGTTAAGCGAACAGTCTGTGATGCTAATTTGCTGTTGAAGACTGTAGCTGGGCAGAACTGGTACTGTTGCCCCCTAGTGGCGAATTATATTATTGTTCAATTTTTGAAGACCTGTTGAATTTTTTTTTAAGTTGGAATTTTTCTATGAATGTTGTTAAAAAAATATTAATTATGCAGTGATATACTTTGTGTGCTAAAGTTTAAAATTATCTTGCTACTTAATCTGCTGTTAAAGGCCCAGGAGAACCGAGAGATACAGGAATCTCAGTTTACATATTTTTCATATTTTTTATATTTATATTTATTTTTTATATTTTAAAAACTGCTACTTCAGAAAGCAAAATTTTATGGTTCGTTCCTCATGTACAAAACTTGAAATAAGCCATGCACAGTTTAATGTTCTCTAAAGTATTTTTATTTTCTATTTGTTACTCAGAGGTATTTCCCTTTTTCTTTACTAAAGATGTAATATCTAGAACAAAGATATTTGTGGATATTTGTGGATATTATTCCATGAGTAACAATATTACTGATATAACTGTGCTCAGATCAATAAATGACCATTTCACTGAAAAAAGTTCATTTCCCTTTACTCGAATAACTGCTGGAGAAAATAACAATTCATAAATAACAATTTAAAGGTGTAACATGCATTAAAAGGGAGGGAATTATCTGCATTTTGTTGTCTGGATGCAGCTGAAAAGATCCAGTGTTATACCATATTGTTTCCCAGATCAGAAAACAAAACAATCTATTATCTGATACAGTATGTTATAGCAGTGGTTTTAATTAACCCCCCCTCCAAATCAGTGCTGATTAAAAAATGACGTTTGGTAGGCTGGCACAAATGTCTCCTTTCACCCTAGGTTGTGAGTAGATAGATTCTATTCTTTTTTCCCTTCTCTCTCTCTCTCTCACTCTCCCTCTGTTGGCAGGCAGTGTGGCTGGAGGTTTTCTTGGCAGATAAATCACTTTCTACTTGGCTTGGCCCACTCTCACTGCCAATACAAACTGGAGCGTGCTACTGGCTAGGACATATGGGAGGGGGCGTGAGCTCAGAGCCTGAGTCTTTGGTCAGTAATGAAGACTTCTCTTTTCATACACAGATTACAGAGGGACTGTGTAAAGGCAGAACTGCAACTCTAACACACTACACTACATTCCAAAATAAGATAACCAGCCAGGTATGAAGCTTTCACTAACGCCACCTCCAGCCTTACTGCTATGAGGTAAGTCAGACTCATTGTTGCTATTTTCTCATTTTTGTTTTGTCTTTTGTTTGTTCCTTTTTTTCACTTTGAGTAATGCTGACATGCTTTTAATTAAAAGCTGAGATGCTTGTTTTTAGTAGGACATAGATTTGCTAGTGATAAGAGATGGAATGAGAGGTGACTTTTTTTTCTGGAGTTTGCAGTCTCAGTCCCTTAGATGGAAGAGGGGGATTCTCTTTCAGAAGGAATGCTAGTTTTCTTTTCTTTTGTTTTTATACAGACTCTTTCAGATTAAATGTTGTTTTTTCATCTCGGATACTGTTTAGTCTAGCCTATTCCTACCACTGTAAGAATACCGTTTCACTTCCAAAGCTCTAACCCTCTGTGACCCCAGTGACTTGTGTGACTGTGGCTGTATGCCTAAAAGAGGGGTAACTTCTTTGGTTTTGTTTATTTTTCCTCTGATGGTTCATTTCTTCTTCATCTGCTGGACCAGAAAGAAGGTGTTGAGGGGGGGTGGGGTGGGGGGGTCTATTCATCTGTGTAAATAAGAGCTGAGTAAAGCTTTCTTCATCTGCTCAACAGTCCAGAGGCTTTGGAGTAATTATCTGAGTTGTGTCTGTATGACAAATACAGCTTACATCCTTACTTGCCTCTCAGAGGCAGTCAAATCTCTTTTAGCTGTGGTATTAAAATCAGTTCTGTATAACAACAGATTCCTGCTTTTAGGTTGACTATCTTATCTCAGAAACCACATGCAGTATTCTTGTTTACATTCGCAGCTACTTTTCAGATGTCTTTTTGAATCACTCTTATTTATCAATGAGACTGTTTTTTTTCTCCTTAAATGTGAACGCAGTTTTCTGGATAATTGGACTTTCTGTAGCTCTCCTGGAAAAATAAAGGAGGATGTTCCTTTAAGAGCCCTAAGTGACTTTCCATTAGTTTCTGCCGAGTACTGAGAATTGTGGTTTCCCAAATTTTCTTCTGAATAGCGTACAGTAGCCTTGGATAATTTAAAAAACACAGACTTCACTCCAATGAGTGAAACACATTTGCCACTTGCACATGAATTGACTTTCCAGATTAGGTAAACAAAAGGCTAAAAAGCTGCACCTACTTACTTTTGGAGTGTTGGAAAATTAGTGGTAGTGTTAAGTTTTCTAACCAAGCTTTGCTGTGTGAAAGTGTGGGAAAACTTGTAAAGTGAAGTATAGGGGACTACAAGTATGGAAGAGTATGGAAACCATGGCGACTGCAGAACTAAGCTCTGAGAACACATAATTAACTGTAAAATTGCAACACTAAACTTTTACAAGTTATCAAAATAATATGTTTTCCTCCTGTTGGGCTGCAGCAGCAAAAATGCTTTCTGAATGACAAAGGGAGATTGCACGTTTGAAACTGCATACCATCTGAGAAGGTACCAATTTCACATTTGTCTTACATATGACAAGGATATTGCAGCTGAAGCCCGACTGCTGATGTTGATTTACTCCTGACTCAGTGTTGTTTGTTAACAGCGCTTTCCATTAAAATTAAAAAGGTGGCTGTACAATACGACCCATGCCCCATCACTTGTCAGTGTTGAATTTGCTCTGCACATACTAGCAAAGAGACCCATCATTCAAATGTGGTTCTTTGCTCATCCTTGGCGAACTATAAAGCAATGTTATCCCACTGCAGGGATCGTTGACCTTCTGCTCCCCGAACTGACAGTTCACACCTCACTCGGTGTCTTGTGTCTCAGCACGCAGCTCTCTGCTCCAAAGAAAGGACAATCCTGCATCAGATCTCTCTTGCGGATTTGAAGACCTGTGCTGAGGAGTTGAATGGAATCATTTTAATGTAAGGCACTGTTGGCTTTATCAACATGGCAATCCTACAGTGTATGTGCTGAAAAGTAAACTCTGGTTCTTCTGTTACCACATGAGGATTTGTTTCAGTTTCACACTGATCGGATGCAAGATGCAACAAACCGGAGATGCTTATTGGGCATTGTGGCACCTGACCCTTTAATTATCTTTGTGTCTGGCTGCTCTCTTGACCCTCATATTTAGGAGATTCAACTCTAGTGTGGAGTTGTGCGGTAAAGTAGGCAAGTTCCTTGCTTCCACCCTTCATTTTCTGCTTGAGATTTTTAGTTCATTAAAAAGGATTGAAGATGTTGAATCAAGTTGTGTTCTGAGCTTTAGCTCCCCTTAAGAGAAGTAAAGTTATCAAGATGCTATAATGTGCTTTAGAACTACAGTACGTGTTCTTCCTTGATGTACATCATATGATAACTATATGGAATATCACTCATGTAGCATAACAATTAATTTACGTTTACTGGCACACAGTATTATTTCACTTTGTATAGGGCACCCTTTAAATTTTTTCCTGCATAGATTTTGTTCTTAACTGAGTCAAGTTAAACCTTCCATGTGAATCACCTACAATGACTCTTCTGTTTTCTGTGAATATGTCCCAAATGCCAAGTTGGACTATCCTTCATGTGCAAGTCATAAAAAGGTGGCTGGTTTGTCTCTCAGTCAGTCTGAGACTTTGTTTCACCTAAAAAAGGCAGCTGTGAGGAAGAGAGATCCAAGGCACACAAGGTGGGGAGCTGCATGGTGTTGAATTTGAAACCTCCTGCAGCATTTTTTCGAAAAAGCTGGAGATCACTTAAGTGTGTTTTTTATCACAACAGAGAAACAAATTATGTTGATAAAAAGACTTACAGTAGAAGAGAGCCCAAGCAAAAAACATGGCTTATAGAAAAGATAACTCTTTGGAGTGCTGTTTTTATTAGGAAAATTGAATAGTTTGTGATTAGTTTGTGTAGTTCGTGCAATTTACCTTTCATTTACTTTTAATGTTCAAACATTACACACTGGATCTGTTAAATGCTAATGTAGTGTACGTTCCCTGTGATGTGCAAATCTAAAGGTGGCTCCTGTTTAGTAGCTGGTCAATAAGTAGGGTCAAAATCACAAAACTCACAATACGGTATTTATTCAAAGCCTGAAGCACTGTATCAAAATCTACCACTAAATGTGGAGGAGACAAAGCCAGCAGAACAGTGGGTGTCCCTTCTCTCAAGACCTACGCCAATCCACTTTGTACCCAATGAACCTAAATATTGGCTTCAGTATGAGGATGTTCACAGGATTTCCCACTGAATGCTAGACTGCACCATTTCACTTTATGTGAGCTACAGTTTCTTATACTGTACTGTATATACATCAGCATTATTTCCTCTTCATCAGTGCAAGTGCGGTTTATACAAGACCCTGCAGCTAAAATGGATTAAGCTTTGGGAGTCTGATGTTCACCTTTGGGATGGCCAGTTACCTGGGAGGTTAGGATTCATCTAAGAAGTTCCTGGATGGGCTTGTTTTGCACAGCTGCAATGTTACACTAAGTTTGGCAAAGTTCGGCAAATTCCCATTGACTGGACTTGAACTGGGAAATCGGGGACTTCCTCCATAATGTTTTGCAGATCAAAACCCAAGTTACTTGATGCTGGCACAATTCTCTTTTCCTAGAAAGTTCATGCAAACAAAATTGTTCAGGAAGAGCAAGACTGAAACAGTTTAAAACTCTGTCTAGTTTTAGCAGTCCCTTTAGATTACTCCAGACCAGTAATAAGAGAAAAGCCACCTGAGATCAATGAACAAAATCTTTTTTGCCATTCAATGCAGAATTGCTTTCATTTCACTAACTCACAGAAATGCTTTCCTTCCCATCCCTAAATATTGCTCTTTATTTTAGCGTGTAACCAACCCATTGTGCTGTAATTTCTATATTTGAAAAATCTGTTGACATGTTACATTCATATTTTACATTTGCACGAAAAGTTCTAATTCCTCCAGCTGTATGTTGGACACATCATGCAGACTGACTGACAATTAGTCAGTATGCCTGATGCTTTCCAAATTTTTAATGTAGGCATGATGTGGTTATTGTTTCTGACAATGACAACACTTGGGCAGTGCCAGGAGAGGGTTTTTAAAATAAGACTGTCCTAAATCTTAGTGAAAGCATTTGGTAGGAGTAGGGAACATTTTGTTTGTGTGCATTGAAGCCAAGCAGTTCTAGGGATGGGTTCCAAGCAAATGACTTATGAGCAAAACTCTCAGAGAAGGAAAGATGCTTCCACTAACTGTATAATCCACTTCTCCCCTTTTCTGTGCTGCTGTTTCATCATAGTTGGAGCAGATTCTCATTTTTGGTTGAAAAGAAATGTTACTTTTAACCGCAGAGAAAAAAAAAGAAGAATCCAGATTTTGTTGTTGACCTTCAAATTATTAAATAACTGTGGGAGTTCATGTATGTGTTCATTTCTGGCATTTGTCAGTTGTAAAAGATGTTTGATTGTTTAAAAATTGTGCCTTTGGTACATGCAGTTGGGGAGAGGACAATTAGAACTAATAGCTAAAATACATGATTGTTGTGTAGCTTAAGCTTCTAATGTTTCTGCTACTTGTCCCCCATAATATCTTATACTCATTGAAGCCTCATTGTGAAAAACCAGTGACTCTGGCACAGCTTTTATCATTCCATACTGTGTAGGAATATTTCATACAGTATTTCTGTCATTTATCGTGGTATGTGGTTTGTGCTGTGTGCTATCAGCACACCTTGGCCTATGAACAAGGGCTGTGTAATTCTCCCTGTCAGTCCATCGTGTCTAATTATTGCCTCCTGTCCAATTCTCAGCTTTAGCTGTACTCTTTAATAACATTAAACGTTTGCTCAGCTCACTGGGGTCTAGCCTAGGGCATGCCACTCAGAAGTGCAGAGAAAAAAGTTAGGCACGCTGTAGGCTTGTTGTCCAGCCTTGAGAAATCTACAGTATTAAATAGTTTTGTGCTTACCAGCCAAATCATTGTTAAAAGATGCTTTTTTTCTTCTAAATGTTTTTACATTTTGACAAAAACAGCAATACCTCAGGCAATGAGCAATAAGGACTTATCTGTCCACTTGTGTTTTGTAAATTCAAAGGTTTTTTTTTTTTTCAAGAAGAAGTGAAGGGGTCTTTTAATACCGCAATTTGCTACAGTATATTAAATTTTAGATCACGTCTGGTTGTCTCTTGCAACTCTGTTCCAGGGTATTTCAGATTGTCCACCTCTTTTTCTTAAAAACAGAAAAAGTAAACTAATAATAACAACAATGTCTTGCACTTACGCTGTATATTGTGTTAGTCCAAAGCACAGTATTTCAAAAGGATCTCAAAGAAATTATTCGCCACTGAAGAGCAGCACCCACTTGATTTGGTGTGGAAGTGGCAAACTGATTGTATAGCCCAGAGTGGAAGTTACTCAGGACTCCAGGTGTAACACCCTTTCTTACCAAAGGTGTCATGGAATGATTAATAATGGAATGGCACATTTTCCCCAGTCACACTACTGAGCATTAGTTTGGAAATTCTGGCCTAGAAGGAAGAGCACCACCTACTGCTCCACCAGAACTACTAATAGCACCAACATGGTTTTTCTTTGAGTTTTTCAGGATTTCGGAATCCAGGTTCAGCTTAGCTTATCTTCAGAGATCTGATGAGTTCAGGTTACAAAGTAGTAACCACAATGAAAATCATGTTGACGCTTAATGTTGTAGAAATAATTGGAATCTGGAAATCTGAGAGCTAATAATAAACAGGAGAGTATAATCAAATGTAAGGTGGGTCTAACCTAATGTGCTGATTAATTCACCCTGCATTTCATTTCCTGTTACATCAGACTGAACCCCTGTCTCTACAGACTGCCACAGTGAATTGAGGCTGGCACACCGAAGAGTGTTAAGATCTCGAATTTCAGCTTAGTCACAGAGCTGGGACCTTTAACTACCTGTGGACATGTTCCCCCTCTCTCCCCGTTTACATCCTGAGCAAGAAGTATGACCCAGTGCCTACCCCTAACTGTTCGGTAATAGGTTAATGAGCAGGTCACCACCTACAGTAGTAGCTGCGCAGGTAGGCATTGGTGATATCAAGCTTTTCACAGGGGTTTTCCCAACATGACTCAGTGGCATGCTTTGTTTTATGACACATCAATGTTTATTGGTTAGCATCAGAACCTTGTGAACTTTGAAGAGCTTTTTTATTTCCTGGATAGACATTGGTGGTGGAGAGCACTTGATAGCTGTGTCCACTGAGATGCCCTGGTCTGGCTCCATGCACCAGTTGCGAAACTGTTATGGCGCACAGTGCAGCCCTCCTTTATGCCTATGAACCATCCACGCTGTTTGCTTTTATTTCTCTCTAAAGAAAGCTCAAAGAAGCCAGCTGTGCTGCCATTTCCTTCAGCTTCTCATCCTGCAGATGTGCTTTCCTTCACCATTAACAAAAAGAGCAACACTGCTCGGTTTTGATATCACTGTCAGAACCTGCATAGAGTTTTTTTCTCTTCACTTTTTTCCTGTTTTTTGGATTTTGCAGGAGTTCAACCCCCTTTTGGGTCCATATTCTTTTCCTCATTTGTGGCTCTATTGTGTACCATTATAATCTCGGCAGGGCCATCAGATCAGCAAAATTATATCTGGAACCTGACTGCAGGCATTTCCCGAGAATAATAGCGGAAAGACTGAGGTTTGTAAGATTAAATAAAGCTGTCCTTGCTAGGTTTTTTACAACAAAAAGGCTACGTTTTTGAATTTTACATCACTTCCAGACATCTGTATGAATCACAGTAAATTGAAGAGTCTATTGTATGTTTTGTCTGAGTGCATCTGTCTCTAACTCTGTCTTTAATTCTGCCATTGGGTCCCTATTGTCATCCATGTCATAGCTCTCTGCAAAACTATATAATCTATCTGAAGAGGACAAAGGGGGGCTGGAATACATATTGCTATACCAAAAATCTGGAACTTGTGTTTCGCGTAATAAGCCAGTGTACAAACCATCTCTTCACAGACTTCACATTCACTGCAAGCTTGCCCAATAGGATTACTTTCTGCTGATGATATGTTCCCCCTCACCAGTGCTGTTTCCAGCTCTCAGCAAGACAGGATGCTCAGTGTTACAGTCAGAGACACCCCAGGGAACAATGCAGCTTGTGCATGTTTGATGTTGTCTTCTCATATAGTGTGCCTATTGTTTCCTGTCTCCAGAGCACCATTCCTGTAGGTGGCCTGTGAACCTATAAATAAAACCAGGAACGCACTGTATTTATGCTTTTAAATAATTCTCTTGATTGGCTTCAAAACAGCTGCAATCTCCGCCTCTGCCAGGTTTCCGTCCTAAAACAGATAAACTGTACATTCAGTAATGTAAAGCCTGGGGCTTGAATTTATCAAGGGAGAAAGAGAAAGAAACACACCCACATTGGACATGCGACACTGCTACAGAGATAGAGGACACAGAGTACTGAGAGCTGTAAGAGAGGAAACAGCATTGCTCTTGGAAATGAATTCCCCCAGGCAGCAGTAAAGTTATTGACAATTTGTTTTTGTTTTGTTTTTCACATTTCTCCTCTTTCTTTTGTTCAAATGTGGGCCCACACAAACAAAAACCCAGGACCCAGGAGGACCCTGTAAAATCCAAATCCTTGCCAGTCCTTCCTGCCTACTCCTAAAAATCTGTTTGCCAGTGGCATCTCATAACACTGCTTCTGCTTAAAGGAAGTTTCCAGCAACTTTAAATAGGTTTATAACATGGCATAATTAAATTAAACAGGAAGTTGCCCTTTGAAGAAGTGTGTTAATTTAAAGATGACTTTGTGCCTGTCATGCTGCAGGTTGCAGGTTATGTTGCAGTACCAAACATTGCCTTTGGGAGAGTGTCTTCGCAATCTGGCTCATTACCATACATCCCAGACTATTTGTCATATGGCATAAATGTAAAAGTTTAGTTTCTACAGTGATACCACACAAAAGTACAGGGAGCAATCATATTTAGCAGAGATGCCAAATTCAGTCTTTCTTACAATATTATATACAGTACTAGCTTGATTGCTAGGTGTCTCCATTGCTGTTATCAGTGACTAGTATTGAAATAATAATGTAGTAGAAGAAAGGAGATCTCATCCTGTTATTATCATTGTCAATAGATTCCTCTCCATTTTAAGTGGGAGATTTATCAAGTTAAAACATTGCCTTAAAATCTCACATTATAAGGGAAGCATATTTAGAAATTCCATTCACATACAGTAGCTTCAAGAGCTGGTATTACCCACTGAATAGAATATGAAACATAACAAAAAGGTATTTAGAAGACTACTTGTCTCAATTTTCTTGCTGGACAACTAGAATCAATTCAATAATACCAATTAACCAATCAAATGTAGTAGCTAATTGAACCATTTCCTGTAGGATCTGATGACAATAATTGGAGCAGCATTGCCTGCCATTTGTATCCTTTGTCCAGATAATGAAGCTGATCGAAGCTGAGTTCCATGTGCAAAAATAGTAAAAAAGCTTGTATTCAAATAAGTGTAGGTAAAACAAATGTACATCTGACAACCAATCCCCTTTGTCTGAGAAAGTGCTTCCTGTTCTCTATCGGAAATATGTGGCTTCTTGTTGAAATACCACTTGTTCACTTTATATCATTGATCTAAAGTAGCCTGTTGGACAAACTGAGGAATTTTGAATGTTTGTGGGAAGCCCCCTCATAATCTCCTGTGTTTGAGGTCACGATCTTTTTACTGGAGTATGACATACCTTTTGGATCAGGAACTAATCTAGTCACTCTTCTTTGAACTTTCTCAAAGGCAATGATATCCTTTTCATAATACGGTGACCAGAATTGTACACAGTATGTTAAATGAGGTCTGACAGTCTTGACATTTTGCAGGGCCAATTTCACAAAACCCCCTAAAAAACAGGATTGTTGAGGAGCCTTCCGAATTAGCTCAAGAAATCCTAAAGAATGTAGGCTGCCAGATTTTAAAGGGTTTTTTTGTGCATGCAAGGTCAGGGAGCACTTTTTGAAGATCATATAACACAAATATGAAAAAGGCTGTCCCCATTTCAATGTACTTTACCTAGCCTGTTGATTACGCTTTACTGGCTATTGTAGTAGGGTCTGGACAATTTGAAAATCTGGAACTGGATGCGAGCCTGATGGAATGAGTGACAAATTACAAATAAATTGAAAACGATATACAATGATGACTGGAAATATGAGCCAACTATGGCAGGAGTTCTCACAAATCTGCTGTTTTTGTTTGTAAAATATTCTTTCCGTTACCTCACTCTTCTGTTTTTGATGTGGTTTTGGCGTTCTGTTGGTTTTGTTTATTCGTATTGTGGTTTAGTTTGCTCCCCCTCTGTTGACACAATAAGATTTGTACAATTTTGTTTTAACATTTTCAGTAATTAAGAATGAACATGTCTGATTTGATTTCATTACCATAAATTAATTGAAAATAGCAAGGTAAATTCTAATCTTTCATGGGTAGAACTTATTCTGGGTCCAGAAACGATGTTTGTAACACAGTCTTCATCTTAACAGTCATTTCTTGGCTTGTTCAAGCATTTCTGCCTGTTAATTTTAATCACATGCCCTTACTTCCACTGGCTACGTTCCTAATTAGTAGTTTTATCTGTTATGTTTAACACCTGATGCCAGTTAAAAATTTCATAATGAAGAATTAAGGTCAGTATCATTAGAATATTAGTTTAGTTAATTATTTTTCTGAAATTCCCTTCCAGGTACATTGGCAGCAGCTGGATATGTTGTAAAATTGCAGTTTGACAGAAATATTCAATCTACCCGTCAGTATTCATTAATGTTCGGGGAACCCTATTGAAATTCATTCCATATCTTTTGGAATAACTAGAAGGTAACTTCCACACATTCCAGAATTAAAATAATTTGTGCACTGACTTGCAAAGTCAGCATTCAAACATCATCTCACCTTGTGCTCAGGGGCACGTTTGGCAAAGCAAAAGAAAAGTAGTCATAATTATCTCTGGGAAATCTGGCATTTACTTCTATAGCAGCCAAAACCAAGTTTCTTTGCTATTGTTAGACAATAAAACAGAATTTGGAACAACAAAGGGAAATAATCAAAGCTTTTCTTACCAATATAAAACTAACAAGCATCTTGAAAGATTTTGAACAACAATGTTGTTCAATTTGCTAATCACCGGTTTCTTTCTCCTTTAATCACAGATTTACTTAAAGTATAATGAATCGAACCCTTTGAGTAAAATGGACATTTTGAATGCTGTATTCAAAAAGAGAGAAAAGATATTGATATTACTAAATATCAGTTCAATATACAGTATTTTGTGCTATTAGCTCTTATCTTGCCAGTTTATAATTCATGGTCTGAGCAATAAAAAGTCTAGGTTTATTGCATATCTGTTTTCACTTTGAGAGGTAGTGTTTCATGTTGGGAAATGGTTTCACTCTTCATAATATGTGAATAACAGTAAATACAGTACATTAAGCATACACTTATGTTTGTCTTGGAAGACTAATAGCATCCTCCATCTATTATCAGAAAGCCACTTAAGGACATTGGCTTCCAGGAGTCTATCTAAGCCGCACAGGGCACATTGCAGGACTACACTCCATTCACGACACTAAAGCGCTGGAAAAAACACAAAGATATGGAGATAGCATGCAGACTACACATAGAATGTGCAGAATGATGTGCTGGATCCAAAAACTGTGCTACTATTTGTAACACTGTGCTAACCATCTTGCATTCATGTTGTAGTCAACTTAATCCTTTTATAGGAAAGAGGAAATGTGGCATTGGTCTATACTGTACATTTCCTCTCTCGATTAGCATTAACTCTTTTCCATTTGAGTTATGAAATGAAATAGTCAAAGAAGACAACAGAAAGTTATTTGTAGGTTTTTGTATTCCTAAAAAAGAAATATAAGTGTCAAAGGTCTACTGTAATGACCTCCATTTAACATTTTGAGATAAAGCCAGAAAGGTATCATAAACTAGGAATAAATGTGACTTAAGTTATAACATTAATGCTTGCATTCCCTGAGTTCATCTGAAGTTCTGCAGCAACCCCAATGACAGAAACAGAGAAAAACAGCACAGTGTGCGAAGAGGCTGTTTCAGACACTGCTTCCAAACAGTGCACTAGCCGAGTCCATAAATAATATATTTTCCATCTGCAGCAGAAAGCAGTCCTGTCTCTAATTAGAAATATGTGTGCATCAAACAGAAAATTATCTTGGACTTTGAAGGGTTAGAAATTGAAGACGTTTGACCTTAAGCCCTAACTGAGAGATCTTTTCCTGTTTTTGAGTTCTGTGAATTCACTCTGCTTGCGCTGTTAAAGTTTAGTAAGGACAGGCTCTCACCTGTTGCTGGGAGCAAGCTGAGACTTATAAGGATTTTGTCCAGTCACTTCCGTAAGCACTAGACAGTCAAGGAGTTTTTTTTAGTTTGTAGTACACAGTACATAAAGAATTTGCTTTCCCTCTGTTCATTGTGGCTAAGAAGTGATGAATTTGGAACTCTGATTATGTGAAGCACAAATTAATAAGTACTGATTTCACCTCCATTGCATTACTTTTGCTACATGTTTCTATCTTAGTTCAGTCTTTAACTTTAAAAGAACAGTGGCTTTCCTGCATAGCTTATCTAGGAAATACAGTAGCATCCCAGTGTTATACATATTTACAGTATACAGTATAGCACTCCACCAAAAGAAGACGTCCCCAACAATGTGTACAAAACATTACTTATTGCAAGGTTTTTGTCTTAGGTTTTGCCTCTGGAACAGAGAACTATTGACATGATATTCATTCTTCATTCTGAAAACAAAAATTGAAGTTTTGATGATGTTCCAAGTTAGAAAATGCAGAGACTAAAACTTGTGTAAGCTTTGCTATGATGCCTAGTAGCTGCAGTACATCCAGAGAGGAAAGAGGCTACAGCATCTGAATATTGAAGCAGCCTACTGCAACAAGACTGGAGTTGCTGGACAAATCCAGTGAATCAACAGGAGCTTTTTATCAGTCTTTTCGTATTTAAAAAACAACTGCAAACAGAGCTAAAAACTGCGGGTATTAGTAGGCATTATAAGGTGCTTCCTGTTAGCAACAAAAATACTAATATTGTTGAAAGGTAACAGGTTAAAGCAACAGCCCCCATTGTACTTTTCTTCAAAAATGTGTAAATAAACACAACCCAAACTCTTTCTGGCAGCCTTCGTAAGTGCAGTGCTTGTATTCAGGAAGGCTGGGACTGAATCCCAGTAGAGCCTGGCATGACGATAAGGGTTTTTAAATTAAGCTTTGCAAAGTATGCATGACTGGGGATTACAAACTATAAAACAAAGCAAAAAACATTATACACTTTCAAATTATGTGAGAGAAAAGATGTATTGTTAAATTACATCTCACCGCTTTCTCCAAGCCATTTTCATACAGTATATCCAGCCTATGGGAAAAGAAATGTCAGGAATGGCTCCTGTTTATTGATGTCTTTTTCCTGATGTAATAAATTTTGAAATTTGATGTGCATATGCAGATGTTCCTTAGATGAAATGTGAATTGACTTTTGTTTGCACTTGTACAGTAGCCATTGTGTTTCCATTAGCAAATAACCACTTTAATCCTGATAGATTTAGAAGTGGAATTAGGCCTTTGGTTAAATGAAACTGGAAAACATCAAGCAGACAGCTATCCAGCTTGCAATGTACAGTACCTGACCACTGCTCATACCAAGACAACACACACTGTTAAGCTGCATTATATAGTACAGTATATGCACTACACGGCTATACACTTACAAAATGCACACAACTGCAAACACCAAAAATTAAGTTTGCATTAGATATTGTTTCCTTAAAAGATAAGAAAGACTTTATTAATATTTTTTCATAATCTCCACCGAGGGTGCTAAATCAGTATCTCTGACATGTCTGATCTCTGTTTTCTTTACTGATTCATAAAAACTCAGCACATGATATACATTTCAGAAATGGTTGTAGTTTCCAAGAACGCCTGTGGCTGGATATCAATAAATAACATTTTAGCTAATGTGTATATTCTGTAAGAATGGCTATCCTGCTGCTGAATACAATACATATATGACTGCTTATAAATGTATCATTCCAGCTGTTTTCACCAAGGCACTGTCTCTTCAGAACTGCGGTTCATAACTAGTGAGTTATAAGTTACAAAAGTCAAAATGGCAAAGGTTTTTTTTCATTTAAGTACTTGGCTAAGGATGTATTATTTCTTGAGCTTGGCTATCTCACCAAGCTTTTGTTTCCATTACATCCATAATGTCATGTTTTGTTCCTTTTAAGAACTGGCCCCCTCTTTATTTCAACAAGAAGATTTTTTTTTACGGAAGAGGAAAATCTTTAAAATTCTAATCTAATCAAAACGAGATAAGTCTGACTTTAGCAACATAATTGCACAGCAATAAAGCAAAAGGAAAAAAAGTGCCTTACTGACTTGCCCATGCTTAAAATTATATTCTGGAAAACTAGATAATGTTTATGAAAGGGTTTCTGGTTTGAAATGAGTGACATTATGCCAAAAAGGACTGAAAAGGGAGATTTAATGGTAGTGTCTCTCAGCAGCAGTTATTTTTAAGGGTGGCCCTAGCTGTTCAATAAAACAACATGAAACATTCAGGGAACTACATTATGAAGCTGACGTTATCCACATTTGTACTGCATCCAAACTCGCAAAGGGTTTATTTAGGGCATACTTCACAGAAAATTCTGTACATACTTAACCGCGGTTAAGTAGAAACACATTAAAACTTTATGTATATGTAATATATATATATATATTTATATGCAACCCATCTAATACACGGCTGCCAGAATTAAAGCTCCAGGCCTGTTTTTAAGGATATTGTTTGAAATTCTTTTTCATCTATAGTACAATTTATGACTTGTGATTCTATGGTCCTCATGCGTTCAAGAGAAGAGCAAAGGACACCCCCCCCCTTTAAGATTCCATGCCTGTTCAGTAATATATGTCTCATTTCCTTTTATCTGTGTGATATTAAACTTTGAAGGATATGAGAAGAAAAGGCATTATTATATGAACCAGGTGTTGAGTTTTCATGCAGATGGAAAGGGATTGAGTCCCTTAACTTTTGGAACATCTTGCCTCATGTGCTTAAGGGAAACAAAGTTTGACTTTTGCTTGATAATAAAACAGCATAGACACAAATTTAATTCTTTCCACTCAGACTTGTCTTGGAGCTTTCTTACAGGGTTACTTGATTTGTCCTCCTCAAAGAGGGACCGTTTTAACTTGCATGGACTTATTCAGATCTATCAACACATAGTCCCATGGCTTTTTCTGTTGTTTTTTTGGATTCTTTACCACTTTTTCCATAAGTGGCATACAAGGGGAGGGTAAAATAACCTTTATCAGATAGTCTGGGCTTTCTTTTCAAAAAAGAAGCTGAGTGCCTGTCCAGCCTTGTCGTAGTATTTATCTGCTTAAAAGAAAGCTGGAATTCCATTTGGTCAGCCTTGCCCATAACGACCTTATGACCTTCTCAGTTCACTGCCAAAGGAACAGAACCACCTACGTTAATCTGCATCTTTCCCAAGGGAGAAATAGTTGCACTTAAAACCCGTCAAAATACAGGGCTGTTTTCCATATTCATTGAAGTCATCCTTAAGCAGCAGTGAGAATATATGGCACGTCTCAAAGTAGAACACAGAAGAAAAAGTACTGTAATAAAAGTATCATTGCACTGTAATGTCCTCTGCGTGTTGCCCTCAGTTCTCTCCAGGATCTCTGGCTTGCTCCCAACTTCAAACACATGCTGGCTAGATGCTAATAAGTATCTGTAACTTTTCAATTGCATAGGTAAACACAAGTGTACAGTATGTGTGTGTCCTGTAATAGACAGGCAGCCTGCCAGTGGTGCGTGTAGCACTGCGTTGCACTCTGTGATTGTGGAATAGGCTGTGGGCTCCATTGGCCCTTACCAGCAATAAGCCGCTTTCTGGTAATGGATGGGTGAGTGGAAAATAGTTTACCTCAAGGCTCCATATGTGAGGGATAAAATACCAAGTTTCTGTCAGGTGCTCCGCTCCCAGACATGCAAAGTAGACTGACTTGGACTAAAAAACTAATTTATGGAGAGGGGTGTTTGTCATATACTAGTACTTGTCATGGGACTATAGGGTAATAAAACCATTGAGCACAACAGACTGAAGGCCTCCTCTCATTTGGAGCCTTTCTGTACTGGGCTTTACCATTAAGTCATCTAGGTTCATGAGCAGGCATGTCAAAATTCCTAGAGGGCTATAGTATCCACTGGTTTCCATTCCAAAGGGTGTACACATGTAATCTAATCATTTTTGTTTGCTTAGTTTTTTATTGCTTTTTGGTTGGTATCTTAAAATATGCTGTTCAGTCAAGACACAGTGCTATCTACTGAAATTATGTTTAATTATATTATTGGCTTTCAAGGGTTGTTATGTAGCAAGGGCAAAACACGAAACAGAAAACAATGCAGCTCTCTGCGAATGGTGTTAGACATTCCTGCTCTGCAGATATCATCACCAAACCCTTTACAATGATTCTACAAGTTTTCTAACACCTAAAATTAAGTTTACAAAAATGTTTGCATTGCTAAATGCATAAAGGCTTTTCTTACAAAATGAACTGTGAAAACCGTGATGTTTTTCATTTTCATTTTAACTTTGTGTGTATTTATGTGTCTTGCCAAGATAGGACTACTTATGTTTTTGGTCTTTTTAATACGACAGTAACTGATGCCAATTTCCACAACAATCAAAGATCCATTGAAGGTGGATCCAGTTTTGATTCATGGTGTGTAAGTGGCCAGAGAAGGTTAATAATCCATGCTATATATTACTCTATTAACAAACGTTTTGGACGGTACTGACATATTTGTCTCAGCAGGCTCTGTTTGATGGTAGCTTCTTTGGTTAGCCTGCTGTTTGTTTAGCCTTTGGAAATTTGTCCTCTTATGTGTTAACATGGTTAATAAATCATACCGTGTCAACAAGATTATCATAAAATTGTTATTCCTGGAATCCAAGTTTTGGATTCATTCAAAGCCTACTGCGTTGATGCATATATCTTAAGACCAATCATTTTTATTCTCAGTTATGCATTTCAAAACCAACTGCATAGTATTTTATTAATTCCCAAAGTGGGACACATTAGACTGACTCATTAACACACATTATAAATTAAATGCCAGTCAGGAAAAGAACTGGAATGGTTGTATCCTTGTTTGATTTCTGTTTAAAGTAGAAGAATATATTGTATGAGCCCAGTAAATCAAAGTTAGCTTTGTATTTCTCCTGATAAAGTTGAATTTGGCATTGCACTATTTGCAGAGAAGACATTTGTCCTATTTTCTACCAACTGCACTCAATATCAGACATCTCCGTTTTATCCAACGAGAGTAGTTACAGCTCTTTCAATTACTTTTATAATGTCAGATCCTCTGTACCATGACAAATGCTGGCTTTAATACGTTTTCTATTATTTAAGCACCTCCAGATTAGTTTAAATGAAAGACACTATATAAATAAAATGTATTATTATTTTTGCCCAACTGCATGTGTCAGTGGAGTAATTTTTGTTTTCAGAATGTGTCATTATTAGGCACTTTGCGTGATTAATAAGTAAGGAGTTAACCCTGCCCTAATTTGAGGTCTTCTGATCTGTCATTATAGTACCTCATACATTTCTGAATACAACAACACATAAAATCGAGGCTTCTTTTCAATGGGACTATTCAGCTGAGCAGGCACTTTCCAGGGCTCTCCCCACGTCAAAAGCCATTAGTTTAAATCGAAATGGCATCTGGATTTAATATTGCTCAGCGTAAAACAGAAGGTTCTGTCTAGAAGCTCAAGGCTTAAAGTGGTAATCAGTGGGTGATGAAGATACAGTATCAAATCTGGTCTGAAATGAGCCATTGAATAACTAGAAAGTGGCGACCACCACCCTAAAGAGAAGATCTAAGAACTGAAAAGGTTTCCCTTAGAAAAAAGGCTCCAGGTATGTTAACAACATAAGTGATTCTGGCCTGCAGCATAATGATTATTCCTGCTGAGCCAAGGAAAAATAAACCCGAGTCACCCATGTCAACTACTTTAAAATGCTGTTCCTTCCAAAAAAGAAAGGGTAATAGGTGGATCTCTTTAGACACTTGAATACTTTTCTGTACACAACACTGGCATTGGAATTTAGGGACATTAAGCAGATTATTTTCGAGACAGCAAAAGTGGTCTTGGACTTCTTGGTAGAAACATATTGCTTTGGGTGAGATCAGATTCAGTCCATTTCATCACAGCATTAAATAATAGCATAGATACTGGCCTGACATAAAGGATTTAATTTTTCTGTCACAAACTTCACCACTTACTAACAAATGTGGTTTTAACATAATTAAAGTTAAAGCCACAGACTTGTTTAACAAATACTGGACTGGAGCTTTTTGTGTTTCTTCTATCAAGCTCATGTGGATTCTGCTGAAAGGACCTGTACTGTATGTTTCAACGACAAAAGATACAGTTACTTTCAGGTCTGGTTGTTTCAGGCTGCTTGTGTTTCAGCTGATCTATTTAGATACTCTTTCAGGCCCCACAAGTCAGCTGTCTAACGAGATTCCCATTACGCTGGAAAACAATCACTGCTGTGTCGGTCTGCCCCATGTTGAACACCATTTACACTGGTATCTCCACCACAGAAATGAGACAGCGGGCTTCTATTCAGACAATACGAGATGCATTCAAAGAGATTTGTGCTTCTTCTTACATCCAAAGCACAAAACCCAAAATTACAGATATCAAATTCCATTGGAACCAAAATTACAGATATCAGGATGCATTTGCAAAGCTTAAAATAAATGCTCCAACAAAGTACATTGAGTTTTCTAAGAATCTATAGAGATCCTGATGATTTAAGATTGTGGTTCATTGTTACTGCAGCATTTCAGACATTATTATTCATTATTGCTGATGTACAGTATGTCACATGTATGGGAAGAAAGAATTTGTGAAAAACCACATAATAAATTGTATGGAAGATCAAGGCTTAATTATAGACTTTTATGTGTCTTATACAATTTCTTAATTGTAGCGTAGTGTATTATTTTCTGTAAGTGAGCACAATTAGTTATATCCTACATTTTAAGTACAGAGGTACATGAAACTTTTTTAGTCAATCCTTTAACCAGATTTATTCATTAATAATAACATGCACAATGACGACCTTGAGAAAGCTACAAAGCAGGTGTTTTCCAGAACAATTTAAGTAATATACCTTGACCAAGCATATAGCAAGCATCCCACTTAAATTTTGAACCTATGACTTATACCATATATTTGGAGCTGAGATTCCTAAACACTACTCCACGTGCCTGCCCGGAAAGCTCTGTTTCAAATTAATTTAATAGTAAAAAACCTAATGTCTTGATCACAGTTGCCTTCATGAAAGGTTAAAAAATGTTAGGAGGCTTTTTAGCTCATCTCATCCATCACCTTCTTTAAAGATCCCAGTGTGTCAGCTGCAATGACACAGTGGGTTAAATAGTTCAAGACCTCAATAGCCGTTTGTGTAAAGAAATGCCCTGTTTTCAGTCCCACATATGATTTTGATCTTCTTTTGGTTCAGTGTCTTCTGTGTGACTTAATAACAAATCATGAAGCTGTTCAAATATAATTTCATGTTATTGTAAATCTTATGTTAATTGTCTGTCTTACAAGCAACAGGTTTCAGGGCTATGGTGTCTTTCAAGATTAGATAGCTGATTCTGAATTCAAACTTTCTGAAACACCCAGAATTGATGAATATTTGTATTTCTACAATTCGTAGGGTTAAATGTACAGTTATTAGCTTAGGAAATTCACATAATGCACCCCAAGAGCGTATGGGTAAGATACTCAGCAGTACTGTAAGTCAGAGGGGTAATTTAAGTGTACCCAGAAGAAACAATGATCATTTTCAAAACACGCAACCCTTTAATGAGTTGCACTCCACTGCAAAGGTTTATATGTTTAAAAGCGACTTCCCAGTTATGAATTACCCCACTGACACAAATAATTGAGATTCACAAGGGTCAAGTGTTGAAATTGACCTGCAATAAATTTCAAGTTCCTTCTACGATGTGTGTTTGCACCTTGATGCAATACATTAAACACTTTTCAAACAAAGTAGTTTTTTACTCCTTTTTCACTCACAGATACATTTTCATTGTGTGGGATGGCTTGTAACTTAGTGCTGAGCAAAACTAAAAGTGCTGCATTTATAGAAGCAATTGCTATATAAAAGTCCATGCATTAGGCATCTTAGCTAGCTTCATGATATCCTCCCATTGCATGATGAGATCATTAAAGATGGTCATGTAATCCTACTGTTTTTGAAAGTTATGTTACTTTTCTTCACAAGGGAAGAGATTCCTAATAAGACCAGTAGTGGTTCTAGGTAGTTTTCTGCAGTGTACTGCACTCAGTAAAAGAATCAGAGCAATATATAAACACAGACGTAATCTGAAGCCATCCTTCTCCTGTTCAGCTTAAGCCTTTGGTTTTGAGCAGCGTGCATGCAATAAAATTGTATTTCCTGCACACTCCCAGGGCAAATGAATTATAAAATCTTTCAAATCTGTGACTTGGAAACATACATCGTTTTCTTTCTGTTTTGTGGTGTATTGTGCTTAGATACAATTCAGTGTATTCTCACTGCACTTGTAATGAATAAATAACTGTATGAATCATGTGACAATGCATTGACTTTAATTTTATACCTCATTTCATCATTGACATTTGCTCTGTTGCTTTATGTGTGCTGAGAATTCTAAAACTTTATATCCTTTTATATTTGTATGAAGATTCCTCCTTCTACTTTATCTCCAGTTAACTCCTGGAAGATTGCCAAAACAATTATACCTAATACCAAAAGGAAAAAATGATTCATAAGACATTTATTTCAAGAAATGATTCTGCTGTGAAAACACTCTATTGATGTGGGATTTTGGGTAGCTGAATAGCTCTTCCTCTTATCTATGTCCTCCATGTTGTTAAAGAGGTGTTGTGTTTTACAACAAGGAGAGAAAATAATGATTGTTACAGCCCCTTCTCATCTGTGATTTGACTGCAGACACTAACACTTTCCAAAAGGTAATTTTGCTACTGATATATTTATGGCTTCTGGCATGGACAGGTTATCTCTGAGGCTAGTTACACACAATGTCCAAAGCACAGCTGGGGTAAGTACCTCACAGACAACATTTTTAAAATCCTGAAATACATATTAAACAATGGTTCTTTTTATAATATTATTATTGCTGTTGTTGTATTTAATAACCTGCTTCTGGTTACAAGATCACAGGGTACTGTGAAAGATTGATATAGTAATCAATTGAAAATGAAAGCTGTGTAATGAAAATAATGCGTAACTCAGTGGGTATTTGCAGTGAGAGTATCTCTGACTCTGGAAGAACCTTATAGTATCTACCTCACTTCAACTCCTTTATGGTTGCGAGGTCAGAAATGAAATGACTTACTGATATTCTATTACATTATACTGAGATAGCTTGGGGAAACATTTGCATGTGTTCCAACAGAACTTGGAGACCTTTCAATGGAAAGATATTAGGTTTGATTGTTAATAGCCAAATTGTAAATTTTGGAGATGCAGGCAATTTTAAACAAATTTATTATCTGCATGCAGTCACAGTTTTTTTCATGAACTCTTTTGCAAAGCATTCTTTTGAAATCAGTGAGTCACTCTGGTATAGTGGTACGTTGGGAAATTGTAGGCATGTAATTATGAAGGAGTGCAGCATGTCTGTGGCTTGTTTCAGAATGAATTAATGTTAACCAGTTTAATTTTTGGGATATACACTGCGTACATGCATTTAATCCGCAGAAATCTGTTCTGTATTTCTATTTCACATTTGACAGGATAAGGAACACATAAGAAAAACACGAGCTGGGTCTAGACCATGATGAGACCGGTTAGTTTTACCCTGCTTATGATGCGTTTTTGCCATGGTAATCCTGCACAGTGCGAGAGGAATCGCAGGTTCCGACGTGGTATCTGTGCTTGGCCAAGGTGCCAATGGTATGAAACAGCCCTGGGTGGGATTATGAATGAATACCTCAAAGTCAGAATCCCTCCTGAAAGGAACGATACCCTTTCAGTGCAGAACTCAGCTTGGGCTTGG
Organism: Atractosteus spatula; assembly: GCF_055471065.1. Lineage (NCBI taxonomy): Eukaryota > Metazoa > Chordata > Actinopteri > Semionotiformes > Lepisosteidae > Atractosteus > Atractosteus spatula. Next base: position 4,368,935 of record NC_142726.1, on the reverse strand, counting down.
ACACCTGGCTGCCCTCCACTGAGGATCACCATTCTCAGCAAGGCTGGGGAATGGACACAGAGGGTTATTTAATCTTCTATCAATGCATCGCACGTTTGTGGGGACTGAAGTGATTCTGGATCATGGTGTGGCGCGTAGCAGGACCATTCTGATGGGTGAATCCACAAAGTGGGAGGTGGGGGACAAAGCAGATCCACACCCGCTGACTGGTGCAATTTGCCCTGCGGGGGAGAGGGCGAGGGTGACCAAGCGGGTATACTGTATGTACAATCATATGGAAAGAAAAGCATTCTCAAGCACGAGATGGGAAATACTGGTGAGATGTATTTTTTAACAGGAAGAAATATGGTCCTCTTAAATTGTGTGCAGTCAAAACATACTGTACAACCCTTTTTCTTGCTGAGACAAGCTTGTAAAAGGGATTTCATTTAAAGAAATTAGTCTGGTTTGAAAAAAAATGCTCATACAGCACACTCCTCTGCACTGTCTGCTTTTAAAATCAAAGGCTGGTACTGTCATTTGTTCCACTTTAGAAATGGCTAGCCATTTAGCAGGAACACAGGGTAAATGCAGTTATTACATACCTACTTGGCTGAGTGGATCTGTGGACCTTACTTGATGCAATAAAAACACCAACTGCTTAGTAACGTATAATAACATCAACTATTTTATTAAGCCAGTGACATGACACTCATCCCAGAGGTTTAACACATAGGTAGTGATTCATTTGTTGGAGAGGGCTGTGTCGTGCTTTCATAGTGATTCCATTCTTAAGATCTTGCATACTTAAGAATAAATAACATTTGCAGTTATATCTCTGAAATTAGCGTGAAAGAATTTCCCTGGAATACAGTGTTTGGACATGTGAAATCCTATTTTTTTTTCATCAGAGACTGTAGCACAAACAGCTAAAAGTGTGAAGCTGTTTTCAGAGACCAGACCAAATGATATACATACCTGTTTTTCTTTTTTATACATTTTCTGCCACGATCCAGAACACCGGAGAACGTTGTCTGAAATAGTTTTGAATTCCGCCTTGATGGCTGCTTTAGGAAAGACAGGTTTTCTCATTAGAGAGGGGGGGAGGTAGGTCAGAACAGAGAGAGGAATCCTGCTTGCAAGGCACATGGATAGATCTGACCAAATCACTGCTGCCTGAGGAATGACCCCTGTCTGCCTTGAGTAGAGATTGAGTGATATTGAAACCCTACCTTGGAAAGATTGACGCCAGCTTCTTTGAAAGCTTTCAGAAGGGGTCCTCTGGACACTTATCACTGCGCAATTGATGAGTCAGCAAATGACTGACACGTGGTGTTCCTCTTCAAAGCCGGTTTAGAAGTCTTCTGAAGTGAATTTTTGAAGTTTCACATACTTGTAGAATGTTAGATGTGTCTAAAGAAAGGGAAGGTATGTTCGAGTTGAATTTAAAAAAGTCAGGTAAAGCTAAAAAAATATTGAGGGAGTGTTTGTTGCAATGTTTTCTAGTATGTTGATCAGATCTAATAAGATCCCATTCCTACACTAAGTGAAATTGATCACATAATACTGTATATGTACAGTAAGCTATCAGCATAACTTACAAATATCAGACAGTTAATGTTGCTTACTGAGGTATTCAATGAACTCATTCATTTGATACGTACAGTATGATAGATTGCTAAGCAGATATCCTTATAATATAGTGACAAAACATACAGTGTACGTAACTACAAGGGGTAATTGTAGATGTACTTTAAAGGTAAAAATGAAACAAATTAATAAAAAGACAATAAGGTTGGCTCAAACTAGATAAATAATGCAAATGCTTTGCAAACAAAATGAAAGACAAAGAACTAAAAACTATACAGAGAGTGTGGATATACAGCAATAATGAAAGCTTCCTGTTGGTATGTGTCCCATGTTGTCAGTGAAATGCAATTAGTCATTTATATCACCTTTTTTGGGGAATTAATATGATGTGTACAATATAGTGTAAAATATAGTGTACTGTAGTTAAGAACTCAAAGGTTATAGGTGCTGGTCAAACCAATGAGTCTTGAACAGGTATTGAAAATGTCAGGGACTGAGCTGTTCTGATTTCTGTGGGCAGTTCATTCCACCGGAGCAGTAGAAGTGGAAGGATGGAGAAGGTGCACAGAAAGTCTGGTAGAAAAGGATTTTGATTTGTTTGCTTACAGGCAATACGGCAATCAAAAGCAAGCAGGGGGATTGAGTATCATGAGACCACAGATTCGATGAGTAGGAGTGGACGGACAGTGCTGACAGAAAGGTGGGCCAAGAATGAGTTACCTGTACAACAGTCGAGTTGAGGAGAGTACATAGGAGAAGGGGGATCAAAAGTGAAACCAAACTTTCCTGGTAGTGGAGGAGAAAGGAGATGGAGTGGCTCACAGAGGAGGAAGAAGAGGAAAGGAAAACAGGAGATCAGAATTTTGAGAGAGTTTAAAATAATGGGTGTATATCTATGAGGAGCTGTGAGACAAGCAGAGATACTGTATCTTCGTGGATATGAGTACAGTATTTGTAGAAGGAAAAGAAAGGAAGACTTAAGTATCATAGGTATAAAAATAATATGAAATGAGAGAACTCAGGAAGCAAGTGTAGTAAGAGAACAGAAGAGGGACCGTGACAGAGCCCTGGGGCACGCCAATGGGGAGAGAGTAAGGAGCAGAGATTGAGCCTTGCCGAGGGACCTACTATGCGTGATTAATGAGGTAGGAATAGAACAAGGTGAGAGCAGTGCCAAAAAAGAGCGAGTGTTGACAGAATAGAAGAATAGTACAGTTGAAGGCGGCAGAGAGATCAGGAAGGATTAGGACAGAGGAGAGGACAGCTGAGGGAAAGGAAGTACTGCAGTAACAGCAGAGTACTTTCTGTCCTTCCATCCATAACAAGGTAATCATTTGTCATTGCCCAATGTACATTTCATATCCATTTAACAGGAACAAGACACCTAGTGAAAAAGAAACAAATGTCATCCAACTTTTCCTTAGATATTTAGAGGTACAAGGTAAGATACAGTTTCCCACTTATTTGTGAAGCTGTATTTTTGGGGAACATGCTGAAAAAAAATCACCTCACTGTTTCTTTTTCTTTTATTGTTTTGTGAATTTTGTCTTAATTCATGGCTATCTGCTGGGGTCTGAGGCACTGAAGGCTACCACAAAAGCTGTAAATTCCTGTGGACTCCAATACAGTAATGCTTTGTTCCAGATTGTGAAAATGTTCCTGATTAACGAGATGCATTAACAATTATATGGGGTTCAGAGATCTTAAATAGCTAGGGCTCCTGCCAAGAACACAATTATTCTAGTGCATAGTTGATAAATGGCTTTAGTGCCCCTAACTGTAACGGAATCAATGAAATATGCTCACACACGCCAGGATGATGAGTCGCATACTTTCCAGGCCGGCAAAACCCTTTTTTTGGCTTCTTTCCTCAGTGTTCAAACTCTCACCAAGGGTTTTACAATGGAACATCAGCTGAAGGATTGCGCAGATTGCATCATCAGATCGGCACACGTAATGCGAACCCGGAAACCAGTTGACCTGCAAATTTTTATTGTGCAACTCCGAGTTTCTGTGAATGCCATTAAAACTTGTCATTTATACAAATGAACACAACATGGATGAAAGCAGTTACTTCTGATCAGCTTTGTTTTGCATAGAGCAACCTGTGGATACTAAGACAAGTTTTCTTTGGGCATTTGTTAAAAACAATATTTCCTGGCCTGTAAATACTTTTGCTTCCTAAAGATATAAACTCTTAACCAGCAAAGTATTGAGTCTGTCTTCAAATTGTGTGTCTTGTAAGGCACATTTGAGTACCCTTTCAAAACACAGGGGGATCAGAACACATCCAGAAACATAAAAAACATAGGTTTTATATTCTAGTGCCAGACCGCTGGGTTAGCCCTTGAATCATTCAGGGCCTTTTTAACTTTAATTACCTCGTCTCTTCGAGTGGGGAACAGAAAAAAGATTTAAATTGATGTCCAAGAACAAGTTGCACGTACTGAAACTTTTACCTCAAGAAAAATTATTAAAAGGACATGGCAGTTCCCTGTGTATTTACATTTTTTTCACCTCTGGACCGGTTTCAAGGATTACCACACCATAAAAACGAAACCTTTTTATCCTCCTTTACTGTATGCAGTGCTCCTTTTTATCAGTTGGAAATTTGGCTTTAAAGGAGCACACAGAAATACCAGCAGTAAGAGATCTAACTAACAGCAGTTTCTAAAGCTTAAATTGAATGCCTCTGAAGTATCGCAACACATTTTGTTAGAGCACATTGCTGCCTTTACTGTGTAGCACACTATCTTTGTGGGGTAGTAGAGGGCTAATTTACTTCTCTGTACGTTTAACCATATTAGCTCTTTGTGAACCCACTTCACAGTCCTGCAATAAAGCAGTACAGGGAAGAGAGTGGAGTAGCAATTCATAAAACAGACATATGAGGGATTTACTAAACTGTACCATACTTTTGCTGCTAGTTATATTTTTATTGCTGGCATTTCTGGCTGCTTTTCTGAAGTTTCAAAAACTGCTCCATACATTTGCATTTTATTTTCTTCCCTGTATATTTGTACTAAAAAGGGATGATTAGCATCATACCCAGCTATATTGAATACGTGCCATTGTCTGGACATCTATACCCTCTCAAATCCAATAATAAACTCTTACTGAAGTATTGTTCCTTAGCCAGCGCCAGTTATTGGATCCAGAACTTACACAGGGAAAAAAAAAGCCCTTTAAATACACTAACATGACGCAATCCTTAATTCATGCTGCACATCTCTGATTTAAATTTTACATAAGACAAGTCAAGCAAGATGAAAACTGATAACAGCTGATGTTGTGGTTTTGGACAAAATTCACTCAGATATTTTTCTATCTTTTCATGTTTCTGTAAGCGTCCAAATGAACATTGACAGAATCTGGATAACGAGCGCATGATTGACTGATTGTGATTGCTGTTGAGGTGTTACAGAACCTGGTTTGTCCCTGTGCTTTGATCTGCTAATAAAGTTCGACAGGTCTTCGGACTTCAGTAGTTTTGCATATGGTTTATTCATAACCACAGACCAGGCGTTTGCAATCTTAATGGTGTAAAGGCACTCTAGATTTCACCAGCAACATGTCTTTTAAATAAGTGCCTGTTCAATTATTATATATATATTATTTATTTAATGTGCTACAATAATTGGATAACGATTTTGTAAAACCTATTCAAACACTTAAGAATTGTATGTAAGTAGGGACAATTCTACAAATGTGAGTTGCAGAGTTTTTTATTTCTCCTTGGAACATCTAGATTTGAATCCATGCATGAATCAATCTTTCAAGCATGGCTTATGGAGGTTTCGTAAGCCTTTAGATCCAAAAATACTATCCAAGCAAAACCGTACCTTCCTGAATTTACTGCAACAGAGGCAACTTGTTTGGCACAAGCACGTTTGGCTTGAAGTGGAAGGATCTGTTTAATTCTTTACGCGCTCAGCTTTGCCAAAGTGATTTCTAAAGTTCACCTCATTCATTCGCTCGTCCTCCGATTTCCTCTGCTGCGCTCAGTGGTGTCGAGTGATGCTGGGGTGGATTGATAGGTGGCAACAGTTCTCTTGAGCACCTCACCCCCACAGCACACCCCTCTCCCCCCACTCTTCCTCCCCCAGCACCATGCACCAGTCTCTTCAAGAACGTAGGCTTGGATATTGCTTTATTCAATGAGAAATGGAAGCCCAGAGACTATATCTAGCTGCAGAAATGTCATTAACTGCATTGAATAGTATATGTGGATTGCTTTTCCCTTAATCCGGAGTTCTTTGTTATGGTCTGCATTATGTGGTTCTCTCAATCCTTAAAACTCATGGAGCACTAAAAAGGGACAATGAGGTACTACAGTATGGTATGTACAGTAGTTAATAATGATTTTTGAGCCTTAGATTTAATTTACTTGCATGAGTGACCCTGCCTTATGTCACATAACGTTCAAGTGACGAAAAAAAAATAATGGAAAAACAGGAGATGCAATGTTTTGGAGGGTCTTTTATTGTCTGTCTGCTGCAGCATTTTTTCAAACTTCAAAAATAAAATGGGTCTGTGGAATGGCAGGTATGACAAAAAAATCACAATGTGATTTTGTCTCTGTCAAGAGCAGTTTGTTTATTCTGAAGCTTCAGCACACCTGATGGCACGACATTGTTTTGCTTTCCTAAACCCCCAAAAGGAGCCTCCCGACTCATTTAGCAGCCTTTCCCATGTCCTCAGGACAGACGCTTTCTGAAGATATTCTGCGTGATTTATCAGTGATTTCATGTTTGAATAAGTGTTTTTTGTATCATTGCTTCTCCAGCATTGTGAGCCCACAGACAGGCACAGCCAGCTTCTTTGGAAGCCCCTTCCTGAGCTGCTGAAGCTTTTGAGCAGGCAATCTAAACTAGATTAATCTCCAACCTGCCCAGATTTCAGGATGTGAGTGTGAGTCTGTGTCTGGGTACATTAGTGTGAGTGTGTGTGTGTGAGCTCACAGTTTTCTTGGCTTTCTCGGTAGCTGAAGAGAAAAACGCTTCAACAGATCAGGTTCTCTCCAGCTGTAAAAATAGGAAAATGGAAGGAAAATATGATTCATTTGGAGGAAGACGGGATTATGGAGGGGTTCAGAGGCTACTGCAGCTAGGATAGAGGAATGCAAAGATATCACCGCAACCTGCCAGCGGGGTTTTAATTCTGGGGGTCTGTTTCCACATCTGTTTGCTGAAAAAATGCAGTAGCAATGATGTCATCTTCTAAGGGAAAAAGGGTAAGGGATTTCAATGACAATAAGGGCAATCTGTGTGATCCAGTTTCCTACCTGTATTGTGTCACAAGAAATTCACTAGCTCTGTGTACATTATGCGAACGTTTCCTAAAAAGGGTATTTAGAATATTGCAACAGGGTATAACAATATACGTAAAGCTCATTTTGAAAATGCAAATCTAGGATTATTGTCATGATTTATGACACAGTTGGGTCTTCCCTAACAATATGAAAAATTATCTTAAATCTTGCCTAAAAGTCTAGTAAGAGTTATATCCTAAAATACTGTTGTATAATCAATTTTTCTTAGCTTTACAGTTTTACAATTATATATTATATGCATCAACAAAAGCATTTGATTTCACAAAATAACAAGTATGAATATGTTTAGATGCAGAAACAGAGACACCTTCACATACGGTATACTCAACTACAGTACTTCATTTTTCAGGAACCTTAGACTGTGTAGTGGACATTGGGTTTGCTCCACATACTGTAGTCCTCAAAATCCAGGTGAATGAAGAGGTCTCTTGTTTATATTAAACAAAGGACTGAACAGTAGGAACGCTGGGAGGATCCTAGTGTTCAAGGAATGTTGCTTGTTTTTGAAAGGAAACTGCTGTCATCTGCTGGCTGGATCTCTGAAATGCTTCTTAGCTCATTTTTTGCCTCCATTGCTTGGAAATGCTGTGCATCACTAGAGCAGTGCAGATGTGCTGACTCCTGTATGAGACAAAGAAACATGAAGCATCATTCTCTGCAGTGCCTTAGTGTGGGAATTGCTCACACTGGTATATAAAATTCAGGTAATGGCACAATCTGAACTAGTTTTATTTTAAAATAAATTGCTGTGTTACATAAATGTTTACGTAACAAATTGCTTTATGACATAAAAGTAGTTCCAAAATGTTGAAATAGATTGGAAGAATCTGTTGCATTTGTAAAATTGCAAGTGATATTTTAGTTAAAAGGGGAATGAGAAGGAGAGTCAGAAATTAAGTCTTACTATCTAGTTGTAAATGAGAATATTGTAACTCTCAAATGTAAAAATGTAAAAAAAATGCTGCAAGGGGTGTAATTAAATGTTTGAGAGTAGTTATGTAAAAAATGAACATAGCATGTTTGTTGCATGTTAACTATGCATATTTTTTCATTTTCTTTGGGTAGCTGTAAACACATCCCATTCTCCAGCCCCTAGTAATTTAGGGTGTTACAAAATAATCAAGTCAGTTCCCTGCAATAAAGAAAAACAAAATGAGACTTTTTTACAAACAAGAAAAAGACAAGAAACACACTAGTCTGTGTGGAGGGAAACATAAAATTCAATACAAAAATTACAAACTGTCCTTCTGATGAGACACTGAAGAAGATTATTTATTGTAACCCTGTCATTATGTCTCAGGGATTTCTAAATTATGATGTATCAGCCTACTTCACCAGAAAACATCTGAGAAATCTATTCTTCTGTGGGATTCGGGCTTCTAGAAAAAAAAGCTACATAGAAAGATATCAGTCCTGTCACCCTACTACCCACTGTTTAAATTAGAAGCAAATACAGTATAAGCATGCCTAGTGCAACATCTCAAATATCTTCACACTGCTTCCTAACTTCGGTGAATATACATCTCCGTCTGCTAACAGAAGACTGCCTGTAAAGAAGTCTCCTGGCTGGATTTTGGGATACAGGTGCTCTAAAAGATGATTTGTCCAGGGATATGCTTTCAGCCCAGATTTCATTGGCTGTGGCCCAGAGTGGGAGCTCTTGGGTAGCAATTAGATGCCTGATAAACACTACAGCCCAGACATCACCTTCGTGAAATCAAAATGGTGATAAACAGCTTGTGGGTTGAAAGAATTCTGTCATGAATATTTCCTTCTTTAAAAAAGCACCTATTTTTTATTTTTTTAAAAAAGCCCCCCAAAAGGAAGAAGATGAATCAAGGCTTGTGCTCCCGGCTGGAGTTTGTGTTTAATTCAGAATTTTTTTCACACACACAAGGCGGCTTGTGAAAGTCTTCGCTGGCAGGAAGCCTCTGTAACGCGATATGGTGCGCAGCACAGTGATCCTTTTCAAGCACTTGTGCTGCCTGGATCACAGCACGCCAAGCAATGGTTAACAATATAAACAACAAACCCTCATTCCTGGAACTACTGAAACTCAGTACAGCATATGGAAGTCTTTGCTATATAAATATGATAGCATATTTCATTAAAACACTTCACACATGGATCATCCTAGTGGGACTTCATCAAACCTTTTTTTTCCAATTATTGATTCAAGAACTGGACACAATAAAGCTATGTATAACAGCAGTGTGCTTTGCAATTCATTTTCACTTCATGGTTGAAACACCTAAAATTTACAGTCATGGGAGCCATCATTGTAACAGTTTAGAAATTAAAACTCCTTGAGAGCTCTGCTTTCTCTGCACCTATCCTTACCAAAATTCACAAAGCTGACTGCATGGTTTGCTTATTCCAGTCACAGAGCACAGTGATTTTGAGTCTTTCAGTTTCCCGGCACACTCACATTTTGGATGACATTACATTTCTACTTTATTTAGGAAGGTAGGTCCAAATGAGAATAAATCATAAATGTGGCCTAGAGGCTAAGTAAGGAGGAATAAATACTTTTTAATAAAGACGGCATTTTGGACAGAAGTTGTGAAGAATGATTTAATGCATGGCAGCTTTGCATCTGTTGCTTATCAAAGTCGGCTGTTACTTCACTGCCTTGTCGACCCTGCATCTGCAAGTCAGTTTGAGAGATTCAGTGTCCTTGATATCATTGCTCAGGATATGAAACCTTCTTCTGCCTGTCTTCATCTTTAAGGGTTTCAAGTTTAAGCACACTGCATGTGACCTCACCTGCGTGCAACTTCCTTTTTTGTTTTGTTGTCCAGCAAAACTCGGCAACCTACGGCATCCCTAGCCAATTACTTCCCCTGGGCTGGTTCGCATAATGCAGCAGAAAACCTCAAATAAAATGATTTTCATGGATAGGTGGCAACCCACACAGTAGTTAGTTTTAATAGTAAGCTGGAATGTGAAATGTTCCAACCGTTCGACCAATTTCCCTTCATTTTCCTTTAATTGCTTCATGTGTTTCAAAACCATTAACAGTGACTTTTTTAAATAGAAAGCATACCACTTCATCACTCTGCATTAAAAAAAGGATATTGTAAGCCTCCAAGAATCTTGCAATTACATATCTTTCACAACTGCATTTTGGCGCCCTGTGTCTGAAGCAAGACTGTTCACTAATTTATTAAGTGTACTAAATATAGTTTGCAAAACCAACACATTTTTCAATGATAGCTTTTGTAAATTTACTGAGCTTTCAGTTATTTCAGCACATGATGTTAAGGTGTTCTAGTAAAGTAACTGAAGACAAGAAGAGCCAGTATCTACAGTATCTCTGCAATTCTATTCTAGTTATATATGAAGTACACTGAATGAATTAATGAAATAAGACAGAATAAATTGTTTAACTGCTGTTCCCAAACCTCGGGCATGTGCACTTTTGGGGGTATACAAGAGGACTGTACAGTAGAAATTGTTTGGCACTGCCACAGCTCACGCAGGATAGCATGTGGTTCAGAGTGGTAATGGTAAGGATCACTTAAATTGGTTTTGCTCATTTGGGATCAAGCTTGATTTTTTTTTAAAAGAATGAAGAAAGAAAAAACTTTATAGGGTTTTGTCGAAGCTATCCCTTTTGTAGTCTTTTTCTGGAATACCACAGTGTCTGTCTGGGTTGACATTCTTAGAATGGCAAAGTTGTAATTAGGTCATTGGGATATTTCCTACCCAACTATTTAAAGCAGGACACATTAGTAAAGTCTGTTACTAAGTGACTCATTTGTTTTTTTTCCCGGAATTCCCATTTGTGCTGCGTGAGCAGGCAAAGGGTCTATTTCAAATGGCACGCGAGCCATTTAAAAAATAATAAAAAAAGAAATAAGTCTTTGAGTGCTGCCTTTTTTTCCTGGTCTGGTAGAGAGACAGGGAGGGACCTTTGATTCACTCAGTGTGGGAATCTTGTGCTTGTGAGTGGCCAGGAGTTAAGGTGAAAGCTGGGTGCAGTCTGGGGTCTCAGTGAGGTGAACCCAGGAGCTGTGCCCTGTTTCTGTTGTCTAATTACTGTAATTCACAACTCCAAAATGCTAAAGCAGAGCCTTACTATTGTGCTCACAATATGTCCAATTTAGAAATTCACTAGGAAAAGAAAATATTTTCACAGAAAAAAAATGGGTCAGCCTGTAAAATATTCCATTTTCATCTGTGCCCGATGAAAGAAAAACACACATTAGAGGGGTTTATCCTGGCATTTACCGCTGAGCACTGACTCCTAGTCAAACAGAGCGGATGGCAGGGGGAGGGGGGCGGGAGTTTCGTCTGCTTGATGAATATTGGCATTATTCAATCACACTTACTCACTGATGGGCCAGATTAAAATGAGTCTTTGCGGGGCTCCCCCAGCCAAGCTCTGCTTGGCGTGTGCAGCCCAGCAACCCCCATTGTTGGAAAGATAGTGATCTGATGAAAGGCTACATCTGTGCTAGACCTGGCAGAGCTGGCAATTTATGAAGTGTGCTTTTGGCCTTTGCGGTCACAGTTACTGCTGGAATGTTTATCTAGACATAGCTGGGACTGCCACTTTTTCACTGACCCACCTCTCCAATTCCCTCCCCCCTCCCTCTCAGGCACCCACACCCCTTCTAATTTCTGTGACTGATGAGGGGAAAATCTAAGTTTGCTTGTGGGACGAGCGAGCACGAAAACAAAGTGCCAATAAACGCTACTGTGTCCTCCTGAAACTGTGCTCTTCACCCCAGGTTATGTGAACCATGAGGAATTAGTGAGGCCCTCTTTGTGAGCTGGCCTGAGATTTGACCCAGTTTTTTTTTTTCTTGCTTTCACCCTTCCAAAGGTGTTGCTGTGTCTGTGCATCTTCTGGAGTCAATGCCTGCTTCAAAAAACGTTTCCTCTTTTATTAATCACTCCTGACAGGGCCAGGTATTAAGGAAATGTCTAACTTCCTTTGAATCAATCTGCTTTTCTGTCTGTGAATGCCACTTCGCAGCACAACAGCAAACATGTTGGAGTTTATTTTCCCTCCCTCGGGGTGCTTGCTTCCAGGCACTGAGGGGTGAAAGTGATCTCAGTGCAACTTGAAAAACACAACCTGTTAGCTGTTTCATAGCTTTATGGTCCTAGAGATGAATTGCTTCGTTTCATAGCACACATACCAAGGTAGTGCTTATTAAATAACCACTTCCAGCTATCTACTGTACAGAGTGCTAGAAAAGCTTATGTTAAATAATAACATTTATTTTTCTTTTTTTGCGGGTTTGGAAGGTTTACATATACTGTAGAAAATGGTAAAATACATTGGGAGCTATTATCTAGTAAATTTTACAAAGCTGTAGCCCTGAGGCAAAAGAAAAAGCTTACAAATTTAGTGTCCGCATTTTTATTATGGACAAGAACAGGCCAAAACAAAACAATTGTCACGGACACCTAAAAGCCTGAATTGAACTATGGTAGTTTCAGAAAGGTTTCATATCAGAGGCTATTTTCCATCTCATAATCTCTTCAGAGAACAATACCTTGGCAAGTGAGTAGCTTTATTTTTTCACAAAGTATTGCCACTCGTGTGTGACGCTTTTGAATGTGGAATCTGTGCATGCTCCTGACAAAGGTTCAGGGTCGGAGGTCAGGGGTTCACCCCCCAGATAAGGAGCAGGAGTCTCTCAACTAAACTTGTCAGGTGGATTCCATTGGATTTTTCAAGTTAATTACAGGTTTCCCCCTCCAGCTGTCCAGGAATCCTCTCTTGCGTTATTTCTCCTGCACACATACAATAGTGATTCACATGCTGACCGCCACACTGTACTGGGGAAATCCCCCATTAAGCAGACATTATTTCCAAAGGAATACCTTCAGTCTTCCATTTCCCCTGGGTTGTTCAGTTTTATTGTTGTTCCATCACAAAATAATAATTTAACTCTCATATTCAATATATCAAGATCTAGTGGAAGTTTTCTTCTTGGTTACTTTCCAGTCTAGAGTCTTTGTATTCTTTGTCCACATTGTATGTGTAACCTTGGTTACCATGGTTAACGATGTTGCCTATGTAATATGAGAGAGAGACACTAAAACAAAGACCACAAAATCATTTCTGTAACAAGCAATTTCCCATCTTTGCAGTTCAAAAAAATACTGACAGAGGTAGAACAAACTGTTTTCAGATTGTGACCATCATCCTTGAGAAGTCAGTCCGTTCTCTTAGTTTTTCATCTTTTTAAACGATACATGACTACTTTGCTGAAGAAAACCACTCAGAAATTTCTACAAAATGAAAGGAGATAACTGCAATTATGCACATAGAGGGAACTAACTGATGAGTATTTGCATTGATCAAAGACAATAATATGCAAACAGCTTTTTCTTGAAATGTTTAAATATAAGTGAAGTATGACCGTCCTTAATAGCCTGAACTATTTAATAGCCCATAACTATTTTGGACTTTGTTTATTTTAACCATCTTAAAATCTCTTCTATACTTCAGGCATTTTCTACAATGCATTATATTTGATGAAAGCTTTCCCCATCTTCATGCACTTGTTTTAACATGAGTGTCAACAAGCACACCAATGGCTGCAGTTTGTTTGTGCTGTACCCAATATCTGTGTTATGGGTCATGAATCCATCAATAAATGCCTGTTAAAACTTGTGCTAATCATACAAATAAAGTAACATTATAAAAACATTTACTTTCTTAAATATTACTGAGTATTCTCTGCTTTTTATTCCTTTTTTTTCAAGACCACAGAAAGTATACAGTATATCTAAATGAAAATTTGTTATATGCTTAAAAGCTGCTAAACTCAACAATCTTGATAATACGCTTATTCTTTCATTGTGTGTTTTATTGCCTGCACTTGCTGTGCTATACAAAAAGTAATCGTAATGGAGCAGTGAGACTACATTTAATTAGTTATTTACTGTGCTTGTACAGGATAACCCCTGCTGAAATACCAAATACTGTTTCCATTGTCACCCTGATGTAGAAATAGATCTTGTTTCAATAATACAATTTAAACAAGTCACGCTGTGCACTGAAACAGAGAGATGGCCCTGCACAAAGTCTGCCACAAGTGGTGTAGTTTTTGAAAATCTATAAATCTTGACCTTCTATACAGTAAGGACCTCAGCAGATAAAAAAAAAACATGCTGCTCCATATGGGTAAAAGGATTTGATGTCATTTTTCAGTAATAAACTAATAAATATATAATTTCCTATTCGTTCACATTACAGCAAAAACATTGCTCAAATTATTTCTTCTCTGTGCGTGACACAAAGAACAGGTTTTTCTCATTCATATTTTGCAGGCTAAATATCCTGTAATAGCTTTTGCTTTTCTATTGTGTTGCTTTTGATAGATTGCTTAAGGTTCATAACCATTCCAAGCATGATTTTCATAATTCTCTTGAGCTCCATAGCTCGCGCTCACCCCCATTCACCAAAAAAAGTTATATTTCTGTTTAGAGGGAAATGTTTAAGTGAGCACATGGGACTGGACACCTGCATTTCTGCAGTTTTTCAAGGCAGATGTCTGTAAATACTCAGTGGGAAACACAGTACAGGTGCACAGCTCCTAGGGTTGGCTTGCTGACTGGCCCCTCTCCAGTAGAATTAAGGGTCTTTGAAAGACAGCTCTTGCAGTACTTTAGGTTGGAAAGGGAACACATTTATTAGAAAAGTCAATGGTCTTGCATAGGAATGACCTAAGCAGAAAGAAAAACAGCAAAGAAAGACAAATGAGTCATGCTGGGATAATAATGAAGAGGTAATAAATATATTCATACAATTATCCAGCAGATGAATTACTGTACTTTATAATAAAATTAAATTAACTTAAGTTTCCACTCAATAGCAATACCTTTTCAAAAGTCAGTCAATGAAAGTCAATCTAAAGTAGTGGGGTTGCAAAAACCCAACTTATTTAATTAATTTACCTAATCATTTCATATTGACTCAGTCTGGGGGTAGAACATATCAGATCTTTCTGAGTGGCAGGGTTTTTTAACTGTGATGCTGAAGTTCAGCAGGAATTTGAGGCATTTTTCCAGGGCGCAGTGATTTCTGAACCCCTGAGGGCTGGGAGTGAGCTTCAGAACTTTATTAAAAGAACCTATCAATTGTAAATTTGAAATGCTGCATTCGGGAATTTGATTGTCGATCGGGTAGCATTCTGTATAACTCAAAAGCAGTCTTTATTTTGCTACCTACATAAAAATACAGTCTATCATATCACCTATAGACTAAATCTAAGACTTTTTGTTTTTCCATTTAGTCTTGCAGCAGCTGGCTCAAAAGGACACTTCCTGTTACAAATCATTTTGCAGAGAGACGATAATAACAAGTATCAGAGGGCTTAGACTTTCCTCTGAACGCTGAACTCCGGGGCCCTGTTAAAAAATGTAATGGATTAAGATGTCATGTGTGGCACACACTCAGGAGCACGATGATGTAGTAAACCTTTGGTTTCTGCATCTGAATTACACTACTGTGCATTGTAGTTGATCTGCACAAGGTAAACTCGTGATACCAGTGAGGTTGTAAGCAATAGACAGACATAACTGTGGTGGCGTACAGTTGGCTGAGTGCTGCTGCAGGAAAAGGTGGGATTATTCTTGGGGACACAGGAACCCCCTGACTCCTGCTTGCGGACACCCCGTGCTTTTGGGGGGGCTGCACACCTCTCTCCCAAAAGGCTCTGAACCTCCAGAACCGGACAGTGTTGCCTGTGACTTGATGAAGGGGATAAGTGACTTAAAGGTGGGAGGGTATGAGGAGTCTTGCCTCTTATTCATTCTCCCCTGTGTGTGATCGTGGGATTCATAGCTGCAATCCAAGGTGTGAAAAACACACAACTGGCAATTCCACAATGGCGAGTGTACCAAAAATAATCAGGGATTCGGAATTTAAAAAAATCTTTACTTATAAGCAGTACCATATTTTACTTATTGTTTTGCCTTTCCTTTTACCACGAGTTACAGTATATATCCAATACACTGGCCAGAACCAGACAGTCATGAAATATAATTTCTATCCCTCTTTTAGTATGATCTCCTGCAGTTGCATCTTCATCCTGTTCCAACAGTTTTCAGCAGGACTGAGAA
The DNA here is from genome assembly GCF_055471065.1 of Atractosteus spatula. NCBI lineage: Eukaryota > Metazoa > Chordata > Actinopteri > Semionotiformes > Lepisosteidae > Atractosteus > Atractosteus spatula. Next base: position 4,352,944 of record NC_142726.1, on the reverse strand, counting down.
CCCAGGATTGTTTTGGAAAGTAATGGAGTCTGTCTCATGCTCAAACACTAAATGTATTCCTCTCAGGGAGTTTATTAACTTGACAAGTGATCCCTAATAATTTGGCCAGAGAGTGATAAAATATCCACCTGTTCCTTTGTCGCCTATGCATGCTGACGCAGCTCCCTTCAATGGGAATGTTGGGTGCAGGTTTCATTAATCAAACTTTATATACCAGTCCTTCAGCAATGGTATTTATCAGGCAGCCTGTGTGCTTCGCAGTTTATTGTCCGTAGGAGCACGTTAACCTCTGCTGTTTGCCCTCTCATCTATATTATTACTGTATCTATTATTACTCCCATCTCTGCTAGCAATACTCGACGTGCATACAGTACCTCTCTATGCTGATAGTATGCTTTTGTATGTAAACACCGTCTCCCAATGCCTACCTTATCTACTACTGTAACTATTTTGATGATTTGGGCGTTCTGTCAAGATATGCAATAAATCCGAATTACTTCCATTAAATGTTACAGTGGAGAAAACTGGCTTCCCATTAGATTGCTCTGCTTTTCCAACACTTAAGACACCATGGTATTAAGAAGGATGACATGCCATGGAAATATAATATTGTTTCTTTCTGTTTTGGGGGGAAAAAATTAAAAGGGCTCACCAAAGTGATGAAAAAAATAATTTTATTTTTTAAGAAAACCTGATCTCTCCTTATTAGACCAAAACAACCAAAAGTATGTGCAACATGATACTGTATTGGAAGGAACATTACTGAGCTTCTGTAATGCCATGTCTTCATACACAATGCATGTGGTGATATGTTGATGTTGGTAATATCTTTACAGAGGTTGACTTTTCATATATCTTGGTTCTTTTTTAATTATGTTATTATATGGCTGCTTCCCTTATTCTTAATCGGTTGTTTCTTCACATGCAAAGTGTTCTGGATAGATGACAGTTTGTTACCATTGATATCTATACAGTAGCACACATGCTTGCTGATACAAATCATTCAACAGATTGGCCATGGGTGAAGGATTAAACTACACAGCTTTATTCATTAGGAATTCTGTTTTCCAGTTAGTTGGAAACACTGACTTAAATTATAACTAAACCTTGATGTAGGTAATGGATACAAATTTGGAAATATTCATGCATTTAGATTAGTGGTAACTGCATGTGAGACAGCATTGGAAAATTCCTCAAGAAAAATGAAGTTATCCCCATTCCAAACCAGGCAATAACAAGACTATTGGGAAAGAACAGCAAATTCCTGCTGAGGTTTCCTATGGAATGCGGAAGATTAGTCAACTGGCCATTTTAAAGAAAATATTTCAGTTTTTGTGGGAATTTCAGAAATTCCTTCCTGTTTACACTTTGGACTTACTGTAGTGTCATCATATTATTCCTCAGACTTCATGTTTTTTTTCTCCTTTTTGTCTTTTAACAATGCTCTGTGTCATGGTTGAAATGTGAGAAATTACTTTTAATAAAAATGTTTAAAACAAAGCTTCCATCACGTTAACAAAAAAGCGGCAATTAACGATATGGCAACAGGCCCTGGGAAAAAAGGGACTGCTGGACTTAATCGATCTGCAGATGTCCCGACCTCCAGAAAACACAGAGCACAGAGGAAAGACAAGCCTATTGGATGTGTACAGTACAGTGCTTTATACAGTACTATCTCACTGGTTCAGGAACTACATCACACTGCTCCTGGGGGGATTTTAAGAAAACGCATAACTCATAATATCATAAGGTTTCTTGTGATTTTATCCAAATTTTAATGACCTATGTTTGCAAAGAAACTAAGCAACATTGCTTGGAAAATGGTATAATATTGTGTGCGTTCTGAAAGAACGCCTTTTATGTTTTCAAGGTCTCTAGTCCATTGAAAGCTGGACTAATTTCAACTGATAAAACAAGAGATTTCAACTGATATCACCATTCTTTCATTCCAAGTTTTTAAAATAATTGGTCCAACTGCTTGTTAGTTTAGACATATGTAACTGTTTTGGCAAAAGCATTGCCAAAGTAGAATTTCTTGGATGAAGAACATTATCAGGGTCCTGGGACCATGACCATATCTCTGACTAAATATGTGAGCGTGAGCTTGCCTGATCACACAGTGTGTAAAAAAAGCCAAACAAAAATTCAAGACTGGAGTCCTTAAGCATACACAATATTCTTCACCTTTCCATAAAAAACAAAATTTACTTTTCTTAGGAAGTGACTCTAATATTTTTCCTGGAATCGAAATATAAATAATTATAGTAATTTAGAAAGTTTGGTTTTTCTGAATTTTATAATTTTATCTGATTATTTTTATTTATCTGTCAATGTGGTTCATGGTTTTTAATAAATGACTCCTCTCCAAAGTTTTCCAGCATAACAGCAGGCTTTCTTAATGTTAGGTTTTTGTCTGATCCTATTAAAAGTGGAAAGAAATCACTTCCATATAGTGCATTCTGTAGATTTAAAGGCTTTTTTCTGCCTTCAGATTGCTGTTGTAAGCAGAATATTTCAGTCAAATTGCAGAGTAATGGGTACTTCTAAAAATATGCAAGGGTAGACACATGTATCTCGGTATGGTACTGGCAGCTGTACTGGATGCTAGCTAAACAGTGCGTACATGAATCATTATTGAAATTTTAAAAATAATAACATGTGCCTTTTATATTTGTATTTTACACTGTTATCTTGTAAAGAATTGTTGACAAGGTATTTTATTACCATACAGAGATGAAAAGATTTTTCCTTTTTATTGCTTACATTTATTCATTTTAGTTCCAGTCAGTAAGCAGGCTTACAAAGAATTAAAAAAATTCTCAGCCCTTTCCTGAGGGCCTGTTCTGTCCCAAACTGAGAGCATGGCATTGGGGATGTGAATTAAGTTTGGTTATTTCCAGTTCGAGTTAACAATGAATTATCTTTTGTTCACAATTATCTTATCTTACACAAGTAATGTAACTAAGGGAAGCGTTGTTCTGTTTTAATACATTCTGGTACGATATATAAATTGCTGGTAAATATGTGGTCTAATAAGGGATACACATCTGCCATTGTTGATCCATTCAAACATATAGTTTCAAGTTTATTTTGGGTTACATGAAACCTACATGAAAGAGTATTTAAAACTGAGAACAGGGGAAAACATCTTGTGGGAAAAAATCATCCAGCCATGTTGAAGCTTATATCCTGGCTTCTTTCCAGAAATGGCTGGATGAGATCTTTGGATCAATTAATGTCCAAATGACGTACATGGACTGAAAGGCCTCCTGTTGTTTGTACAGTAATAGTTCTTCTGTTCTTATCTTCTAATAGGATCTATCTGTGAAAGAAAGCAGTTGAAATTTCAGCAGATTGAGATGAGGGATTTTTAGTTTACAATTCTTTGCTTTTTGAGTCTTGGAAACAGACTTTGTCTATGGCTTCACACATATGCTTCTCTGCGGGATACTTTGTTTTTGAAACTTAATTTTGAAATTTCCATCTGATAAATCTGACAGCTCTGCACTACTTTATGACATTGTGTTTCCAGAAAGGTTGGCTTAATTTCTGCCATTACTGTCAGGCATCAATCATTCTCATTGCTAAGTTCTAAACAGGGTACTACGTTTTTCACATCTTCCAACCCAGTGTCATCCACTTTCCCTCGTCGTGTGTTTTGTGGATTCCAGCCTGCATGCAAATCACGGAAAAAACAGGAGGCAGCATTGTGAGACAACATACTGTACTTCAGGGGACACGCACCTGTGTCTCCGCTTCTGGTCAGACAGTGCTGCAGTGGGCACCCAGGTTTACCAGAAGTGAAATCAAGTCTCCAGACATGAAGGTGCCATTTTGTATGGGGGAGGGAGGGGTTCACAAAAAATGAGGCTTTGGGTTTTGAGGCAAAAGGCGCCATCGTCCAGACTGTACTAAAAAAATTTAAAGTGTCAGCGGATGGCAACAATGTGCAGAGAGATATCGTTTATGGGATTAGCATCTCCATGTACTGTAGCAATCATTTGTCATTATCTCTAGGAGTTGTCCCAAAGCCCCAGGGCTATGTAGCCCCTATATGAGAGCTTAACTCAGCCCCAGAATGGCAGGGAATTCCACACTGGACTCTCTGTATGACCAGTATACCTGTCAGGGGTATGGGGTAGGCCCGTTATGCACACATACTAGACACACCACAGTCCAGGCTGCTCAGTGCAAGCAGCACACACAAATGTACTGACACTTCAATAATGCTTCTGTAATACGAGAATGAAACTACATCATGATTTCCTAGATGGCCGATGGTTGACTCTCTAGAACCCTGTACTATTCAAATTTAAAAAGTACATTCACTGTGTTTGAAATGAGTGTTGTAACATTGACTTGATCTAGTAAGATTCAGTCGCAAAAAGAAACACAGCTTACTATATTAACTATTTACTGTTATTAATATAAAACAATTTTATCATATCAAATATGCTGAGAAACATAATACATATTGACCCATGTGAATGATGCTAAATTACTTCTTCCAAACAGACCAAGAAGCTGCAGAAATAGAAAACAGCACTTTTATTTTATGAAGAACATCCCTAGTATTTTTCCATTAAGCAACGAAAAAAAAATATCATAGTGTTGCTATTAGAGTCAATGCAGTTTATACAGTTAACTTGCCACTAGAAGGCATGCTAATCAATCAATTTAGGTACTTATCTATATGGCTGTGTGGATTGGATTGTACTTTGTTTAAGGGAACAGTACAAGTATTTGTAGCGGGGACTTGAACCCACAGCCATCAACACAGATTTCCAGTGCTCTAACCTGTAATGTATACTGCTACACAGGGGACTGACCTTTGAGATGCTGTGAGACTGTTCTGTTTCATTTAGCCTTTTACATAACATTCTATCTACCCCCAATAGAGAGACGCAGAAAGCTGTGAATCAGTATTTGCTCACATTGATGTTGGTTTACAGTGCTCTTAGATGTTATATCAGTGACCCAGCTGAAGTGTTGTTTTATAACAGCTGTCCTCTGTACCCCTGTCTATCACTGGAGGCAAGAATCATCTTGTATAGAAATGATAACAGTAACACAAAAGTTCACAAGCATCTTGTTTGCTGTTGAAATGGATCTAGGCTAGGAGATAAGCCCCCTCCTACAGTATTTATTATAGCTCAAGGTTTTCCTTCGGTATAGCATTACCAAAGTAATTAAGATAATGTGATAGATAATTGCTACATTTGTCCTAAGTCTGCTTTCTAGACCATTTGTAAATTTCACTTTTATCCTTCCAAATAATAGGTCTCTGAAACAATACTTTTATTAAAAAACATAACCTTTGTTCCTCACTTCACACAGAATGCCCTGTTTTATTCCTTTTGCCCAATAGGATCTACAAGCTTTCACTGAGAACTTGAGTTACTGGGGCTGTTGCACAGAATGACGTTAGCAAGACACGTTTAAAAACTCCCCCCACCACGTTTTGTCAGCCTTTTGTTTTCCAAAGAAAGAGTCAAACACATGTAAACAGTACATGTACTTCTATAAAACCAGAATTAAATAGTAGAGTTCAAGTGATTTAAGTTTCAAAAGTTGTTTCCTTGTTCTTCTTGGGCAAGATGCTCCTGACAGCTCTAGAGTAAATTCTTATACTGCATGAATCCCACATGCTGAAGTGCTTTTTCTAGAGTGTCCAAATCTGTCATTTTCATTCAACTGTAAAGTGTCAAACAAACAGCTCCTGATAACAATCTCTTGGTTGCTCTTCTGCACATCTCCTGCTGTCAGTATATTACGAGCACGAAGAGAGAGGCTTGTAACTAGTTTAGGTTTGAACAAACAAATGGAAAATATTGGGATATAATGGCTTGTATACAACAGCTAAGATTCTAGTTTAATCAAAGTCTGTTTGCAGCTGGAGACATAGCAGCTCCAGCACTTAGAAAAGTGTATTTTAAATGCTTTTACAATAAAAAGAGAGAATGTGTTAGCTAAGGAGTTTGGTCTTTTAGTTTTGGTCAGCTAAAACTTCATAGTTCATAGAAAAGGTTAAAAATTAGACAAAGCTATCCAACAGATCTAGCTTGTTTGGGATTTTGTTTCAATATTTCTGGATGGATAAATTAGGAAGCATAATTCAAACTTTGTTTTTATTAAATATGTTAGAGCTGTAATCTGATAACCACTCTTATATAATGAGCATTTGGTCTGAATGTGGGCTTTACAGATGTAAAGACAGTAAAGGCTATATTTGATAGTTTATAAACAGAAAAACATATAGAGTATTTCTAATATCCCTTGTAATGTGCTGGGTGCTTGCTTGCTGCATATATTTAAAACAATTGTAAAAAATGAATGCATATCTTTCTACTATGCAGTGTATTACACATATACTCTCTATACAGTACATACATTAGTTTATTGTTAAAAAACTGGACATCACTGAACACTTCATCATGTACAGTATATAGTACTTTTTATAACATATAGTGTTGCAGGTGCTTAATATTAAAAATGTGCATCGCTAGCCAAATCTTTATTACATATATAGCTTAGCTTTTGATACAATGTATTTCTTACAAGATTATTATTATTTCAGCATTTACAACCATATTCAGTAATTCGTTATTCAGAAAACTTATAGCTGGTAGTGCAGCAATAATCTTAATACTTCCTGAGTTGATTGCTATGAAAGATAATTTCTTCTACATAAAATAATTTGGAAAATAATTCACTGTCAGCAGAATATGAAGAAATGATTTACTTAATTTAATGAGTTTGACAGTAATCTCTGAAAATCTGGGAAGCAGGTTAATTCTGTATTGGATTGGGGTTCTGGAAAGAGTGTCCCCTTTTAGTCAAACTAACATTAACATCATTTCATGTCACATTCAAGGTATTGCTGATGTATGCAATTATTATAGTACTTGTGCAGAAGTAAAGAGGGAATATTAATTTTCTGCTTTGCTGTTGGAAGAGGCCTGTGGGGCTAACTGAAGGGAAGGAAAATAAAACTAAATGGGCAAAGCTTGATGAAAGACATATTAGTTGTCAATGTGTTTATAGTGTATTTTGGAAAAAAACACAAAATAATATTCTTTTGACCCCTGCAAACACCTTGAACAATCAAACTTTTTCTGTCCTGTTTTCCTGCAGTTTTGGGCAGACTAAGACCATAGACAGGTTGAGAAAGAATTCAAAATATTACTCGACTCTTTTAGAGCTGTGTAGTTTAATGTTATGTGACAATATTTCAGGGTGAAATGCTGCTTTAACTCCATTGAGTTGAAAATGTGGTGGAAATTCATTCAATTTTCAGACAAATGTCAAGCTGAGGTTAGGTATCAAGAGTATGTGGTTCCTGAGTAGCTCAATCAGAAAATACACAAGCCCAAAGCACAGATATTGCGATACGGAGACTGGGACATGTCAATAGTCCACTGTGACTAGGATTCCCTAAGGTAGGGTTTTTCAATTGCTGGTCCTCTTGTACAAGTGAGGTTTTCCAGGTCTCTTTAAAGCTGCAGCACGAGAAGAGAGGTTGTTAAATTGGTTCAGTTTAGCCAATAATTGGACGATTTAGGGCATGAACAGCCCAGCTGTACTGAAAACCTGCTGCTGGTCCTCCAGGAGCATCAGTTAGGGGCTCTTAGGGTTAGCATTAGTTGTCTGGGACTCTCACAGCCTTCAAGCAAATAGTGACTCCTTCAGCCTGCCAGGCCTCTACAGACTCGCAGCATGTCAGTGAGAAACAGTGCTCTTTCAGTCTGTGCCAGCTCTCCTGTCAGAGACTATTGATTTCAGAGAACGGCTCTTCTTTGAGCTGAACAGTGTACAGTGTACAGCTTTGCTGCCTTGGGTTCAACTCCAGACTTGGGGTGCTACGTGCATGGAGTTTGTACTGTCTCCCTGGGTTTGCATGGGTTTTCTCTGGGTGCTCTAGTTCCCTCCAAAGACAACTAAAGACATACTGGTAGATTAATTGGCTTCTGTTGTAACTGTGTGCATGTCTGTGTGGGCCCTGCATTGGACTGACCTCCCATCCAGGGTGTATCCTGCCTTGCACCCATTGCTTGCTGGGATAGACTCCAGTTCCCCCGTGACCCTGTATGGAATAAGATGGTTAGAAAATGAACAGATGGATGGATATTGTCTTTTCAGATGGATTCTTTTTAAACATACCAATAAATATTACTGCTGTTAAGCTTACTAGTACGGGTGTCTAAAAACACTAGTACATGTATGTGTCTAAAACAGATACACGTATAGGATAGCCATGATTTTACACACGTCCACCTCTACAGTGCCTTACACGTGAATTAAATCAATTGAAGTGTGACTCTCACTGACTATAACCTAGCACCAAGGGCACTGCAGGCTAACAGGCAATCTGAATCTGCTATTGCACAGTAAGGCAGGGATAGGCATGCCAGCTTATGCCCGCACTATCCTGACAGCTCTCTGCCAATAGTTCCCCATCATATGGAACATACAGCACATGGTCAGCTAATGATGTAGCCCAGGTTCAAACTATAGAGCTCAGCCTGATCTCCTTGTACTTGAAAGATGCACTGCGTATTGGCACTGAGGACTTCAGTTCATTTCCACCTGTAATTTGGTTAAAACTTGCGGATGTCAACGTCAGTGGTAAACAGAATTGATTTATGAAACTGACTGCTACCCTGTGCCAGATTGCACTGCAGATTTATGTGGGCTCCACTGTGTCGATGCCTGCTGAACAGATTCCATGGCACATTTACAGAGAGGAGAATGTGGGCAATTTCTTTTCCATTTTAAAAAACACCTTTCATTCCCTGTCCCTTGTCCTTCACTGGCGCTGCAAAATGCAATATGCATGATGACGATAGACAAATCCCACAATACCATAAGACATAATACCTTAGTGGTTTATTTTGGTAATACAAAGATCTAAATAATCAATAAATAGCTCTATATAGAATATGGGTATTACTTTCTTCTGGTTATAAGTGTAGGTTTGTTTGAAATGGTTGTAAAGGTGCGGTGTATGTGACGATGATGAAACAATACAGTATCCAAATTACATTTAAATTCACACGTCAAATGACTGTAGTCTTGGCAGGTTTAGATATGGTTTGATAATGCTAATATGGCCAGCAAAAAAAAAATTTGATTTTAGAATAAGGGATTTCAGATATCAATATGTGGATAGATCACTGATTTTGGAATGGTTTGGACTCTGAATACCGGACATACTTATTTGCTGCTTATTTCTTCTTTCTTTGCTTCTATTTGTTAAGTCACCAGCGATACATAGAGTATTCCACTCCTCTGTAAAGAGCCTTCTTGTAAATAAGTGGCTTCTCTGTTACCAGCAGGGTGGGGGAAGCTTACCAGAACTATCGGCTGGCTGGCCTGATCTGTTTTAGTAAAATGAAGGTTAAACTGGAAAGATACCCAAGGTGGTTAGATCCTTTTTATGGGTGGTTGGCCTGTGCTGGTTTGTCCTTCTCAATTAAAGAGCACAGCACCAACAGAGGGAGTGAAGAAAAGGGCATTGTGGGTGGCTGGAATCCAGCGGCTCTGTGATTAGAAGCCTGAGCGGCAGCATTGCTTCTGCTTTAACTATTCCAGCAGCAAATTAACAAAACAACAAAAGAGCAGAGGTGAAATTCTGGGAAAACAAGGGGAAAATAACAATCGTGACCTTGGCTGTGCACAGAGGTTCCCTTCCATGCCTACACTTTGCGTTTTTGGTCACCCGTGTTTGAGCCAGTTTTAAGTAAGATAAGCCTGTGCTTGTGCTCACATTATGTCCTCTGCAAGGAATATTGGAAAAGTGAAAAACACGTGAATTAGCATTTTGAATCGACTTGGTGTGTTGCTCTTTGTTATGGTTTTCAAAACATTTCAATGGTGTTTGTTTGTTTTTTTTACTTTATTTCTAGAGCCACGTTCACAACTCATTCTTAGACACTTAAATAGTAGTTTAGGGACCAACCTCTCTGCAATGTCAGTTTTGGAGGAAAAGCTTGGGCTGAAAGAAAGAGCCGTTGGAGCCAGCCTGGGCTGGCATCATTAGCGCTTGATGGTTTGGTTCTGATCTGGGCCCGATCATCATCACTAGACTGCACAATTCACACCTGCCTCCGTGTCGTCTATCCAGACTCTCAAACCTGTTGAGGACAGACTGATTAGAGTTCTGTTGTCTGAATGCCTTGACATCTGTACACCAAGACCAGGGCATTTCTGAATCAAAGGATTGTAATAAAAAAGTTACGTGAAGAGATTAACTAGGCTAAGTAATGACTAGGTCAGATGCAGCAAAACAGCAGCCAGTGAACACAGGTTTTAAGCGTTTTCTCAGTATATTTCACAAGCCGTTAAGATTTATTTACTGTAAAAAAAAACCTTAGCTAAACACTGGATAAAAATGCCCATTTAAAAAAAAAGTTCTAGTTGTTAATTGGATTGGTACTACATGTTCAGCAGATACACAGAGATGTACAGTAGCCCCAAGTTTTGCTACTAAGTGTTTTCTGCCCATAAACACTTGACAAGCAAAAGAGATTTTCAGGAAACAAGAGCTCCCTATAGTTTCTCTGACTATGCCTGTATGTGTAGAGCAGAGCAGAATACAGTATATGCAATAGTTAGACATCATTATGTGCTACAGTCTGCACACTGTCTCCATATTTCCAAACGTCCTGTCTGCTAATGCAACTCATGAACTCCCCTCCACATACAGTATGCAGAGCTCATATAAAGTTTTTATGCTTGTTACATTAAGTAATGTCTAGGATAAACTCAGCTAAGTTTCTAATATAGTCTGCTCTTATTGCTTTGTCATATGTAACTAAAATAACTTATACTACCACTGTGCCTAAGTAACCAGTTTATATATTTAAGGAGACTGTTTTTTTTATGTTCTGCACTGTAAAATGAGATAAGGCATTTTTAGTGAGCATTATATTTCAGAAAGTATTAAACAAATGTGTTTTACACGTTTTACTATGTGTTGCGGTTTTCCTATATAATCTTTCAGGAGATTCAGTACATTTAAAATACGTTAGGAAGCCAGATTTTGGTACATTTTTCATCGAACATAGCTTTGTGCTTTTACTGCTGCAGATCCAGAGCACCAAAGTGTGTCTATGTACCAAGTAACTGAATACAGGATGTATTTGTAAAAAGTAAGTACAGTACATGCTGTCGGTATTTTTCAGAACCTTGCATTACAAAAAGTCTTGATTCACAGAACAATACTTTATTAATAGTAATACTGTGAGCATATAGTAATACTGCGAGCATTTACTGCGTCTCGTCCTTATAGGCAAACTAGACAATTACCTAGAGCGGCATTTCAGCAAAGGCGAAACGCAAAGCGTTCACCCCACCAGACTCATGTGTCTGCATGTGTGAGACTGTAGTTTCCAGTGTTGTTTTGCGGTTGCGCCTTTTAAGGCTACATCCGCAACTGCTCTGATGAGGGTATGATATTGGCGACAATTGTAATTTTGCTGTTCACACGAACACTGGTGTTAAAAGCAAAATCATCCGCCGCACCCCACCCGGGCAAACAGAGAGACACAATCGCAGAGCTGTTCCTCTCGCACCGCGTAAACAGACGCTTGAAGTCGGCAGACGGGGTCACTGGAGGTCAAAGCCACCGTGCATGGTCACTTGATCACCGCAAAAACAGGGCGCTATATCTCGGAAACGAAAGCAGCACCAACGCTGCTTTCAACGGCACAAACCGGCACAAACGTAGCACTAACGAATGAGGTGGGTTTCATCGTTTGTGCTGTCCGTAGGGGGACAACTCCACGGAGCTCATTGCCCAGGGACAGCGATCACAGAACATTTTCCGCGTGTCATTATTGTCGGACTTGAGCAGATGGGGAGAAACTGGAGAGGTCATGGCTCATGCATTCAGTTAGCAAGGATGTTACGTTTTGCTTTTGTTGTAAGCTTTTTGGTGAAAGTGAGAGAAAACCAGCTCTGGCAAAATACGGTGTCAAACATTGGAAAAATCTTAAGTGCTATAAGTGCTGTAAGAGTAACCTACTTTCTCAGAAAGGCTGTAACTGAACATATTAATTCCACATTTCTGGTGAAATAGTATATTCATTTTTAAACGTATTGTACAGAACAACATTTTCAACTCCGATTTCACTCTTCCACCATGGAGTTTTAGAAATTCTTATCAAACTTATTTCAGTTTGAAGCAGGGCTGGCTTTACTCTGTTCTTCCTTCCTTAAACCTTATAATAGCTGGCTCTTGCATTAATTGAGATTACATTTGAAATTGATTTCAAAAAAGTTCTAATTAACTAGAGACAGTAGGTTTTAAAGTGGGTGATCCTTTGACTGATAAAACCAAAGCTTTAACAAAAGTGAAACTTAACTTGGAATCAAATGTAGTCACTTTTTGGACATGGTTATCCCAAAGAGCCTGATTTGGTGAACCATTAATTTTGTTCTAGTCTCATGTATGAACAGTGTTATTTAATGTAATACATAGACAAAGCCACAGCTTTTGACGTCTCTGACAACACATTACAGTTGCTGTAATAAACCACAAGACGCCCACAAGAAGCCCCTCTCAGCTTCTTGAGCATCTGCTGTTTAGTTCATGTTTCATCTGGATTTCAGTCCGTAATGGTTAATACTTTAACACCCGTTTACTTGAACAGAGAAGCATTGCAGGAAAGTCTAACGTGATTAGATAAACATTTGCTGTTTTTTCCCCCTGTAAGTGCTATCAAATGCAGAATACTAAAAGAAATACACTTTCTAAACTTTTCTAAAAATTCAAACATTTCTAAACAGTAAAATCTCTTACTATCTATACTGCAGGTTCTTGCTTTGATCTTTTCAGTTCTAATGTTAATGATTCTTGCTCATTGCTCAGCCTCTTTAATGTATATCTTTTTCTGTTTCTACCGTATATTATATATGTAAATCATTTAGGTCCTTTACTAATGTGACTCTTTATCAACTGACACCTTAAATCTAAATTTCACAGCATCTGTGATCAAATGTTCTAGGTCAGATGTAATCAATTTATTATCCCCATTTATTAATGCATGGCATGAAAGTTCATGAAAATCAGATATTAATTGAGAACACACTTCATATGTGTATTTAAAGTTTTAAAAGATTGTTGTTTTTATCAAGACATAATACTAAGCTGTTTACAACTTACCAAAGGAAATGCAAATAAAATTTACTCAAACTCCCAAATTAAAGTTTCATATGAATTTAGATTCACTTGTCATTTACTGTCAGGTGAAATTGTTCATATTTAAATATGACAAAAAGGAAACGACGCACCGGATTTCTTCATCAAATCATTTCCTCTTAGTCTCTTTCATTTCAGTGCACCAGTGAAGCTCAAACATTTTGGTTAAATGTAATATTATCCTGTCATTGCAGTCAAGAAGGGGAATTCTAGAGTTGAATTCTGTTTCACAAAAAACCTAGACTCCTTGAAAATGTGCCTTTTGATTTTTATTGAGCACCTAGCACTAGGGTTTTGATTGATTTTAATTAGGATATCATAAGATGGACATTGTTTTGACTTGAAAGGTGATCCATTATTTTTAAACAAAAACATCATCTTTAATCATATGAAGATAGATGCCATCTGGAGAACTGGAAAATGTTGTCCTAATCCAAAACCAACATATATTGGCGCAGCCGAAAGAATTATACTTTCAGCGGATTTAAACCCGAGCCTGGCAGTAGTAAAGTAATGAATAATTCCAGGAGTTTTGTGAGCTGACAGGTTGGGATTTGGTGCTATTTCTGTGAGGGCTCTGCTACCCTGCACAGCTCTCTTTGTTGTATGTGATTTGCTGGTATAATTTTCTCCCTCTGCGTGAAGCCCCAGCAAATACTCTGACATGATGTATATCCCTGCCTGTTGACTCTTATTACAGCATCAAGCGGTGCCGGTGGCTGCCACAGCATCTGAACGGTTTCACACCATTGCAGGGAACGGAAATTCTAACAGTCGGGCTTTGAAACAGGCGAGCTCACTGGGGGATGTGATTTTTCACAGCAGAGCCCCAAACTTGGCCAGAGCAGATGATGTCTGACTTCGGCCAGCCTCCTTAATAATTTGTCTTTCTTTTCTTGTGTTTGGTAAATAGCTTTTTCAGGCAATGCTAATGCAAAAGTTCATCCAGATTAGGCGGCCTTAATTCACCTACTCTGCTACTACTGTAGTTTTTAAAGGGAACTCGCCCCCTTCCCATTTTATAGCTTTGATCTGTCGGGCACTGTGTGCTTTTATAGTAGGTGCTGATTTGTAAAAAAATTGAAAAGCAGCACCTGCCTTGTACAACTCACCTAGCAAGCTACTTTCATCACTTTAGCTGCTTTTTTTTACCCTATAAAACCGAAGGAAAAAAGGACTGGTAATCAAAGCTGCTTCCTGGATGCGAGACAAGACAATGCGTCATTTTGTATACCTTGATGCAGTTCAAAGCATATTCTTGTTTCTTTTCCTGTTCTTTGAGGAGTAGAGGAGTTACAGTTAAAAGATTAAAAACAGTTATTAATGAGTCATAAATTAATAGGTTAATGTACATATCCATAATACATAGACATATACAGTACTTATACCTTCACAAGAGCATTCTATGGATGGTGATACTAAGTGTTAAAACTTTAAAGTAAAAAACTGAAGCTGTTTGAGTACTTATTTGAAGTAGCTATTCTAAAACTGAAGACCAGACTCACTGTCAACCCCACCCTTCCAGTGAAAGATCTTAGGTTGCATTGCTGCCTCTGCATGTCGGCTAGTTTATTTTTTAACTGTAATTACATCCTACAAAAGCATTTTACACAGTTAAATATATAGGACAATACATGTCGGCAGCGCTTATGAAGTTAATGGAGGGTGTGGGCTGGTTTCTAGGTCTCATATTGACATATTGTGGGATAAAGACCATAAGAAGCCAATTGGCTGTTCAGTTTATTTTTGATGTAAAAAGACAACACTTCTCTAGACATTAGGCAGCATAAATCAAATTGGGAAATTTGGGTAAAATATGTAAAGTGCTACTCTTTTTCACTATAAATTCTAAAGCTTTGCTTGCAAAATGAAGCAAGTGTTGATATACAGTACTTTATCAGTCAAGTATTCCTTTCACTTTGATGTTAATACTTGTCAAACAAGACTGTCACCAATGATTTCAGTGTTGCCTTAATTTTAATTCTATAACCAGTAGAGGACATTTACCAGGTCTAGGAAGAATATTTCTAAAATTAGGATGATTGCATCTTTGCTATTTCTGTAGTTTTTAAATACATTTTTCAGTCCTTAAACTTTTGAGATTTAAAATAATTAAATTAACTTGTTTTTTACATTACATTTAAGTGTGTTAGTAGTAGGTAATTGCCCTGATGGGGACTGATGAAAGCTTTATTTTGGTTAAAATACTAAATTAAATTATTTTAAAATGAAGTTTTATTTTCAAATCATGCTGTTTAAGATCTTTTCCAGTTTCAATATATCAGAGGAGTGTGCACATATGTTTATTAAACTAAAAGCAACCAGGCAGAAAAAAAACTGCCTATATTTCTCATAGTATTTGCATTTATACTGCATTTTGTTATAGCTTCTGGCACAGTGTTTAGCTATGCTGCCTTGTAGCACTGGGGCTCCATGTTCAATTCCAGACCTGGGGTGTTAGCTGCCTGGGGGTTTTATTTGTCCTCCCTGTGTTCACATGGCTTTCCTCCCACAGTCCAAAGAGATATTGGTAGATTAATTGACTCCAGGGAAAGTTGTTCCTGGTGTGAGTGTGTGTCTTTCTGTGCCCAGCGATGGCCTGGCATCTTATCCAGGGAGTATCCCACCTTGCGCCTGATGCTTTTCAGTATAGACTCCCACACGCCCCTGATTTGGATGAAGCGGTTTGAAAATGGATGAATGGATGGATTTTTTTATTGCCCCCTCAGGCTCAGTCTCTTTTAGAAACACTAATATTTTTCTGAACAGATAAAAGAACATATTTTGTACGGTATGATACTGAAGACAAGGGTTTGTGCACACTTAACGTTTACCATTTTACATTTATCTCGGTAGTGCATTTTTCAGTGTGCTCTGATCTTGAACCACTTTACTGTAGAACCAGAAGATAGCCCAGGTGTTGAATATCCATTTAGACATTTCCAGACCTTCCTCTGGGTTTAAAAGCACTCTTGGGCAGCCTGGTATGCAATGCATGTAAAATGAATGAGACTACCAGCATCAGTCACTGAGTCTAACTTTGTCTTCATGCATAAACGCAGTCCGTTTTTTCATGCATCATGATGGCAACAACACAGAGGTGTCACAGTTCCACTGTTCTTACAGTATCCTTGACTGCATTCAGTCACATGCTCCAGTGGAAGCCAAGATATAATCATTATTTGAGTTGGATAATTTGCCCTTCAGTTCAAATGTGTCTTGACAGATGCTCTTTCTCCTGAACCACTTTCTTTTATCACTCCTTGTATTTTGTGTCTTTTTCAGAGGTGTTAACAGGTTTTCAGTGTGTGCAGTGATAAATGAGACTCTGGTGTCAACAGTAAGTTAAAACTTCATGTGGAACATGAGGGTTAGGTTCAGACACAACAAGTTCAAGTTAGTGCCAAAAAAGCATGCTTGAATGATAATGGAAAATATTGTGTGCTTCAACGAGAAGGCTTTTAAAAAAAGAAAAGAAAAACAGTCATTCATTCCAAAGTGACTATCTTCCATGTTCTCGTGGGGGGAGACAGAAAGAACATATTAATACTGTACTTGGCTGCCAGTGTTAATTTTGCTCCTTGGGACTAATAACATCAGTCTTATTTAGGAGCCTTTCATCATGTTGTTTTTTTTGTAGCTGTTTTAAGAGATGTCTCAAGCAGTCAAATGTTTTAATACTGGCTCAATGGATTCTTTTGGTATTATAATTTTCATATAACTAAGTAAGCATATGTTAGATTGCAGAATATAATTTCACAGTTGTTTTATAGAATAATTTTAATGTGTTTGAAAAATATCAAGTTGTTTCTGAGAACATCACTGAGAGGGATGTGCACATGACATAAGGAAATAATGCAATACAAAGACACTATTTGTGGTTTTAAAATGATTTTCCTTTTTCCACTAGGTGGTACTGCTGGGTTAGTTTTTAAGAGATTTCTCTTCAATGGAGATATATAAAAGCTGTTTTTTTATGCAATTTGCCAAAAGAAAAAAGAACTTTATAAAATAATTGTCTTCTGTCATTCTTAGTCTTTAGCTTTAACAGTGCATAAGAAAGAAATCACATTTTCTACTTCATTTTTTACTCATCTCAAAACAATTTATGACTAATTTGTGGAGTACATTTCAGGCCAATGTTTTATTGTAATGCAAGTGATATGGTAGAATAAAGTGAAAAAGTCTGATAAGAAATCTGCATATTGTCTCTGTCACAAAATAATACTACCATAACGAACCAAGAACCTTTGGCTGATCAGTTAAAGTACATTACAATGTCTATTCAGTTACTTTATCCTTTTTTCTGTTTACTCTCTGTCTGAGCTGTGGCGTTCTTTGACTCACCAAATTGCAAGAGAATTCCACTGGGCAATACTTACGGAATAGTGCTGCCTACAGAGTTTTTTGTACCACAAGTTTACTTGTGTTCAGCTGAGCTGTATAGTTCAGTAGTACTGTACTGCAATTAGATAACTTTTTCCGTATTTTAAGCAGTTCTGAGTTCAAATTCCATTTCAAACAAAGGGAAATTTCCAGAGCAAATTTGTTTTGGTGAATTGGATACTACCATATGCTGTTTGAATTGAATTTTTAAACTAACGACCTTAAACTTAGCTGTTCCACCCATCTCTAGGAAGGAATCTAAAGGAATCAATGTCTACTTTCCATTATTTAAATATATTGACCGTTTCAATTCTAAGACAGTAGTTCACAAAGTGCAATGCTCCAAACTGTTATCCAGTCTGTCAGGCAATTTGATTGTGACAGAAGAGCCTGTAGCTGGTGATTCTCCAGTGGATGACAGTGGCTGCATATGGAAGATTCATGGTAAGAACACGAGAACATTTACAACAGGAGGCTTTTCGACCAGTTTTGCCTTTTTGGTAGTTAGTAGCAAATTGATCCAAGAATCCAAATGTTTCTTGAAAGAAATCAGGCTATTGGCCCGAACAGAATGGCTGGGTTGTTTGATCCAGACTAAACTTTGTGTAAAGAAGTTCCTTCTGTTTTTGGTTCCAAATGCAGTTTCATATGAAACCAAGTTTCCACTTGTGTCCTCTGGTTTGTGGTTCACTTCCTTCGGAAACTGATTTTTTTTGGTACCTAATTTGCCATTGAATTTGAATACTTGTATTAGTTCCCCTGATAAAAACATTCAGTGTTTTTAGCCTTTCAGTGTAGTGCCTTTACACCCTGGAATGTATCTTCTTGTTCTTCTCTGAGCCGATTCAAGATCAGCAGGATCTTTTCTGTACAGTACGTACACTAATGTACAGGAGGACCACGTGGACACAAGCTGGTATCCTGAGATTTGAAGTGGTGGATTTTTAAATTTAAAATGTTATCAGGGAGTAAACAAAAAAAAAACATGTGCTTATGTTACTGCAACACAAGACATCGTCGTACATTAGCTATATATTTTGAAGCCCCAAACACTGCCTACAGGTCCTTTAAAGAAAAGCTTTGCAAATTGTCTTTTCATATTTAAGAATACCCTTGTTGAGGTCTGGTTTGGCACAAACAATATGGATCAAATTAAAGAAACAAATGCATTTAGTTGAACTCAGCATTTCACATGAATTGCCATTTAATGTTGCCTTTTCCTTTAATCTATAGTTGCAGCCAAATAAGTCATTTCCCCCGGCATTCATTTAGTCCACTTTGACCAGATGATATTTGTGCTGTAGCTAGATTACATTGCAAATGCAGTTAATATAGGAAAGAACAAGTGTGAAATTTAACCCTGTCTATTACTCTTCGTATCCAAGAGGCAGGAGTCCTGCCACTTATCTTTCTGTGACTCTTAAGACCTAGAACATACAAATTGTGTACTCTAGACAAATTAATGATCTTACAAGAGATTCTTTAAGTGTGCCTGTTTATCCGTCTGTAATTTTAAACACAGACGTCTGGGTAGAGTGGCATTTGGCACCTGGGTTCTCTGTTTGGCATCACGCCTTGGCAAATTTAAATAGTGGTAAACAAGCCTTCACAGTCATTGGTGCGGCCGATATAACCGGCACTTTTACATGAATGTTTAATTCATTCAGGCACAGGATTTGTATGTGAATGGATGCTGGCAGGGCAGCACAAAAATGACATTCTGCTGTAGACTTACACCTTTTTCTCGATTCACTTCCTATAATGAAGCATGAGGCCAATGTAAACCTGCAAAAAAGGCAGTGGTTCTCAGTTTGTAATGTTTGGCATTTAACATAATCAGTTGAAGTGCCAGTATTCTAAACAGTCAATGCACTGGGCGTGATCCTTTACTCTTAGTTTACACATAGAATATGTCTCTATGGAAGATTAAATACAAACTGAAAATGCAAAAAATGCAATACATTTCAGTTTGTATTTAATTTATCATTTTACTTATGTTAGCATTCTGCTCCAGGTCCTTAGTAAAGCTGACTTAGTGTGGTACAGACCTAAACAAAGAACTTATTAATGCTGGACCAGAGAATGGAACTAGATATAAAGTACAGTAGCACTAGTGATGTGCAGTGAATGATTTTAGTCCTCTACACACATGTTCAATTTTGGCTGGATTACATTATCAAATAATAATTAAGCTAGAGGCCATGTTTTCATACTTTCACAGATTGCATAACTCAAAGCCTAATCTTTTCTACAGATTTCATGATCATTCCAAACCTCAAACCAGTTCAGGAAATCTAAGAAATACTAGAAAACACTTAGATGAGGGTCACAAGGGTTTTAAGAGTAAAGGCCCCTGCCTGCAACGCATTTGTGGAACTAGAATCTACAGATCCTTGGTCTGTGAAAAGGCTTCTATATCTTCAGAGGCCCTGGGGCTGTATGGGCTAAATGCTGGCCAGGCTCCTGCAGTCTGGCTTGCTGAGAGCCTGGGACTTTGCAGCATTATCAGTAAGGTACAGTACATCTCCATGGGCACTTTCAGTAACCCTGCACTGTGAGCCTGAAGTGTGAAAAAATGCAGATGATGACAGTATACACAGCTCTGTGTATAGCTGGATTTGGAAAACCAAAAGGGAGTTCTGACTGCCAAGAAAACCAAATTAATATCTGCAGTCTGAGTTCAGTCCTCCAAACAGGGAAGAGAAATGTCAGTTAGACGGACCAAAGCATAGAAAACTAATTTTGGATGTATTTTTTTTTTAAATGACATACACTTTGAGGATTTCTGTCCGCATTAACAACTGAAATAAACACTGTGGTGTAGACAGAACTTATAAATAATCATCTAGAAAATGTTTCCACTCTTTACCGTGTTCTGCAGCAATTTAAATTTCTTTTGGTAATTTGGTTATGATTCTACAGATTCCAGGAAGCAGGGATGTAATCTTAGTTTCTGTGTCGTCTTTTGTTTAAAAGCCTTCTTCACACCCATGTCATGCTGGCCAGCCATTAATTAGAATTTAATCCCTGGATTTTGCTGTAAGACACTCTGTTCTCTCCACTCCTGTTCAGTGTATTGCTGACATTCCAACAGGGTTTTTTACTTTGAAGAGAATCGATATTCACTTGCGCGGAGCTCAAGGCTCTCTGTTTGAGGGACACAAGAAAAGCTTTTCTGTGGACTGTAATATCCTGTTTAGTCTGTCCTTGAGACTAGTGGCCCATCGGGCTGTGGCTTAACCCAGTTCCTGTAAAGATAAGTGGAATAAGAACACATGACTTCCTCCTGGGTGGAACTCTAGTCCAAGGCAGTTTTAACACCAGCAAAGACAGTAGTCATTTATACATCTCACGGGACTAGATGTCTCTCAGCAAATGAGGTTAATAAACTTGCTGAAGGTTAGAAGGTTTAGGTTTTTTTCAGTACAGAACTTTTATTATGTTAATTTTAAATATTGTATGTGGTGTGTATCAATAGCCTAGAATGTGACTGTAACACAATATCAGTCTGAAATTACAAAATCTCTTGCAGTAAAACATCTGGATTTTATCATCCTTAATCTTTCTTTTCTTTCTGCTTTTCCAAGAGATTGATTTGGATACACAAGACCTTCAGAAAGCTTGAAAAAAATAACATAACCAAGTTCCTACATTTAAAATATAAATACAATTCACTTAAATTATAAGTGTCTTTCTTCAGGAAAATAGTACTGTAAAAGCAAACAGATTTTGACTGTGTTTTCATATAATTGCATTTAGGTTAAATAAATGAATTTATTTTGTTTCTTTATTTCATTCCATTATCAGAAATAAATCTTTATTTGTTTCTTGTATGATATTACGTTTTTTTAAGTCTGAGCTATTTAGTAATAGAACAGTATTCTCTGGAGAAATTCTAAAGATGAAACTACACTGCCAAGCATTGCTTCAGTGCTTCCCTCTGCTGGTGGTTTGAAGCTGAAAGAACTGTATGAATACTCCAACGTAAACTGCTCCTGGAAGTGCTTATCCAGCTGTCATGTGTGCAGTGCCCCTGTCTAAGTAATAACGGTCCGTAAATCATTTTGAAGCAGGTATTTGGTGCTTCTGATCTCTTTTAGGATTTTTTAAACTTGTGCTACATATTACAAAAAGAAAAAACATTCTCCTTCAATGTGCTCCTCAGAGGTGAGACAAATGGAACTCTGAGGAACAAATATGGGTTCACCTTGATGTCTTGTGTGTTTAAGAAGGCTTATTCATGTCTCTTATTCGCATATGGATTTAGACATTACAAATGTAACTGTTGTTTCTTAGGTTTTCCTTAAGTTTTGTCCTCTTGACTATTTTTTTTACCTGATTTCTTCTATCGGTTGTGAGGAATTCAGCAATGTACTTTGCAAAGTGGATGTTCCAATAGCTATAAAACAACAAAAATTGAGAGGAAATGCAGAAGTTACTTTTTTAAAAGAAGAAAAAATAGAATACGTTTGCAGAAAAGGCTGTTACAAATACAGTGAGTTTTTCTGTCCAAAACATTTGCAATTTTCAGTCACTAAGTAGAACCCATAGTCTTCATTCTGAGACAGTGATATGAAGACTCCAAATGATATAACTTTCCTTTCTTGCCGAGGTTTTTACTTTTGCAAGTAGTATATTTTTTAATATTTATTGAATTCCTAATTAATAAGCCATTCTGATTTGTGCACTTATGAAACATCGGTTTATCAGGAGATCTTAATATTTCATTTATTCTTTACAGGATTCTTCAGGGAAGATGAGAAGAAAAGCAACAATGATGTCTGTGAAGGGATGATAGAGGTGAGAGCACCTGAGCCTCAACGTGTCAAGAGTTTCCAAGGCCGTGGATAAGGAGCAAAGTGCAATGCCTCTGCAGGCTCCATGTAAGGGCTATACTCAGCAGTGCTAAGGACACATCTGACACCTGGGCCTCTTGCTGGATATCATGACGGGAGACACTCGGCATGTTTACTCCATTAAAGAGTCTGAAAGTAAATCCAAGCAGCAGGATGAGGAGGTTTTGTTTGAGCAGTTCAGTGAAAAAGAGTCAGGAGACTTCAAAAGCAGCCTGCCCGAGAACACAGCTAGCCTGGAATCCAAGGCTGTTAATGGGGCCAAGTTCTGTGTGAAGGAAAAGGACTCCTATACACAGAGAGAGGCTGTGATCAGGCCTCAGCAAGCCGGGAAGATTGATTTCAAGTCTCTCCAGAACAGGCCCAAGTTTTCCAGTGACAGGACATGGCCAAGCAGCAAAGGCAGTCCCCAGTCCCCCAGTGGAAAAAGCAGAACCAGAGACAAAAACAAAAAGTCTGGGAAGGGAGACCGGAACCCACAACAGCTTTACAGACTGAGCATGACCAGTTCTAGGACTAACCCCACCATTGGGATTGCCTACCCACAACAAAAATTGACACCACCCAAAAAGCTTGAAACTAGCAGGGGTCCAATAACGGGCAGTTATCGCTTTCATGTTCCCAGCATACCCGAGCGAGAAGCAGAGCTCCAGCAAGAAGACCTTAACTACAGCAGATGTTTCCAGGAGGCTTCCTCTAACCTTACCTCCGTGAACTATACCTCACAAGCTGCTGGTGCTGCTGCTCACCAACAGCCAGCCACTCAGCAGCAATCCGCTGTCCCCCGGGAAAACAACAATACAGAGAGTGGCCAACTGCATTACCCAGAATTCCAAGGCAATGGAACAAGTTCTTGGCATTCTCCAGAAAAGACATTCAATGGTGCTAACTATGGAGTTTCTTCGCAGAAAACGACTCTTTTTACAGAAGGAAGCAAAGCAAATACTAGCTTTGGACCTATGTCATATCAGTATGGATTTCAGTCATTGCAAGATTCTGTTACTGACCCCTTTCCAAATGATCAAAATAGCCATCCCCAAGACTACATGGATGTTTCCCTGGCAAATAACCAGGTGGGACACAGGGCTTTTCCATTTCATTCTTCGGGGGATGGACAGGAGGAAACATTAAGCAATGGCCAGTTTGATAATGCCCAGCCAGATGGAAGGTCTTACCCACAGCCTTCCCAACAAACACAATATTTGCAGTCTTCCCATGGAGCACAGTCATCTTTGTCTTGCTACAAAGGAAGAACTGAGCACTCTGCAGACAGTGATGGTGCTGTTTCAAGCTCACTCTCCATAGACCAAAACCAGAACACCTTCCCAGAAACTCAAGCCATTTTCAAGCAAGAAGAAATTGGTTTGCATAACAGTGGCATCCCTACTGCTTCAATAAGTAAAAGAAGCTCTACTCCAAAGGACAGTGTTCCCAGTCAGAGGGTACTGACTCAAGGAAGTTCCCTTACAAGAAATATTGTACAAGGTTCGGTATCCCAAATGCACTTTCAGGGCAAAGCTTATGGAAGTTCTCCAGTTAACACCATCCTTACTGGAACGGTGCCATTTGATAAAAACATCCCAAGTACAATAAAAAGTCATGTCAGGATTTCACAGACCTGGGAAGGGGCAAACAAACCATTTCTTTCCCCAGACCAGAATTCTGCACCTTACTCCACTTCAGCTGAAAAGCAGTATTCGTTTCAGTGCCAGCCAGCTGTTGAACCAAGGCAACACACACCCAAAACTGGCAGGTTGCCTTGGCAGCAGATACACCTCACATCTGCCATGCCAAACCAAAACAGGATAGAGCTATCCAGACAACTGAGCAACCAAAAACTGGGTTTCCCAATATCTACTTCTGAGTGGCAAGATAGTAACAAACCACATAAAAATGCACCTTTAAATGGTCCCAGTGGCTTCCATGGCAAAAGAAAAAATGAAGGTTTCACCCGGCAAGAAAGCATCAAGCCAACTTGCAGTCCTGCATCCACATTTTCCTTTGAAAATGGAGTTGATACTAGTGCTCAAGTCTGTGACTCCAGGAATAAAGCAATGTTTTATGGATTGAACCAGCCTGTGCCCAGTGCTCCGCCTAGGAATAACAATCGCACACCTTTGCAGGTGGCACCAGTAGGTTTGATATCAGCTTCTCCATACGAATCCCCATTGCCTTCACCCCTACAAAACCCTGCTTCAAGCAGCACATGCTCTTCTCTTTCTCCTGTGTCAACAAGCCCAGTCAATGTCAGCTCTGAAGACAGTCAGCTGCCCATGGCAGGCCCGCCCCCTCCTTTTTATTCCCAGCACTGCCATCTCAAAGATGGAAAGACACTTCAGTCCTCAGATCAGCTGAATTCCAACATTAACCATCTCCATACTGACACCTCCAGAAACTTCCCTTTCCCTCCAGAAAGAACCAAAGAAGACGTATACAGCTACCTACACGATACCAAATTCCCAAAGCCAAACATAGACAGTGGAAAGGGTTGTATGAATGGCTTTGGTGTTGACCATCCACCTCCTCCTTACTCAGCTCATCAGTTGTTAGCTAACTCATTAGCCACTGCCAACCTAGACCAGCTTGATGTTCTTCTCACCTGCAAACAGTGTGATCAAAACTTCAACAATCTAGCATCGTTCTTAGAGCACAAACAATACTGCAGTCAAAACTCGGTCACTCAAAGTGATTTTAAAGATGTAACAAAAATAGAGGAGAGCAGGAAGCTTCAAATAGACCCAGTAAAGTCTATCCCAAATCAACAGACTTTCCCTTTATCAAGGTGTTCATCAGATCTGCATCTCTCTCTCCTAGGACTGAACAAGAATGGTGAATTACTATCAGACAGTGATATGAAGGGAGATGGAAGGGATGATCCTTTAAAGATGAACTTATTAAACGGTATTCCTATTTCCCTTACTTCTTCAGATTTAGAAATTGATGATGCTAAACTTGACAGCCTTATCACAGAAGCTTTAAATGGCCTTGGCTATCAATCTGACAATGCAGAAATTGACAGCAGCTTCATTGATGCATTTACTGATGATGACATTTCAACTGTAAAGGTGACAGGAAGCAGTCAGAGCCTAAAAACGAAAGACTCTGCATTGTTTGAAAGTAAAAGCAAGCATGTGGCTTCTTCAGAGGAGAGGTCACAATCGCAGGTAAAATATATGTATGACTTTGACAGGGAAAACCTGAGCACTGAAAATAAAAGCATGACAAATGACCCTGAAAAGAAACCGGAGGACTTGAAAGTGGAAGAAAAAGCTAACTTTAAGGAGCTGTCTCATAAAAAAACAAAGGGGTACTCCTTCTTCGAAAAGTCCTCAGAACAAAATGAGACGGTGAAAATAGGAAGAAAGCCAATAAGCAACCATTCCCAAGAAAGCAGGAAAGAACCTGACATTCTCTTGTCCAAAAAGTTCTCAGAGAGAAGTGGGCTCAAAAGCTACCAGGAAAACTCCCCTTTATTAAGACCTGCACTTCCTGATGACTCACCTGGTACAAGAAGCACAATAACACAGAGATTTGGAGCAAAGGAAAGTAAAAAAAGAAAGTCAGGGGGTGGGACATGGAGCAAGGAGCTTATTCACAAAATTGTTCAGCAAAAGAACAAGCTACATAAGCTGCATGTGAAAGGAACCAAGAATCTGCAGTTTTCCCTTGTAATGGAAAGGGCCGCTCCTGCACCACAGAATGCAAAATTCGGGGAATATGACTATGTGTCAGATTCAGATGAAGAGTCTGAACCTCTACGGATATCCAACCGGGGTCGCCTTGCACCAGGACTTGGCGGCAGATCCAAGTACAGCTATACAAAAGATTACAAAGGAAGAGGAAGAGGTGGCAAAGACAAACCATCTCAGTGGAAATACAATCCGAAGGAAAGTCTAGAGAGCAAAATCACCGAGCCCATTTCTCCTCCACCACTGAAAGACACTGCCAGTAGGAGAGTAAGGCGGAGAAGCAGCAGGTCCTCAACAAGTAGTGATCTAAGCACACCTGCGAGTATTTCAAGCGAAAGCATGAATAGTCCAAAGAGCACTGACCGCACAGATTCTGACAATGAAAAGGGTGTTTTAGAAAAGAGAACAAACAAAACTGACATTACCTTTTCTGATTCTTTTGAGCAGGAATCATACAAACAATCACTATCAGAAACGCCCAAAGAAACCTGCATAGCCCCATCACAGTTTTCAAAAAACACAAAGAGATATGGCTCTGCTAAATTTCTCCTTTCTGCCAATATGTGGTGCTCACAAAAATCTAAGTATCTCCATTCCAGCAACACAAGTGGAAAAAGTTCATCAGAACCAACACCTGAGTCATACAGCACAGAAAAAGACATGGGAAAAAAGGCCTCGCCTTTAAACAGCAAGGAAACGTTGAATTATGGTGTGACAGATATTTTAGAAAAACCTAAGGTACAAGACAATACAGAAAACTTTAATACTGGTAGAAAGGAAAGCTCATCTTTTAAAAGGAATCTAACTCACTTCCAGACAGAGACAAATGCCAAGTCATCTCGCATTTGTGATACAACACCTGATGCTATCAATGGAAATAGAGATTGTAGTAAAAACACAAAGGATAATGCACAGGACAGGGACAAATCAGACTATGAAAGCAGCAGCACAAGAGTGCAACATTCAAGTGCAGTTTTACTGCCTGGGGAAGGCCTTGCTATTTCAACATTTGAGAGGATTAATGAAAACGTCTTTCGTGACAAAGACATGATGAATACTTTTAATTGTGATGTGTTCACCAAATCAGCGCCACTTGCCACTGTACCTCCTGATGACATTTGTTTGTGTCCGGCTGACCTTCATGATGTTTCAGGACAGAAAGATGCTCCCAAGCAGGGCAATGTCTCTTACCCCATTGAAACTGACCAAACCCTGATGAAATCACCACTCACCTTTGACACTTCATCAATGTTTGGAGATCTTGCTGTTCCTGCTTTTGACAACACTCTATATACAGATGTTCCTATGAGCAAAGATAGTTTTAATTCTTTCATGCCCAATCATGACAAAAGAGAACTCTTTGAGTCATCATTCCCCCAATATTTAGGGCAGAAAGACTGGAATCTGATGACCGGTATATTGCCTGATGACATTAGTCAATATCAAGATCTCTCTGACAAGGCCATTAATAAGAAATTTAATTCATGTCACGTTCCTTTGGCTTTGCCAGAGAAAATAACTGACTATAGCACTAACTTCATAAATAATAATGCTGAAGATGAGTTAGAAATCAAAAGGATTGTTACAGAACTGGAAAGCCAGCTGCAAACAACCGAATTAAACAGTGCTACTTCACTTTCCAATGAAATCTCAAAAAGGCTAACCTCTGACAAATTTTCACCTTTGCTTCTGGACCACGGAACTGAGAATGAACAAAACATGTCTATGAGTGCCACAGCTGAGAATACAGAATTGGCAGCTACTGGTGTCGCAACAGATCCAAGTTTAGAAGAGCACTATGATGATCAAGAACATTCATGGTCAGGTGCCTTCCAATTTGAGTCGCTGGAAGGGCAGCAATGCCTTCATACACCAGTACATGCTGAACCAAGTTCTCCTGAACCCTTCTACAACAAAGAAGATGCTGAAAGCCTTCAGACAGATACAGGAAAAGCAGCACAACACTTAGAAAACAGTGAAACAGCAACCACATCCACTATAAAGGGTCCTCTGTTAGACAAATCTGAAGAATTGTTGGAAAATCAAATGTATGCTGAAAATCTTATGAAAAGTCTGGAGGTGATTTCAGATTCCATCTTTAACAAAGGTTCCTTATCAGATGTACTTAAAGAACCAGTGTCCCCATTTCTGACTAAAGCTGCTGAAAGCGAGAGTGGTGCTTTTGAACAAAAGCAAAATGAAAAAGAAACACTTTCTCAAACCAAACCTGCAGAAAGAAAAGCAAAGAAGCAAAACTCTGAAAAGCATGAAGCACTTCTTTTTCCATTTGAGCATGCTGATTGTTCATCTGATATAGATGCAGCACAGTCTCCCCAATCAAAAGCATTTAATTCAAAAAGCCTGAGTGCAGAATCAGATGGAGACGTGTGTAAGGATATACCAGTCGGTGATGATAAAACCAGACCCATTGAAAGCCATGCAAAAGAGACAGTTCATGATGTAGACTCAGAAGCAGCACAGCCACAAATTAATGATGAAAAACAAATCATTGAAGAAAGGACCAAAAATAATGCAGCTCTTGAGACCGAGACGTTTGAAAATGACACGATGGAGAAAGAAAGTACTGCCATTTCAGAAGGCTCTTCAGTGAACCCTTTACAACAGCTACAGCTTTTTGTAGCTCGCACTGTCAAACACAACGAGGAAGAAATGGTCTTGCCTTCATATCCCATGATCCTGTCTGGTAGTCAAGTTTCCATTGCCTGTGACCAAACAGAAGTGAGAGAAGAGTTCAAACTCAATCCAGAAATGAGTCACTTACCAGAGGACATGCCTAAAGACATAGAAAGTACAGATGTCAGCAATTATTTAGGTGAAAATGGTGTAGAGAGAGAAAGTGAAGGTGCTGTTGGAGAAATTGTTACAGTTTCATCCAATCCACAAGAACCTGATCTTGATGGCAAAACCCAAGTAACATCCATTAATCATGATGTGCACAAAGCTGCAGCATCAAGATGCATGACACCAGAAACTGCTAATGATGATGCAGTCATCACTGCAACAGTACAGAGTGACCCATTAACACCCTCTAGCATATCAACACACACCATCCCAGAGTCATATTATAAAGCAAATGAGCCTTTAGTGGAAGACGAGGTCACAGGGTCTGAACAGAATGACATGAAAGTTGCAAATTATGATGTAATTGAAAGCGCAAGATGTGACACGACTGCAGCTAGCCTTAAACCTGAAACAACAACTGAACTTTTTGAGTGCAACCACGTATCCGAACAACATGGAGAATCCAGCCTCATTGAGCTCACTTTGAAGCTCCCATGTGTAGAAGATGAGAGAAAGGGGAAAGAGGACAGTGATATCCATAAAGCCATTTCTCAAAGCAGAATTTCTCCGTGTAAGTCCCTGTTACCACCTGGTGAACACAATAATATGTTTGACCAGTGTGATTCCCAAAAGATATGGAATGCTTTTGATAGACTTTCCCCAATTTCCATGGAAAATGGACAGTCACCAAGGAAAGAAAATGATAATGTATTAAATACAAACAATATACAGTTCTGTGACTCCAATGCAATCACTTCACCAGAGGTGCCATGTTTAGTTGGACTTGCAGACATTCACATGGACATCTCTGAAAAGAAATGCCTAGAGTCTGAACAAGGGATTCAGTCTGATCCACCCTTGGTTAGCACACTTGAACCATCAGATTCCCTGATGAGCACACAAGACACTTTCAAGGAAACTCACACGATGGCTGAAGTCACAAACAGGCAAGGGCTGGACTCCCTCTATGAGTTAAAACAAAGCCCTTTAAATTACAAAGAAATAACAAACTTATCCAGCAGCCTTAATAAATATCATAAGGTAACAGGAACCTTAAATGAGTGCAAAGACAATCAAGCTCTCTACAAGAAAAGTCCAAAAGACAACTGTGATGTAAGCTTTCCTATGCCTTTAACATGCAAAACACCAGTCAGCCCTGGGCACAATAGTGTCTCTTCAGAGTCATCAGAAAATCAAAACATTCAAATCAGCCTTTGTTCACCATCAACATCTTTGCAAAATATTGGTATGGACAGTTCAAAGTGTCTCTGCCCTGAATTGCTATGCACTCATTGCAAAGACAACAACAGCACCTCAATCACTGACACAATGCTAAACTTTCAGCCAGTGCCACATGATATTCATGACTTGGATATTTGCCACTCTCCTCTTGAAACCATAGATTATATGGACTTACATACAGGTCTCCTGAAGAAAGCAGATAAAATAGAACTGAAACATGCATCCTCAAATGAAAAAGCAACAGATTGTCTCAACCAGGAATCTTCAGAAACTCTAAGGTCTTTACCAGTTTTTGCGGAGAATGTTTCAGACCTTGATACAACACAGCCAGATCCATTTAAGATGAGAGAGGTAAAAAGCAAGCAAAATAAAATTGAGGCAAAGAATGTTGCTGATGTGAATGATGTTAAGAATGAAAATGCTAAAAGGAATTCCATACAAGGTACAATCCTGTGCGATATATGTTCTGCATGCTTCCGGACAGTTCCTGGATTAAAAAGACACAAGGCTATGAAACATGCAGCAAAAAGGGATGGGAATATCCTTGTGGAAAAGAACTGGGAAAACACAATGACATGTAGGAAACAAGAAGCATTTATGAGAGAAAACAGTTTTGTGAGTGCAAACAGCTCACCAAATGACCAAGGAAGAGGAGACACTCATATTAAGTTGCATTCCTTAGAAAAGGAACAGAATGAAACTACTTTGCTTGTGAATCAAAAAGTCTTTTTGCACCCTGACAATTGTAAAATTCTACCCACCAAAACAAGTTTTTCTCCTTTCACAGTTCATCAGGAAGAAATAAACTTAATTCAAGGAGAAGAAACTGTAGGCTCAGAGGAAAAAAATAAGGAAAAAGTTCTGGAGAGTAGAGGAAAGCAAAAAATGTTAAGTTCACTCATGAAGACTAAAAGAGCTGGCAAAGCTCCGAAAGGCAAAAAGGCTGACAGTAACGGGAGCTATTTTGAATCTAAGCTTGGAATGGCTGACCATTTTTCAGAAGATATATTAAGTATGCTTAAAACGGACATTTTACAAGCTATAACTCCCAATTTTCCAAGTATTGCCGGAGAATCAAACAAAACTGATGCGCTTTCGGTGCAACCAGAGGAACTAGCCCAACCCAAGGTTAATGGAAGCCAAGAAATACAAGAAAATGATATCTTCTCATTCAAATTAGCCAACAATACAACACAGACAGACAAAAGTGGCCTCATTGAAGCAGCTGGTCAGATTTGTCAAAATGGAGTGCATACACCAGATGAGAAAGGAGTGCAGCTGCCAGAAATCAGTGGTAATAGACTTGAAGGTGACAGAATGTGTGGGATGTTCGATTGCACAAAAGAGGATTTTGATGACGTGAAGGAAGTAAGTAAACGGAAAGTGATGTGCCCTGAAAGTATTTGTACAGAAATCCTAGGAGAGCCAGTTGAGACGAAATGTGCAAAGACTTCCTGTCCCACAGAGTGGGGAGATCCACCTCCTTATCCTTTTAAAACACCCTCCGCAAACATCTCTGAGTCACCGTCAGACCTCCAGGCTTTGCTTGATGACGAAAGCACATTCTCCCAGCTGTTTCCCAGAGATGAACAAATGATTCGGAAAAAGTGCACAAGGGTGTATGGAAAAAGAAATAAAAAGCCAAATGTAACCCCTGATACATCCTTAACAGAAACATGCTCTGTTACCGTTATGTCAGTGGACAACAAGGAGCCTTCTGAGGGGCATGAAAACCAAGTGTTCATGAGTAAACTGAGGGACCATTGTGAGTATGAGACAATATCAATTGATGACGCTATAATGCTGGACATGTGTCATAAACGCACTTTAAAGGGTGTCACCATTTCTGGATTTGACGATGTAATCCACACCGCAGATGTTGAAACAGGCCCTCAGAGAAAAGACCCTGAAGTTAATGGAGGGCTACATTCAATTGCAAAAATACCAGCAAAATGGAATGGTTCCAAAGACCTATTGACTGATATTGTTGCAGAAACTGTGTTATCCTTAGAGACGTCAACACCTTGCAAAAAAGAAGATCCAGCCACATCCTGCCTTCAAAAAGTGTCAGATCCTTTAGTTTCTCAAGCTGATATGACAAACCATCATGAGAACCCCTGTCATTTTCACGACATAGATATCCCAACTATGAACACTAAATTTCAGCTCCCTGATATCCAGTTCTTTGAGCCTGGGAAACAGAGCCCCATAAATGCCACCACTGTCAATAATGATATTGCAGTCTGCCAACGTGCAAAGCCTAGCAAAAGACCCCTGGAACGCAAAGTAAGAAAATGCAACGAGGCTGGAAAGAAACCAAAAGACAAGCAGTATAAATGCAAGGTTTGCTTCACTTGGTTTCTCACCCTCGGTGAGCTCAATTTTCACAAACTCTCTCATAACCCTTCCCCTCCTCCAACCTGCTACATGTGTGTACAGCGCAAGTTTAGCTCGAGAGAGCAACTGCGAGATCACTTGAAAGAAAAGCATGCAAAGAACAAAGCAGGGATATGGACCTGTGGAATGTGTCTGAAGGAGATTTCAGATGTCTGGATGTACAACGAGCACCTGAGAGAACATGCAACCCAATTTGCTCGAAAGGGCCAAGCCCAGAAGTCTGTGCTGGGATTGCCTGGCTGCTTCATACAGGAAACAGCAGTGAAAAACTTTCTAAGTTCCATCATGCAGCGCAGGCCAAGCAAGCCTAATAAAAATGAGGGAAGTAAGATGTCTGTTAAAGAAGGGAAGATCACAAAAGACAGCCCTGAGCAGGATATGAAAGTCAAAGAGGAAAATGAAACCGTGGTCAAAATTAAGCTGAACTCTGGTGGGGGTGAAAAACAAAGCATACAGACTCCACCAGATGTCCTGCAAAAAACAGAACCAGCCCAGAAGAGCATCACAATGCATCCAGATTGCAAAGACCCTTCCAGAGATTGTCATCATTGTGGGAAACAGTTCCCCAAGCCCTTCAAACTTCAGCGGCATTTGGTAGTCCACAGCCTACAAAAAATGTATCTGTGTCACAAGTGTCCAGTGTTCTTTCAGGAATTAAAAGATATTAAAACCCACCTGAAGGAAGAGCACAGGGTGATTGAGGAACCAGACGTCAAGCACACCACACTTTATGCATGTGAGCTATGTGCTGATGTCATGCATGTTATTAAGAAGTCCTTCATTTGTAGCACTTGTAATTACACATTCTCGAAGAAAGAGCAATATGACCGCCACATGGAAAAGCATCTTGCAGGGGGTAGCAAGACATTTAAATTCAGGGGAGTGATGAGACCTTGCAAACCCTCACAAGGTGGGGACTTTGAGCTGCAGGGTTCTTTCAAAAGGGATTACATGCCTCCTAATAAAAAGAGAAAGATTTCTCCTGAGAGTGTGAACGAGAAAAGCTCTGACAGTGGCATTGCAAGTGTAGCTTCCCTACACTTTAGCCCCATTGGAGAAACTGATCCCTCAAAACAGACACTGACTGTGACACCAGATTTCTTCACTGAGACCACTAATCCTTCCCCCAGCCTGCAGGATATGAGTGTAAAAACTGAAGAGGAGGAATTTTCAGATCTTTTAGCTAAGATGGAGCACTCACAATTTAACATGGTTGCAGAATCCCCTTGTCATTCCTGTGCTATACCAGACATTAAGACCAGCAACTCTCCTTCATCCGAGCTTCCTGTGACAGAAAAAGCAAAGGAAATTTGTGAAGGGAGTTCAAAGCCATTAACAGAGACCAGTGACGTGAAGGAAAATGGTGATCCATCTCTTCATCAACATGAAAAGCAGTATAACTCACCATCAGGTGATAAAGGGACTGTGGAAGAAGAGGTTAGCAGAAGTAGTTTCAGAACTGAATCAGTAACTGCAAATGTGACCCAAAGTGACCCAGAAGTTTCTCAGAGTCCCCAGAAAGCTTTGCAGGACACAATTGAATCACCTGAGGCATATAAAACTATTTCAGAAACCGTTAACCTTCAGAGCGAGGACAGTATTAATCAGAACCTAACAGAAAGTTTAGAATCTCAAAATGCCTCAAAACAAGAATGTGCAACAGACATGAAAATGAAAGTTGCGGATGTCATTTCTTACCAAACAAGAGAGGAACATAAGCAGCCTTCTGGCTGTCCAGAGCGAAATGAAAAGGAGCAAAGCGATTTAAAGGACGGCAGCAGCAGCGAGATTCAAACCTGTGGCCAGACCAAGGAGAAAGTCTCGTCCAAGTCGAGCGATGATGTCAAACTCGCCGATGACAGTCTCAAGCGTTCTGTGGGATCGCCAGGAGCAAGCGAACCTGTGCCAAACCAGGTGAAGCCAAACACCTTGGGTGGGGGCAAAAGTGAAGAAAAGGATTCTACACAAGTGTCTTTGAAACTTCAGAAAAAAAGAAAAGAAGTCAAGGCTTCTCCAAACGCAAAAGTCTCTTCCTCCTCACGAGAAAATCTGGATTCAGAGATGAGAAAGAAGAAAATCAGAGTTCAGAGCCCTGGAAAAACTGAAAGCACAGGGAGCTATAAGAAAGCTGACATTATTAACGAGTACCCGGTTCTTTCATCTCTGAGAGATGACATGTCCAGCAACAAAACCCACTTAAAACCTAAGGCTGGGGGGATTAATGTACAACCAAAGAGGAACTTTGACAGCTATACCCCAAAGAAAGCAGATGTTCGCCATTTGAATGGGGATTTCAAAGGGAAAAGAGGGCTTCTTGGGAGACCTTTGCATTCTTCTTCAGCAAAAGGATCTGTTCCTTTAGTGAACAGTGCCATGAACAAGTTCAGACCTGTCTCGGGAGTGAGATCTGTTGACTCTCATAACTACAGGACAGCAGAGTCGCAGAACCATCTCCTGAGTCAATTATTTGGCCAAAAATTAACCAGCTTTAAGATTCCTTTAAGGAAAGACACTTCAGAGTAATTTAATAAGTTTGACTTTAAGGGGATGCTGTGAAAAAAAGAAATCGCAGAAAAGGAAAAAATCAAAGCATTAGACTCGACAGAATTATTTCTGTTTCTCGTGTAAATGAGATTGCATGGCTGCCTCTGTGAAATATTTTTTTCGCTTTATGTCTTACTAATCTTCTTCCTTTAATTCACCTGTTTTATCATGCAAATGTGAGGACTTTGATGTTGAGAATGAGTTTGATGAACTCAAATCGTAATCGCTTTTGGGCAGACCAGGTCGAGTGAAATGTCTTTTTTTTTTTTAGAAGTACCGAGGGTTAGATATTACTTAACTGTGTCATTCTCCCTTGAGACTGTCTGTTTCATGCTCCCTCTGAGAAAAATGAAAAAAGAAAAAAATACTTGAAGATGAACTGAATTTTAAATGCATGTCAATGTAGAGTTTCTAAAGGTTGAAAATATTTTAGCTGTGTTTCTCTAGAAAACAAAATAACTGGGCCAGCTAATCACTCTATTCTGTACTGTCCAGATCGCTCTGCATTATGTAGTTTGTTATCTTACTGTATTAAGATGACATTCATTGTATTAGCTTTTGTATAAACAGTACCTGGTGCTATTTTTCTTTGTAATGTGAATACAGATTTCCTTTAACAAAGGAAACATTTAATCTGTAGCAAGTTACATTTTTCAAGCAAATTATGCTGGTGTTCTGTAGCTTTACAGCTCTTTTGTGCTCAACAACAAAGTGTTAAACTGTAGGTTTTGAAAAGGAAAGGAAATCACAAAAGCCTTTTTGACTTAGAATGCAAACTCAGGTGCAAATAAGAACATTTCATATTTTACTGATGTTTATGAAACCCAAACTCCCCATGTAAGGAGGTGTATCCATGCACTGATACTGTCATACAAAAACAAAGTGCTTTGTGTCTGTCCTGCAATTTTTTTTATTTTCTAGATCAAAAAAGGTGCTTTATTATCTTGTTCATATGTATCTTATATTGTATTATAAATGTAGGTAATTTTACTTTTGGTGCAATGCATAATGTCAGAAATTTTATTTTAATATTGTGCAACAAAAAAAGAGAAAAAATACTTATTACATTTTTATGTTGTAAGTGTGCTCTTAAAGTGCCTCTTAAAAAGTTGGTTATTAAAAAAGCTGCAATTTTACATGGGTGTGTTTTTATTTTAATACTTAGAACAGGAGGCATTTTTTATACTTAAAATAGGAATCTGGATGAAGCCACCCTGTCAGGGTGCTGAAGCTGAAAACATTTTGGTTTAAA
Source organism: Atractosteus spatula (assembly GCF_055471065.1). Classification (NCBI taxonomy): domain Eukaryota; kingdom Metazoa; phylum Chordata; class Actinopteri; order Semionotiformes; family Lepisosteidae; genus Atractosteus; species Atractosteus spatula. The sequence goes on along the minus strand of NC_142726.1, from coordinate 4,316,578 downwards.
AATGGATGGGATGCTCATATTCTGTAAATTATCTACTATCTGCAAATTAGCTAGATGTGCCGAATGGTCTCTTTATCCCATTTATAACCTTTCTCACATTCTTAGGTTCAGTGTGTCTACATTGCGAATGCTGAAATACAGATTCTATGTATTTTCTCTGCATCAGACTTCATGGTTCCACAAATTAATCTTCTGTTAGTTAAATCTGCATCTCAGTGGGCATATTTACATTTTTCAGCTTGCAGAATGACAATGCTTAACCTGTTCCCTCTCGACTCCGAAGCAAGATTACCAGAGGCTGATGTATTAGACAATATCCCATTTCCTAGTTTCACAACAGCTCCACTTGGGTGCATTCAGTCGGAATAATTTCCTAAACCCTTGTCCAGAAAACCCTGAAGTGAATTGTTAAAGAGATGATTTGTGTCTGCAGTTTTGATTAGAGTTTAACAATGTGCCACAGCATTGTTCAATTATCACTTTTTAAGAGATAAATAGGCATCTTTAATTGGACAATTACAATTAATGCGGATAGATAAAGGTTTTTTTTCCCCCGGTTGAAAATGATACAGGTATCATGAGATATTTATGATAAAATCACGTGAGCAGAAGTGTGCAGAAATGTTTTAAAGTTTAAATATGATGTTATTTATATTGTGTATATATATTCATATATGAATATTAAAATTAAGAAAAGGTCACATTTTTGCAATTAAACATCTGACGAGAAATCTCATTTTCAACACATCGTCACTAGGGGGCGTGTGCCATTAAAGAAATGCATCTGAAGCTCAAACGAGCCTGCAGACCAAAGAGACATAATGTACCTTTTGCATAACAGTTGACTCGATGTTTCTCTTATTTGATAAAGCGCAAACAATTCTTTGAAAACAATAACGATTCCTTTTTAGCCTTCATTAAGAAAAATTTGAGATGTCAATATCAATTAAAATGAGATATAATTTGTCTGTAATCAATAGACATGCCCATAACAATATTGGCATTTCAGTGCCTGAAAATCTATGCAGTTACAGTACAGAAAGAGGAACTTTGTTCTAAGCATTGAGCTGTCTTTGGTTCACATGATATTTGTCTCTAACCTCTTCCTCTCAGTATTGCACTCTGGGTAGTACAAAATAATCTCAAATGAGAACAGAAGAGATCAATTTAATTCACTAACACAAGTTTCAATTACATTTATTAATATTTACTTCAAAGCCACTTTTATAGTGTCTACAATTTTAAGCAAATATGTATTTTATTCTAGGAGCTGGTGTTGCAGCATTTTGTTTTGAGTTACTATAACACACAGGGTGCATCATAAAGAAAATAGTTTAAACTAATATTAATATTTAGTAGATTGACTTTTTCACTCCTGTTTACCAAATTTTTTAAGTGCTCATCAAAATATTACCTATTGTTAGTGGAATTATGATGTTTAATTAATTTATTAAGATTTCGTACTTATGAACACTGGGTTTGAACCTGACCTGAGTAGTTTAAATGTGAGAAATATTTTGGTAGTATAACAATAGCTCAATAGAAAATAGTTGGAATTGTTACTCCTTGGCACATTATTATTATTATTCCTGATCCTTGACATACTCGTTACATTAACGGTTGAATACTTCATACATGAGCAAGGTGTATAAAAAATACAATAAATCTAAAAATTAGTTAATTCTCATTGTAACCAATGATTATAAAAGGAGCACATGTTAATGGGCACAATGTCCCTGTACACTGTGCCCTTTTAGATTTAAAGCTATAAATTACAACTGCATAAAATGCGAAAACGTAATAGAAATATGTTTACCAACGACTGATGAGGATTTGCTGTGGTCATTTTAAAGTGATGTAGAAGAGTTTTGTTTGCTCACAGGTGGTCGGCTCTGAGTCTGTGGATATGAACCTGCAGAACAAAACTGTGCTGGCCCTCTATTTGCAATTATATAAGATGTCTGGAAGCACTGTCAGTGAGAGATAGCACAAGCCAAGCGCTGGAATCTGTGCTATTGGGGGTTGTAAATAAGACTACGGGATTAATTTGATTAATTGATAGAATTATTTTCTCTGCCAAGTCTTTTGTTTATTGAGGCTCTAAACGCTTATGTTTTTAAATCCGGCCGAGCATTGCAAAGAGGAGATAAAGCCGGCAGGAAATAATTAAATATAAGAAGCGAAAGAGAAATGTTAGAGCAAATGGAAGGCTGACATTTCTTCTCTTTGGCTTTCATTCAGCTCTTCCTCTTTGTTGTCGTTTTTTTTTCTGATACTCAGTGTAGGGGGGGGGGGGAATCCTGGGGATGTAAAACACATATTATGTAGATCTCTGTGGTATTTCCAAGTTAAGTCCTATGACTTTACTTAAGTTCCACCTGTATTGTAATTGACTAGAAGCTGCATTCCTGTAGGCCAACATAGTTCATTTCTCTTAACTATTACCCTACTGTCTGTTCCATCCATCCATTTTCTAACCGCTTTATGCAATTCAGGGCTGGGTGGGAGCTGGCAAGCAATGAGCAGAAGGTTGAGTACACCCTAGATGGGACGCCGGTCAAACCCAGAGCACACAGGGACACAGGCAAGCACACACTCACACCAGGGCTGGCCAATTAACCCACCGGCACGTCTCCGGACTGTGGGAGGAAGCTGGAGCACCTGGAGGAGACCCATTGAACACCCATTAGATGAGGCATTAGATGATGCGTATGATTATCTTTGTTCGGAATAGTGGAGAAAGAAAAAGAAAACTCTTTCCAAAACCGAACCACACCTAGGCACGCAAATAGATTCCCATAATGCCCCAGGACAGAGTGTACACAAAGGTCTAGGGACATAGTCCCTACCGTCGGAGTCACTGTTTCCCCACTTTACACTTGGCAGGGAGACATCCTGTCGCAGAACTACATTTTTCCCTGGATGCCTCAGGGTGCTGCCCTCCCTGGAGAACCTGAAGCAGCAAGCCAGAGTTCCTCCAGGCTTGGAATAGTTCAAACCTGCGCTTGACTTCTCAGTTGATTTGTGTTTAACACCTGTCTAAATATTTAAAGGCATTAAAATTCAGTTTTCTACACACCGGTGTTGATCTTCAAATATTCTAACACCACTGTAAGATGGCATATTTAAGGTTCCTGAGTGTGGCATGGTGCCACGCAGGTCAGCATTGCTGCCTTGGTTCAGTGGGTCCCTGGGTTCAGTTCCAGGCCCAGTTTGTACAGTGTGATCTCCTTGTGTTTGCAGGGGTTTCCTCCAGCTGCTCCTGTTTCTTCTCGCAGTCCAAAGACATGCTGGCAGGTTAATTGGCTTCTGGTGTGGCCCCGGTGTGCGTGTGCATGTACGTGTGCGTGTGCGTGTGTGTGTTTATATCTGTCCGCCCTGCAAAAGACTGACTCCCTAGGTGTCATTTAGGTGTGTCCTGCATTGTGCCTGTTGTTTGCTGGGATAGGCTCTGGGTTCCCATGACCTGGAATTTTATGGAGCAGTTACTGTAGAAAAGGAATGGATGGATGCATTTAATAATTCAATGATTAGGTTTTTTTGATAGCTGAATTTATGTTGCCTCAAATATTGTTCCTGGTCTTCATGTATAGCATTTAAATCCCTATTCCAACTGGAGAAAACTTTCTAATGACTTGTATAAGGCCTCTAACAGACACTATTTCTACAATTTGTGGGAACTTATCCTTTTGTTTTGCCACTTAAGGTCTCCACTGGGGGATGTAGACTTGCCCACCAGGGGGTGCCATAGGCAAGCTTTGTATATAATAAAAGAAATAAATAAGAGTCAAGTAGCTCCTATTGAGATTGCAAGTCTTGGAACAAGCAAAGAATCCCTTTATCGCTCTAGAGGGGAGAAGAGAAAGGGAATTACCTGTAAGAACTATATGATTTGGGAAAATTGGAGCATGATTATGATTATGCCACATCTTGGATTTTGTGCATATTCCCATTAAATGCCAAATTGTAATTAATTATGCAATTATAGATCCACTACACGATCTACAGTGTCTAAGGACAACATTAGTATAACTTAAATCTTGAAATTTGTATAGAGAGACCAGTCTTTCTTCCAATGGATGCAAAAGATGTGATGAGTGTCGGTATTAAACCAAACGGACCGGAGTAACAAAGAAAAGGATTTTGGGATAATGTAAATCTCAAATGACAGGTTATTACAAACCAATAATGACATACAAAAACTGTGCTTCCCTACAGCAGCTTTGAAGCAATACTGATTTTACAAAGATTGAATGCATTTTGTAACTCTGCATTTTCTCAAAATGCTTCATTTTGGGGCTGGGTGTGTAAAGGCTTATCCTGCAAGGTCAGGGAAGAGTCCTACTGGTATGTTCATTCAAAGTAACCATTATAGCACCAACAGAACAAAACTGCAAGTGAGCCTTTTTGAGATGAGATGAAGTTGAGCAATTATAGGGATGTGTAGAATATTAATTGGGACCAGTCGCCCTTAGGGCTTCTTCTGGCACCATTTCAGGTGCGTGTCAACCTGTATCAAGACTGATTAAGGCAAACAATAGCACAAGCTGACGTTATGGACGAGTATTAATGAAGTTGCTGATCAGGTTGTTATCTGGAAAGCGCATGCTTTTCCATTTTTCATTTTTACAGCGAAAAGGTCAACAGCTTCAACAGCAACATTTAAACAGCCACCAGTCGCTTTCCACCACGTGTGAAATGGAAGCCAGCAGAATGTGAAGTGTGAGATATAAAAAAACAGAGCCTGTCCCGGCAAGCAATGGGCACAAGACAGGGTGCCCCCTGAATGGGACGCCGGACAGAAACCCCCACACACTCACACCAGAGGTAATTTTCTCAGAAGCCAGTTTCCAGAACATCTGTGGGCTATGGGAGGAAACCAGAACACCCAGATAAAACTCATGTGAACACGGGTAGAACATACAAACTCCATGCAGACAGCCCCCCAGGAACTGAACACAGGGACTAAGAGCTGTGAGGCAGCAATGAAAATCACTGTCCCACGGTGCTCCCCCCCCGTTTCAAATAATGTCAAAATACTATTACAATAAAACCATTCCCCTCCAGCTTGAAATGAGTACAAGGTAGATGTATTTCTATCATCCCTAAGGCCCCGAGAATCTCAGACAAACCTGTTGTGGTACAGCACATCTCCCATTTCCAGCAGGTGTGAAAGGGACTGCCAAAAAAGAGATATGCCAGATGTTTTTACAAGAGCTACAGGATGCTAAAGCAATGTTACGAGACTTCAGCTGGTGCGCTTGAGCTCACTTGAAAGGAAAGAACGTAACCTTGTAATGTCTGCAGCACATCTATCTCGCTGCTGGACAGCTGCGCTGATGGGCTGTCCCTCACTCCTTATCCTTGAAGCCAAAGCCCACGGGAGCACAGAGGGTGGAACAGGTTACCACACAGCTTTTCTTATTGGTGTACGTGTTTTTACGAGGCAGGCAGGAATCTCTCGAGCCTTCCAAAACAGTCCAGGGCAAAAAGACAAGAGCACAAAACATAAAACCAGAAGTCTCTGAGACGTTATAAGGCAATAAACATCCCTTAGTTGAGAATAGAGGAAAGAAAAAACTAAAATCTTGCTGAAAGCACCATTTTGTGGACGCATGTGTGCACTTAAATATAATTGAATTACAGCAAAGTGAGAGTGAGAAATGATTAGGTCATCAAACACGATGTGCTACTTTTAAGAGAGAGGTGGTATATTGTATATATGTCAATACAAATCCTACTAAAATGCTGACTGAGGTACAATGATATTAGATTAGATTATTACATTATAATATTAGATTATCTATCCATTAATGAACAATGCACTTACATATGCACGCAGGGAGCAATTTAAAGATGTCAATTAATCTATGTTGCATGTCTTTGAGCTGTGGGAGAAAACCAGATAACCCACTGAAGACTCCTGGGACTCACACTTGGGGCAACTTGTGAACTCCATAGACAGGTCTCCAGGACAGAATCATGCTCAGGGTGATTGCTGTTAGGCGCCAGTGCTAGCGTCCACTGTGGCACCCATAAACAGAAATCCATGTATGTTACTATAAATGATCCATTTTACTTTTAAATTTATTTAAATTGACCATTCAAAACCAAACAAGCTCCATTAAAATGCTGCAGAAATTATGATGGAAACATAATGCAGTTTACTGAATTTTTGGAGACCATGTTGATGTTTGTGTTCTGTGATTTCTTTGTGTGGGATTCAAATCGTTACTTTTATTTAGTTTAGATGACAAATCTGTTCATATATGCATTTCGAGTTTCACATATGTAATGTATATACAATTCTGCATTTCAAAGAATTCAGAATCACTGCATGGTGTACCGATACCAGGTTGGAACTAATTTGCTTGGATGAGAGGCTTACAGAATGCTTAGTCCTTATGAATGTCTTTTAGATTCACATAACCTGAAAAAGCTCAAAATATTCTATGAAAAATACCTCAGGTTGATTTACCAGGAAACACACTGTCCCCCCAGCTGCGCAGTCTTCACCCTTAAAGAAGAAAATGTCAGGCTCCTGGTATATTTCTGAGAGGGTTTCCTCATTTATTTTGTGTAACTTGTTTGTGAAGAGGAGATGGTTATCTGCTCGTATATTTAGTTAACTAGAAGAATCGCACTGGGAGAAGGTACAATTTGAGCAATCCTAATCTGTCCCGTTCTTACCGGCCGTTTCTGTCCTAAATCTTCTGTGTTAGTGTGTATTCGAAAAAATCTAAGAAGATAAGCAAATAAGACACCAAAAAAAAGCAAGAAAGAGATGACGGATACAGAAATAGGACAGTCAAACACACGCTTGATTTCTAAGACAATAGCAAGCTGACAAATAAAACCTTTATATCTGTACCTGTGTGGAATAATATGAAAATACAATTCTTGGCTTGTTTAATTAGAAAAATGCCCTTACAGTTAACTGACATTCTACAGTAACTCAATCGCCGACGAAATCATTAGCTCTAAAAAAATTAGAGCTAGGGAGTAGTTGGGGGAAGAGTGGTGAAGATTGCAACAGTGACATGAAAAAATACCAGAAGATGAAGGGAAAAGGGAACCCGATAATGCCGCATTTGACAGGATTTGTTCTCCTTAAGGACAACGTTAAAAGGAAAAGAGAAAGTATGCTTGTGTCTAGATTCGATTACTTTTAAGTTGTGTTAAACGTTTAAACTTTCCATTACAGTATTTACGCAAAAAAGCTAAAAAAATGTTACTTTGATTCCTACCATTTTAGAAGTGTCGGTTATCGGGGTTTATGAAACAAAAATTTACAAATGTTATTCTACCAATTTTACACATACAAATTTCCGCACAGCCCTGCTATCCCCTCAGTTTTTGGACTGACGCCAGTCGGGCCCTAGAGTACTTAATAATCCGAATTCTGCTTTCTCCGAAAGCTCTAAAATGTGTAGTAATTTTATTTTGACTATTTGATTTCTTAATTAGCGGTGCACAGCTAAACAGTGGTAGACTGCAATATACTAAATTACCACTAGAGGACTCTGTACCATTTTTCTTATTTCTTTGCTTTACGAACTGCATATGAAGACAGTTCACAAATCAAGTTCGTCTAAGATTATTATCATATTTAAATTATTCCGATTCTAAATATGGAAAAAAATACTATGAAAATAGCATAGCATTAAGCCAAAATGCACAATCTACTTTGTCATTTAATTCTAAATGTTAAACGACATACATTCTCACTATATTCTTTGTCATTACTTTAGATTTTGCTTTGTGAACTCGGTTGAATGGTATAATATGGAAAATATGTAATACAACCTAATGGCTTGATTTTCTTATAATAAAAATATTGTAATATAATATTAATATAAAATATAAAAATATTGTGAATTCACTTAATTAGAATGTGAAATACTGTAACAGTGGTTTACAGACATAGACTTCATTTGTATCACTCATCTCTAACAGTGTCATTCATCAAATTATTGAGTATCCTGTATTTAACAGTGAAGTTTCCTTTATTTGAACTTGTTCATTTTAGCAAGTGGAATTTCTAGTGAATTAACTATTTTAGGCCTGGGAGGGAAAATGTATTTCTGAAGCTTTGTGGCATTGTACATTAATATAAAATATGGCAGTTGTAGTCGAAGATGAAGGGTGTCAGCACTTTTCTTAGTGACTCTAACCAGTCAGACTGGACTCTGTACTAAAAGCTGTGAGTGAATATTTTCATACCATTAATTCACAAGCTCATTTCCCTGTTCTTTTTTAATTAGTGCTATGTTCAAGTTCAGTGTATTTTAGTCCTCTAAAATATATCTTTTTGCTGAGGTACTAGTTATTACATTTCATTCTGTATTGTTCTTGCAGACTGCAACTCCCTGTATTACATGTGTGCCATCATGTATTACATCATCTGGATTTGTTTGAGTACTCTATGCAGTATTGTCTTGTAACGTTTTTAAAAGAATCTAAACGAGTACAATATTCGATTAAGTATAAATTGCAATGGTGTTATTAGCAAATCAAAGATTGAATATGAATTAATTGTAATAATGTTTGTAGTATTCCTTCTACTGCTACTGTTCTTTCTTTATATAAAAAAATGATGATGAACATATGTAAAGTTGGGAGACACAGTGGTGCCGTGGTCAGCATTTCTACCTGGTAACACTGGGGGGCCTGTGTTCAATTCCAGACCGGGGGGACTATCTGTGTGGAGTTTGTATGTTCCCCTCATGGATTTCCTATGGGTGCTTTGGGTTCCTGCCATGGTCCAAAAACATACCTACTGGTAAGTTGATTGGCTTCCGGGAAAAACTGCCCTGGTGTTTGTGTCAGTTTTCCCAGTGATGGACTGGAATCCTGACCAGGGTGTATCCTGCCTTGTGCCCACTGCTTGCCAGAAAAGGCTCTGGCTCCCTTGCAAGCCTGAACTGGAAGAGGTGGTTAGAAAATGAATGGATGGATACATTTAGCTTTAATGAGACATGTAGGAAATATGACTAAGCCCATGAAAAGATTATATGCCTTCAAATCCCGTGGCATATATTCTAGGTATTATCTGAGTGATCATGAACTCATTTTGCTTTTTTGTATGGCCACACACATACATCCCTGTCCTTACTTTGCTTATAATTTAATACATACTTAAAGTTTTAAGTATGTATATACCTCTTTACTACAAGTATATATGCTGTATAAAACAGTACAGTACAGTATATCATGAGCTGGCATTACAGTATGTTCAAAGCATACTGAAATAACAGTAAAGGTTTACAGTATCACCTAGTACGACTTCTACACCAGCTTATAATGATGCATGCTGTAGGAAAATTTTAAATATGTTTTTTTATTACCTGATCCAGGTTAATAAAGCAACAGGATAAATGTACACATTAGATACAACAATCAAAATGGCAAATACAGAACACTGTATCTAATCTGACCAATCTTATGGGCACTCACAACACACCATGCACAGGAAAACAAAATCTAAAACAAGCCATTAAAGCTAAAAATACTAAATCTATCAAAGAACTATATTTACTTTTAGGTCTCCATTATACATGGAAACATGAAGAAAAGAAAACATCTTTTTTTAAACAAATTGATCTGAAAACTTTTTTTCTGATGCAATCTTGGGCCATTGATCAACACTAATCAGCTCCTAATCTGCATTCTTTTGCAGAAAAACAACAGTTTATCAAGTTTTGTCCTTTAACTTTCAAGTCCACCAATCAATACATATTGGCCTATCTGCAGCTGTGATGGGATATCGAGATGAGAAGGCCTGGGGACTGGTGTTCAATAATAACTGATAGCTGACAGAACTATTGGTCTGAGAGGTGATAAGGTAGACTAGGCTTATAAAGAGATTTTTGACAATGATCAATGCACCGCCCCAGTGAGCTTGTTAATCATTAGAAAGAATAAGGGCTTTCGTTAGATGCACAGAGCCATACTCTATTCAGGTTTGACTAAGCTTTTATTTTCCTTACTGACCCTTTCCTCTAACATAAGAGCCTTGAGGGGGGGGTAGATACAGCCTGCTCTGAGGTCTTTTCAAAATGAATCCAACTTTCTGATGCTAAGTTCACCCCTGCACTGAGCTTGAGTCTTAGGTTCATTCCAAAATTATTACTTGGTTTAATCAACGTTCCACAAACGTTTTAGAATATGCATTAATGTTTTAAATTGATGTTTAATAAAGTCTAGAAGTTCAAGCTGTATTGATACAGGATGTCTCCAAAATATAGCAGTGTGTTCTGCACCAGAGAGTAAATTGTGTTGCTGCTCCGAGATGACCTGTCAAAAGCACCTGCTACTAAATCACAAGCACCTGCTAATAAAGAAACCAGCTACGAGTTTACAGAAAGAGTATTCTTGAAGAAAACAAGAATTGAACACAGTCTGGTGTGTTGCTCCAGCATAAAACCTGGGCTTTAGTTTCCAAAGAAACAGATTGCCATGACATTAGCAATATTGTCTCCACATATCTTGGGCATTACCATCATTGTTTGGGTCCTAGGTTTCGCACAGAACCCATTAACACGGATCTTTGTTGCCAAGGGTTAGGAGCGAAATGTTCATGGGTCTGACGTGCCTCATCAAAGCCCTCCCACCAGCTCCAGGTGAGCCGTGGAGCAGAGATCGCTCATGCTGGGCTCCTGTCTGTTGGTTCTGGGAGGTGGGGAAGAGGTCATGGCCAAAATGTGCAGTGGGAAACTACACTCAGGAATCCATTACAGCCTGACGTGTGGACAGCGGTCAAGGAATGTAGCTTGTCAACCTTGTTAAAGTACAAAAAAAAAACAGTGATAAGAAAATGCAGATTTCGTTGAATTCACCAACAGTCTGAGAAACTACATTGGGGAATCACTGACAAATGCAAATGGGTCAGAGCCCTGCATTCTATTGTAATTAATGTTCTATTAATATTCACAGTATCACAAATAGACATGTACTGTATATTTATACTTTCATCACCGGCGTTTTGGCAAGTATGTTACCGTCTTATTCTGAATTCCAAAACTCCCATAAAAGTAGAAGTTTTAGATGAGCGAGAATCTAATCCTAACGTTGTCACTCGCTGTAGCTGACACTCCAGATTAACAAGGTATCGTCACTGATGTTATTGGCGTTCATTTACGTACACAAGCAGCTGAAGCAGATGTTCTCCTTGTAATAACAGTATCACCCATAGCATCACTGACTCAAGTACTAACGGGAACACGTCCTGTAGTTTTAATTCGGTTCTCTAAAAATGACTGCACTGGGTAGGGCCCGTTTTCTCTTTCAAATCACCTATTTCACTTGAGAGTCCCTTCCGAGAATCCAGCAGCGTTTTAGCCACGCTAAGGGGTTATTTTCCAGCGGCGCCTGAGCGATTTCGGTTCCCAGCCCGACCGCTGGCCGTGTGGTTTGGAAGCCGTGTTTCCTGCGCACAGGAGGCCGGGGCGGAGCGCGGACGCCGCGGTGTGGAACCGCTGTATGAAATCTGCGGGGGGGGGGGGCGTGACGTCACTCGCAAGGGGGCGGGGCGGGGGGCCGTGCCTGCAGCGCACATCAATTCCACCGTTTGAGGCGTCTTGGCTCCATTCAAGAACTACACGCTTGTAGTGCACCGGGGGTGTGGTGAAGCGGTAACAGCAGGAGCCACAATAATAATAATAATAATACCAGTGTAAACAGCAGGCTGCGCGGGCACTGTCCTCCGCTGGTTTTCCCGTCAAGAAGAACAATTAAGGGGCGGACCTACCGTGTGGACGGCAGCGAAGGCAGGAGCCCAGCAGCAGGGGAATAAGCCGTAAAAGTAAAAGCGAGCTTGTCCACAGGTACCGAACAGTATCAAAGTGCATGGACATGCGGATATTGGGGGGGAGCCGAGAGCGCTGCGTCTGAAATTTTATAGTTTCTGAGAAGAGCCGAGCACACCGAATAGCCATGTCCCGGAGGAAACAGAGCAAGCCCCGGCAGATCAAACGTAAGTTCCCACACTTTTCTAATACCAGGCAGCCTCCTGATCCGAGTCCGTGAAACGCCCCGGGATGTGGTCGCTGGGTTGGTCGGTGCCAGCAGGAGACAGGCTGGTTGGCCGTGTGCGCCTGTCTGAGCTGGGTGCCCCGTTTGCCTGCGCCCCCTCCGTGTCTCGCTGGGGAACAGGCGCGACTCCGTGCCGCCAGCTGTGCACTGTCGCACAGCTGTGCGCTGGATCCCTCGAGTACTGTACATGTCCCGGCGTTTGTGTGGGTTGGTAATAAGCGCTGCACGGCTGGTAGGAGCAGACCGTCGTCACTGGGAGGGGAGAGGACAGCGGTGTGTGTGAAAGCGAAGTGTGAACTCCTGAAACAAGTTTCAGCACACGAGGACGCCGAGCCGCCCGAGAGTAGACGGGGAAACGCATTTAGTTCAAAGAGAACAGGGGGAATAAAAGTGCCTGCTCCTGGCTATAGCTTGAGCTAGATCTATAGTAGACGAAGGGTGAGAACTAAGTTACCGTGCTACAGTGGGAGAGCTGTTTTCGTTTAGCGCGGGTGTGTGTGTGCTGAGCGAGTTATTAAAAGCCTGCCTGTTGCCTTCCAATATCACAGATGCAAAATTTTGATAATCTGGTTTGAGACTAAATGTAATAACATCTGAAATATATATTATTAGACTCTCAACTTCGGCTCGCAGGCACACGCGCACACACACACACGACTTTTAAGATAGGTCTTCACTACAGTCTCATTTCGAGATGTCTCTTGGCGATAGTTAAAAAGCGGTTTTTATTTAAGCAGTCAGTGGGGGTAAGATGTACATATCCTAACATTTGTAACGCTTTTTAAAATATGTATATATATATAAATGTTAGTGTTTGCACAGTTGATCTGCATCTCAAGTTTCCTTTTATTCTGTTTTGAAAACGTCACTGTTCTCTGAAAAAAAAAGACGATGTGAAAGAAAGATAAGCTCAGATCTGATCACAGCCCGGATAAAGATTAAAATTGGATCATTTTTATTTGTTTTCTGTCTGTGGCTGCTCCGAGGCTGGCGTTGCATTTTCCCTGCCTTTTTCAGTTCTGGTTCCAAGAGATGGGGCCTTCCGATAACGCAGAGAGCTGATTTCACTTAGCGATAGCGATTACAATTGGATCTTTTTCATTTATCCCTTTAACTCTGTAATGCTCGCTGACTGCGCTCTCACACGCCTTTTCACAGTTGGCTAGGTCTCTGTTTGACAAGTCCTTCCTGCCTAGAAAATGTGCGACGCTTTATCGCAGTGCTGTGATCTCACAGTTGATAAAATTAAAAATAAAATTAATTTGACTTTTTTTCTTTCTCTCTCTCTGAAAGGATTCAGCAGTGCTAAAAGCTTGGTATGCTTTGCTGCCAGTCCGTGTTTCAGTTCTGTTTCCAAAAATGATGCCTTGGTCTGATAAGTACAGTAGCAATATCTGGGAGGGTTGAGTCTGACAAGAACTGAAGAAAAATACATTTTCATGTAAGTCAACGTGAGGGGAGAAAGGTCTTGGCAAAGAAATGAATTTTCACATACGTTAACATTACAAATGAACAAGTTGTTCTTCAGAACAGTCGAGCAATAACAATTCTTTGGAAAGCTTGACTTTTCTCAAAGATGAAAAGATGAGCTGTAAAAATCCGCAAAGACGAAAGTTAAACTTTTTTTTAAAACCAAAAATGAACCGACCCCCCTCTTTAACAAAACATGATTTCTAGAGGGTTTATCAAAGAGCTTTGCTGGAAAAAAAATAGCTACAGGTTGAATTGCAGCTCATGTTCAGTGTCGCACTAATACAAGCTGGGTTTTTAACACGGATGCTCGCTGGTGCTACCTGCGGGGTGGTGGGGTTTAAGGAAATTTGAAGTTAAAGACTGAAAGTGTCTTGATACCTGAAGGAGCCGTCACAGCAGGGGGCACAGTCGCTAGAGGACATTGTTGGAATAAATTGCATGTAATTTGCCTTTTTTCAAAAAATGTTATTTTGTCTATTTAAAACAAAAGAAAACACAGAGAAGGTCAGTGTCTGATAATATTAGTGTTCCAGAGTTACAGGACATGTTAACAAAAGGGGCGTGAGCTGGGTGCTGAAAAATGCGTATTTGTATTCACTAGACGCCAAATACTAACCCGGGCAAGCTTCAAAAAACGTATATGACAGGGGAAGGAAGCTGCAGCGTTTAGTTTATTGTGGCGTTTCTTTGCCTGCCATTTTTCTTAGGTCCAGTCTTTTCACAGCCGGTCAAAGTTCATGCCAGTAGCACTTCAGTTAACAGCAGCTGGCTCTGTTGTTTGTGCAGGAAATCCAGCGATGGTATTGTATAGGCAGGGCCGAGTGAAATCGATGTGTCAGGCCTGATGGTACTGTACCTGTAATTCACAGTTGTGCGTTACTGACCTCTGCTGCTTCCTGTTCCTTTTGCAGGTATCCTGTGTGTCCAGTCTTGCTCTTTGTAATGTGTATTAACCTCACCTTAAACCTGAATGAGAGGCTGCCGCAGCTTTGCGTTCTTCTGCTGCCCTGTGTTTTCAGCTACACGATTTTTTTTTAAGTTGGATCTTTGTTCTGAAGCTGTTGTGATGCATTTGGCTTTTTGGACAAAATCCTGTTTGACTACATTTAGAGAATTAGAGGTTTGAGAAGCAGAATGAAGATAGTATCTGGTTGGTGGGTTAAATTGTAGGAACCTTGTCCTCCTGCTTTTGAACTGTGTGTGAGTTCCTTATTGATTAAAACAGCACTGAACAATATACTGTAGGCAGATTTTGTTTTACAAGCATCCTAGCATCAAATGTACAGGGGAATGTGAAGAAACAGAAGGGGGACAAATGGTATTTGACCACAGAACCAGGGTGTTGTGTTTCAGGAGGTCTAAAAACACACCAGGTGTCCAAAGATGATCTTCTGCTGTAAGAGTATCTAGCATTAAAACATTTTCTGCACTCCACTGCAGTTAAGTAGGCATTAGAACCTTATAAGTGTGCTAAATTAGCACACAAATTAGCACTGATATAAAAACAATCTGAAGACATCTTGCAGATCCATTGTCGAAGTTCTTTATTTTACTTACAATGTTAATTTTGCAGCATTTCCATACTCTTAAAAGACTGCTGTGGGCCTGTAACTAGGTGTCAGTCCATTCCCAAGTTCTATTTTTCCCTAGTATATATTTTTTAAGCACAAATAATAGAGTATATAGACCTGTAATCAATTTGCTAATTGCACTAGCCTAATTGAGCATTCAACACAAGTCATAATGCTTTAGCTAGCTGTGTTGCATTATGGATCATGATATTGACTGTTATCCTGAATTAGCAGATGGAAGCATTAGTCAGAAGACATATGTTTGTATGTGTGTATACACATGATTGTGCTTACTGAAATATGCCTCATTTACTTGAAGGAAAGATTGCAGTAGATGATATTTACCCCCTGAACTAATAATGAAATGCTTTTACATAAAAACCCCAAGCTTCCTGCTATGAGTTCTATTTTCTGTCAGTTAGATTTTGAAGCTAGATAAGAGGGGTGGTGATCACTCAGCAGATAGGTTTCTGAGGCTGATGGGAGAGATTAAAATGGAATGCGAATTTTTAATTGCAGAGGCCAGCGTTCTCATCTTTTGTCATTTTGGTTAGAATTGGCTTTGGCATATCTAGATAAGTTGAAGTAAAATAAAAAATAAAAAGTAGATAAGAGTAGAATAGGATGGCAACCCAGATAACGCAAAAAAAATGTCCAGACTTGAGAAACACAGTATACTTTTCTGCCTTGCCTTTGCAGTGCCTTCAGTTAGATCCATCACACTGATAAGTCTCGGAGCTGATTGAATAGAGATAGTGACAGCTTACCCTAGCAACAACTACCAAAAGAACAGAGGGTGAAAAAAAATCGAGCTTGGTGAATTTTTCTAGCCCACAACTCCCCCTTCACCAGCCTTGCTTTTAGCTGGGTTCAGGAATTTGGTCTAGCTGTCTGGTCCAAATAACATTATTTCCTTCTATCTTATTTTTTTTCCTGTCTATGTGCGTCTGCTTCGAAGTACTGACTTCAGCTTTTTCTGCTCTGTGTTTCTTTGTTTTTCTGTGAACTACAGATAGAAGAGAGGGCAGATTTATGTCCTGATAAAAAAACAGATGCGACTACAACTGAATATATATGTGTGTGTGTGTATAATAGTTGTCTGCGATTTTTGATTATACACACTTGATTGGGCCACAGTTTTAGGTTTGCTTCACGCACTGTGTGGTGGTTGCATAGTTTTGAAGATTGAGGATTTTTTTAATTTACAAATTTCATGAGAAAACAAGAAAAACCTCACGCAGCTGCTTTGCTTTGGCTGTGTTTTTTTTTCCTTCTTTGTTCTGCTTTTAGCTCGATGTGAACTTTTGATAAGCCCTCAGGCCTGATCGCAGCACAGATAATGATTGCCAACTCAGATAAGAGTTCTTATCTCACTCAAACAGACTGGAGAGGGACTCCACTACAATAACAAAGCGAAGAGAAACAGCAAACTAGTGCTTTGGCAATTTGTTCCACTGCTAATGTGATTAATGCTGTTGTATAATTAGATGATAGGTGTGAATGCATTTTACTCTATCACTCCCTCTTTTTCTTTACATGCATTGTACTACATTAATTTAATTAAAACTAATACCACGTATTACTTACTCTAGATTTCATGTCAGATACAGCTAAGATAGGGACTTTTTTCTTGATAATTATCTCAAGAGTTTTATAGTTCTTAAAAAAAAGCTTTGTGCATGCAGAAAAAAACAGCAGCGCAAGCAGCAGGCTTATTTTGCTGATAATGTACTGCGATATTAGATGGTGAGCGATAGTTCTAACATGTTTTTTTTCTCGATAAAGTACCATTTCTTCCTGTTCTTCTGATTTTTGTGTTTTTTTTCTTAAAGTTTTCATATTAATGTATCATTTGGCGGAAAACAAAGTATAAATCCTTCCATAAGGAAATGGAAGTGGGGTGTGGGCAGGCAAGGTAGTGGTGTGGGCTGGGAGGGGGGAGTGAATCGCAGATGAATTCAAAAAGGAAGAGTTATTTTGAAGAGAGGTTACAGAATTGCCTGCTCCACGTCTTGACTCAACCCAGAATAAAATTAACCCAGCAGTTCTAACTTAAGATAAATTGCTAAATTCACGCTAGTGAGACAGGTGGGTTAAGGAAATCGGGGAATTGAAGACCTCAGCAGAAACTCTAGTACTCTGAAGTAGCTGCCTCACAGATGATCTATAAAGGCCGGCTTGCATGTTTTCGAGCCTGATAAGAGTAGTTTTTAAAAATGTCTTTGGAACAACAACTAATCGAAATAAAATCAAGTAAATAAGATGATATTCTTTGAACTGCTCTTTTATGATTTCTGGGAGACAGATAACACTTCCATTAAATAGCAGTTTAAGCTGTTTCAGATTTTTAAAGCTTCTGGGCTCATGTATACAAGCCATCATGAGGTTCTGGTACCAGTTTCAAGTTTATTGCCTTACTTTAGGTATACTTACAGTAGATGCATGATGTGAAACTGTAATTGAATGCATTTTTAATTTAGTATGTATACATTTCTATTTCCTCATTATAGGAGCCTGGAGCTCCTGAAATGGATTAAACTGTTAAGCAATAGGTGCCTTTCCTGATATGTTTCACAGAGTATAAATATACCAAAATCCTGTGCTTGGTGAACATATCAGGTTATGAAGGCTGATGGGCTTCACTCTGGGCTTCTGCTATAGGGTTTGTTCCACTAGTATTCATGCTTTCCATCTGTAGATTTTTAAGAAACAGTAGAGGTTAATTTCACATAGTAAAGCAAAAAGAAGGAAGTCTTCATAGTTGAAACACTGTGCTTTTTTTTCCTTTTCACTTTTAAGCAAAACAGTAACCGCTGCTTGTTCCTTTGTAGCTCCCTTCTCAAGCTCTTATTTAAGAACTCACACCCTCCAATCCCACACTGGGCCTGACTCCCATACTTTGGGTGAACGTGACATTGCAAGACAATTCTAAGACCTTGTTCCACATGTATTGTAACCTTTGTTAGAATTAAGAAGTATATTTTAGTTTCTTTAAGGTAGAAAACCAACACCATTTTCATTTGTGATCTTGTTAGTTTTACAGCCCAGGCTAATGTTGTAACATTTGTAAGTAGTTTCTCACACTAATTTGAAACTGCAGCTGAAGACTGTTCATTTTTGCAGATGATAAGAAATCTGTTTTTTAAGCTGCTAATAAATGTGCAAATCCTAAATGCCATGAGGTAGGCAGCTATTTTATTTTAATCCTTTAACTCTGTTTTTCTTGGCTCTTGTTGCAATTTTTCAATATATGTTCTCTATTCCAAACAAATTAACTCCACAGGAAACATGCTTGTTGTCCTTAATATGATGTGTATTTTTCATTTTGGGACAAGCAGCATACAACTCAGTGGGCCTAAAAAAACAAATACAGTATCCTGCAAACCTGCAAAGGTCTCATCCCAGAAATATTAATTTGACTGACACTTGTAAGCAACTTAAACTTGCATCAATTTATACATCTGAACATTTCCCTAGAGTAATCTTAAGTGAAGTACTTTGCTCAAGGGTGCAACAGCAGTGCTTCCACTTCCCTGCTGATCGGGGGTACTTAGTGGACACCGTACATGTGAAACATGCCGGATTCCCACAACATCACACATCCCATTGAACTGTACCCGTTAGTCAATTAACCAGCTTATTTACCTGTCCTAATTGACGGTGAAGAGTAGTGCAGATGTGCTGATCCCATGCTATACTGTTTGTACTGTTATGAGCCTTTTAATAAATGAAGAGATGAAATGTTAGATTCACAGATTCACTAAACTACTAAACTGCATGGCCACATCTCAGCTGCAGACTCTTCTGTTGTTCTCATCTCCTTGTGTCTCTACCATGGTGTACCTGCCCTGTGGAATGAACAGGAAGAGCTTTGTCTGTCTTCCTTCTGATTCTTGACCCTGCTGTTTTGTTTGTGGGGTTGAACTGAGGAGAACTAGATGATGACAAGGCATGTCCACCCAGTCTGAATTCTCCCCCTTGGTGGTAGAAGCCGTTAGCTGGGATCAGTCCAAGTTGACAACTCTAGAAATTGGGAGTTTGTAATAATAAATTGTAATTAAGGCTAATATTGATTCCAAAAATGTAACCACTAATGTGGACAGTCTTAGCTGAATTTCACAGGTGTGAGACATTTATTACGATAGATGCTAAATATGGGGCAGGATGTGATTACTGGAAAAAGAAAACGTATCATTGATAGCAGTAGTTCTGAATATATTAAAACACAAGAAATGTAAAAAAGGACTGTAGTGCAGTAGGGCACATGAGTCACACAACCACAGGCGCTGTGTATAGCAGGACTGAACCTTTAATGGTGCTGATCTTAATGGTTCCAGAAATACATCTGCATTTCAGATATATGTTTCTATGTTTTGATAGCCAGGTGACAGAGCTTTATGTCAGTGTAACATATTTTATTTATTGTATTGTGTGTGATATAATGTGTACATTGCACTGCTAGTGAAAAGTGATTGTTGGATTAAATCAAATCTTCCTGTATTTAATTGTGCATAGACATTCATAATAGTTCAGCACTACAACTCAAGCAAGAAGTATTTTTCTCTGTTTTTCCATTATGAGTACCTTTAATGCTATAAATAGGTATTGAGCACTTGCAAGTGCATGATTTTTTCTATTTTTATTGCTTATTGCTATGTCATGATTTCTGATCCTGCTTCAGTGTGATGCAAGTCAGTGTGACACTATTAGCAACATCTTTTTGTGGAGAGCAGTGACCTTTGGAATCTTTTTATGTTCATATTTAACAGAAGGCCAAAGTACTGTATGTCCACTCTTAACTGTTTCTTCCTTGTCATGCTGCTTACATTTATGACAGAGTAGCCATGCTTTATGCTGTACATAGAGACATACTCTGAACTGTTCAGTTGCAGATCAGCTGGCAAAGCAAAACCAATTGCTCAAGTTGTTCCTTTCAGTAAGACACAACTGGATTGTAACTGGGTTTTGTGACAGTGTAGGTGTAGGTGTAGGTGAATAACAGTTGCTAAAGAGGATGGGTACTATATATGTGTTACATTGTGCACATCCTATTTAGTCAATTCTGCTCAAATCAGTTTCTAAGTTAATAAAAGTGTAAGCAGACAGACTACTACAAAGTCTGAAGTACTGAAACCCTCCCAGGTAACACGTAGGTAATTTAAAACATTAATTTCAAGTTGGAACATCTAGTGCTTTGCTCCTTCTGCAAGCACCTTTCCTATTGCTTTTGGACCCTGCTCTTAGAATGTCTAACTAGCAAGGCTCCTATTGACATTGCACTATAAACTCTGGTACCGATAAAACTTTGCTCTCAAAAAAAGGATGTTTTTTTTTCTCCTGAAAGCAATAGAGTAAAAAATCCCCTTGCTCATCTGTCATCACCTTTAGAGGTACCACCCACACCTTCCCAAGTTTCAATCACAGTTCCAAAAAACACAAACTGCCGCAGTAGAAGTCACATACTGTACACTGTACCTAAGTAGAAAGGCCCTGACTGGGACAGTAGAGCACTGATTTCTATAACTGGCAGAGGACTGTATGCAACCTTATTATAGGCTCCTACTTTTGATTCTGCTATCCTAAAGTTTTATTATTCCATTATAAACCTCAACATAACTGGGAAAAGACAGAAAGTGTCCACAGCAACACAGTAAGTCACAGACCCACCAAATCACTGATTAACAATCTGAACACACAATCAGAGAAAACTCCAAATCTTCAGATGGTGTAGCTGGCTCTATCCCTTGTACTTGTTTTTCAGTAAATTCAGTAAATACATTTTAATATCAGTGGAGGGACCAGGCCATGCCAGGGGGCAAACAAATACTACAAGTTGAAACTGAATTATCATCCTTCTACACTGTATTTTGAGGTTGCACATTGCTGGCAATAGCGTCTATACTGTTACCCTTTTCAAAAAACCCAGCTTTAACCTTTACGCAGCATATAATCTTTTCAGATTTAAGATACTGTATAAAAGCTAATGAAATGACTTCCCCAATATGTTTTTATTATAAAGATATGATCGAGTCCTCTATCCACCAGAAAGAATATTTACACAGAATTAAAAAGACTGCAGTTAATTTTGGTTATGATTTGTTTCGTTTTTTGGTCATGCCAGAAAGAGGGGTTTTTCTCTCCTTCTCTATACTGTCGCAGCACATGCAAAACATCCTGTGAATCACAGTGATTCAGTAATTATTTGTTTAGTGTCCAACAGCAAAAATCTTTAGGTTAGAGAGCTCATTGATCCTGCTAAATTTGAGGATGGTTCCATTTTTATGCTCGAGAATTTGAAGCCATTGAAGAAATGGGTTCCTGAGAAATAAGTCTTTTTATATTGGAAGCTGAACCACTGGAGTAGATCGATGAAATGGCAGATGAAAGTCGAGACACTCTTTGCAGTGGAAACTGTAAAACAAAGGCATGCAATTTCCAGAGCTTAAAAATGCCTAGCATCAAACCATTGTGTGCGGTTCTCTCTGCCTGGTCTGATGTGCACTGGGACTGCTTGTGCGGAATGACCGCTGTGTGTCACCCAGGTGGGAGCTGAACTTCTGTGGTTTCCTAACCTTTGGGATGAAAAGTGCTGTATAGACCATGCCTTTTCTTATTTATGTGCTTTTTTATACTTTTCTGCTGTATTTTAAGATCTTTTGCACAAAATAAAAGCCAAATATTTGAGCACTGCTGCGATAACCTGCACCTGTTTTGGTGTCATTGTTTCATATGTGGTTTACCTGCACATCAGCATCAATGGAGATATGTATGCACATCTATAAAAAGACATGCAGAGATGTTCATTTTCAACACTGTTTGTACAGAAGGTGTGTAACCAGAGCTTAATGTATTTTATAGTCCTTACAGTTATGCAAATAGACTTAATGCACGCAATAAGATTTAATCTGGAGGGAGTGATCAGGCAACTTCTTCTCAGTAGTGAGTCTGAGCAAGATTTTAATCATTTGTGATTCTCTCCCTGTGAGAGTGTCACTGTTGTTATCTGTCTGTGAAGAAAAAAAGGAAAAACATTTAATTTTTAGTTTTGAACTTTGAATACATATTAAAGCTTTGTAGCCAGATTATTGAGCTGTAGCCCCTTGTGGCACTTGCATACTGACGGATGTACATGACGTTTGTGCATCAATGCACATTTTCCTTGATTTTGATTTTGTATTAGGAGATCATGGTAGTAATTTGTAGGATATTAATTTCTGAATCACTTAGAATATTTTCTGTTCTTCCTGACTCACTATCTGTCAGGTTAAATAACTTTACCGTTATTTAGAGACTACAGAAACAAAAGCTGAAAGACAAACTAGATATTTAAATGTATACAGAACAGCTCAGAAATATTTGTTGCCTCACGACTCTGTCTGCTGCATCTCTGAACTCACAATCGTGCTTTTGAATTAAACGGTTGCCAAATGAATTCTATGTATAGACAGCACACTGAAATATAAAATGACTTGCGCAAGTAAAACCATCAAAGAGCCAAAGAGAACATAGGACCTGAGAGAACACGGAGATCTTAAACCTATCAGACCGAACGAGGAATAGATAACATTTCTTGAAAGTTGATACAGACTTGAAGAATACTGCTGATTTTGTTTAAGCAAAGACATAACCCATTTAGGCAGCAATGCTTAGCAGTCTCTTCATTCTGATGAGTGGGGAAAATGAATTTCAAAGTAAGGTTAAAGCTAGTGTTGTTTCATTGCAAACACCAGTTTCAGCAAACTGGCAGCTAATACCATTAATGTATTCCCTGTGTCTTAGGACTTTTGCTCAGAACTATACTACATCTCCAATGCACTTTTTATATCCATTTTTCATTTTTGAGCATGTCACTTTGAACAAGATTTTACACCATACCCTGAATGAAATCCACATAGCCTAAACCTTAGAAGGAGTGCTTTTTTATGTCCATTTTTAAAAGCAATAACCAGATCATAATTACTCCTGATGACATTTCCTCACTTTTTTTCCTCAAAAAACCTTTATCTCATGTGTCCTCACTTTCACTCTGTAGGGGGGTCTCATCCTCCTTGTCTTAAGCCCAGGAGGTGGGCTGTCAGTCAAGCAGGTAGAGCCAAATTTGCTATGACTACAAATATGAGCATTTTTCAGTACACTTAATTCTTGGGTGTTGTTATTCATCGTAAATTCTTTAAATGTTTGAACGTGTGAAGGCAATATCCTGTTATGTAGGGAAAATGGCAGTCGGAGCGCACTGATGCCAGATGGAGTACCGGGACGAAATGAAATAAGAGGATGAGTTTTTGAACACGCGTTAATCCGGGGCTTTGACAAGATGGTCAGGCAAAGGATGTCAGACTAGCTGTTCACACATGAAATGTGTAAGTTTTGACATGGTAAAAAAATGTTTCCTCTCTGCAACAGCTGGTGATGATCTCAGAGCCTACAACAGTGGCTGTGAATTTCAATAGTGGCTGCCATTACCCGCCTATCACTGAAGTGCGTCTCAGTTTCCACCCCGTCCAGCTGTCAGACAGGATACTAGCCAGTGGTGGTAGGAACTGGACTGTTACTGTAACTCAACTGACGGAGAAGATAAGGAAAGAAGGAAAAGGTGTCACCAGGCAACTGTTGGATGTTTCAAGGACAAGCAAAGGAAATACTTCATTAGGTAAACATTAAATACATTGCTGAAATGTCCTGATGGAAATCTGGGTGAACAAATCAGAAATCTCAATCCAAAATGCTGCAGAAAAGGTTTTGTGGGTACTTTCCGAATGTAACTGCAGGACAGAAATATTATATACAGTTCATGTACACAATGAGAAGTAGTTTTAAAAAAAAATACTTCTAGATTTTCATTATAGTTTCCTTATAAATGTACTTTATCACATTTAGCCAATATTTGATGCCACAGGAGCTATGAAATATATACTGTAGACCATGTATACTTGTTTTTTTCTAAATGATGGCTGTAGATCTTATTTATAGCTGCCTGTGCAGTAAGTGTCTGGATTTTTTTTACCATTTGCTGGATGTTATAATAAGTCTTGATTGTGGGGTGGGAAGGCATTTGGGCTGAGAGCCAGTCAGACTGCAAGGAACACAGGACAACAATAATGTTATTACAAGTCTTTACTGCTGGGTGGTGTAGGCGATAAGAAAGCGATTGGTACTACTGTGTTCAGCCTTTCTCGGGTGTAAATTCCTCTGCAAACATCACGGTTGAGCTTATTTATGACATGCAGGCCGATGGGAGCTGTGCGATGCTGGAGGGCAGCCCTCCTTGCCATGCTTCCGATATCAGCCCGAGTGCTTTTTCCAAACTGCACTTCCACAGTGGTTTATTAACCCGAGAAGACGGACTTTGTAAATGTGCAGTGAAGTCTCTCAAGAACATAGGAAGAATTGTGAACAAGAGGAGGCCATGTGACCCATCTATCTCCTTTGACATTTAGTAGATCAAATGATTTTGTCCCACCATTTCTTGAAAGGAAACAATGAATCAGCTTCAGCAACATGCCTGGGTAGCATGTTCCATGCTCCCACTATCCTTTGTGTAAAGATATACTTTCTTCTCTTCGCTGATGGGGAATAGTGCTTTACATAAACTACTGTATGTGTGGGACACACTGCTGCCTTGGCCCTCCTTGTGTGCAGTAGCTTGGTTAGTTTTAACTCCGCACTCGGATAACTTGAGTTGGATGATGTTTTATGTTTTTTGCAGATTTGAAGCATTGAGTTGAGCAAGGTAACATAATTCTCAGATTGCATACATTTGATCCTTTTGTGTTTCTATAACCTCAACTGTATTAATTTAAAATAGATAGCCAGTATTTTTAACATCTGTTGATTTTAAGGTCAGTCTTAAGTTTATTCCAAGCAAGGTAAGCTTGAGGTACTTCTAAACGGATACTGTAAAAGTAATAAATTAGAGCTATTTGGCTCATCTAAACTAGTATTTTATTAATCCAAGGGTATCATCCATTTTACCCACCAAAATGGCTCATTGATACCTAACAGGTACCAGAGTCCAATAACCTTTTGTGTTAAAAAGTGCCTCCTGGTATCAGATTTAAATGGACTACCACATGGTTTCCATTAGTGTCCCTTCATAAGACTAAAAAGATTCAGCTACTTTATGTCTGTCAGTATAGCACATTTCTTTAAGTCTCAGAATGTATCTAATTGCTGCTCTTTGGGTAGTTTCCAGAGCAATAATATATTTTTATTGCAATGCACTGATAATAATTATACGCAGTACTGTAAAATAATTCTTAGTAGTGCATTGTACGATTTAACATTACATCCTTTGATTTATATTTGACTCTCTTAATTATACTGTATATCCTAACTTTCAGTTCACTTTTTTATTGCTTCCTCACAAGATAGCTAAAGGTATCCCTGAACACCTCTTTCATAAGTACCTTCTTCACATTTCCCTTTTGTATCTATAGCATGTCTACTACCTGTGTGTAGTACTCTTGTCTTCATAAAATGTCATTTTCCAGGTGTTTGCTCAGTCTTGTGTTCTGTCTGAATTATCTGAATAGTTATATTCACTTCTGTTCTATTTGAATTTCCTTTGCTGCTTCTTTAGTGTTACCAAATTATAAGGAGTATAATTTGGATATGGGTAAAAGTCTGAAGCATTGAGAGTTTAGTTTCTTTTCCAGTTGAGCCAAAACCACTTCAATGTCTGTTGTATGCCTCATCCAGAAATCCACAGCAAGCAAAAGTATTCTTGCCTTCTTCCCAGAGAAGTGATAAAAATAGCCAGTATGATGAACAAAAAGGCTGAGAAGAGATATGTGGAAGCCTTTGGGGACTCCACCTTTAACTGCGTCGATGATGGTTCTTACTCTCTCCAGCATGGTACATTTCCCCGGTGGGTTTCTCGACTTCAGCGGGAGCTGGGTGGAACACTTCATTCCCTCTCTCCCTCTCTGTCCTTTTATTTTTCTCCTAGACTTTGGAGGAAATGGAGATGCTTTGTGTTTAACAGTATCTGGCAGGCTGGTTTGCTTTGTACTTGGAGGATGATGATGTAAGGGCGCTCATTAGATGATAAGCTACAGTACATGTTGGCCTGTGGTTGAGGATGGTTGCAGAAGTTCCTCGAGGACAGAAAAGTAGTGGAGGTACACTTAGTGTTTGCTTCTGGTGGAACGCTGATCAGTGTGCTTAGCTGAAGAGGAACAGCTTTTCTCATTTATAAACTTTTAAGAATACATAATATTGCTGGAAAATGACAGATTGTCAAATCTGCCTCTTACAGCGCAGTGTTTAGTTTCATGTGACACCACCAAGGGTGTCACCACTGAGCGATGTTCGGAGAAAGCTCAGGGCCACTTCTGCTCTGGCCTGCATTGGCAGAGGCGGCGCACCAGAGCAGTCCTTCCAGAATAGCCTTCAAGATAGTGAGAACAGTGTAACTTTTGCTTTGTCAATATTAGTCACCCTTTTACTGGATCACAGGCGTTTTGCTGAATTATGCAAGTTTCTTGATAATACTGCTTCACCTGTGTCACTACCAGAATCATACATGGTTTTTCCTAACTGTCCAGTCACAATTGAACCAACATGAGACACCCGTTTTAAAGGCAAAAAGGCAGAGTTTATTACTGTTTCAGATCGCTGCCTCTGCAGTAATTCCCACATACTTACGCCCATTGGTATTTTTGAACTTTGTTTCGTGCAGAGAGGGACCAATCAATATATACTGTCATATTTTGAAGATTGCAAGCTTGATGTTTGTGGCACCTTTTATTTTATGGTTGCTCATTTTAAAATTGGAAAGCACAACATGAAAGCTTGCGGGTGGGCTTCAAATTCACATCGAGAGGAAAATGTTTTTTGGGTTGCAGATCTGTGAGTGATGAAATGATTTGTTTGTTGCAAGCTGATCAAGTAGTAGTGACACTCTCGGAGTTAAAAGATCACTCTCCCGATTAAGCTACACACAGTAATGCAATACTGTGTCAGTCGCATTATATTGAATTTTAGAAAAAAACAGCAATAAAACATTAAAACATCCGTTTTATTTG
Organism: Atractosteus spatula; assembly: GCF_055471065.1. Classification (NCBI taxonomy): domain Eukaryota; kingdom Metazoa; phylum Chordata; class Actinopteri; order Semionotiformes; family Lepisosteidae; genus Atractosteus; species Atractosteus spatula. The sequence goes on along the minus strand of NC_142726.1, from coordinate 4,289,475 downwards.
ATATCTGCACATTTATACTATATATGCATTAAACTGCATTGCATAAACATACCTTGCGTAAACACAAGTTACAGAGATTTATCTTGAAACGGTTATCTAGTGGTTCAGAAATCATAGACCCTAACCACACATTATCCAATCAGTTGTATAAATAATGAAAAACTAACGGTTTTATTTCCAGGTAAAGGCCATTCTGTGAGGAAGCTGGTCGGTTTCACCATAGACAAGGCTAGACACTGCGATCACTTCCAAGTACGGTAGTTCCTCAGGCGTGTAAGAAAATGAACTAAAAGATGCCGCACTTTGCAACATCTAGTGTCTGTGATTTAATAATTAATCAGTGAAGCACCGAGTTTCAATGTTTTAAACATTAATTTATTTGCAAATAGACACATAGAAATTAAATGCTACCATAATAAGGTAGGTGTTCTATAATGGAAGTAAAGAAGTGGTTACTTTAATAGTTCTGGTTTTAGACAAATTCCCTTGATTATGCTTTGCTTTACCATGATTCTATTATGCTTTTAATTTGCCGTACTGCGGTAACATATAATGATGCCATTATTTAAGAAAGATCTAATGTCACACAGCTCTTAAAGTTGGGATCTTGTCATAGAACTGTGTTGTGAACTACTGTACATTAAAAGCGTAACAAAATGAAGGAAAGCAGATTGTAAGCGAGATGAGTTTGGGTAGCAATGTGCAGGAAACTGTTCAAGTGAAACACTGCAGCTGAAGTTTCATGAGGGGGCGTGTCCCGAGCGAGCTTTAAAGGGGCACTGACCTTGGCCACCTCTGTGAGGTGCTGGAGAAGGGGATGCTCTGCTAATTGGCTTTGCAGCCCCTGCAGCGACTTGTTCGTGACTAAAGTGTGACGCTGTGGGGACTTCACTTTATTTTTATTATTTTCACCAGTGTGCCTCTCTTGTCTGCCCCCTCGCTGACAGCTTGTAACACTATCTTGATAAGTGGCCAAATATGACTTGGCTACTTGGTGCTCAGGGGTGTTCAGTCATAGAAACGCCACCACTTTTAAACTGAAACTGAAACTCTTTTGAGCACTACCAGATCTGTTACCGAATATGGATTTTTATTTTTGTAGGTGCTATAGCTAGTTGTTTTGTCTCCTGTAGCTCAAATAAAGTTTTAGACTACAAATAATCTTCCAAATCTCCATGCTTTCCATTATGTTTTATTAGCTTGATAAACCTGTCTATCAGGTAGATGTGTTAACATTCAAATGGTAGGGATTAGACTTGCAATATGAAGGGAAAAGAGCCTAACAACAGTTATTACCTTTCCATCGAAACCTGGCATACTGAAAGCCAAAATCTTGATTTAATGGCCTGAAGGCCTACAGTATGGGATATTCAAAAGGAATAGGTTGCAGACTGAAAAGTTAACTGTGATATAATCCCACTAAATAAGTTTGAACCAATTACTCTTCTTATATTACTATAGGATGTAGACTAGTTTATATGTAACACTGAAGATTATTTTAAATGTAGCTTTTCATTTTGCCATAAATACGTTCCAATTAACAACACCCCTGTATTGTTTATGTAGTGGGTCTCTAAAGGATTTAGTGAAAAATACTGACATTGTACGCTCATTTTTATGGCATGACCATATTGTTAGCAAAACAGGTCCCTGCTAGTTTTCCTCACAGGACACATATACAGTAGTTGTACTTGCTTCACTAAACTGCCATGTCGAGGGTATTAGGGAGCCTTATTTGAGAAGTGCACAGCACTACAGATTAGATTATTTTTCGGTCCTGAATCTGTATTTCCTGCTGTTCCTCTGTTCTTATTCTGCGTTTTGGATTTTACGTAATCATTGACATTGATATAGTAGGTGCCAAAGACCTTGACCTAATTTGAAAAAAAACAAACAAGTCTCATCCAAACAAAAGACTTCAGCTTTCTTCACATTTTTGTAAAGGACTTACTTTTGTCTTTCTGTCCACTTGGTCTGCTCCGCTCTCTTTACACTGTAGCATCAGCCTTTTTAAAGGCTATGCCTAGTTATCAACTTTTTGGAAAGAGGGAATTCTGAAGTATTGTGTTGTTTTAAAATTACCACTCTTGATTTGAATTCAGCTTTTTTTAATCCATATCCAAGCTTTTGAATGCTTGCATTTATGAATTCCTCATCACTTCATGTTCCCAAAGATTGTATATTTGTTTTTGATTTACTAAAAGATGTGATGTAAAATTAGCTATGAGTCCTTTATCAAGCTTCTGCTTTTATTGTGCATTTTCTTAAATTCTGAAGTGCACATACACATACAACAATAAGCACACAATTATGAAATGAAAAGGCAATGTGTACTTTATGGGTTATAGAAACAATTTAACAAGCTGCAGAGTATATTTGTATTTCTTTGCCAAACGCAGACATTGTAGTGGAAAACCAACAAAAACAAATGGGCATCTAGATAAACACAGGTGGAGGAAATTTCACACAGCTGTGTAGAGTTAAATGAAAACTAAAACAGGGTATCAATATGAAGCCAGGCTGTAACAAAAGCAGACAATCCGTCAATAATTATAAACTAAATCCCACAGAGAAGATACAGTATTTATGTGGACACCACAATTTTGTGGCTTATGCTTCATGTACAACAGAACACCATTGACCTTTAAGGGAAGTTTCTGACTTAAAGGTGTTCATTCATAATCTCATAGATGGGAGCTTCACACCACTGACTCCACAGTCAAGCTCAAACACCAAATGTCTGAACCTTCAGTTCCTCTCGTGCTGAGTGGGTTTACTATTGCAACAATTGACCCGTCCCACCATAATTATTTAATGTACAGTTTTGGATAGTATTGCAGTTTCATGTAGTTCCAGTTTTAAAAAATAGGGGCAACAGTTGTTTCAATATACATAAGAGATTGTCACTTTTCAATACTGTTTGGTAGTGGACATTTTAATATTAATTTTAGCCAAAAATGGCCAAACTAGTATGCTCTGCTTTTATATTTCACTAATTACTGTTGTGTTACTAAGGTAATAATGACAGGATTACACAAAATGGTTTATGGTATCTTGTTATAGTTGTAAGTAGTATTTTTGATTTCCTGAGCCTAGACATTTTGAGACATGGAGTTGGAGGGCTAGCCTGTACCAGAAATCAACTACAAGCATCATAAATTCACAAATTCCTATTGGCTTTTAAAAAAATGTTTGTGCTCCCCTGTAGTTCAGACACTATTCACCAAATTCTACCGTACTGTACACTTAAAAGCATTTTGTTTCTCTCTTTGTATGGGGTTTGACCTTAGACATTCTAGCAGAGGAATTTATATTTAATTTTCATTCTGCGGCCCTCTTTAATCCTTTAATACAGTATTTGCCTCTGCCTTTCTCTTCAGCTTCTCTGCGTAGCCTGGCTCCTTTGTCCATTAACAATACTCCCAGTTACGGACTTGGCTCCCTCTCTCCGTCTCTCGCAGGCCTGGCCTCTCATCCAGGTCTTTGCCGTATGATAATGTGGAAAGTTGAACTGGCCCCATTACTGCACAGTGATGGCTGAATTGATAAGGGCTCGATAATGGAGCCGATAGCAGTGAGTGAGCGCCCAATAACCAGGCCGCTGTCCCTATTATCATTCTTCTCCACCGATCAGCTCCAAGCGCACTATCTCTTCTCCATTTCCACTCCTCCAAGAGATAAGAATGGAAATACTGACTTCATAGCTGACTGATTAAAGTGTCTGCCTTTCTTGATAATACACAGATAAATTGTTTTATTTTTTCTAAGGGAGGGAGTGATAGAGGGAGAAAAACTCTCCTGTTTTAATTTTTCTCCCCCCCCCCACTGCATTGACCGGAGCTTTGTAATTGTTTTAATGAGCTTGGGGTGGTTAGGTGAATGTCGAGCACAGGATGCCAAACCCACAGGAAGACTAGCCTGCCCAGGTAGCCTTAGCCTGATATTCAGTTCTGCTGAGCTGAAGTTTTCATTTTCTTTTTGGCACGTAAGTAGTGGTTGGCTGAAGTTTGTCAAGAACAGGGCTACTGCAGTCCCTCCCAATGCAATGCATCGATGTAAACAGCAACTTAATTAAATTGATCCTTCATATTATTAGTTATAGTTAGTTAAGGAGTTACTGATTGTTACACGAGTCTATGATGGAGTGGAGGGGCCATAGGCAGAGTGGTGCTGTTGTAGAAGGATTTGGCCATTAAGCTGGTAACCATCATGACATCTTTAGAGTGCAGCAGATGTAAGTGGTATGCTTTCTTTTGTTCTCCCTCAGCTTAGCCTGAATTTTCATGTCTGGAATGACTGCAGAAAAAAAAACATTTGTGATATTGGGTTCAGTGAAAGTGGGCTTGGAGATCTATCATACTAAACAGCGAACTGCTTCAGAAAAGCACAGTGAATTAAACAGCCTCATGTGGTATTTGCTTGCACCTCTAGATTGTGGTCAAAATATCTTGAATTAGTACTCATCAGTATAGCCTCTGGCATCCTGCAGTAGATTAATCTAAAGCGTGTTCCCTAACGAATGATACTGAAAGTTACGGGCATTTCCATCTGCAATTTTATCTGTTATCTTGCCGATGGATTGTGAAGACATTCTGCTGATGAAACTACAGTATGTAAATAATATGGTCAATTCTGAGTTTAGTGATTTGTGAGCCACAGGCTTCCCTAACCTCTTATCCTTTCAGTCCCCTTTTGTTGTGTGTGTTTTTTATACGTTTGCAAATGTGACATTCCCCTTAGTTTCCTTTTCCCTGAACAAGTGTAGCCCTTCATTCGTACATCTGATGTACTGTAAGCTGCCCATGTCTTCAATGATATATATATATATGAGCATACTGTGTGTTGTGTATACTTCAGGTGAGTGGTGGAGATGGTACAGTTATTGATCATGATCACTGGCTGGATACAAATAAGTAAGATTTCTCAGGGCATATCAAATTTAATGTTATTTATACTTGGTAAAAAGGCAGGCAATTGAGTATACTGTACAAGAAAAAATATGAATACCAATGTTTATCTTCTTTTCATGGTCATATTGGTTTAAAGACAATTCACAGATGTTTGTTTTTGTAGTGTCTTGAGTTTCTACCTGCCATTACTGTGAAACACCAAGTGCTCTCTATAACAGAAGCTTCACAGCTTAAGCGGTTGTGTGTTGTGTGTGCTTGTGACTGTTGCATGTACCGTGTATGCAAGTGAATACTTTGTAATTCTTCTGTGTCTATGCATTTGTTTTTCTGATTTTTTAACCCATAACCTTCCAGTTTTGAGCCCAGAGCCCTAACCACTAACCATTGGCATTCTATTTACATACAAAAACATAATTTTTGTTTAAAAAGTTGTAGTCACTTTTTAGAGCATAATTGTGGGTATAATGGAATAATGCCACCTTCTAATCAAAGTCTTAAGTTTCTGTTGATCATTTTTGTCTTTTGTCACAGTCCAGATCCCACAGTGCTCCATGATTTAAGCCCCATCTGAACTAGCCTCTCTGTATGCATGATGCTTTGTGTTTCAGTTCCAGTAAGTGACTCTTGTTCTGAAAGAAATGCAAAGCAAATAAGATTGAAAGGACATGTCAGACGTGAAAAAATATTGCGGTTATTAAACCGTGTCTCAGTAGTCTGACCAAATAAAGAACTACCAAACCAATTTTAGTAAAGAACGGAATATCTCTTTTTTAAAAAAATGAAAGACATTTATAGAAATTTAGAACTGTCTACTTATTTTAATTGTCCTTTCAAAGGAGGGAAGTGAGTTATTGTTTTTCTTTGACCTTCTTTTTCCTGTGAATTCACTCATGTTCAAAATGCAAACTATTTATGCAGGAAACTTGCAGGCCTCTACGATTTCTGGCCACAGAGCATAGACCATATATTTCAAATCCCAGATGATCAAATTTGTGTCCTAGTTTTCTTTTACTACCAGAATCAAAAACAGGAATCTTTGGGAAGGCACCTCCCTCCTTCGTGGTTTCTGAAGTTGAAGGACTTTGTCAAGTGCTAAAAGGTGTTTGTCAGGATGTCATTTTTCCCCTGCTCGAATGTACAGTACGAGTTCAGAAAATTGTTATAAAGCTGTTGTTTTCAGAATCCTTCAGGTGAATGCCCATTTTTTTAAACTCTCCTTCAACCCGTTACAAAGCCGTTAGAGAGTAGTGAATTATTCACATTAATAGGCTGCTAAAAGCTGTACATAAGGTTAATTTGATACCAAACTGTGGACTTCATTTTAAGAGCAGTAGTGCTTTCCAGTTGGTCTGCAAAAAAACGGAGAGCAAAAAAAAACGAAACTGATAAAAAGCCGTGATAAGGGAGCGACTGTTTTGTGTAGGAGTTTATATCAATGTTATCTATCTCTTTTTTTTCACTCTCCAAGCTGTTCTGTTGTTTTTTGTCCTTATCTTGCTCCACCAAAATGCCAGGAACAAAAAAAAAATGAAAAAAGAAATTACTGCACAGATTATTCATGGGCTATTGATAAAATGTTAACATGAAATTAAAAAAAATGTATACATAGCCATATATTTCCACCTTTTTATTATTTTCCTGTGAATGAGGCTGTCATGAATTCAGGATTAATTGCTTCTCCCTCCTCTACACTGACTGGGATGGATTGAGTCCCATGGTGTTACATCTTAACCCCTTCCCCTCTTCAGACAAAACAGACCTTGCACTCTGTGTTCATGCGGAGCCTGCTGTTAGGTTGCTGGTGGTTTCAGGTTGTTACCAAAATAAAATGTGGCTCACGTTGCTATAGAAAGCTGAGCCCAGCAGTCATGACGTCACCAAGGCCACCTTTGGATGCTGTCGCTAAGGTGCGGCTACAAATGTGACACAGCTCTGTGCAACAGACCCTGGCTTCTCCGTCCACGAGTCTTTGAGTAAAACTCTCCTTCAGCAGGGTGTTTCTTCATCCAGAACATACGTCATAGTTGCTACTGGACACTTAATGAAAAGATTCCAGACCTGGCTACTGGCTTTAATAACTGTTCATTCTCATGATAGCCAGTTCTTCACATCTGTAGTTTTGGTTTATGTTGAAAAACAATAATAGTGTGGTGTCGATCAATTGTGGTACCATGTTAAGGGTGTTTGTTCTGGAAACTGACATTTTTCTGTATTTCTTTTGTTGCGTGAACAGTGCAATGGCTTACATTTGCTCCCAGAACCCCAGATTTTCTATGAATTTAGCCACATCTTTCTGGAAGCATTTGTAGTGCTCCAGATTTTGAACAAAGATAGCGTTTTACAGATGTACCCCCCTCATCTTTCATACAAAATCATTGACTAAGAAAAAAGCACTACATCTATATTCATGGGAGATGCATTCCTACACTATCATTGGATAACAAAAAATTGTGTATACTGGGAAAAAGCTCTCTTATACCATATATATACATCATAGATATACCTAACATCATTGAAATCAACACAAGTAAGTGACAAAATTTGACAGAACATAATTACAGTACTACACGGTTCTCCATTATATAAAAATAAGTGCAAAGAATGTACCTTCACAGTTATTGGGTGCAATAATCTTTAAGAAGATGTCATGAATTTTCAGAGAGATCTGATGGATAACATGCATGCAGAATTTATACCGAGCCGCAGAAATGGTCTGAGAAACCTCTGAGAATGATCTAGCAGGTTCAAGAACGCCTTTCAGGGCAGGCTTGGCCAAGCAAATTTGCAAAACCGCAAATGAGGAGGATGGGGTGTGCAGTGTTCTCTTGTGTGAAGGTGTAACAGATCTCCTTCAGTGATCTCCTGGACACTCAATACATTTGGATTCCTGTGTGATAGGAGTCTGGCCTCCCAGCCTAGCAGAATTCTCCACTGTTTGAAGGAGACGCTATATGACTTGGGTCAAGGAGTGTGTCCAATAAATGTCACTTGTCTCACACAGTAAGGGCAGTGGTGCACACCACTCAGGCAATTTACTGTTGTGAGATTTGACTTTGTGTGTTTGCAGATGATTGATCAACAAATACAATTGCTTTACCTGAAAAAGAGCAGGGTTACTTTGTACTGAAAGTATAATGAAATAAGCTGTGAAAAAGACATACTAACGTTTGTGACAGAAGTGTAGGTGATGGAAGATGACAAAAGTGAAGTTCTTTTCGTTCATTCAGGATTATGCTCATTATGCTCACTCTCACTACCTCTGGTAATGTACTATACTTAATCATGAAGTCATTTTTCCCTTTTCGTCTACCAGATAATTGGTCTGTTTGTCTAACTTTGGAATACTGTCGGTCTCTTCTGAAAAATGTCATGCTCAGTAGCTACTCAGCTCTGTATTAAATGAATTTTTAGACCATCCTTTTGTATAGCTCGGTAAGGTCCTTTTGAATTTGGTGACTGAGATGGCCACCTGCCTTATATTTCATAGGTATCAGTTGACCTCGTCTGTTAAACATTTTATGTTTCACCACCTATGCTGCCTCACGCATGAAAGAAAATGTTTTTGCCCTTTTGGTGTAGAAGAATCCTTTTCAACTTTTGATGTATTTATTTCTCTGTGAAAACGGTGAATTCCTGCTGGAGATGGTCTCATTCTCAGCACTGCCTGAGTGTTAGGAGCCAGACTCTGGGTATACTCGTTCACTCACTGTATCACGCAGATGCACAGATTAGATAATAAAATATACGCAGAACAAGCGAATGCACTGGGACAGATGTAGAAGCCATCGTGGGGCGTCGTAACCCTGAGAAGGACTGAAATTTGTAATCTGCTGCAGTGTATTCCCACTTTCTCCCACCCATTGTCTCCATGTAAATGAGGTCACGGGGGGATTTGAAGCGACACAAGCGCTTCAGAAAAATGTGCTTTTATTTGAAGAAAAATGCAGGCATCTAAAGACATAAGCAGCTTTTAACCTTCATACCCCCTAACAAGTCCTCTATTTTTCTTTTTTTTTTTTCCATTTGAGTTCTCCGGCACTTTTTTTTTCTTTGAAAATGTGAAACCCAAGTGGGCCCTCTACTGTAATCCCCCTGATTAACTTCATTTTTTTTCTCTTCTGTTGCTCATTCTGTTTTCCTGTCCTCTCCTATTTGTATTATATTCCCTTTCTGTCTGTCTCTCTGATGTGAAGTCAGTATAAGTATTAGTATTAGTAGCTGTGTCCCCTGAAGTAAAACAATCTCCTGTAATCTATCAGCGTTTTATCAACCCTATCTGAGAGTTGAGAATGCCTGGGCCCTTTCGATGGCGCCATGCTTGGGAGCTGATAAAGTTTCAGAGTTCAGCGGTGATGAATGTTAAGTAACTACACCCTTGTTAGATAGGATATGGACTTGGCAGGAGGATCAGGAGTTTGTTTGAAACCAATCTTCCAGCTATCGGCCTGAGTCTTGTTTTTTCAGACTTTCTCACCCTCTCTTTTCTCTCTCTCCTTGACAATAACGAACTTGGCTTTCTCCAAAACACAATGGCAGTGTGGCAGAACACAAGCTCGCTTGACAAAAAAACTTTTTACATTTTTTTCTTCCCCCACATAACGTTTTGTAAATGTGTATATGAGTTTTCTTTCTGTGGCTGTTTTTCTTCACACTTTGTTTTTTACAACCCTACACAATTTATCTTTGGGGGACTTATACAACTATAAATGCACTTATTAAAAAAAAATATTTTACTGAAGATCTTCCAGTTGTGTTGTTTAGGTTAAGTTCTTTTTCTGTTAAACCCAGTAAACGTTCAACCCCAATATCCTTTCTTCCATGTGTTATTATATTATGTATGTATTTCAGATCATCAAAAGAATTACCAAAGAGAAGATTACTTAGGACTGTAATGATTGTAAAAGATTCAGGAACACATGAAAGGAAAAAAAAACATTAAATGCAATGAAATGCTTGTGTAGATTGAGTTGTAATTCAGTCTTTATTTAATAGAATCAGATTTATATCCTGTATCCTGTGGCCAAGGGTTTCTGTTCACATCAAATACTATTTTGAGTAAAAGAATCATTTGTCAATAATTGCCGTGTCAGCCTTGTAGACATTTGATAATGCTGAAGTTATTCAGTCTTCCTATGGATATTTAAATGAATCCACTGCTGTACTGCAGCAGATTGTAGCTCTCGATATCTTTATTAAACTCCTCAGAAGCATTTTAGCTGAATTCACACAAAGCGAAATAATGAATGGAAACTGGAATATAAACTGTTAGTGAACTGATCTGGACTTCTTCTGGGGGAGGAAAAAAATTATCCCAGTTTTGCTCTTTGTGTTGCTTTCCCTGTTATCTTTGCTGTTAATTCACTTACTAAAGCAATAGTTACTACTAACAGCACTTTAAATGTAGTGTATGAACAGGAGCCTACATACTGGTGTTAATCTTCAAGTTAACGCAGAGCAATTTTAAATTGCATGTTAAAACATACTATGGCAAATACGATCAGATTTGTACTTAAAACGGCCTTATTATTGTCTTTAAAATGACATGCAGCAGATGTCTGTGCTTTAAGGGAAGTTGTCAATTGTATTGGAGTCAAAGATAGTGTTACAATTTGGTGAGAAATTCTATTATTTGGGTTGCAAACAGATGCACACAGATCACAGCAGAGTACACCTGGTAGCTTCTGAGAAAACCTGGTGGCTAGAGTGGAAATAGACATCACGTACAAAATCTGCGGTATCCAGAATAAGTCCTAAAACGCACTACACTGGTGATATAATATTTAATAATAAAGACAAGAGATATCTTTCTATATCTATGCAAATGTTAATAATTATACAGCTAGAACTATTGTGTTAAGTTGATTTTGATATTGTTAAATCTTTGTTGGGGGAAAATCTATTCAGTTTCAGTCAAAAACACAGAAAAAATATTTGTGGAAAAAAGATTTCAGAATGAGTTGTTTTTTTTCTGTGATGATATATGATATACCAGATATATATATGATATACCAGAAGTAAAAAAGAAAGGTCAGGCATAATATGGGAGGTTGTCTCAGAGGCGTATCCTTAGAAAAGTGTTTAAGTGATTTTGTTTAATGTTTGCGAATTGTTTAGAATTGAATAGCTCCCAGTATTGTGTCACAGAGGGGGCAGAACCAGTGCAGTAAAAATTGTAAAGTTTTGCATGTGGTGAAGTGCTTTTGTAGATTTGATTAGAATTTGGGCCATATTTAATAGAAACAGATTTACAGTAAAAGAGTATCCTGTGGTGTCGGGGCTCTTCATATTCAATACAATTTTTAGCAAAAGGATCTTTTGGCAATAATTGTCGGACTTGTAGGCATTATATAATGCTGAAGTTAATCAGTCTTCCTCTGGATATTTAAGTGAATCTGCTGCTGTATTGCAGCCGGTCCTATTTAAGAGCAAGATTGAAAACTGGAAGTTTTGTACATTTTATAAAATGTCTAAAGCAGCCGAGGTCTCTCCCAAGCGATGCGGGTGCCTCTGCACTGTGAAGAGGAAGAGTGGGGTTCAGTGTCCTGGGCTCTCCTGACTCCTGACAGCATAGCGACTGGAGCCCTTTCCCAGGCACCTGCAGGTCTGGGGTGGCCTCAGGTAGTGACCTCAGGTAGAGACCTCCTGTCAGGGCTCATCCTCCTGTAAGATGCTGTGGAGTTGGTCCTGGTTTTTCCCGTTCCGTTCGGGAGCTGGTGCTGTAAGTCAAAGTATGAAGAAATAGCAGGCAGATCCAAACTAGGTGGGTATGTAATGAAAGGTAATGAATGACCCTAAATGAGTGTGAATCAAGGATTTGATCTAATGTGTATTGCCATTATCCAATATGTTCATAACACACTCATTATGTATTGAAACAAAGTTATGTGCAACACCTAATCAGACAAGTTAGCAGTCTTTAAAAATAGACATAGCGCGACCCACTGTGCCTTCCTCCAAGTCTTTAAAAATAACCAAGAGAAATGTTAAATCACAGTTGTAACAATAGATGTTATAACTGCTGTGTTTTGGCCTCTTCAGTACTGCCCCTGGTGATAAATCCCTGTGGCAATGCATTTACTTAAGTGTACTGCCTACTTGTAAAGTGGAGATTGCATAAAAATGACAGGGCTAGCACGTGGCTGTGGCAGAGTCATGGAAAGCATGAAGGCATGTTTGTGTCAACGTCTGCCTTTGACATATGGTTTCCATTATCTTGTCTTAAGAACAGTCAGGAATTTCTTTCAAGATATTGGAACCGGTTATCTCAGCACTTCATCTGGTGGGCAGAAAACCTGCCTGCCACATTCCACTTTCCCATTGGTAATCCAGTGGCTGCACACCGGACATAAGGAGATGCTCTCTTGTCTCCAAACAGAACAACTCTCTAAATAAAATGGATTGTTTATAAAGTTTTATTTAAAAGCTCATTTAACGAGGTGAACTTTGGAGAAGGTTAATGCTTGGTACAAGTGAAGAGAATAATGATAGAAGTCTTCAATTGTAGGAAGGTCCTATTCACCTCCTGGACATTTATTTACAGAGTTTATGCAGTGCATAACATAAAAATGGATACAAACGAGAGGAGGCCATTTGGTAGTTAGTAGTTGATTGATCTCACCCAGCCGTTTCCTGAAAGAATCTGGGGTATCGGCTTCAGTAACGTGGCAGGGCAGCCTGTTATATACTCCCCCAACTATTTGTGTAGAGATGTTCCTCGGGTTTTTGTTTTTAAATTTACTTCTATGTCGTTTCCACTTGTGTCCGGTGGTTCGGAATTCGCGTACATACGGGGGGGCTGGCGTTTGTAGCATCTTCATCTATCACAGTGACCTTTTCACTCACCAGGGGAACTTTGCATATGTCTTTCTGTTTCCTTTCTATGCAAATTAGCACATAGTGGAATCCCGGAAGAAAATACTGTTCCCTTTGGAGCTTTGGAGCCTTTTGAACCTGTAGCCTGTAGAAGCCTAGATTGTGACTGTGTCCACTTCAGGGTAGCACCCTGTCACTTCAGAGGCCCATCCAGCCAGTCTAACTGTGCTCATCTGCCGATGCCCTCCCCTGACAGGAATGGCTAGGGGTCAGTTTCTTTAGCCCACTGCGCGAGATGGGATATTTTAAGCACCTGCAAGGAACAGAAGAACAGGTGGGATTTTTTACAGCTGCACTCTGAGCCTTTACCTTTCTGGCTTTTATCAGCGTGCACACACTCAGCAGGTGCGTGCTATCTCAAGCAGGACCTTCGAAGTCCCTAACGTTAGTTCCCACAATCGAGCTATTTTTTTGAACCGGGTCATCATCCTAGAATACCTGCAGGAGATATTTTAACTTGAAGTATCATTTGCCTTATCCTTCATTTTTCTGGTGTTCAACAAGTATTGTCTCTCTGTTCTGCAAAAAAGGCACGTGTTTGCATGATTGCTTGTTGAGTACTTTTTAGTTTTGTTCTGATATGCAGAGAAGCCCGACTAGGACAGGTTTCTTTTACTTTGGCCTTTACTGGCCTCTAACAAAAGACCAGAAGCCCATGTACTTACAGATATTTGTGTGAAAGCTGCTGCATCACGTTGCTATTTCAAAATAAGGTTTGAAATAAGGTTTCTTAAAAACCTTTGTAAACACAATTATTTCAATATACAATTATATAGAAAACCTTTTTTGTATATGTAAGATACTGCATATCTCTGTTATCCAGTGTGTCCTTTCCAATGTGTCTTGTGTGGGGTGTACAGTAGAAAACTCACGTGAGCTGCTTTGCTGAGCATACAGCCTTCAAATCATTGTGAAGATCCTGTGTTGAGGTGAAGAAGGTCGCTGAGCAAGAGACCTGGCTCGGGAGCAAGAACAGGGCGAGATCTCTGTTTTCTTCCTCCTTCAGTAATGTGTGGGTTCCAGCAGTGATCTGAAGCGAATTCGTATCTCAAGGGGAAATAACTGCAAATGATCATGAAGACAAGTCTAAATTATCTTTTGGCTTCAATACCTAGACATTCAAGTTACAGAAAGGATGAAAATGGATCATGTGCTGTTTGGGGAAACCACAATATCTTTTCACAAAAAAAAAGTTGCTGTAAGGCAGCAAAGTCCTGGAAAAAATAAACAATTCACACAACAAAGGTTCTCAAGACGCAAAACACAATAATTGGTTTTCAGGGCCAGGGACTTTTGCATCCAGTCCTGCCAGCATGACTCACAATAAAGGAGATATCTCTGTCTTTCATTTGCCTTCCTTTTCTTTTGCACTCTGCTCATTTTACATTTCCATTATTCGGAGAAGCATAGCCAAGCCCATCCACATGACTCTCTGACACACAGGCCCCTCCCACCCCAACCCAACACTATTATTAATCATCCTTATCTACACTTAACATCTCCCTGCTATTTGCTGTTTAATCACTAAAATAATATCAAAATGAGAAGGCCCTGTTGCCATGGAGACCAAATGGAAAGGTCAGGTTGAGTTTATCTTATCATGATAGAGAATGGTTACTAATTACAGATAGGTACTGCCATGGCTGAGTCCACTGGGCCTAGCCTTAAGCATTATCAGCAATCCACACCAGGCTGATATTAAAATTATCTGCAGGCTTGAAGGTACGACTAAACGGAAAACGCCTTTTCTTGGAGTCTGATGCGAGACATTATTCTGGGGCGTTTAAAAGTCGTAATTAATGGATCACCCTGTTGTACAGTGATGCAACCTTTTGTGAGAGTTCCATAAAACAATATATGACAATTCTTCTTAATCCGGGACTTCAGATATAATGAAAGTTAGGCCTTGCATCTCAGTTCTAGACTTATCAGGTTTGACATTTTGGTGAATCCTCCCCGCCTTGCCTGAAAAGAGCAGTCTTTTCTCTTAAAATTACATAATTTTAACATTTTAGGCTGGTAAGAATTTCTTCCCAGTGAACAAGATGCAAGCATAGTTGTTTAAGCTCTCCAGAGAGATTGATCTTATCTTTAGAGTAGGACTCAACTGATGGCCTGACTTTATAAATACCTTCTTTTTTCAGTGGTGCAAGCCATAGGTTATATTTAACAAGCGAGTATCTCTTCAACATCCCCTTTAAATGCACTCAAGACTTATCACAGCACTCATAGAATTTTTTTGTGCAACGTGACACATGTGATAACATTTAAAATGGTTCAGCCCCCCTCATACTTTATAACAGGCCCTTTCTCTGAAGCCGTTGCAAGAGATGAAAACTATGGATTTACTTTTATAGCAGGATGTGTTGCAACTGTGAACACAGATGAGTTATGCATTTGCAGGACAGGAAGTAGGTTTTTATTGGTTTTCATTGGGTCAGGAAAAATCAGCCTGAAGACCCACACAAGTAACAAATATATTATCAAACACACCCCCTAGTCCTAGTTGCAGAATTATCTTTTATTGTCTGATTGGCTTTTTAAACCAAAGAATCCAAATTTTCCAAAGCAATTTATATTAGTAACTATATGGTTGGTCATTTTACTGGAGAAATTGTGAGTGAGGTATCTTGCTCAGTAGTACAGCAGTAGAGCCACACTTAAGATCGGATTCGATCCCACAGCCACCCACAATTATAACTCGGAGCCCTAACTAGTACTCCACACTGCTGCCGAAGATTGTGTAAATTAAACAACTTAAATAAGCGATTATTCAGTCGCTATATGAATAAAGACTATAGAGTCTTTTGAAGTTAAACTAACATCTTTTTGTAGTATCAATGTTTACAGAAGCCAAACATTGGAAAAAGTGAATGACCATGTTTTGAAGGTGGTGTGGTGCCTGGCTAATTTGTAGTGCAAAATAATTTAATAATTTGGGCCTTACTTTCCAAATGCCATCCTGTGTTAACTGTAAAGAAATATATAGATGGCATAGCCATAGCTGCAGTTTAGACATGACAATTTGTCTGTTGGCAACATGTTTTTACATTTATTTCCTGATAAATTATTTAACGACACTATAATATTGAAAGAGAAAGTGATTCAACAGGAATCCTTATCTAAGAAAAGAATGTTGTGCTTGAGGTGCTTTTTGTAGCCTTCTCCAGAAGGGGGCAGTAATTCTCATTTTAACCTGCAAAGGACAAGTAGCTCAGCTGATCATTTCGACTCTAGAGGTCTGTTCATAATGTGCGGCACAGTTGTTAGCATTGCTGCCTTGCAGCGCCGGGGCCCCAGGTTCGATTCCAGACCTGGGGTGCCGTCTGCATGGAGTTTTGTATGTTCTCCCCGTGATCATGTGTGGTTCTTTCTGGGCGCTCTGGTTTCCGCCCACAGTCCAAAGACATCCTGGTGGGTTAGTCGGCCCTGGTGGGAGTGTGTTCTTGTGTTTGTGTCTGTCCAGGGCTTACCTTGCCTTGCAGTCGTTGCTTGAGCCAGCTCCCCCCAGCCCGAATTGGACAAAGCTGTTAGAAAATGGATGGATGGAAGTCTGTTCATATGTAGTTCTTCAAATACACCCTGACAAGAGGTCTGTTTCATTCTAATGTATGTTCTAGCTAAGGCTGCTCGTGTCTTCTCCGGAGCCGTGGGACTGCTGTATTTGGCAGGCTGTTGTTTCCGATGCTTGGATGGGAGGAGCAGTCCTCAGACTCAGAGGTACTCGGGAATGTCGTGAGCTTCTCTGAATGTCACGTACTGATCACTTTGATTTGTGCTTTCCTGGCTAACCTAACGCATCCCCTTTCTCACACTGCCAGTTCCAGCTAAACCAGGAACACGAGGGCGTTGTTTTCAATGGAAAAATGGTTTGCTTTAGAATGTGTGGTCCCAGATGGGCAATTTGTGTAGCCTTAATGCTGAGAGCTGTGATTTTGCAGCTGTGGTCCTAGAGAGCTGTTTTTTCAAGAGTGCTTGAAGATACCTGTGATACCTGAGTGTTTATTTTGTCTAACTGAGCCAATAACTGGTTCAATTGTGTGCATGAGAACCTGTAGCTTATTCAAACCACATGTGGAGGTCTTGCCACTGATGAAAGCCTTGGTCATCGTTTTTAGAGAGGAGTATTATGTCTTAAATATTTCTCATCAGCAAGTACAGTAGGTATCAGTTTAGGTCAACCCTCATGTTGATGGACTACATCAGGATTATTTGTTAAACATAAACCTAAGGACACAAGTGTAAACTAAAAGACTGTGCTTTTAGGTCTGAAGATAAGAGACACTACTTTACATAGTGGAGTGTGGATGTCTTGAACAGACTGCTAAAGTCCCTGGAATCCTTCAAAAAACAGCCGAACAGGATCCTCGGATCCATAATCTTTGGTCAAAGAAAGGGCCCAGGGTCCAATAACTTCTTCAATGGCAAAGCAAATACGCTACTACACAAAAGGACGCTCTCATGACATTCACATTTAACAGGGCCTGAGCTTGTGCCTGGAGCCTGGATCTGTGACCAGGATGTGTAGAACTCGCACCGCTGTAACGGAGAGGAAATGTTTTTCACTTTGCACTTAAGCCAAATCTTCTCTGACCCCTGCAAAAGATGCTTTTATTCCTTAGCTAAGGTTCAAAGATGAAATAAGAACCTACACCCAGGCTCTTTGGGGAAATGGGATGACTTTGCTTGTATCAGAAGAAAAAATGCCAGTAAGCAATTTAGGCTGGGGAAAGTTGACCTCTGTTATTTGCTTCATCATGGAGATATATCTGTCTAGTCAAAATACTGTTATGCTGACTGTATTGGAATTGTATTGCTGTCGTTTATTTTTTTGTGTATTTAGGATCCGTGATAGAGATCAGGGATATTTTTGTGTGTTCCTTTCACATGCTATTAAAAACTATTTAGTCTCTGCACTGATGAAAAGCATGTGTTGAAATTTTTTCATGGATGGATCTGAAGATGAATTCAGGGTCAGGAGCTTGATAAGAGTCTGAAGGCCAAGAGGAAACAAAGAAAAGAGTCATTTTCTGTTTTCTGTCAAGTGCCGAACCCTTGTGGGGGGAAACCTGTTGTTGAGGCCTCTTCCATTCCATCGTGATCACTCCTCCTGCTTTCAGGGTCAAGTCCAGGGGAGGGAGCTGGGAACCAGGAGGAGAAAAGTCATGGAGATTTAACCATTTGTGTGTCGCCCAGCTCCTCCATTTTGTAACAACCATTCCTTTGTCTATCAGACATTTTGACCTTCCAGCACCGTCTTCACAGAGTCGTAAATTCAAAACTCACTTGAAATCTTATCAGTTCATATCATTGCAGTGGTTTCGGAGCCCTTTGCATACTGCTGAATATCGTTCTTTTTCCCCCGAACTCTTTTTTTATACAAAGAGTTTGATTTAAAAATTCGCAGTGCGATGGCATGAATCACTAACCGTACCGGAAAACTGAATTCATTTGAAATAATTCCTAATATATGTTAGTTCCCCATGTTCTGATGAAATAATCCCCTGTCAGATGTGATGGTGGTATTCGTGTAAAAAAACCACCAAGACATTAGTGGCTTTCTATGGGGAATAAAAGAAATTTAGCATAAAGCATATGATGGCACACATCTTATATTGTCTCATCTAATTGGCATTAAAAAATCGCACAGTTTTGCTGTACTGCTTTTGGAGCTTTAAAATAATATAGCATTTTCACACTAATGGCAATAAGTATGTTATTAAAGAGAACCCAGTAAATGCCACTAACGTAAAAGGCTGCTTCAGCTATTATGGACACCTTTTAAGCTACTAGGATCTATTTTTTATTTCAGCACTTTTGTATGTGGGTACACATGCCTGAACTAGCTTATAAATGTTTTAAACCAAGGCAGTGCAGAAGTACTCAGAATACAGAGAGAAGAAATACCTCAGCATTGAGTGTTGTACATCTTAATACTTTTCTAAAACCCTTTGGTTAAAACTGTGACACACAAGCCTGAATCCTTTTCAGCTGTATCAGCTAGGACCACGTAATTCTGCTGACCAGCTTATTGGCATTAACTTTGACCAGTTTAGACCAGTGTTTCCACAGGGAAATTGCTGGGATTTGCTCGTATCATGCTTTATTACAAAAATATTATTTACTTTTTGGTTGGTATTAAAGATGCTGCCAACAAATTTGAGTGCTAGAAACAATAGAAAACTGAGGGTTTATAGAACACCTCCAAAAAACTGTGTGAAGACCAACTTCAAACATTTTTATATAGTATTATCATCTTTACTGTATTACTTTATGACTGCAGTCATTGCTAAATTAAATTAAGCACTTTTTTTTCCAAAGTAAGGTACATACAATATTTACTTTTGCAATGGCATGGCTTTGTCTTCTGTTTGTGCTGGCCTTTCAATGACTTTTAATTGAAGTTTCCCCTTTACTTCAAACAGAATAAGAGGAAATTGGTCTGCTGAGTGGTTCAATTAGTACAGGCCTCTGTGATGAACTAGAGTGGGTGCTATATTGCAGAGATCATGGATTCACAGAGACTGATGGTTTTACATTTTGGTTTTTGAGAACAATGATAAGAAGCAGCCTAGTTTGTCAACAAATTCTTTCCCATTGTCATACCTAACCCTTGATCTGAGTCTAAAGAGCTCCTCTCCCAAGATAACAATTGTATTCTCCCAAGATAACAAAGCCTCAAAGTAAGAAGTCTGTTTAGCTGTATTAATATTTGATGCCTGCTTAATTCTAATATTATACATATGTCCAAGTTTAACATTATTCCAGCTTTATAACTAAATGTATAAAGATGCAGTAACAGTTACCTATGTATGAATACGTATACACTACATATACACAGTTCATGGATTCATCTGCTGTTAGCACAGTATGTAAAGAGCTCCATCCTGGGAAAAATTGGGATTTCTGTAAGGCAAAGGAGCCTGTCCACAGAGGTGGCGGATGGTGTTGCGCTTCGTTTGCTGGAGCTGATGGGAGATTACATAGGTTAATTAGACTTGAAGGTTTTGGAATTCCTACCATAACTACAGTAATTTGTACAATGCCAATACAGTATATCAATAGATCGCTGTATCAGTGTATATTGATAACTGTTTTTCAGCATCCAATTGAAGGTTTTTTTGTAGCATTTGGAAGTTTGTAATAAATTCTTCAGTAACTTTTGTTTTTAAAAAACAGTGACTTTTTAGCCACTGTAGGTTTAGTTTAGTTTTGACTAAAACGCTACATAATGGCTGTGTAAGCAAACGTGAAAGAAACACTACATGTTGTACTCTGGTCATCATCTTTCAGAGACGTCTACTGTCATCCTCATCAATTCAAATAGAGCTGCTGGCATTGATGTACAAATTGTACAAATTGCTGTCTTCAGTATCATCATCATCATTAGTGATAGTTTCAGACATCACTTCTCCATTTAGGCCTTTTTGCAGTTGTAGCACTTGTTTTAATCAAGGAATTAATTGAAGGAGCTCACTTGATAAAAATGCCTTGGGATTTGTTTTACTTAAGAATTCCAGTGAAAAAGCTTTTTCTCATTCAGTGATATATTGAAGTTTGATTTTCCAAAGACTAAATTAGGAGAAATTAAACTTTTAATTAAACTTTCAGAGGTAGAGGATCTATCTTCCAGAGTTCTAGATTCTGTTAAAATAAAATGGAGTGATATAACTAGTGGTGTACTACAGGGATCAGTATTAGGGCCACTGAATCTTCCTGATTTATCTCAATGATCTAGATTGTGTTCTAATTGGTAAAGTAGTTAAGTTTCAAGGCAATACTAAAATAGACCTACAGAACATGGCTTGTCAGCCTTTGCTTTATTCAGACCTACTTCAAAGTTAAGTAGTTCTTGCAGCTGATTGAGTTTTCAGTGACGTTTCACTAAAAGATCACTATACTCATGTGATTGTCTTCTCAGAAATAAAGTGACTTTGGTGTTGGTTGGTCTGTACACAAATTGAATTAACAGTTCTAGTTACAGAAGTCATTATATGATCAAACCCTTATTACTTTGGCACTGATTGCCTGGTAGAGGCTAATAAGATGACAGTTTAAGAAATGAGAGAAGTCTGAGTTTACACTTTTCCATGTTACACTGTCAGTTACACCCACTTCTTGATCAGTTTAGGCTTTTTTACAAAATAGTTCATAAACAGGTTGTAGATATCAACACAAAATCCTCTTTCAAGTTGAAGTCCTCAACCTCTGTTTGAGCAAACACTGTCAATGAGCAGCAGCGCTTGAGTCTATAGATTCATCCCACTGAAATGGGAACTGAAAAGTGGCGTGTACCCGTGTCTTGATCCAGCTGCTGCTTTAAATCAGCAGGTAGTACAGATGCAGAAGCTCTTCTTGCCGTGAAGTTTACTCCCAACCCCATTTTAGAAAGAGCAGACATTAAATAAATGTTTGGGTATCACATCGTCTTTACACTCTCAAAAATTTCATGCATCTAGGAATGACTCGTTCTTTTTCACGTTCTGAAGTGCTTCAAGAGATGTTTCCCTGCCTGCATGGCTTTTCTTAAGGGTTTTGGTGGACAAGAATCGAATGTGTCTCAGAACCTGTCTCAGTGAAAGTTTGTTGCATTATGGCTGTACATAATAAATTATCCTACCTGCATTGGAAATACAGAGTGAGTTTTCAAAAGAAGAATTCAAGAATTTCTGCCCACAGACCAGGTTTCTATGAGAAAAAAGCAGTACCCGAACATTAATTCCTGTATTTATACTACTAATACTGCTTCCTCTATTATAAAGCTACTAATTTTAAAGAGACCAAGAGAATTAAAGCTCCCTGACAATATATTTGTGAAGTGAGCGAGCTTTATCGAAGTCGAAGAAACCACGTTGAGGAGGTGCCCTTGTCGTCTTCTGACCTGGCTGGCTTGCCAGGGGGCAGACTGGCCGGTGCCACCCTGGTCGATTCTCAAGGTGACCTGAAACTCGGAGATCCAGACGACTCTGTGAAAGGTTTAGCTGTTAAGAGGCTATGGGTTCAACCTCCAGCTCTGCCCTTGATCGGCTGTGTTCTGCTCTTCCTTCAGCTCAGAAATGAAGCCCAGGACTCGATGTCAGTCGTTCTGCTTGTGTTTTTGCATGGTTATCGCATTGTTTACCCCTCATGTTACTGCATCATGTGATCACGATGGTTACAAAGAGTAAATCCACCTGGGACATGTTAAATGGAGTTTATTTGAGCAGCTTACTCCTTAGAAGGCTGTAAAAGCATGTGGCTCACAAAAATCCAGCTTTAGTTGCCTTTCTGAGATTCACTGCTGTTTCATTTTTGTGTTCTTTGAATTTGTGGATTTTTCACTGTATGGGAGGGACACTGATGGTGAAATACAGGTGCTGGCAGCTTGTGTATACTGCATTCCTGTCTAGCATTCGTTCCACAAAGCAGTTTAGTTAACTGCTCAGAGCAGTGTAAACGATATTTTAATAGCACACTAGCTGAACATTATCTAAGAACTTACGCAACATAGAATTTCTGAACTAAATCTGGGTATGTGGTAAGACATTTAAAAGTGGAGTTCGAGGATCTTGAGTAAAAATCCATAGTGATGTTTGAAGTTTTATTCAAATGACATCTTGACATCACCATCAGCCACGTCAGCATTCATTTTTCACAATTGCTTTCGCTTTGGAAATTCCTTGTGCATTGAGACACACATTTCACTGCTTGAATTTAGCCACCTTCTCTCCATTAGTTTCTGCTAACTGTTCCAAATGTGCGAGATAAGCTCTTAGGTATGCAAGGATGAACAAAAAAGAATACATTTAAAAAAACACAGTGCTGCTGCTTTTTGAACTTGTTAACGGTTAATGTGTTCAGACCCACTCAGTGGCCTTGTGCGTTTCTGTTGAAGAGATAGGGATGCAGTAAGTAGTTAGTTCCATTTCCCTCTTCTGCTGATCACTGGATGGTGGGAAAGTTCAAATCTGCTGCTATTTTCTATCTTTTATCAGAGCTGCTTATCTCTTTGCTCTTGTCTGCATGCCTGACTTCGATAGTCCAGGGTCTCGGGTTTGGCAGCCTGGCGATGTTGTCCCCCCCCCCTCACACTCCACACCACTCCCCGCTTTCAGGCTCTGCAGATAAACATGAAGACCTAAGAAAAGGTTGATTGTTCAGCAGCTGAGCACAGTTAATGTATTTTTAATTGGAGTGAAATGATCAGGTAATTGCCTGAAAGTCTTCTAATGAGTGAAACGTTCCTTAAAGAGTGTGCATGGAGGCTCACCCAGATGGAGAGGTATTCTTTGCAGTAAATGGTTTTTGGATTGTGTTGCCGCCCTTGTGAAAATGACCATTTCTCACGGCCTGGTTCCACTGGGGGGGTAATGTGCCCAAGTGCTGTAAAAAGTAGGCAGAGACTGAAATGAGGTGGGAATTTAAGACAAGTTAAGCAGCTTTTAACTTTTCTTTATTGGAGGTGGTCTGTATAGCACACTTATGAGAAAACTGTTCATTTTACTTTCAGAAACACTGAATCCTCACTGAATCAAAAGCCGTAAGATGCCACCAGGTGCTGTTTATAAACAACACTACAAAATATTTGTTTACTTAATTGACAAAAATGGCTATTATCTACTTATAAATAAATGTACGAAAATATTCACCCTGTTTCTGGATTGCACTTAATTGTAGTACAGTATATGCACATTTTTGTAGCATAATAGACCCATTTGCCTCGGCACACTAAAGAGTTTCCCACAATATCTTGGGAAAGAAGTAACTGTAGTCCTAACACCCACACACAATCTGACATTCAGAATGAAACTTGCTGTCTGCATTTTTTGGTAATTGTCAGTGTTTGTACCTGGAACTGGAATTGAAGAATTAAATAACAGCTAGTCCATCTAAAAAATCAGCTCACTAAAACTAAAAGCCATTAAGGGCTTTTGAACTCGTCTCACCTCGTCAGAATTATAGTTAAATCTGCAATGCTCTAATGAACTCCCGCAGCTTCTCTTTGTTGCTCTTGCACAACTCCATGTCTCCCTTTACTTATGCTAAAGATTATTGGTCCCTTATCTGACTTCAAAAATAACTGGGTGTAGATAGCAAAGGCGTTAGCCAGGGGTTACCAATCCTGGTCCTGAAGGCCCACAAACCTGCTGGCTTATGTTCTAGTCCAGCTCAGTTACCCACTTGAACCCTTAATTGACTAAATAAGGGGATGAATTTGAGCTGTTAGACTGCTTTCAGGTCTCAAATGTGTTGGAGGTTGCCTTTTAACTATTGCATTCCACAAGTAACATGAAATCTCACACCTTTTGCTTAGGAAAAAAAAAACTTGCAGATATTCCACTCAAGCAACCTGTTAGACAAATTAGCTAATTATGCTCACTGGAAAGAAAACCAGTAGGCCTGTGGTCTTCTAGGACCAGATCTGGGAGACCCTGTGGTAAGTGACAAAAAACGTGACCTCTATGAAAACCATAGAGCCATAGAACCATAGTGTGTCCAGAGCAGAGGTCTCTAACCAAGGTACTGGACAGCCTGTCACCTTAATTCACCTGTATGTTTAAGTTTAGAAACACTAATGAAATTGATGAAGTAATATGTCAGTTTTACAATTAAGGGGACTCTGGCTCTTGAGAGCATAGTGGTCATATATACAGTATACAGTATATTTATTTAATTTAGAGACATCCAATGCACAAAACTCATTTAGAGGAACCATGTAACTGGCGGGTGTCGGAACAAAACTCAGTTTTACAGCTGGGTGCTTTGGTTTGGGATCTTTCTATTGGCAGAACCCGGGGCAAGAAACATTACAAACTGTAAGGTGAAAAAAGAGTGCTCTTTAAAGTGAGCTGAAAACAGTGCAACCAGAGCTCTAAATAAATATTTTCTGAAATTGAATCAAATTAAACATTTGAACTTCTATGAAGGACTGGACAATATTTTCACAATCTGCTCTAAATGTATGTTTTCTGCTTAAAAATCTGTCTTTTCTTAAATATGTGGTATCAGTAGCCGGGCAGCTAAGCTGGTTTATGTCAGAAAAACAAAAACTCTTCCTCTCACTAAAAAAAAAACAAAACTTGCTTTTCTTGCTCACTTCTCCCTGTGGTAACCGTACATAACAGGAAGAGAGCAGAGGTCAACTGTCAACTTGAAGGCTCTACTTCCTGGTTTATATACAGTATGTCACCGGACCAGTTGTCTTATACAAAATGGGCAAGTGACTGAGGATGACTGGTCATTCCCCACAACTTTCTGGGGAATTTAGTTCCAACAAAAACCACCATCTTGTCTCCACATACAAATTTCTTCCTACAAGTTGAATTTAGGTTTCAGGTAATGACATGTGTATGCTTGAGACAAGAAGGCTGATATGTGTAAGACCAATTGAATTTTTTGTTTGATTTCAAATGCCTTTTATTGCCTTAAAAGCCTTCCTTTTAGTTAGGAAGAAAGAAAAAGGTTTTAAGCACCACATACAGTAAGATGACTAATGAAAAATTCCCACAAAATGCATTGACCCTCTTTTTTGGTACACATTTTGCTTATCTTTTATTCGCCAACCAAATTGACAAATAAAAAGAAAAGAACACATTTAAATGTGAGTCACGTAACTGGTAAGATGTGCATTTAACAGTAGTTTCTAACAAGTTCTAATAACTAAACAGAAACATTCCCACCACTGTTTGACATTTTGGTTGCTTTAGTGCCAGCCTACATCCAGTGCTTTGACCTAAAATGTCCCTTTGCTTCTTGAATAGAGCTGTTCTTAGTGGAAGTGATGGAAAACCGTGACACTTAATGTTGGAAATAACAATATAAAGAGTGATGTCTTGGCAGAATATTTATTTGGGAGGCTTTGCCTCCTGTGGGCTAGTCCCGAGTCTGAATGAACAGTCCTCTGTTTTCCTACTCATCTTAGCCAGGCGCACAGTTAGCATCAATATCGTGAGGGTTTGAGCTATAGGAATCTACATGTTTGTGGATCTATGCGTCTTTGTCTTTCTCCGACCACAAGAGTTGCCACTTCAGCATGCTCTAAACTTAATAACATTCTCGTTTTTTGTTGTGTTGTAAGTTTACAAAAAGAAGCTGGTTCTGCTCTTTTTAAGAAAGCTTAAGTCCCTTTTAGTTAATTAACATAAAGCCTCTTATGGCAAAAATCATTATTGCAAAATGTTTTAAAATCTAGGAGGGCTATCCAGATATATATTAATCATAATGTTAATGTATTTACTTCAGTTTCTAATTTTATTGCCCTTTAGTATGCTTAGTTTTAGTATCTGTCGGGATTTCCTATATTCATATTGTGGCTTGCTGGATTCTTTTTTTAAAGCATTCTGGACACACTTTAAAAATGAGGTAAGCGGATAAAATATTGACGCATCCGAATTATTGCCAAGTAAAGGCACATACTCCAGTTTTTTAGGCTAGCCTTTGAACGCTGTTCTTTGTGCAAGGCATTGCCTGCGTCGATTGAAAAGCAGGGGTTATCAGGAACGGAAATTGGAAGTGTTGTGTTCAGACAGAGAAATAAGGATGATTGGCGTCTGTCACCAAAGGTGGGACGTGTCCGGGGATGATGCTTGGGGGTAAACAAAAAAAGAAAACTCTTTGATGATAATACTTTAGCCAGTGATGTTTCGCCTTTTAATTTGTATTGGCTGATCTTAAAGATGTGGGAGACGTGGCAGGGCTATTTCATATCCATTGCCAGTATCCCTACCCCCTCTCAAGGGGCACAGATTGGGCATAGAGTATATACCCACACTGGTACAGGTACGTCATTTCTAACAATCTTCTGAGCCCTCTATAATCAAACTTGCTTCCACCTGTCGGTTTTTTAGGACATGCAGGCTAATTTTTCTGTCATATGCCGATAAAAGAAATCAAAGACTAGTGAATCTTTTTTTATTTATAACTTTATTGCTTGAGAGCCCGTTATCTAACTGGGAACTTGTGCTCATTAAGGAGTTAATTTTCTATCCCGTATCTCTGATTAACACAGTGAACCTAAATCACTGTGAATTCTTTAAATTTTTTCCTTGTTATCAAAAAGGTGGGGGGGGGGGAGGGGGATCATGGGGAGGGGGGGATATTTAATCGTTTAAGTAGTTTTACTGGAGAACCACGTTTTTTTTTGCTCTTCCTAGCAATGTAAAGAAATCCTTGCGAAGCCCAGCTCAGTAATTCAGTTTTTAAAGCATGAAAAAAAGACTTGATGAAATTCCACTATCAGCACCGAACCAATATGCAAAATATCTCGCTAGAAATCAAATAGCTATTATGTTTTCATTTCCATTTTGGCGTATTTGCTTAATGAAGAATAGACAGATCAGACCGACGGAGGGTGCCTGCATGCGATGATAACTGCACAAGGCTCCCAGCTATCCGAGAGCAATGACGCTCCCAGTCACATCATTTTTTTTATCCAGAGAGAGGGAGAAAGGAGTCAGTTTAACTCATTCTTCACCACTAAGTCGAAACCTTCAGCTCCGCTGTAGTATTCAGTTTCGCTACCATTAAAAAAAAACGTGCCCCTTGACAGTGTTTTTCTTTGAGAAATGCATTTCCCACTCTGTTTTTTTTTTAATCCAAGGAGCTCCAATGTTTTGGTTGGGTTTTCTCTGTACGCAGGCACTGTAGGGCCCTGAACAGGTATGTTCATTTTGAGCACTGAGCCAAACAAAAATGAATCTCTTCCAAAAGCTGGATTGGGAGACCTCAAACGTAAAAATCAGGTTTAGTCTACACATCTTTTTGAACACCAGGCACTCATTGCTTGATTGGTTGCTGATCATGCGAAGCATTGTGATTACCAGTAAGAAGGGGTCTCTTATTTCTAGGAATTAATATAAACAAGCCAGAAAGGTGAGATGTGATCTGAAAGTAGATGTAAAAAAGGAAGGCATTAGTCTTAGCTCAAGTAAAAACAAAAAACATCATCTGAAGGGATCACTCTGGGATTTAATGACATTGTCCCAGAATGTCAGGGTAAGTGTCCTGTAAAGCTCGGACTTGCATATTCAGGAGACGATCCATTAGCCCTTCATTAAAATCTCACTTTGCTGATGTTTTGTAACAGCTACTGTAGCAAGTTTCCTTATCCATGTGAAAATGTACAGCTGGTGCCTTTTTGAAGTTAGTGAGTAAGGCAAACAAATTTAAATTGCACCATCACTGAAGCTTTTCTGAAATGAATCCATCAGACCCTTTTTTCCTGAATGACATTGGTGTCAAGGTACACTGCAGAGATGCATCTGGCCCTCAAAGGGCAAGATTACAGTTCCTCGTCCACTAGTCTTTTCATTTTAGATGAGCGTGCTTCTTTTTTCGGTGCTTCAGATAATGTAAATCTAAACGCACTGTGAGTGGTGTGAAAAAGCTTGCAATTTTAAAATGTGGTGAAATTACATTATACAGTATTTCTCTTGTTGTAACAGCATACTGCCACATCAATGGATCCCCCAACTTAAGTAACCAAACTAAATAATTCAGTACTAATATGTATTCAAGGTATTTTTATTTTACTTAGTAATATACAGTGGGCTGGAAATTACACACGGGTCTTATTTTTCTTAGAATTATTGAATTAATTTGGTATCGCTTAGTTTACAATCTACGATAAAAGCGCTCTAATTAATATAGTCCCATGGCAATCAAAACCTTGAACACACAAATTAGGTAGTGTATTCATTTTAAATTAAAATATTTTTAATTATTACAATATTTTTTGTCTTTTTTTTTTGCAGCTGTATTGCATTCAGTAAAAACAGCAAAATGTGTTTACCAGCTTACTCATCATTTCATTCCTTCCCCATTAACTCTGTAAGATCTTTTTCTGTGCCTTGAAGAGAGATGATTTCCTACACTTCAGTTCCACTGCATAGTGAGTCACGGGGTAGAAAATTGAGATACTCATTTTCTTTGGAAGGTTCATAAGCTCTGTTTTGTGATGATAATCCACTTCATACCATAAACATATTTTTTGTAGTGGGAGCTGTAAGGTGATTTTCTGGGAGTGATTTTTGTTTGCACCACGAGACCCTGTTCAGCAATACCAAAGATATTGTTTTTATAAAATGACAAAATTAAAATGTGATGGTGTGCGTTTTTCTGACGTTTCATTTTCCAGGGTAGTATAGTATTTCCAACCAACAGACAGAGGCCTGTAGTGTTATACATGCTTTCTGTAATAGGCTTTGCTTGTAATATTTAAACGAAGGCTGAGCTTTTACACTGCTATAGCTGTGAAATGGGGAGCTGTCTGCTCTTTGATGTTAAATACTGTAGTTTTAGAGTAGAGAGAAATTTTTGCTTTACTTTTCCACCTTCTTTGGCCGAACACTTTGTTTGTGGGACTGAGTAACATTGCCATTCTTCACCTTTTACCGTCTTGTCTTTTGAGGAAAATCTCGCTCACCCACATTCAACATCCTTTCCTGGATCGCAATCATCGTATTGTCAGGCACCTCCCCACCGTTCTGTATCTTGTTAAAGCGAAGAATCACCCAGGTTAGGATTTGTTAAAGGATGGGTGAGAACTGAAAAGCTGCTTTTTAGTCCATTTATCAGTAGGTCTGTTTTTTGGGGTGTTTTGCACGGTGTGTTTTTAGTCTTTACCATACTTACATGTATACAGTAGAAAATGTAATATGATTATAGGAACAGTAAATAAACAGTTAGCAGGCGCACGTTAGCTGAATTTATTTAAATTAAATTTTAGAAAACAGGCTAAGAAGTGCTAATAATTGCATTAATGTAGTTTATTCAGGGAAAGATAATTCAGGGAACTGTGGATTTATGTACGTTATATGATAATGTGCGTGCTTACAGTTTACAGGTTTGAACACATTATTAAATATTTGAAAGTGGACCAACCTTTAACACAATTAAAGGAAAATTGTATAGAACTATTCAGTCATGTTTATCATACCATTTGAAACACTGAATTTCTCTCATGAGTTATTGTTCACAGAGATGTGAAAAATCAGGCGAGATCCCTAGTATTTCATCCATTTTCAGATAATGCTGATGTCTGCAAGATTTCGAATGCCTCGTCACTGACCTGTACCTATAAGCTTGTCCATCCTCTCACAGAGTTTGAAACAGCGGCATTTGAGAAGAAGATACCATTTTTCACAACCGTCTTTTATTGCCCCTGTTTTCAAGTCCTATTAAAAGTATTTTTACTTAGTTGCAAGAAAGAAAATCCCAGAAACTTTTGCTGCACCAATTGATGTGGGAAGCAGTGATCCAGTGATTGATTCATTAAACCAAAACCCTAATGGAAAAAAAAAATCATAATTCAAACTTACATTTTAAACATGAAATATAATTGGAATTTTAAACACAGAAGTCCTTTGTACAGTTATGATTAAAGGAAAATTAATTGTATGAAAAGGTCTTCATAAGATACTGAAAATTAGATCTCCAAGCCCAGCTACATTATTCTAAAAATATTGTGTATGGGATCTATCTTTTTTTTATTAAGTTCCAAATCTAACTGTGTTAATTTTATCTAAAATTGCAATGAACCATGCAGGCGTGGAAGACGAAATTAGCCTAAAGATGTTTCATTTACAAAGAGAGAAACACTTTGTCAGGCCGTGATTGTTTCTAAGCATTATCACAGCCTCATTTTTAATTGCTTTGGAAGTGAAATTAACAGAATTAGAAAAATTGCCTTTCCTTTTTCTACAAGCCTCTTTATTCACGGTTATTATTGTGTGCTTTGTATAGATTATAGGCTCCTTTGTTCTGGCAGTGTAAATATATACGCCTGCAGTCACAGCTTTAGCTTAGAACAATCTCCATTCATTGGAACTTAAATGAAAATTAATTTATGAAAAGAAGAAAAAAATTCTAAATCAACCAGTGTGAAATATCTTCAGATTTGCCTTTTTTTTATCATTCGGTATTTTTCTTTAGTTTTTGTATTTTTGTTTGGCATATGTTTTGTTTTTTTTCCAATTTGCCTACACAGAAATTTACAAAATGACTGTCCTGAAGTCCGATCGCTGGATTGTTTCCTTTTTTTTTGTGTGCGCTTCAAGCGTTCCACTCGTACAGCTCCGATTAGAAATGGGTTGTCATCTTTTATGAAACAGAGTATTCTTTTAATAGTCTCTATGATGGCGCATGTCTTGCAATCATACAGTCATTCGGAGAACAATGGTTTGGTAATGGTGCAGGCGAGTGTTTGTAATAGAAAGAAGCTAATGGAAAACTACACAGCTTTCTTCCCTTTTGTAATCTTTTATTCTTTTTCTGCTTCTCTTCTTTACCGTCCCAAGCAGGCTGTCTGTATGATCCAGTTTTAATCCCATTTCAGCCTTCCCTTGCACCAGACTGTGGAAGTATGCAGTTAACGATGAGCTTTTTTTGCGTTTATTTTGTTGCTTTCTTGTTCTTGGCAACCTGTACAGTTTTAGTATTCAGGAATTTATTTGAACAGATCTGGGCTTTTGGTGTTTTGGTGTTTATTTTTATAGCTTTGCATACAAAACATTAATTAGTTTTACTATTCTGACATTCCCTGGGGGTGTTTGGGGGATCATTGTTTTTTTGAGATCTTAATTTTTTGCTAGATGGTCGCCAGATGAGTCCCTCTGAGTGCATATATAGCCACTTGTGAATTACCCAAAGTAATTTTCTCTATATGTGCCTTACATTAGCAAAATAAAATGTACGAAATAGATCAGAAACTGCACTCGTGCAGTTCATCCAAGATTCAATGACTTATAACTTTTCTCTTACCTGCATTGTAAGGGAGGGCTAGTCAATATAAATTCATGCTCCTGAATTTCATACAAAATATACTTGTCCATAGTTACTCTCATTTAGTAAATGCCACATTGTGTATGACAGTCAAAAATAATAATTCTGTAAGTGTGCTGGAGGTTGTGAAGTGGTGAATTTAGTGTTATCATTAGAGACTTAAATTATTTTTTCTCACTCAGTTCTGATATTTTTCTTAATTTGTTATATATACTCAATTTCTTGAAGATTTTGAAAATGATCTTGAAGATATTTTATTAATATAGAGTAAATGTTGCAATTGTTTCATTTCTGCTCTTTATAAGATGCTCAGATGCAACATTGTGGCTGTTGTCCAGCTCTGTTTTTCATTAAACATTGGATATTTAGTTCACATTTAAACATTCATTTGATTAACTAACTACAGTTCTATTTAATTTTACTTTAATCAAAACATTTAAATGTGTGCATAATGTGACATTTTTAGAATCCTGATTGTAGAGTTTAAAAGTACTTGTATGAAATAAAGTACCGTTGGAGAGAAAGCGCTTTACACTATGTTTTACTACAGTTAGAAATATTCAATCTTGACCCTTTTTAACTGCATAGGCCAAAAGTTACATTCACCACAGTAATAAGCCACAAAACCACGGTTTCATCACTCTATGACATGATGTCACACCGGATAGAATATCACAGGGTATTTAGGTCAGGAAGGGGTTGTGTTTGCAACACCACAAATTAATGCTTGTAGTGCATTAAGTGGAGCAGTACCCATACATAGTCACCAATACCATCCTACGCTGTGTGTTGAATGTTGATTTTTTATGTATATTTCAAGTTGGAACTGATTTTGTGGAGGAAAATTAAATTTCTCATTTATTTTTTCTTGTGTTTAACTAGATAGAAAACAGTTCAGACAACAATTTTGAAGGGAATATTTAATGTCTGGTGGCCTTATTGATATCGCATATGTCTGTTATTAATTTAATTTTGCCTTCATCACGAATAATTTTACATTTATCACCGCTTGGACGAGTCCTCCTGAGGCCTCGAAACATTCAAAATTCACCATTTATCCTTTTTCAATTAGATATGGTCTGCAGTTTTATTTCACTAAAAGGTTGTCAGCCATTTCAAAATGAGCGGTGACATTTAATGATAAATACACACCAGTTGTTTTCAAGTTTCATGTTATTGAAGTAGAAATTGACAGGCAGTGTTTTCTTCATTGGTACAGTATGGTTTCTGTTAAAGTGGGCTTCTTTTTAATGAACATCTAAGTATGTTCCATTTCTGAAGGGCAGTGTGGGCAGGTGTGTGACTGGTTGATTGATGGATACAGTATGCCCACTTTAAAATAATTAATGCCTTTTTAAAATACTCTACATGTGGCGCTCGAAATACATTAGGCCCGGGGAAGTCGAATTCCAGAACTTCTAATTCATTCCGGTACAGGATTTTTATATAGCCAGCTCTTTTAACTTTTTCTTTAACATAATGAGACAGCAGGTTGTATCAAAGACTTGAGCTAGAATGCCTTGTGTTTGGCTGCCGTTCCATCATACTTTTTGGATTAAGAGAAGAATCTTTTTTTTTTCTTCTTTCAAATGTACCTTGAATTGTTTTCTCTTTGAAAGTGATCTCCAGCGCGCCCTGACCACAGGCTGGGATGGTTTGTGTGGGCAGCAGGTGAGTGGTCTGTAACCAGCTTCCTGTCTCTGTCTCCGGAAGGTTCCGTGGGGGACTTGGAGGAAGGGGATGATAACCTTCCCGACGAGCACAGTCTGTCGGGAGAGGAGGCCGGAGCCTCGGATCAGGACGACTCGGCAGAGTGCGAAGACTCCAGCCCCTCTTTTGGGCCCCTGTACAACGAAGGTAATTGGATAATTAGGAGTGCTAATGAAGCCCCATGATGCATAGTCAAAAATAATCCCTCAATTGGTCTTCTGTATATCCACCCCTAAAGGTCACCTCATCATCCCTCGCTAATGAGTGATTAGGTGCTGCTGCCTTCAATCACACTACAAGTCATTTGCAAATGTTTCTGCCCTGTTTCCAGTGTTAATTAGGTATTATCTGAATATTTTTTAGAAAACTTCCCCGACAACATTTAACTTGATCTTTCTCCTCGGATTCCTCATAGATGGGACGTTAAGGGATAATTCTATTACAGTTTTTTTTCCCTCTTTTTTTAGAGATTCATGTATACCCTTTCTGAGTTACTTTAGAAAAGTCTGTAGTGTTGTGAGTTATGCTAGGCTGGAAAGTCTTCATTCTCAGCAAGAATGGGAACAAACATTTTTATTCTGTCTAGTCCTGTGACTTAGGAGCAAATTTGTCTGCCCTTTCTAAAAGGCTGGCCTCCATCTTGTACTCTTTTGTATCGACTTTGTGTGAACGGTATTTGCAACCAGAGTGAAGCACCTGTCATTAAAAGCCTAGACATATATTAATTTTGCACCTGTTGTTTTTTTCTTTACTTAGTTATTAACAAAAGTTTCATGGATGTAATTGCAGATCTGTACTGTAAAACTCTCGTTTCTGTATGCCCAATGCTTGGGAGATAATATTGTTTGACTCTCAAAGATGGATGTCATTGATCAGTTGGTTTAAAATGTGCCAGCTGTTCAAAGTAACTACTATGAAACCATGTGGAAGGTGGTTTAATAGTAAAATTATCAAATATGTAAGTTTAGATCTCACGCTGATTCAAGAATGCATCTGTAGTCACTGTTTTTGTAAGATCTGCCTCAGGATATCATCGTTGGAGATCTTTAGTTTATTTAATCAAGAAAGCTATCAGTGAAATAACCACTTTACGGTTTAATTGCCCTGCTTTGTAACCTACATAATATTACATGGTATCCCAGCTGTTGCACTATGTTTGCCGATTTTATTCCTCTTAATTTCCATTGCAGAAAGCTTTCTCTTTCACCATCTGTACCAGTGTATGACCTATTTATATCCCTGTTGCTCTCCTCACCAGTAAAAGTCCCTGAGAGACTCTTTGCCATTCCTAATCCTAGATAGCCCAAAACAAGAAGGACTTCAGGAATTCTTAAAAGTGGCCTGTTAAAAATATATTCTATTACTGTTTTTTTTCCATGGTGCATGAAAACTAATTTCAAGTGGGTAATCATTGGTCCTAAAATGTGTATTACATATTAAGCAGTAAAGATTTTAAAATATGTTGCATGATGATTAAAAGGTTAAATGAAAATCTGTATTATCAATGAACTACCGGCATGAAGAGAGATTAAATGTGTACCAGAAAAATACAGTAATCCCTCATTATACGAGTTTAGATGGTTCCTCAAAAACTGCTTGAAAATGTTCCGTCAATCACCCAAACATCAGCTTAATACATCACAGAATGGTACCTGAGTATGAAAACAATAATGTTCCTGGTTAATTATTGAAGTTACATGCTTAAAGTCATTAGACAAATAGACAACAATAAAACACCTGCTCCGAGACGCTGGGACGCTGGGACGTTTTTCCCAGACACAGAGGAGTACCACTGACCACACCCAAGAATGTTGGCAAAGCCTTACGATAGCCCAGCTTGTAAGAATGAAAAACTGCTTGTTAAATGGAAAATAAAACACATAGGAATTATTACATCTTGTATAAATGAAAATAGTGGTTGCTCGTATAAGGAGGAATTACTGTATCTTTATATTTCTTGAACGTAAATGCTTAAAAGCATTCCTACATACGTACCTAACACACATTTCTGGACTGTATTTTAAAATATTTTTGTTCAAGGTTGCCTTGGCAGGAGGCTGTTTTTCTATATTCAAACAATCTTGCACACATCAAAGAGAGGGATTATTTACAGGAACAGTCTTGTCAAATGTTTACATGGGCCTTTTTTAAAGTGTAATAAAATTATTCAGCTTCCTCTCGTTATCTCATGTAACTGAATGGTTCATAATCTCAGTTTTCTCAATATTTAACAGTTTATTGATCAGTAGGTAGCCAGTTTCACCTAATCGCCATAAGCAGAAGTCCTGGTTCAGTTTCATCAGTGAAATGCATCAGCTTAACGTTTCAGGACACTAGCTCCATTCTGGTGTTATTGCAGAGGAAAAGGTGTAACAAGATGTTTCAGCAACTCAAACAACAATTCTGCAAACTGGCGAAAAGTGAAACTTTTTTCCAATTTCATATCTTCAGCAAAACAAGACTAAACCACTGAGTCACCCACAATTGTCACAATGTTTTCATTGTTGTGTCTGTTACTAAAGTGCAGGTGCATTTCTCGCTTGTCTGCCTTGTACTTTCACAGGAAGTGAAAGGCAGCTGCACTGTTTTCTTTTGTTATCCATTATCTTGGAAAAGTGGGTGTTACAAATTCCTGTTTTGTTTTTAATTAGCACCTAAAAAATAGATTTTGCTATTCTGCGGTACTTTCGACTAGGAACGTTTTCTATTTTTGTTTTTCTCAAACGTTTAATGAGCAGTGCTATTTAACAAGTTTAGGAGGAGGTCATATTCTAATGTTGCACTTCCACCCTCATATGTATAAATACTCTGTGGCTGCCCACAGCTCTGTGCTCATCTTTTCTAGCTCCTTTCCCTCTTCACCAGCTGTACCCTTGCAGCTGCCTCCCTGGTTCATTCCTCAGAAGTAAGGGGGGAGAGGCATGACACTACCAGTCTTCAACCAACACTGTCATTTCCTCAGACATGTGATTTAAGTTTACGTTCTCTATCCCTTTATATTAGGAGGTTTGTTTTGGCATTAATAAATAATAAATAATTAATAAACTACTGAAATTGAAACTGTGCTATTGAAATTGATTTAGGAAACACTTAGAGGGTGTTGTCCTCACACAGGTGACAGCCGATTCTGGATTTACTTGTTAAAGCAAGCAGGTTTATAACATCAATCAAGCTTAAGGACAGCTCGTAAATTATTCTGCCAGTGAACACACTTTCTTTCATGAGGGTGAGCCCTATAGTCCAGACATCACTAGTTTGAGCCATTGGTAACATCAGAGTTGGAATCGAATTGGCTGGGACATCTTTGATTTACTGTGCAGTTGTGATTAACAGAGTGTCTATAAGCTTAGATTGTTGTCGGGGGAGACTCCTGATAAAACAAAACTGATAATGAAGTATGGTGTGGTTTGTTTTAAATAGATACTGAAATGATCACTTTTTGGGGGGGGAGATTTGATTTTTATCCCTAAGTTCAGGCTTAACAATATGCAGAGGAAAAATTAAGAGAACAATGTTCTCTTTATGTGAGAAGTTTATTTACTTAATTAATCTGAGTAGCAGAATGATTTCTGTGCTCATCAATTAAGTCTTAGGTTTTGTATGAGAATTTAACTTCCCTAAGCCTAAAGCTCATTCGAAATGTTCATTATTTTCTTTTTTAAACAGTGTTAATTCCACTAGAAGGTTAGACGTTTTAACGGTGTTCTGTTTTGGTTCTTATTTTGCTCTTAAATATTCCAGTAATTTTTAGAATTAACTTCAACCTGATAAGAGTTGGTTGGTTTTGATAAACTTATGGAAATTTTGTCAGGTGCTAATCGGGATGTGATTTGAGATAAGCTTGGTTTTTTTTTTCCTCCACTGATAGAAACTACACGTCACCTTGTTTTTTTTCAGGCTTGTGTTGTTGGCCTAACTATTATCAGAGTTCCATAAATCAGGGCTGTTTGAGGAACCTGTTTTTTTCTACCTGTGATCAATAACATGGACTTTATCAGGGCACTGGTGGCCTAGTAAAGGACAGAAGTTCTTATCCACCATCTGGGACAGAAACACGCGATAACCAACCCATAATCCTAGAAATTTTTCCATTTATAAAAAAAGAATCGCTCTTCGCAAATGACTTTCACACAATAGGCTTGAGATAAAATATTTTGTTTTGAGGTCAGCTGTAGGTTTAATCGTGCGTTTTGTTTTAAGAACATCCTGGCAACATGCTGTACCTGACTTTGGTTTTTGAACTGATAATTTTCTGGGACACAGACATTGCAAAGAAGAGTAATCCATTGCAGGTTTCAAATGTCGTAGTGTCTCAAACATTTTTACAGCAAAAACAATTTAAAATAATGTCAGCTTAAAACGGCTCTCTGCCCCAATTTGCTTAATAGGTAACACAAAGGTCAGTTGTGTATAAAAGTGTTAGCAAACCCTTTCTCAGTTTTACTCTGCTTTTTATGTGAATATTGAAATTCAAGGGCATAATATTCTCATCTTCAAATATTTTTTTAATCCTAAAAACATTGAGTCCTAATCAGAAAAGATGGCCTAATCTCGTTTTTCAGAGTCATAGGGAAAATAAGACTGAGAAATATGCTGGGTCACTGCACAAAGTATCTGTCTTTTTAGGATCCAAAAGACATAAAAATAAATTAGATGGTGTCTGAGTGGCCACAAATTCAGTGGCTGAAAGCCAGTTCATACATCATGAGTCAAGTTTTTTGATGGTCTGTCTTGCACTATGTGAAGGAAAGGGGAATAGTTAAAATTAATACACGTTGTTGACCCAAAACAGGAAAACTGGATGAGCTTTGAGTATATGAATAGAGAATGATGTGTTTTGGACTGACGTTTTCCTACCTAGTTTACTATACAAGTAATATACAAGCCCCTGGTTGAACCAGGTTTTAATTCATAATAAATAGTGGTCAGCAATGAAGATTGTAGAGTAAACAGGAATTATGAACATTTGGGATGATGTGCATTTTACAATGTGAGGTGCAGAAATGTGTCCTTTGTGGGGTGTTGGAATAACATTGAATGACTAATTATTCCATTTGGAGAGAGCGCATGTAACGTATTAACCACACTATCATACTATGGACAGATGAAATTAGGGGACAGACAAAACAAGAATTTAAATAAGATGGCTCCCTATGTCTGGGGTGATACTGCTTAAACAAGCTTTATCTCAAAACGGTTACATTTGTGGCTAATATGAAGAGAGAGAGGGCGCTGTGCTTGAGGTGTTAATCCTTTAGAAGATTACAATAGACGCGTCACTGAGAAACACTTTCTGTTTTGTACGTATCACAGAATCATTCTGATGAAGACCTGAGATATTGCGAAAGGTAGGGGCTTTTCCAGAGCTGGACAGGGAAGGGAGGTTTTGTGAAAAAGAAAAGTAGAGATTTATTTTAAAAAGTTTGGAATGGTTCCAGGAGCTGGTGTTACAGTTGTTAGGAGACTTTGCCCTGCTAGCATTAAAAGGAAGTTAAGAAGCCTTATCAGATGGAGAGCTTTGCTGCTCACTGAGGTTAGGGAGTTGAAAGTTTTAGCCTCTGCTGTGCCTGGTACCAGCCTTCTTGATAAAGTTGATAGGTAGATAATATTAAAAGCAATAACTGGTGTTCCAGTTCTGCTCCTGCAGCATACTGCTACAGGATAAAATCAATATGCCATTCATTTTGATTTATAGCTGGAAATAATGGGACTGTTTTGTGAACCAGGAGGAGTTAGGAGGGGTGGGGGATTGATTTTGTTTGATGCAAATCGCATCTTTGTCTCTAATATTAATAATGTGAACGCTAACGACGTCACATGAGGGAGCAGTTTATGGCATGTATCGATTGAATTATCAGTGGTTATCGGAGTGAGAATGTAAAAGCAAACATGCCCTTTGTGCAGTCAACTGTGGCCCTTGTCTAAGCAGATAGGTGTTTTATCAGAGGCTGGGTGGGGGAAAGGCAGGTGGAGGGGGGCTTTGTTCCTGTAGTTCATGCAGAAAATAGCCATCATCCGGTTTCTATGAATTCACTGCATGCATCATTACGTTTGGAGTGGCAAGTAGGCCGTCTCGACAATAATCGTGTCGATCAGTGCACAAGAGAAAGAGGTTTTGTCTTCCGATAAGGTTTTCTGTTCGGTCCTGAAATCACTTGCACCAATCTCTCTGCTGTTGTGGTACGTTTTAAGTGGCGGAGCTGTGGAGTTAAGCATAATGAATGGTGGGTACTGACAAAATGAAAATACTGTAGGTAATCCCCAAAGCTGCTGAAATATCTGAAATGAAAAAAGAGAGTAACATCATGTGGACTGAAGATACTTAACACTTTAACAGAGCAGGTGATGTGCTTACGTAGTCTTTTTCAAACACACTTTGAATTACATAACGTGCACATAAACTACTATATGTTGATTCTCATTTTACTTAGTACCTACCCAGTATCTTCTCTGGTATTTTGGATGAAGTGTTGTTTTCTGCTGTTTTGCAGAAGTCGTGTACTTTTTTCTGTATTTCAGTCCACTTTCTAAATTTGGATTAATTAATCATTCACAGCTGACAGCGATACACTGGAGTGACTTTGACTGTTGCATTAGCAATAAGTCGCATCAGAAAGTAATTTGAGACCAGGTGAGGAGGTTCAGTGTCAAGCCTGGTGAAAATCAAGATGGCAAACAGAAAGGAACCAGAGAACAATGCCTTCATAATATGTCTATGTTGGATACTGGACTGAAGTCAGCACAAGGTTACTCAACATCTAGTGAGTTTGTAGCCAGCAATTTCTAACCTGGCAAGACTTTACAGTCCAACAGCCTGTCAATCATAGGCCACAATTTGGGAGACCACAAGTCAAGACACCTCTCCAAGTTTGATGGGGAGTTCAATATGTAATGGCCAGGGCACGCTCCTCTAGTTCAGTGGTTCCCAACCTTCATTTCTGTGAATCACTGGTTTAGATGCTACAGAAACGGCTCTTGTAGTGATTGATAACGACGTAACTGTACAGTACCAGTTAGCTCAGGTCACCTGCTGCCCTTGCTGCAGGCTCATATTCCTTCACATTCTACTGTGAAGGTAACAAGCTTTCTCGTGGGATGAGAATGTGGCGCGTGGAGCAGGCTATCCAGGCATGTGGTTGAATCCACCATCCTGGTCTTTCACGTAACAGCTGGATTAGGTTCTTGGATCTATTAGCTACTGTCTACCAAACAGGCCAGGTGGGCCAAATGGTTACCTCTTGTGTGTAATCTTCATTATTGTATATTCTTATCTGAAAGTCATATTGCGGAAGCCCTGCTTGACAGAGCTGAGCCCTGTTGTGGAATAAGCTGGGACAACCTGTAGCACCTAGGACTCAGAGACCAGTGAACAGGAACATGATTGCTGAGGCTATCCAATAGAAATTGTTCCCACAAGACAGTATCAGCAATTTGGTCCAAATTATGTGTTGTTACCAGCAGTCACTACACGCGCTACTAGCCTGCGATTTTCACAGCAGATACCGCGTTGATGACAAATGTTATTTGGCAAAATGAATTTGCCTGTGAAATCTCTATTCAATACAATTTTGATTTATATATGTAATGATAACTGTCTTTTTAGTTAAAATTGATGCATCTTTGAAAGTTCAGTATATTTTTAATGTGCAATGTGACAATGTGGTTAATATGTGATGAAATAAGGCTACTTAACCAGAAGTTAACTAAGGCTGGGCCTCGCCATTACTGGGGTGGGAAGCCACTGAAGAAAGTGAGGGTGATGCTGAAACTGAAATTGCTGAACTGGTAGATGACACTCTTCTCTCTGAAAACCCCTCTATAGTGACAGGGGACAGACACTATGCTGTAGGAGCTGCCATCCTTCGAATGCGACATTAAACCAAAGTCCTGACTTCTTTGTTGGCGATGTTCGGAATAGTAAGAGCTTTAACCCCAGTGTCCTTGCTAAATTCAGCTCTGGGTCTGTACAATTTGGCCTACCAAAAGTTCTCCCTTAAATCAATTGGTGAAGCAATTTCTCCCGTCTGCTGTATCTCTCATCTGCTGTAGATTGGGGCTGCAGTTGTAGAACGGCTGCCACTTGTCACTGAGTGAATACTGCACTTCAGTGGTAGATCAAGTTGGCTCTCTCCTATGTGTAAATTAGTTCTGAAAACATTTGGAATGAGAATCCATATAGGAATGCAATTAATTATTAATCATTAACACTGAAGGGTGGCCTCAATGTTATGGCTTGCTAATCTTTTATAGAGCTTTTGTTATAAAAATTGGATGATACAATGTGAAAAGATATTTAAAAAAACTGAGAACTCATGACATACGTCTGAATACTCCTTATATCAAAACTTGTACCATTCTTAAACATAGCTCGAAATTAGCTACTCTTCCATTTGGTCCCATAGCCCACCTTCACATTTTAACACATTTTTTGTTTTCTTTTTGTGTTTGTCTCTTCTCGCCCTTGCAGAACCAACTACAAACGAGTCACCTGGCACACCTGAGGTGCAAGAAGAGAAGGAGCCCCACTGGAGTGGCCCAGGTGAGACCCCTTTATATTACAGTGTATATTATTGGCAACCTGGGAGTGTCTGCACGAGTCAACATGTCCAATAATTTATTTTAGAAAATACAGGTTAGACAAAACTCAAGACACTCATACATACTACGCCTAGTGTGAATTCACTGACAGGAAAGATATAAAGTCAGATTTCATCTAATATATTTCTTCTGCTTCTTTTGTAAAAGGCATTTTGTTAACATTGGGAGGGAATGGAAAATGGACAATACAGTAGTAGTTAATGCACTGTTTGCAGCGTTAATAATAGTTTTTTTATTTTCTAAATTTTAGTTGGACAGACGTTGTGAGGGAATTTGTGGAACGGAAAATGACATTGACATTCTGTTCCTTTTAGCAATGAATTGTTGGTATGGCAGACAAAACATAAATTCAAGGTGACAGAAGGTTCAGTTTAAGTTGTTAAGAATCATAACTTAGATCACATTTTTCAGTTCTCCTTTTAAATTTAGTGATGTGTTCTTGTGTAGGTGCTTCAGGTACTCTCATTGAATAAGTTGGGCGTAACAGATTATTTTTTTAGCAGCCATAAATAACTTCAGATCTTTTTTTCGTGTATGCGCTTTCAAATCCTGCAACCGCACACGAGAGAATGAGGGAGTGCTGGGAGACTCATCTGATCCTCCCACCTTCGAGCTGCTTGTTTTTACCATGTTGCACACAGCACAGTCCAGTACAGGAGTTTCAGACGCTGATTGGAAGAGAGGTACATCCCTCACATATGCTGTTTGTATGGACACTACAGAGTTTGTTCATGTGAATTGGCTTCTGGGAAAATTGGCTGTGATGTGACTATGTGTGTGTCAGAGTCTATGTCTGCCCTGCGATGGACTGGCGTCCCATTCAGGATGTATCCCTTCTTAAGCCAATGGCCCTGTAATGAGTAAAGTGGTTAGAACATGGATGGATGGTTACATAGTCTGAACAGGTGGTTTTTGAGGAGGTGCAGTGAAGTGGTTGGAGATCACTGTGCAATGCTGGTGCTACTGGGCAAAGGTGAGCTTAACAATAGAGGCTGGGTTAAGTGATTGGATGCCCCCCTCTCCTTCTGTCCAGCATGGATTTGGCCATTCTTTGGTTCAAGCTGAGGTTGAAGAGCTTACCACATCTTTTCCAATACTGTACTTTAGTTAGTTTTGTTGAAAACATGGTGCTGTCTATAGCGTGCCTGAAATAGCAGCAAAGGCAGTGTTGGATTCTTCACCTTGAAAAAGCTGACAACGAAGGCACGAATGTGAAAATAGGAATTCTGTTGTCTGGTTTATTTTTTTTTTGCTTTCCTGGAACGCAGCGGGTTAAAGAATGCAATCAGCTAGCAGCTCTTCATCTTCAATATTTCTTTTAAGTCCTGTAAGTTTGCTGAGTTGTTTTTTTTCTTTTTTTTTTAATTCTTCATGTGAAGATGTTTCATTATCATCCTTTCCCAGCCTGCCCCTATAACAGTAATTGGAGCGATATTAATTGCTGTGTGGTTGCTGGTTGATGGCAGCCCAGTGATGTTAGTGCGATAGGGTGTTCCTTCCAAACTAACTGCCGAGATAGGCATTCTATCAGCTCTTCTGCAGGCTTCGTATTTATCAGGAGTGGGATTGGCAAAAGGGAAACTTTGACCAGTCTGAATTTTTCTCTTATCGTTCAGATCCCTCCCCCCCACCCCCCCTTCTTTTTTAATGTCAGCAGCAAAGGAGCTGAAGATGTGGACTTGTACAGACAAGGGTTTTGTAATCCGCTGCTGTATCAGTTATTTCTCTCCGGCTGTAAGCTAAATTTGCTTGTATTGGTTGTGGTGGTGTTTTTTTTTTTCTGAATATCTCTCTTTTTATTTTGCCTCTTCTGCTGGATTTCTATGGTTCATTTATTTAGGCAGAAATATCACTGCATAAGTGCTTACATTGGTAGAGTTATGTGCAGATACCCTCCATTTAAAAGCAAACGGACAGTCGTTTGCTCTCTTCTAAGACATTTGGTGTATTTTGTTGAGGTAATACATCCCTGAGACAAGAATGGAATGTGTGTAAGGTAAAGATCAGAGCAGGGCTCCAATCCAGGGAAAATATGATAGGGAAATAATTACAGAAAATGCAATCATAATATTAGTTGCTTTTTTATCTCAATAAATTAAAACAGGCAAGCTTTTATCTTTGACACTGTGGGACATAATTTCCAATATGTACAAATCATGCTAGTGGCGTAATGATGGAGAAGGCAAAAAAATGTGTTTATTTTGCTGTGGACATGTATTTCATTAAGAGGGTGGATGTTTAATGGAAATTCTTGTCATTGTTTTGTGAACTGTCTCTGGATTGTGTTTTCTTTATTAAAAAGGACCATTTTATGGTAAAAAGGTCTGGAACTGTACTTGAATATTGAAGTCCAGTCATGACAGGTGGCAGTTTCTTTAAGCAGCAGAGTCACCTTTTTCATTCTTATTTTGTTCTTAAAATCTGAAGTGATTTTGATTTTATATAGGTT
The DNA here is from genome assembly GCF_055471065.1 of Atractosteus spatula. Classification (NCBI taxonomy): domain Eukaryota; kingdom Metazoa; phylum Chordata; class Actinopteri; order Semionotiformes; family Lepisosteidae; genus Atractosteus; species Atractosteus spatula. Next base: position 4,245,177 of record NC_142726.1, on the reverse strand, counting down.
TTGTTTTTTATATTATATATATATAAAGTATATATTAAACTTTTAGTTCTGTAATAATGCTTTCATTTGTGGTGTTATATTCATTACACATTTTAAAAATTAAAATGCACCCTTTTGTGCTAGATGAGTCCACTTTGATATAGAATAAGATCATTCTGTATGTATATTCCATTAGCTCACAAAAACGTGGTTTTCTGTAAAAATTAAAAGCTCACAAGACAACTTGGATAATTAGATTTTAATGAAAAAAGTGAACAGGAACTCATATTCTTTAAATTAATGTTAAGAAGGCAGCTGAGACTCTTCTTTTTAAATAAGATCTCATATGAATTAATCCTGACCCTTTTCCCTGTTAAAATGTAAACATGCTTTTGTTTAAACTAAACACCATTTCATCTTAAGTGTTCGTCTCAGTGCTTAATCACCTTTCCCTGCTGCATTCCGGTTGTTTGTTTTGCCAACGAGATTAAAGGTAAAAAAGTGTAAAAGGTAGAAAAATGCACTATCAGGCGATATGCGATATGGCGAAGCTTAACCCTAATGGAGAAAGACACAATTTAATCTATAACATGTCTGCTGTATGATATGCAAAATAAATTATTTAAAAAAATTATCTTTAAAATGACCTTGCTCGCTGGGGGGTTTGATACTCTTTCTACTTAAAATTCTGATATGCAAATGGCTGATAGCTATAATCCTTAGTCTGTGCAAAGATTGTTGCTGCCTTGTCCCCTTAAATTGGACGACAGCTTGTTACATGAGGTAAATGAAATGAATTCCATGTTGAAGTTGAGGTCTTACATCCTAGCGACTGCTTGCTGAGCTTGTGTTCTCTATTTTTTCCTCAGTTTAGGTATGGAATTTTGTTTTATAGGGAGTTTGTTGGGTGTTATTGGATTGAATTATAAAAGAATGCCTGCACATTACAGAAAATGCTTTTTTCTCCTTGAAGTATAGTTATAATGTAGTTGTATATTGAGTATAGTACAAGGTTACTAATACATAAACACATACATTTAAAGTTTTTTTTTTTACCATGTGCAATATGGTATAAAAGTCTTGATTTGGAGTTCTCTTTGAACAGAAAAGCTAAGCAGACAAATGGGGAAAAAAATTGAGCACTTTTTAAAATCCAGAGTGTGTCCTTGTACATAAGGAGGTTTTTGTAAATCTTTTAGAAATTACATCTTTGCCTTTGGAAGTTTTTCCTGGAGTTTCAGCAAAACAGCTAAAGCACATTATGTAAAATGCTAAATGAATAAATTTAACGGCTGGGTTTTATAACACCTTGATTTCCCCTTCTGCAGGGGGACCAACAACTATGAAATAGAGTTATGCCTTCATATTTTTATACGCATGCCTGTGCGCGTGTAGTGTACGCAACATGGTTTGGTTTGATTTCTACCATTCATTAAAGAAAATCAGGACAACAATTTAAATCCTAGCTTGTTGCACCCTTTAAATCCAGTGAGACATTGGAAAGAGTGAGATGCTGAGACATTCGAAAAGGAGAGCACTAACTTTATTTTTCATACTTACTGAGGTGACATCTCGAATCGAAGTCAGTCCATTGCCTCACCAAATAGCATATTTCTCATAGTGAAACTAAAAGCAAGATATGGTCCAACAAGGTCCCATGACAAAAATAATCTGTCAGTTAAGAGTAGTTACGTTGTATTTAATCCATACACAGCAGTATAGAGCCTATACGGTTTTGTGTATGCAAATTCCAGTCACTGGAAAATTACAAGGAAAATGCAATAAGCGTTATTCAAATCAATTCTTCCATTAAACAGGTGAAATAGCATTTTTTTAATTACATTTTTAATTTTAGCTTCTAGATTTTATCTTATATATAGAGTTTATTTTTTTGTTGTGAAACACTGATGAATGAAACATTTAATAAATATATGTTCATCTTTCTGTTTTTTTCATTGAATGATTGGTGGTGAAAGGTTTCATACTGTACATTGGATGGTACCTGCTACTGTATGTTGTACACGTTTTAAAAAGTATCCATTTTGTATACTGTATATGTGAACATTTATGTTTTGTAAAATATCAAATTTGAAAATATTACTTGACAGAAAATTTCAGAACAAAATTGAACCTTATTGTAACTCATTTTGTGCAGCCAAATCAATGGAATGTTGTAAGTTATTATAACCCCTAAAACATTTTATTTAAACAGAGTATGAAAATACTGTATTTCTTAATCTCACAGTAAACATGCTGCTAACAACCTAAGCTTTCTTTGCTTTACCGGAATTGACAGTCAGACATGGGAAAGATTTCACACTGTGCATCTGAGCTCTTTCTAACCTAGTTTCAAGCTGCCTGCCTTCCTCATCGTCATTCAGTCAAAGCCTGCTGTCAGGCAGGGAGGGGACGAGCAGGGCTCTTTTGAATTAGAGGCAAGGGGCTGGTTGGGTCTGTGTAGTATTTTGTAAAGTAGCAGAACTGTATTAATAATGGGTACAATTAGAATGATGAAAATACTTATTATTTTCATATCCTTTCTTGTGCAGTTCCCCTAGCGCTTAAAGTTAATATTGTTTATAAAGAAAAAAACCTTGCAGGTTTGTTATCAGCAAGAGAACACAACGGTCCAATGTGAAACTGTTCCTCTTGATGGACAGGGCTGGAGAGATCATCACGATTATTCTCTCTGACTCAGTTTGGTATGTGTAGGCGGATTTCATGGCTGTGTTTATTTTGTGTCATTTGCCAGCCTTTGCCTACACTCTGCCTTATTGATAGTTTTGGATTACAAGGCATGCTGAGGTAAACATCAGGCTTATGAAGGCCCAGGATGATAGAGTTGTCTTGTATTAAAAAAAATTGGAACAGTGAAAACTGACTTTAGCAAGAAAACGAGAGAGGAAAGTTTGGTCTGTTTATATTTGTCTCATAAAGCAAGGATCCAGTGTTTCATTTTCAAATACACTTTAAGGTGTTATTCGGTGACTAGTTCGGTAACATTTTTTCATCTGTTAGACAGAATATCATCACCAAATTTTTCCTTCTTGTTCAATGAATTTGTTTTAGTTACGTTGTTCCTTAATTTAGTCAATGTTTAAAAGCTGCAAGCGTTTATTATGTATGAGCAAAGGAAATTGATATAAAACAGTTCTCTGAGAGTCTTTTATCATAATGTACCCCCACCCGACAACAGTTAAAATTGCTCTTCATCCTCTATAAACACAGTTCATAATACAATATTTTTAAAAACGTTTGTGTCCATAATCAAAGTTGTCCAACAGTAAAATAATAATGCTATCTGATATTTATAATCCTGATGTTCAGCAGACAAAATCAAGTACCTGGCATGCTCAGTTTTATTTTACTTATTTTATTTTATTTTTTTTCCAGTTTTATTCAATAGTTTTTCTAGAATATTGTATTAAAAACTAAAGACTTGTTTTTATTATTTTGCATCTGAAGTATTTTGGCCAGAAAAATGAAAAACTAATCATTTTTGTGTCTTACTTAAAGTGTTAAAAGCATATTAGTTAGATCTAGTTGGTGACAATTTTAATACAATTAATTTATATGATCTTTGTTTTTGGACTGTAGAGTTGTAGTGAATTTGTAAGCCTTTTAATAACTTTAAAGAAAATTTTTGCTTCAAATGAAAAAAAACAACACTTTTATCAAGTTTTCCGAGCACTGAAGTCAGCACAGTTACTGTATTTAGTATGTTAAAGAAACACAAAATGATTTTTGATTTCTGACCAATGTAGCATTTTCATAGAAAAAAGTGTTATTTTAGAAGAACATAATTTAGTCTAACTTAAAAGTTTATATGCAGCATATTTTGAGTTGTCGGATTCTGCTATTTAAGCAGTTCTAGATGGTATTTTCTTCAGAAAAAAAAGACTGACAGACTCAGTACAACTTAGCTCTCTATTGTTAGGCACAGAGAACCTATTCAGTCTTTAAAACATTGAATGTGCCATACCTTTTCGACAGGTAAATTGGTCATCTACTCACATCAGCTTGGATGCTTTACAAAAAAGAGTACATCTTGCACTCATAACATCATCTGATGTAGTTATCAGAGTAGCGGGAAGCCAGCAGCCATAAAGTTTTAGTTGTGCTTACCTTCTCTCACTTTTCACACTTCCCTATAAATCCTAAACAAATTCCAGTAAAAACTAAATCAGGATGGATAGATGGACTGCAGTATGAAGAAAAGCTTCAGTGACGTGTATGATTTTCTCCAAAATGTCAGCTATCCTGCCAATAGGAAATTCTATGTCTGATACTTGTGTCAATGTACTGTATAAATATATATTTTTTTCAGAAAAAGAATCAACAAGAATGCGATTTGCCTGTTTTTCATAACAAGGACAAAGAGATGTAAAAATCTTTGTCTTGTGAAACTCTGGGAGGTGTTTATTTAGTTTCAATGTCAGTTTTGCAATCAACACCCTCCAAGAGCTATTTTAGTGGTTTATTGTTAACCTGCTATATATCTGTACTGAGATAGCTGTGGTTACTGGTTATGTGCAGATGTTTTGGCTGCATCATTTTTGTAAATGTTTATGATTCTTTACATAAGCCTCATTGGCTCTTCAGCGTTATCTGTTGTTTGATTTGCTGTTAGATATATTGAAGTTGGGAGCTCTATCTGTTTAATTGATCAAGCACCTGTTGCCTAATTGTGCTTTAACTTTTCATAAAATACTGCACAGCTCAGTATTTGAGGTTTAAATTAGACTGCAGCGACCACAAGCCTTTATCTGATAGTATAGTGCCCACATCCCTCCTGCTTCTGTCATTATGGGGGTGCATCTATTTTTATTTACAAAAAGGGAAAAGTGTTTGTACAAGACAATGCATTAGACTTTATGGGGCTGTATCCCTTTTCAATTAGGCTGCACGTGTGAGCATTTGTGATTCTGACGGCTGTTATAGGATGAAGAAAAACATCTGGTGTCTGGCTTTGTCTTTGCGTGGACAGAGCAGAAATGGCAGGATGGATGTTAGTTTGTCCCCTGACATCAGCTGTAATATACAGCTCAGGAAAGCTCTTGCATATCCGGGTCATTCCCTGGCACGTAGAAGATGAGCAGTTCCTGGCAAATAACTTGGCTCCTTGAACTGCAGATAAAATGCTCGGAACTTCCTGCAAGATTCCAGAATATGTGCGTTAACCCTTGCTCCCTTCACCGGCCAGAGTGAATTCATCTCACTTTGAAATCATCTGGCATAGAGGGCATCAGGCTCCACAAGTAGATTCTCAAAAGGCCTTATTTAAAGGGAACATAGATGTCCTCTTATGCTGCATTTCATGCAGATGCATAGCTACAGTGTTGGCCATGTACTCTACACATCTGGCTTTGAATTGACTTTCATGCTGCCTGAATCATACAACGGGTCAAGAGACCCAGAAATATCTGTACAGATATATGTAATAAAATCATCCAATGGTCCGGCTTCAGGATTTTGTGTCATTTTCTACTGCGGTTAAGGAGCAAATGGCAGAAAATGAAGCGAAAGGGAGAATTATAGAACAAGAAAAAAGTGAGATATATAATTATATTTAATATACAATAAAATAACAATTTAAAGCTTTTTTTAGCAAATGAAACTAGGATGTTAAAGTGTCTTTTTGAATTACAAATGAAGAAATTCTAGAGCTGAAGGAAGCCGTCCAGATTCGCCCTGTCTGTTTTTTGTGTCAAGAGGCGTGTAATGGCGGGACGACTGTAGCTGACATCCTCAGCAGGAGGAGGGCTGCTGGGAGGGCTTTCTTCTCAGAGCATTCTGACACATAGCCTTGGGTATCAGCAGCCAGGCAAGTGTTAACGTTACCACCCGCAGTTTGCCGGGATCCTTTCAAAACTATTTTCTTCTCTCTGTCACTCTCTTCCCACTAGATGATTGATAGGCCTGGCTGGTAATCTAGAGGAACATTTTTCACAGCCATCCCATTTGCTATCAGAAGCGCAGCTACATCAGTGATGTGAAGTACTTTCCGGGACAGGATATCATGATTACTCCTGTATCTCGGGATGTGTTCACTGCAGCAAGAACCACATCCTCCCTTGTTTCTTGGGATTTCAGTGAGTCCCCACTTCTATCTCTTTAATACCAGCCTTAACAACATTCCCATTTTACTTCCCCCTTATAGTGGCAAAATCTCGCAAATAGCTCAGTCTTCTGTGTTGAGCACTCTTCATTATTAACAATAATAAAACATTTAAATTAAACAAAATCTGATGGGCAGGGGAAGACTTTTTAAAAACGTTTTTTGCCTGTTGGCACTTGTCTCTAATCACTTCTGTACTGTCCAGAGCAAGTCACCTTGGGCTTCAGATCCAGTGACTGTCACACCTGGCTACATGTGGTACTGTTTTTAAATTCAGGTGGGTAGCTGCGTCAGCATGTGTAGGCTGCAAAGGAACAAGTAATAGATTTATTCCATGCTGAAAAAAAGAAGAAAGAGAACACAACGTTTTGGCCGTGGAGCCTTCTTCTTTTTTTCAGCATGGAATAAACCTATTACCTGTTTTTAAATTGACATTAGTACATGAAAGGGAATTCACAGGTTTTGTTTGACCTTTCTGCTTGGTATTGAATATTTAATGTTGGTATTAAAAATATAAGATGATGTAATGTAACATATATTCATTTTTTCAATTTCCAGATGCAGGTTTTCTGGACATTTTGTATATAGTACAGAGTACAGAGTACAGTACAGTACAGAGTACTTAACACAGGGTGACTTACTGCTTGTACAGTAAGTTCTAAAAGAGAAAATGCTTAAGGTCTTTTTTTCTCTCATTTTTATTTATACTGCTTCTATGTTCTCATGTCTGGGTCCCTACTGATTTTCTGATGCTTTCTTGTGCTTAGTCTCTGTCAATCTAGAAGAAATTTGTAGCATAAACCATTTTCCAGGCTGAATGGCAGAAGATTAAATTTTCTGTGACATTTTCTATATCTTTGTGACACAGGTGCCAACATACCTTTCTTCGGTAATGGGCATCAGGGCCTTGTGCAACTCTAATTTCCTTCCCTACCACACTTCCTTCCAACAGAGCAGCAGCAGCAGACACCAGCGTGGCTCGTGTAAGAGTATGTGCAGAAGGCGGAAGAGACAATAAGATTAACCTGCCATTATTAGGTTGCGTGTGTATTTTTGACCTGTTGTTTATTTTTTGGAGTAGAGCAACCAATTTTGCTAGCACTCATTCCTGAAGCATAGATTTGAATGGTTCTGTTTGACATCAGAGCAGTTTCAGCAGAGCTGTGTAGTGGATGGATGCTCCACAGCCAAAAACAACTTGAATACAGTAAGTAAGTGAAGGAGGAGACGGACTCTGCTTGTGAACCATAAGGGTGAACAGATGTCAGATGTGGCCTAATGATTTAATCACTACTGATTAAATTATTATATATTTGTTTTATATATAATTGTATATTCTGCCTGCCACCTTGATATGGGTATCTGCTGAGCAAATACAGTAGATAAAATTGTAGTTTTCAGTTATTAATTTGGTTATACACCTAGTTCTAGCAGGTACAAGCACTGAAATCCCACGGGGGAAAAATAATGCCACAGGTGTTTTGGCAGCTTTTCAGTGAGATGAAAGTTATTTCTCTGGAAGTTGTTTGTGATGTAAGACACCTGGCCAGTGAAGAAATTCTTCCTCCCTGAGAACGTAATCATCGTTCTACTTAAGTAAAGTGAGAACATGGAAAATTCCAGGAATTTTGTGTTTTATGGGGGAATGGGAATATCGTTCCTGGCTTTTTAAATTTATTTTTCCATTATTTAACTCCTGGGGTGTGTTTATCAGTTCTTTACATGAAATAGATCTATTCAAACCATTGTAACTTAAAGTGCTAATTTATACTACTCTGCTTATACAGTATAGGTTTTGTTCAGCAGTGAAATGTATGTTGTTAGCAAAAAAACAGGCAGGACAGTAGTTACAAATAATCTCAGGGCATTTATTGAATACACAGGACAAAACAAAACACAGAAAAACCTCAATACCAGCGGAATGTACATTACAGTGTTTAATGGTTTGAATGGGACAATGAGAGGACATAACCAGCAGTGAGTGTTGCTAAAAAAATCAATCGCCTGTGATGTAAAGAAGTATCTTGTTATTCTGTGTTGTGTTCATAATATATTTGCAGGTTCAGTTTTTTAGGTCCTTAATTTCCAATTCTGAAGTTGTGACAGAAGGATAGGGGAAGTAAGAAGTAAGACACACAAGGCCAATACCCGACCTGCCCTTTGCCTCACTTCTGTCTGATTTTTCAAACATTTATGATTATCCATCAAATTCCATGCTATAGAGGTTTCATTATTTTTTGAGTAGCGTAGGTCCAAAGATGAACTGTATAGACAACTTTATTCTCAAACACTGTAATATTTTAATGATGCCATTACCGTCATGAAAGCTTTCACATACATTTTTATCTCAGAAATAAATGGATAGCTGATTTGCTGAAGAAATGGAAATAAAAGGTTGAAAAAGAACTGGGCACCAATTTGTTAATTTCATGTCTACAGTATGCTTATACTTTGTCATTATGTAAACACACATAACCGCAAAAATACATAGCAAAACATCATCTGCCTAATACTTAAAGCACACTTACATTAGAATGATAATTTGTATTCTGGTTTTTCCAGTTGCATGCTAAGAAAAAGGGTCAGGAGTCTAAAGGAGTAGGGCACAGTTTAATACCAGGGAATTTTTATTAACAGGCAAATATCATTCAAAGACTTATGTTTGAATATAACATGCAGTATATGTGGTTTCTTTTGAAGTAATATTCATGTACATGTGTTTTTTCAACAGATACAAAATTTGCATTTAGTGATTTTGTCAGCTATGACAATGGTTGTAATCTAACTGAATTCCATTTGTGCTCTGAATTTCGTTCAGCCATATACAAATTCTCTTGTTTTGCAGAAATAGTGTGAGCGTTGTTAATGAAATGGAGATTTCATACACAGAAATTCTGTGTATTAAGGTTTGCACAGCCTTTGGACAGTTTTCTGTTTGTGCTCAGAGCATGAAGGGCAGCTGGTTGTTTTGATGAAATAATACAGATTTCTGAAGACAAACCCTGTTCTCTCTGCAGTGCATGCCTGTGTTCCCTCAGTTCTGGTTCCACAAAGGATGGAAAATGCAAACAATCTGTTGATAAGGTAGTTTTAAAATGCTTACTTTTAAAGTTCATTCCATTACTCTTTTATTAGTTCCACATCAATTACAGGTACTTTTCCTAAATTATTTTTAAATAAGAAAATATCTTTTGCTTTTCCATGCTTAGGCTGGATTGGAATTCTTAGTCTTCTGCAGGGCCTTCCATGGAATCTTAAAGGAAATCCTCTTTATGAGACTGAAACACTTGCTTGGAAGTGATCATTTCTTTTTCTCCAGATCATGCCTGTAAAGGATGAAAAGTTCCCAGTACCTTAGTTTGTAAAATAAAAACAAGGAAATTGATTTGAAGGAATCCCGTTAGAATCTTTAACAAAATCAAAACTTTTGTAGGATTTGACAATCATTTAATCTTTGCAAGAAAAAAAAGCACAAGAGCAGTTTACCTTTTTCTTATCTTAGCCTGGCAAACTCAGATCTAGATTGCATGTTTTGGCCCATGCATTGCAGAGCTGTCTCCTCCAACTTTAACACCAATGAAAATGATGTTTGATGTTGCGACTGAATTTATCTTCTCTGTTCTGGGTGAGCGAACAAAGTACTCTTGTGCCTAACAGATACAGCAAGGTTGATGTCTTGGAAAACAGTGCCCAGCTGATTAGATCAGATGGATTTTCTTCTCGGTGACCTTTGACTTACAGTACCTGCAATCCTGCTCATTCCTGTGGAATCTAGAGAAAATTGTGCTGGTTCTAGTGAAGTGTCTCTAAGCAGATCTTACCCCTGGAGCACTGCCATGGCAACTGTCCGTCCTGAGTGGACTGGACAGGACACTTCACAAGGGTTATCAAGTTGTTACCTTCCATCGGCAGTGCAGGGAGCGCTCGACTTGGCCGCTGGCATCCCAGTATCATTTACCTTCACTTATCCTCCCACCTCAGCCCAGTATTCCCACCTAACCCCTCCCAGCTTGTCTTCTTTTCTTCCTCCTGCTCCCATTTCCGGTCTCCACGCCTTTTTCCTCCTCATGGTCTGGTCACTGCTTCCAGAACGGGTTTTCGAAACTCATCATTGCCCCTGTCTTTTGGAGCCAGCGGCTCAAGCCAATGAGTGGCGTCTTCATCATAAAGGAAGAACGTTGAGTGACACCAGTAAAGCAAAGCAAAATCCCTTTAAGGTGTTTGCAGAGCACTGGAAACAGAGTCCACATTCAGTGTCTAAAGGGCAGACAATGGCATTGTTTCGAAAAATTAATGCCTCTTCTTCAAAATTGAAACATATTCCTTTTTCTTAATACTTTCTTGTTTGGCTTTCCTTTTCTATCCCTCTAAAAATATATTTTTAAAAAGGGGTGCAAATTTTCCATCTGTGAGATTCCACATACAGTCCCAGTCCTCCTGTTCTCAAAGATCAGGCTCCAGTCTGTCACAGCCAGGCTGAAAAGCTTGATTCCACTGACACGACCCAGACTCATTTGTCATTAACAACTGCAATTAACTAAAAAATATTTTTAAAAATCAGAAATCCCTAGTGCACTGCCTCCATGTGAACAGAAATGTCAAGTTAATTATTGTTATCTTCATGGTAAAGGGAAGATCCTGTTTTAAAGACACAAGGCATGCTTACACATTGGGCGTGATCGTATGAAGGCTTGACAGGTTAACTTGAACATGGTTCACAAAACTGCAGCAAATTTTGTTAGATTCTGAAGATATAGACAAGGGAGAACTGTGCATGATGAAATAAATGACTTTTTTATCAGAGTTGCCATATTGCAGTTTAACAACCCAGTTATGTCCTTGCTTAATTTAGTCAACCATGACAAAGAATTTATTTAAAACAATTGTCAGAAAAATTGTGTTTAGAAAGGTGAACTTTTCTGTAAAAAAAAAACTACAGAGAGATAAGTATGATATTGGGGTTCAGTACTGTTCATTGAATGGTTGTTTTTCTTTTGTGTAATGACAGGATTACCTATATATATATACAAATAATAATTTCCTAATTATCTTGTCTGTATCCTTTAACTGACATTATTTCTAAGAAAGCACTGGACCCGAAAGAACATGATTACTGCTCCATGATAATGGAATATGATAACAGAGAAAAAGACTATTGTTTTGTCAGGTGTAGTGGTTAGCTATCTTTATAAATACATAAAAGAAATATGGTTGATTTCATTGCATGTTAGGACATTGGGAAGTGTTAAGTGTGAGTACTGAGTGGTTAAGTTCAGGAACTTCAGAGAGAGGTCACATTGTTTCTGATACCTGAGGGAAAACAGCTCTTGTACTGTATATTTTACTTATCACAAAAACACTTCATATTAAACCAACTCATAACCAAAATATTGTTATATTCTTAACCATTGACGTTTTAACAAATGTGTGTTCAGATCTTTTGCAATCATGGAACAGGAAGTTTACACCCGCAAAGATTTGAAATGCATAACATACTGTAGAATTATATAGGAATCAACTTACATTGGATTTACACTTTGAACTAATAATATGGTCACTCCTCCCATTTGAATAGAATGTGTATTCCTTAACAACACCTTGTCAAAAGTACTAGAATCCAGAACAATAAAAAAATCACTGATGTAATAACCAAAGCTTACCAAAATAAGCTAAAAATAAGCTTTAACATAATTGCTCCAGATGCTCCTGTTGTCCGTTGTTGTCCGGTATTAATGCTCTGTAGCAGTGGTGATGCACATAAAGGTGTCCATGGGCTGACAAAAGTGTCAGCCAACATCTGGAAATGCTGCAGTCTGTGACTTCTGCAACTATTCAACGCTATTAAATGGAGAAATAGTATATGTAACACACCAAAGCACTCTAAAACAATTAAATAAAACACAATTGCAAATTGCAAAACACAGTTTTACCACAGCTGTATTGTTTATAAAAAATACCAAACACACAATTATATTTGCAGTGATTCTCAATGAAATTCTAACATACAAAGCACAGGCTTAAAGCATTGCAACTTTCTGCCTTTGTCAGTGGGATTGTATTTTAAAATTCAAACTCTGTTACCATACATGCATGTGATAGCAGTTACTACATCTGGGCTGCTAGCTCACCACAGGTCATTGGATTGTGAAGCCTGTGCTCTGTAGAATCATTTAAAAAGAGCCAATTGATGCTGGAGGAGTCACTTTGTTTGCCATTTTTTTCAGTGCAGTGAAGTTGAAGTGAAGCTGAACTTTAAGTTGTGAGTGTCTGATGTCATTTGTCCTGTTGAAGTGGACTAAAACCTGATATACTGAAAATGTGTAGATATGCCAGGTCCTGTCCAAAACCAAACACCTGTTGTCCTTTCAGAAACTTGTTTTTCTTAACACTATAGACAGCTTCCATTTTTAAAAAAGGATGTGTCTCTTAACAAAAGAGTAGCATAGCAAAGTGAATCTTGTTACCAAAACTGAATGAGGTTTTACACCCAATTTCCTGTTGGGTCTTTTCTCCTCTTTCATTAAAGCACATTATTGCTGCTTTCACCTCTTATTTTGACTGTTTTTCTGATATATGTATTTCTCCCTAAATTCATTAGTAGAATTTGCAGCATCAAATTCTCAGGAAACAAAGCTCCTTTCCTGGGCTCCATTAAAAAGAGAGGGTGGTAAATTAAAAAAGTCGAATTCCTGAGTCCCATGATATGTGGAATTTGTCATTCAGCTAAGGTGAAACCCCACCTATTAGCAAGGGTCGAGGTGCGCACAGATAAAGATTTTCTGTTGTACTGTGTCAAAAAATCAATAGCTCGGGAGTGATCTTCTCATTTGATATCAACAATGGTCTTTTTAAAAATCAATTAGCGGAGATAGAGGGAGGGGAGGGGGAGTGGGCAAGGGGATGCCAAGGATTGTATAACAGGGAGTTTAATTCATGAGTCTGTAGTCAGGCATCTCCCAGAGTGTGAGATCTGAAGACAGAAGAGATCTATTTTACATAGAACCGCTGGTGGAAAAACTCGAGCTGCACTGCTTCATTTGCATGTAATACAACTGGGATAATAAAAAGCTCTTTGCATGACTGAAGCGATCAGTGCAGTTTCATTATTGCGTATTGCTCAATAAGCATAACAATTGCTCAATTATGCAATGTTGTTCCCCAATATGTAGTTCTATCAGGATGCTTTATTATGGTATGGTACCTGTATGTGTGCTTCAGAGGGCTTCTATTTTTTTGAGTTTTGTTTATAATGACACCTAGTGGCTGGGTGAGGTAATAATGATGGAAACTTTCAAAGTCAGGGTCACAGGAGTGGAAAATCAATAAGTTGCTTACAGTTATTAAAATGGTTTTTAGCCTCTTGTGGGAAATGTTCGAGATACGGATTTCACAAAGGAGAATTGCCTGGGTCAAGCTTGACTAACAGGAATAAAAATATAAATTTAAACTATAGGTTTTTGAAGATTTTTTGCTAATATTAGCTTTTTCAATATGATCGATTCTGAACTATAAGTGCATTAGATCAGTTTGTTGAGATGATTATTTCTTTTGGCATGTTAAATGTTCTTTTTTCCACCGTATTTTTTTATTTTAAAATGCAAAACATTTTACATTTTCTAAAATACATACTATGCCCCATTGTTTCCAAAACATTTCCACTGGAGAGTCATTTTAAATTTGAGGTACCGTTGTCACAGATCTTCAGCTTTTAGCATCATTGTCATTGAAGTCTATACAGGATAAAGGAAGGTTATTCAGCTCCTGGTTTTTAGAAATGCAAAACTTATTAGACGTCAAGGAAGCAAAGTTTGTCTTCGATCTTCTGTTTGTTTTTTTGATTGCACATACTGTACAGGAAACCTTTGTTTGTTTTGCTAATACAAGATGGCTGGAGGCTAAAGTCTAAACACTATTGATAGATCTCAAGTTTCAAATGAGCGGCATGTTTTGATTCAGATATCCGTTCTTGTGTACAATGGTCCAATCTTTCGTTTTCTAAGTGGGTTTGATTTTAAGACTACATTAATCTTTACAGCTAATAAACCTCATTGTAGTCTGCTCCATGGATTGTATCAGAATAATACAATTTCATTTAAAGGTTTTTGAAAAGAGCTCCCACAAATCAGTTTTGGAAAGTTTAAAGCTTAAAAGAACGCTGCTCCAGAAAGTGGATTTTGTGTTGTTTTTTTACAAGGAGACTCACCGGATTTTTTCAGTGTCTCTCTGTGCCCCGTTTGATCGGAAACTGTTAGAAGTTGTGAATGAATGACAATGTACAAATCACCCTTTAAGCATCCATCGCTGAAAATGTCTCATGGTCCGTCTTGTGCGTGTCACCTGCTTCGGTGCAAACTTTGGTTGGGATTTGGTTTATGCTTCAGGATGCAAAGCATGATTCAGTATTTCCTTCCAGGGCATGCTTAAAGGAAAAAAAGTTTTATTTTCAAGTGGATTACACAATTAGGAAAACATTTTTCTTTATTTTAATAAATTTTCATTTAGATCAGGACTTAAGAATGCTCACTCAAAATCTGCAAGCTGGCAAAATATTTGAGTAGGTACTGCCTTTAGCAGACGTGCAGTGGCCAGTGCTGCTTGTGACAAGGATTTGTGGATGTATTTTCAAAAATACTGCATGAACCTCACGTGGCCTGATGAGCTTAGCAGCAGGTAAAGCAAAATATCCATGTGCCAGATGAATTTGTATTCAATTTATTTGATTTCAGCTTTTTTTTGGTTGTCATAAAGGGGGGTGACATAAGCTGTAGGTTTGAGTGCCTGCAGGAGACACCCTTGAGTGAGATGTTTTACCCCCTCAGCACTGCTGGGGGTAATCCCTGCAATGGCCTGGTGTCCCATCCCGGGTGGGGGGTCTCTAGTGCACTTAACTCTACAGAAGGCAGGCGAGAGCTCTGGCTCAATGAGCTGCAGTGGCTCTGGTCTGGATTTTACCTGTTTGTCAAAAATAGACACTGACTGTTGGACTGGTTTGTCTGCGCTCTGTTTAAACTCTTTTTCTTCCTTGAGACACCTAAGGCTCTTCAGGGCTAGTTTGCACTGAACACCTTGAATTAATATTTTTTCTTCAGAGATGATGTTAACGTTTAAGTGCATGGAAGTACAATATTTTTCAGTCTCAATGCCTGCTTTCAGATTCTGTTTTTTTGTCCTGATTAAGAAGAAAAAACTGATTTCTTTGACCACTTTCAGCATTTTACATAGTTCAATTAAAGGTTCACCCAGTTAAATTGAGGGTGTGGCTGCCCTAAGTGCCTCCCTTTCTAGACAGACTAAAATGAAAATTGACCTTAGTATGTTACATACAAGTCTGCATCACAAAGCTCTCTACATATAGGCTGAGACCTGTCTGTATACAGAGAGGGGGTGACATTATATACTAGCAGCTGCACTAAATGACAGATCAGGGGCAGACGTGAGAAGTCCCTTCATCTAGAGTGGAATTCAAGTAATACCTATTACGAATGGCACTCTTTAATCACCAGGGAGTCTAGGACCTTGGTTTTATGCAGAAACTAGCAATGTGGGTTTTAAGTGCCACGTTCCTGTTCAGTTAGGATCTGATTAAGACCTGGGAATCAGTCGGTTTGACTTTTTTATCCAGTTAATTAGTTTGATTATGTCATTGAAGTCTGGGATCGACTGAAAAGTAGGCACAAATGTGTCACTCCAGAACTGGAGTAGCCTGCTCCTAGTTTCATGAGGGCACTGCATCAGCACAGGTGCCCCGGTCACTGTTCTCAGACACTGGGTCCAGAGGTAAGAGCTCCTCCCTTTGCTCCACCACCTCCATTCACAGTAGCATCCTAATATTTCGTCAGAGCTCTCTCACCCCTGTACTGAGCAGGCACAGCCTTGCTTACCTGCTAAGATCAGACGAGATGCAAATTGTCCATATCTCTTTAGTCCCATGATAGACTGGTGTCCTGTACAGGAGGGGAGTCATTGGCTTTCACATCCTGCCTTGCGCCCAAGGCTTCTGGGATAGGCTCTTACTTGCTGCAGCTCTCATGAGGATAAGCAGCTTCCTGATAATGGATGTATAGTACTATTAACCCTTCAGAGAAAAGGTCTTTGTAGATGTGGTTGAAAGAAATATCCCCTGATGCCATTTTGAATGAAACCCAGACTCAAAGAACTAAAACCTGCCTTGATTTTCTACACAAACTGGCAAAAAGGAGGACAGCACTGCTTTTTTTTTTCTTGATCCTACTTAATCTCCTCGGCTGGTAATTACATTAGTCATTCCATTAATGATAGAGAGATTACTTTATTGTCTTAAGTTGTAAAATCGACAGCTGCTGAGTAACTAGACCCCAAATGATTCATCGCTGCAATGCTATTGATAAGGGTGCTGGGCATTGTTACTTTCCATGGAGGGAAAGGAAAATTATAAGAGATTATAAATGTAACAGGGCAAGCAGCTGATAAAAAAACACTCTACACAATTTACAACACTGAAATGAAGCTGGTCTTTAAACTCCTTTTTTAATTTGGCAACTATTAACAGAGCCCACTATCATATTCGAGATGTGATTACTGCAACAGGTTACATTGAAGGCAACTGGATTGCTTCAGGTAGTCAAGCTGCCTTTGATGGATTTAGTCTGTATGATGGCAGCTTCAGATTTGGGCTTAGGAATGTTTGTTTAAAAAACAGTACTATTAGGACTTGTCATTAATTTGAAGGATAATATTTTCAAGTTTGAAAGGCAAGCTGAAATAGTGTTTCGTTTCTTTGGCCATGTGCTGACAATGAACAGGTGCTGCATAAATAACTGCACCCAGGGGTACAGAAACCAGTTATCCATGCTGTTTTAAAACCCATGAATATGAACTTCCAAAGGCTGTTTTTGAGATACTGCCCTCAGATCTGTGGGTCTGTTTCTTGTCTTGCTATCTTAAAATCATTACAAAGTTGGCTTATCATCGTTACTCCTGTCTCATTTGGTGCACTCAAAAGAAACATTTGTTACAAAATAGCCTCTATCTGTTCTCTTGGAAAGTTAGGGATTTATGATTACAGCTAATATGTTATCTCCAGTGTGGTGTCTTGACTCCCCTCAAGAAGACCTGACTAAGAACTGCAACTGAAAATGGCTGAAAAATAGTTGGTCAAACCTAAGGCCTGTTTGGTGGGCTGCTTGCAGTCTTTAGTCTTCACTTAGCTCTGTCCTGGGGACCTTCCTATCCTCTTAAGTTACCCGTCCTTTGTGGTGAGTACTGGTAAATCTGAATAAGAAACCAAAGACCAATCCAGGTGCTAAAGGCCAAATACAATGAAGAGAGAACAGGGCGATAAATTATTTGGGACCTACAAATAGATTGGGCAGGCATTCAAAGGAACAGCACCTTGATTTCATCCTTCAAGGCAATTAACTGGATGAATAAGCATTGTGTTTATATTCTTTATTTGATGTAGCACCTGTATCATGGCACATCAGGGGAACTGGTGACCTCTTGGAAAATGTTTACACAGAAAATTTAGCCCTGGTGGGATTAAGAACATGGCTTCTCCTTTAATTTCATTTCAAGGCAACAGAAATTGGTATGCAACTCCAGTCATTGGGAGCCAAATCCAGCCAGCGTTTTAGGTCTCCTTCAATGATCAGCAGCTCAAGTCCTTTGTTAAACTAGTTCCGTTAACCAAATGATGAGATGAACTTTGCTGTTAATAATGAAAACCTGCAGAGACTCTCCAGGACTAACGTTCGGCACCACTGACTAGAAGCGTGGATGATCCTTTTCACATAATCTGCAGTGCAGCTTCCTACAGTATGTTCATTTGTTTTATAATCTCATCATGAATCCCTAACTGTGCTCATCCAGTTCTCCTGTGCTCCCTTGCTGGAATCAGAGAGTTAAGAAAAGTCTGCTGTGTGTGTTTTGGGCAGGGAGAGTTTATATGCACAGTATGTATTTGGAAAATAGGCCAGACTGTTGTTTTGGGCTGATGAATCATATATCCAGATGTACAGTTATTCTTTCCTCCCCCCCCTTTTTTGTTGCTTATCAAACACAAATACACTGATACTTTGCACAACTTGGTTAATAATCGTGGAGACAGAAAAAATTCCAGTGATCCCAGATCAGCTGACCAAAGAGAACCAATGTCCTGAGTTTGTTAGTGTGGGGAGTTAGATGGTGAGATTAGATAAAAGAATTGTATTAGTATGTGGTGGTGATACAGAGCCCCCGATGGAGTGATGGAGGCAGTGAACTTTGTTCCCTCTGATAATGAATTGTACTTTCCAAAACCATTAGCAAAGGTATTACTACCAGCAATGGGAGCCTTGATGCGCAAAAAGGTGTCTTTCCTTTTCATATCCTTCTTTGAAAACAGGAACTTCACTCAGGTGAACCCGACATGTGCAGTTTCTAACACATAATATCACTGAAGGCCTCCTTTTTCTTCTTTTGGAAAGAGCCTGGTTAACATCAGTGCAGGAAACAAAAGTTCACCCCAGCTTGCTTAGTTTAAAGGTTGTGACAAAACGTCCATTTTATTGTTAGATGTTTGATCCAGAAATGGTAGGTGTGTTTGTTTTCATTTCCTCAGATATGTGTCATTGCTGTCAAAAAAAGGTCAGAATGTACTGTGGTTACTAATTTACTGGTTGACCTCTAGTAGCAACATATACACAATTTTGGCGACTGCTGTTGATACAATATTTTTGCCATATTTTGTCAAATATTAATGTATAATCTGGATCATAATCTTTGTGATCTTAGCACACGGTGTGTTTGTGCTCATGTCGATTTTGGCATTCATTTCTTGAGCCCACCTGAAAAGGGACACTCCCTCTGTTTAGATTAGTAGAATGAGCTAACGGCTGATTAAAGTTAGCAGTTACAGTTTCACATTTTTCACGTATCTTTTATCCTCTTCTCATTCATTTGGAATGGTGCTTATCAGCCGACTTTTGATAGACCCACTCCTCCGTCAGTGAGAGAATCTGCATTCCACCATAAAAAGTCCTGAGTAGATTAGCAGCCCCACTTGGCCATGGAAGCCCCCAGTACTGTACATGGTACAGTACACATTGTCCTTCTTAATAGCGTAGTGTCTGGGCTCCTCTGTCCAGCTATACTGTTACAACTGAAATGAAATAAGAGACCTAAAAAGTTTTGCATTGTTTTAAATGTCAGTATCCCACTGCCGTGTTAAGCAGAATGAGCTTTTTATTCAGGAACATACGGGAGTTGCACTGAGTTCAGTCATGAATACAAGGTTAACCGAGATGTGGTCAAAATGTGTTGAGTAATTTTAAATGGTACATTTTTGGTTGCTATGAGATATAGTGTTATATGTTTCCAAGGAAGATGTAATGGGGAGATGCAATTCACCATTAGTTGTATGGAAAATGTTCGAGCTGTATAACATAAACAGCAACAAATGAGAACTGTATTATTCTCACTGTATTATTCAACAATCTGACTACTTAACCCTCACTACAATCAAAAGAGATTCTTTCTGTCTGAAGGGAAATAGGCATCACATGGTCACATCATGTACTTATCCAACACTGGGCCGTAAGCAGAAAGTGATGTTACAGCCTTTTTCCAAAGCTAACTGGGCGGTGTAAAAAATGGTTTAATACTGACTATTCATACCTTCACTGAGGTTTATAAGAACCCTGCCTTTCCTTACTTTTAGAACAGCTGTTCATCTGCAAATCATATAAAACCAAATGAAAGAAGAAAATGTGGCATATTCATGCCTGGAACTCTAGTTTTGCCCTTTGAGTGTTGTGCTGGTTGTTTCTTGGAATGGGATATGTGCTTACATTACATTTATGCTATTTAGGTTTAAGAACTGGCTCATGTAGTTCTGTTCCTCTTTTGGATCTGGAAATGCATGAATCAAGCCACAGAGTATCTTTTGTGAGCTCATCTCCAAAAGATCATCTTGAACTAAAGGGAATGAAGGTGGTGTACACCCTTAGGCTGATTAATGGTCACCTTCCAGATGCACAAAACCACTGCTTAAAATGCAGCTGTTCCTGGATGTAATATTCCCCTTGGATGAATCCGTTTCAGTAGCTTTTCTATAAAATAAAGAACAATTCCACACCAGTTCATCAATGCGAAGAACGGTTATTTTTGTAATTTGTTTTACGGATGAACATTACAGAGAATTGCAGTGGCCCATTGCAAAGGAATTGACATTCAGATGGAAATAAGTAAATAGCCATTGCTTGTGTCTAGAGCACATTTGCTTGATAGTCTTGGTTAAAATGGTGGCATGTCATAATACTGAACTCCTTGAAACTGGAAGCCACATATTTGTTAAAAGAAATTCCATTGTTTCATTAGATATTTTTTTGCAGTGGTTCCCAGTAGATCCATGCTATTAAGAGAATGGTTTGAATTTGAAAGACTAAAAAGGGAAAGGTATACGTTATATCTGTCTTGGGGCACAGCGTACGGTTTTTAACCTGAGATTCTGTTCTGCCTTCCCTCTCTTTCTTTGTCTCTCAGAGTTGGCTGGGAAAGTCCGTTTATCTGAGGCTGCCTTGTTTTTCTCTGTTGGGGATTGATACACTGAAGATAGATGAGTGTTTTGACATGGAGAGTGCTAGACAAACAGCCTTATCTGCACACTTCTTTATCCTGACCCCCTGAACAAGATGCTGAAAACCACAGTCTTTTTTAGGGTGGAGGTGGTGTGTGTGTGTGTGGGGGGGGGGGGGGGGGGTTGGGATTCTGAATCATCTGCAGACAAAAGAAAAGGGAGTGCCTTTCATTTCGCTTATAAATATATTGTCCCTCTCAAAACTCGTCATGAGCAACACAACGGGATTCTGGGAAATTGATTGTAAGAACTTTCTGGCCATGCTCTGATATGCAAGTTGCAAGTTTGTTTTACAAACATTTTTCAGTGGCAGCAAATGATTAAGACCTAGAAAAGGTTTGCGTAACTTCTTATCCAAATAATTTGTTCTGTTATTTTATAAGTAATTAAAAATATCAAATGTGGACTCTGCTCTAGATGAGGAAATAAGAACATAAACTTAAGATTGGCCAGATGGCCTCTTTTCTTATCGTGTCTGTCTGGCTGCTAGCAGCGAACTGATCTTATCCAGCTGTTCCTTGAAGGAAGTCAAGGTACCAGCTTCAACAGCATGACTGCGCGGCTTGTCCCAGACACCGACAGTCCTTTGTGCCTGCTGTTTTCAGATTTGCAAGCACTTCCCAATAGTTAGTTAGTGCTCGAGTTGTCTGGTTTGTGTTTCATAGCAGATCTTGAAGAATTTCATTGAGTACAGTATGATGAGAATTTCATCAAATACCTCTGAGGATTTTGAACAATTGAATCAGGTTCTTCACAATCCAACCTAAAGAGATTATTTTTTTAACTGGAGATTTTAACTTGGAGGTGCAAGACATTACTTTAAACTGTGGAATAAGCCTAGTCCATCTTGTTTCGATTAATTCCAGAAAAACAGTATCTATTATGGCAACGTAGGAACCACAAATTGTACACATTATTCTAAATGAGATTTCATGAAATCATTCTGTTCTTAAATGTCTTTGAATGAACTATTGTTAACTAAAAGAGTCTTTAATAACTTAATGATTGTTGTTGGTTCCCATATTTGTTGTGTATAAAGACTGAACGTAAATAAGAGTTGTGTTACTGGTCTGTACATAATACCATTTTACACAACTGGTAAGATACCATCACACCCTAGAGATTTGTTTTACATTCTTCTAAGACCTGCAGCACTTCTGCCTGTTATATGCTAATATAATTCATTACAGAGTTCTGTCTGTCTTTAACCTGCGCTATTTTGTATTGTTATTATGATATGGACAGCAGCCATATCACCTTGCAACTCACAACTGGCAGCCCACTGAAGCTAAGCAGGTGTGAGCCTGGTCAGTACCTGGATGGGAGACCTCCTGGGAAACACAGGTTGCTGCTGGAAGAGGTGTTAGTGGGACCAGCAGGGGACGCTCACCCTGCGGTCCATGTGGGTCCTAATGCCCCAGTATAGTGATGGGGACACTATACTGTAAACAGGCGCTGTCCTTCAGATGAGACATAAAACCGAGGTCCTGACTCTCTGTGGTCATTAAAAATCCCAGGGCGTTTCTCGAAAAAAGTAGGGGTGTAACCCCGGCGTCCTGGCCAAATTTCCCATTGGCCCTTATCAATCATGGCCTCCTAATAATCCCCCTCTATGAATTGGTTACATCACTCTGCTCTCCTCCCCACTGAGAGCTGGTGTGTGGGGAGCGGACTGGCGCACTATGGCTGCTGTCGCATCATCCAGGTGGGGCTGCACACTGGTGGTGGTGGAGGGGATCCCCATTACCTGTAAAGCGCTTTGAGTGGAGTGTCCAGAAAAGCGCTATATAAGTGTAAGCAATTATTATTATTATTCTCTCCTGTGAGACTTGTCCTAAACAATCCAAAACCATTCATCTGCTGTTGTAGTACTGAAAATAACAAGTATTGCTTCAGTCTCCATTGCCATGTTTGTTTATATCACTCTCCCAGAAACTTTCTGATAACTTTTTTGACCTGTGCTTTTGTTTCTGTGATCTTCAGCTCCACCTTGTTCTTCTTCACTTGCTCCATAATGTGGTTCCTCTTATAATATAATGTAGTAATGGATTTATTCAACCTTTGCAAATTCCTTCTGGGATGGACTTGTTCTTTCAAGTGCTGCCATTGCTTCCCTGTTGATCCTATGTTCAGTCTTATCTATTTTGATTACATTCTTATTTAATTGGTTAATGTATTATTTTGTCTTTGAATTATAATAATCTGGGAATTCACACCTTGACCTAGCTGTTAAACAGGGTTTATGACAAAGACACAAAACTATCCTGCTAATGTCCATACTAAAAAAAGAGAAAAGGTCTTTGCTGCAACACTGTGTGGCCCTCCTTTGTGATTCAGATAGAGCAGATCAGTTTGCACTTGCACTTTTCCCCCCTGAGTTTAGGGAGTCTGTCATTATTTTTAGTAAATATATTCAAATCAAGTGTCTCTCTGACTGACTCACTGAGGTATCATTACATTTTATTCAGACACTGGCATTCGTTGACATCTTTCCTGCTTAATCTCTTGTAGAAATAATCAAAAGTTGTACTCTTTTGTTTTCTTTACTATATATCCAAGATGCCCTGGTTTCAGCGCAGTGGTCACTTAAAAACCAAACCCCCTCTAGTGGCGTGGAGTGAATTTTGCAGACTGACGGTGGTCAGTTTCAAAGTGCTGTGGAAAAGCTTTCGGATGCAAAATTTTCTTTAGTGTCGTCTCCTTAACAATTTCAAGTGTTTCACTGGAGACTTGCCCCTGTGAGAGTCAGTATTGCTGTTGAACAATTTCAACAGAGGAAACCCTTTACTTTTTAGTAACCCTTGGTTATCACAGTAAAGATCATACATCCTTTTCAAAAGTCCAAGTTGTTTCATCATATACTACAATGCTAGAATCAGAAATCACAGCAATAATGATAAAACAAACCCCTCAGGAAGTGGTTTCTGCATTAGCACTGTTTAGGTAGGACAATCTGTTTGATTTCAAATACTGTATTACACATGAAGGATGTAAACATGATAGATTTACAGTTTTGAGTTTGTTTTCATAGTTATGCAAATTGGTGCAGAAGAACATGAGACTACACGGCTCTAAGGCCTTGAGGTGTCTACTTGTCTTATCTGGAGAAGGGTGACTTTTTTCCCCCTTTACAGAATTATTGAGCGCCAATGTTCTAGTATTTTAATACATGGAAATTGTCTTCTTCTACAATATCAATTTTCATGTGAAGAGTACAAGACAGTTGTGTAAGTGTAAGTACAGGTGTTGCAATGTCAAATATCTATTTCAAGTGGAAGATTACACACTGTAGCTGTGTCACTGGACTTCATGTGAATTCATGTGTTAGCTACTGTATAGGAACTTCTAGAGGGACTTAAGGGAATGTGTCTAATAAGCTCCTTTTGCAGTTGTACTATACGAGTTCAGAGTTAACTATGGCAGCTCCCAGTAGATACAGTCAGCGAAGCTTTGAAAAAATGGTGTAATAATATCTATAAATGGGAGTGTGTAAGTGTATTTTGTTTTATTTAATCCTGATATTACTCAGCTTGCCAAGTATTGCTTTGAAAAATGTTATGCCTTTTGTAGACATTGTTATAGAAGAGGTTTGCTTCTCAGCAGTGCAAGTTTTGCCGCTGTGTTTGATCCCAGAAATAATGCTGGCTGGATCTCAAGGAGATAATGTGCTGTGTTTGTGCAGATGAGCTGGAGCTGTGCGTTGCCGATGGAGACGCTAAAGTCCGGGCTAGACAGAGCCTTCTGATCGACACCGTCTGGGGACCATACAGAGGGAAGATTCAACAGGAAGACGCCACTGAGGAACAGGCCAGAGAGGTGAGAGGAAACTCGAGCTGGTGAATGAAATCATTTTGAAGCCCCTTTTTCTAATGCGCTCTGAACATCCTTCATTCAGCTGCTCAAAGCAGTGCTATCGTTCTGAAAAATCTTACTGGACATTGTTTTGTCTGTTCATCAAGGCATTTATAGGAAAAGCAAGACCCTGCTTTGAATAAGAACTATTCAAAGAGAGAAAAGCTTACTTTTATTGCTGAAATTTAATAAATAAAATTCAGAACTTGGCAGTAAGGATGTCGTAGCTCCCTGCTAGTTCTCTCCACTGAGGACAGATTAATTTTTCTCCCTACAAGGTCTTTCAAATTCCTCGAAGGAAGATTTATTTTCAGATATATTATTCAGGTTTAAAATCACCATGGACTGTGATTGTATCTATGGAGCCACTAACTGGTCATCCTAAGTGAAGCTTGTTTACTTATTTTAATTGATGTGTTATAACTAATAATTCTCACTTATAATCATTGGTGACAATTCATTTTACAGCATGATAATGTCCCAAAACATGACAAAACAAGGTGTTCGCTGGGAGAAGAGAAGTGGAAGTTCACTTGAAATCACGGGGTCGAACACAAAGTATGATTTTGTCAAATTAAAATGAGATAAAATGTGTTAATTTATTAGATATTTTATTGCCCTTATCATTTGGATTAATCTTATTATCACTTTTACAGATTGCTTGATAGTAAAGCAAATTAAAAGTTTTGGCTTTTCTGTCCCAGTACCTTTGGAAGGCGCAAAAGATGTGGTCAGATTGATTTTCCTTCAGATAAACTGGCTCAAATTAAGAGGCAAACTCGCACAGAATGGAGTTGCAATGCATCGTTTGGATTTAGTTTTATCAGGAGCACCTGTCTCTTCACTGCCTTGTGTTTAAATACTTAGGTGGAGCAGATCTTCATCCCAGTCCACTTGGCCATTTTCCTTTTCTGATGACTTAAACTGGCTCCTCCAGTTGGCTTCTGGCAAATCATGCAGTGCTCCTGCAATCACAAACGAGACGCATTCAGAACTCGTTAGAGCTCAATCGTAAATTATCCGATTAATCTCATTCTCTCGAGGAGAGACGCAAAGCCAGTGCTAGTGACTTTTGAAGTTTTGTTTTGTTTTTGTTTTTGTCACGTCCTGCTCTTGACAGTCTTCCATATTCCCGGTTTTTAAATGGATGTCTTAGTGTTGGCTCTGAGAAATTTTCACCGCTTTCACAGATTAAAATTAAAATGTTGTGACTTTTTATTTGGTGTTCCATGGTCTGAAAAGTTCCAAAATGCTGCCGGTTTTGTTTCTTGGTGCGTCTTTTTCAAGCAAACATACACCATCTTATCTGTTAAAAATTTGACCTCTGATTAACCCTTACCTCCCTCCAGCCCATCCTCCCCCTTCTTTTTATCTCTCCCTGGCGCCATCCTTCTGGACAAGAGTCCAGAATGATTGATTTCTCGTTGATAGTCGCTCATTTCTAAGATTTCATTTATTATCAGAATTCTTCCCTCCCATCCTCTCTCTCTCCCCCTAATGCTCATGTTCAGGCAAAGGTTCTTATCAATTTGGCTTTGTTGATGATTTCCAGTTTGGCCCAGCCTCTTTCCCCGCTATCTTGGAGCTGAATAACTGAGGAAGGGCTCTGAGTATTAGCTAGAGATAGCAGCTGATGACATGTTCCAATAGGATCTACATGGCTGTGGCATCCATTCAGAGAAGTCTCCAACCCCAGGCCTGGTCAGTCTGAGGCTGACAAGAGAAAACCACTGCAGGGGGTTGTTTTGTTTCTGTGAATAATGATGAGACATTTATGACTATGTAATTAAGGTTAGAAAGAAGGGAATGTCATTTGTTCCATCTTACTGTATTTGTTTGATTGCCTTAGCTGCCTATTGATCCAAGAATCTAAGTGCATCTAATTTTGTATGTGTCCCAAGTGTGTGTTTCATTGTTGGAGTGGTTCTTTTCATAGACTTTGGATCACGTTTTGTTTTCCACCAACCCTGTTAGCGCAGAGCTAAAGAGATTTCATCCAGCAGTGAACTGAAGTGTTCAGTAATTTATCAGAATTAATCATAGTAATTCCTTACACTAATATAGTGCATTTCTAGGTACTCCACTCAAAGCATTTTAGAGACTCCCCTCCACCACGATCAATGTGCTGCACCCACCTGAATGATGAGACGGCAGCCATAGTGCATCAGTACACTCACCACACACCACCAGCTATCAGTGGGGAGGAGAGCAGAGTAATGAAGCCAGTTCATAGATGGGGATTATTAGGAGGCCATGAATTGGTAAGGGCCAATGGGAAATTTGGCCAGGACACTGGGGTGTAACACCTCGACTCTTTCTGAGAAATACCTTGGGATTTTTAATTAGAGTCAGGACTTTGGTTTTACATCTCAGCCGAAGAACGGCACCTTTTTTAAAATGTAGTATGACCATCGCTATACTCAGGCAGCTGGATCACAAAGACTACAGTGTGAGCGCTCCCAACTGGTTCCACTAACACCTCTTTAAGCAGCAACTTTAGCTTTCCCAAGAGGTCTTCCATCCAGGTACTGGCAGGTTCACACCTACGTAGCTGCAGTGGGCTGGCAGGTGTAAGTTGCAGAGTAAGATAGATGCTGGCCAAATCTATACTGTATATAGACATTGTAGAAGCTGCAAAGGACATTCAACAAGTCTTAATGTTAAAGACTGGAAAAACACTTGGTGGGTAGTGTTAAATGCAGAGGGTAGAGCCTCATGGAGATGAGGCGAGACAAGGGGAGTCATTGAATTCCACACTAAAAAGTACAAAAAAATTGTGTGAAACATAGGGGTAATGGTAGGTTGTTGGATAAGTTTTTAACATGCACATGACCACAGTGATGTTGCCCCCTGTGAAAAAAACATGTAAATGCAGGATGCTTGTGGAATAGCTGTTCCTGCAATACAGTTTTTAGAAGGCTGTGTGCATGTGTCAGCACTGAGTGAAACAGCCTACCAGCGAACACAAGGGGAAACTCGGGGGCAAGTAGATTTATAACTGAGAACAGGAAGCACGTCTTTATACAAAGAATCGAGGACTGCAGAACAAGTTACTCAGCTGTATAATCGGCGCTGCTACTTCAGGTTCCTTTGAGAAACAGTAGGATGGGATCCTCAGATTACAGTAAGCTGCTCGAAACCAAAACAAGCTAGATTGGCCAACAGTTTCCTCTTCATTTGTAACCTTTTAAAGTTATGTTCAGGAATAGCTTGCTCTATTACTCGGGAGCTTGCATTGGCTTTTGGTTTTCATTCAGCCTGAGCGTGTAGTAATTCAAAGTAAATTGCATTTCTTTTCTTTTCTGCATTTGTCCAAAATATTCATTTAGTTTTATATTTAATGGAACCCACTGAATACTGGCATACAGAATCAACACAAGCGCACACCAATTTGCTGCATTTCCTAAAATACCTGTACCCATGTTGTTTATTGCTGTTGTGTGGCTAGATAACGGTTACACCTGCTTCTCTGTTTTCTTCTAACTTGAGTACACAGAGCTGTTGCCATTGTGTTCATGAGAGATTTATATGAATTTTTTGTCAGTCTATTTGTCAGTAAAGCTCTTGTCCTGTAATTGCACACAGATGTCTGGGCTGACGGTCTTGGAGTGGAGAGTTAAGCAAAATTCCACATCAGTGTGCAAACGGGCTGTAAGATTTGAATTTATTTAGTTTCGACAGGGGACAGGATAGAGGAGAGCTAGATGGAGATTTATAAATCTTCAAAGGGCAGAAGAAACCATAAAACTCCAATTAGTGCGTCAAACAAAGTGGTGTCAGAGGGATTATAGGACATCTTGCTTACTGAATAGATGAAGCTGATGCAGAACTGGAGAGACATTTTACATTTTCCAACCTTTTTGTTAAATATCTGCTGCTGCCATATTAATGTAATGGTGTATGTTTAACAGCAAAAGATAAAGTACTTCTGGTGGATTGTTCTTTCCAGCTGTTTCTTCCTCAGCTTGTTGTAAACTTATGCATTTGCAAGCACAGGTGGTATTGTATTCAGGAAGTGTAGTGAATGGCAGGTACAAAAAGACTGATATTCAGAGAGGAAGAGGCGAGTAAACACAAATCCACTTTTTTGGATTTAGTGATATGCCATTTGAATTCAGTCAATAGCTTCTGGCGTATTTACTTCCATGATTTATGTTCAACAATGGTTCAGTAATGATCTGGCATTATTCCATTCCATTGGTGGCAGACTCCAAGCAAAGCCAGCATGTAAAGCATTTTATGAACAAATTTGCATCTATTTGGCCCGTAAAGATCTGCTATCAGTTTAATACTAGGCTGCACTAACGCTCAACAAGGCCCACTCCCTGTGGTAATATGCGCTTTCACTTAAGCAGAGAATCTGAAAGGATATCAAAACAAGTTAGAGTACTAAACGGTTCATTTACAAATGAGTCCCAGTACAGTATTTGCACTCTTGAAGATGCTGCAGTTTGTCAGTGAATCAAAGTGTTAAAACCTTGGGTCTGTGCTCATGCAGAACAGCTGGGTTTCATAAATGGTTTCCCTCATTTGATGTGTCCCAAAAGTTGCAATAAGCCTTAAAGCCCTACCTCCAGAGCCACACTTTTGCGGCGTGGAGCAGGTGTGGACTGAAGGTGCGTGAGCTTTCAGGGTTGCACTGTTGCCAAAAGAGTCTTAGGACAAGCTTGTGAGGCATCACTCGCTGGTCACAGCCAACTTTCAAATTGAATATGATCTCACCTGTCCCTACACAAAAGAAGTAACAGCACAAAGGACAGTACGTGTTCATTTGTGTAGTTCAGGCCCGACTCAAAACAGGTGAACTAAACTAAATAAGGAAAACTTGGCAATAGCACTCTCTGTTCATTCAAAGCTTTGTACTATTAAATGCATTGTCTTTCCATGTAAAAAATGCACCGAACTGTAGTTAAACAACTCTTCAACAGTCAAAATGCTGTAGTCAGTTAACAAAATAATATTAATAGCTTTACCTCAACACTTCATACCTAGAGTACATATGAATCTAAAGTAGCCTAATTATTTTTACGTGAAACTCTAAAAAAGTTCAGTTTTACTTCAACTTCAATATTTTCTTCTCCATACCAGCTTCACTCCGATGTTATAGGTTACAATATGAAATGTCACCATTCCGCGAGGAATGTGAGTTATAACCTTCAGAACTCTAGTCTGATGCGGACTTGTGAGAAGGGTGCAGTAAGGGCTGCTTGGGGTGCTGTGAAACAAAATTTAGAAGTGGGACACCCTAAGGCCTTTATATGATATCCACCAAATTGCAA
The DNA here is from genome assembly GCF_055471065.1 of Atractosteus spatula. NCBI lineage: Eukaryota > Metazoa > Chordata > Actinopteri > Semionotiformes > Lepisosteidae > Atractosteus > Atractosteus spatula. The sequence continues at coordinate 4,215,356 of NC_142726.1, read as the reverse complement.
GTATGGCTTTTGGGACATGGTCGTTGTATGCACCTCTCCGGCTGTGCTTGGAAGGATAATATCTGAAGATATACGGTAACATGACTTTCTCTTATACAGATTAGTAGGTCAAAACTCTGGAAGTGTTCACATTTTTTGTTACTTCAAAACACTATATTTATCAAGATCTGAAAAATATTTTTAGTTACTTCTCTACAGACCTAAAAATAGTTTAGAACTGAAACATTTTCCTGCAATTTCATGTTATGTTCACCATATTATAGTTACTGTTCGCTTTCTGGTTGAGTGTATAGGCCAGTCTGTAATTTGCTTAGTGATATCTTTTCTTTTCAAGTAGAAAAATAATTTGTTTTTTAATTTGATAGACTTACATATAGAATTCCAAGGAAAGGCAGGTTGCTGATCTCCGTGGTGGTTGTGTATATTATTATTACAATCTTAGTTTTGAAACCATCTCTTTGTTGTCATCGTACAGTTATGGAAATGTCACCATTTGCATGGTTTAAGATTCTGCAGTTGCCCCTATGGTGACTTATCTATTCTGAGCAATTCTTTTTTTGTATTATTAAATGAACCAGTAAAATTGGTGCTACTATATAAGAATTACTGGAGCTTGGTTCCAACAAAACAGTAATGTTTGACCTGCAAAACTACAAAATCTAATCAGTTTCTTTATTTCTGGTTGCTCAGAAGGTTTATGAGAATCCTGGAAAGTGTTAATAGTACTTTAAGGAAGAAAAAAGAACAGGTATTATTTTTACTCATGAAATTGACAGATTTGTTTATGCAAAGCAACTTATTGTGCATTTGTACCAATTTACACTCCTGTGCATTTCACTGAAGCACTCTGAGTGCTTTACTCAGGGGTACAAGAACAATTCCCTGCCTGTGATTTGAACCCACAAACACAGTTCTAAGGGTATTGAATGCAGTTATTATTCAGTGACAGTCTTTGATGAGATGAGAACAGATGAAGATGGCTTTCAAAGCTGTTTTCACCTGTGCAGAATTTGATTTAAACCACCAAAGAAAACTGACATTTCTTTAAATTTTAAAACTTTTTGAAAAAATATTTTTCCACCTCCACCATTGCTGAATTTAGGGTGATTTGTTTTCTTAAAATCTAGGTGTATACATCTACCAAATCTGGATAACAATTCTTGTATCAGAAAAAATACAAGAAAATGTAAGTATAAAAACATATTCAAATGGTCATTCCCCTTCCTACCCATTTTGTTTTATACTTTGTGTCATTTCCAGCGGTTGTGTTATGAATGTTACAAGTCATTTTAACCACTTATCCCAGGAAAAGAAAGCAGTACAGTCATTAAAGATGCTTGGTCTTCTTTAATGAACAGGTCAAGTTCTATGATGCAGATGTTGCTTGCAAATTGCTAACCAGCCTTGATTCCTTGAACAACTAGCATGGCGGGTAGAGTCGCAGGGGGTATTGGGTCAGAGCTCTCTCAGCTCTCAAGGTAAACCAGGCTGGTGATGTCATGGAGGCTGAACCATCCATAAGTCAGTGTGAAGCTTATAGGCAGTCAAAATGTGATCGGCTCTGTGGTAGGGCAGGCCAGCAGCATTTTCCTGCATTTTCTCCTTTTCTTTATATGTGGGACTGTTTTTAATCTGCTAATTCTTTATATGTGGGACTGTTTTTTAATCTTGGCAAACAATACATAACAAAAAATGACAATTCTAAATATATAATACATAAGTAGCAGATTTTAAAAAAGCGTCTGAGTGACCTCTTACAGCTGTCTGGGAGGAAGTGTGCTGGGGGTCCTGGATGAATTACAGAAAGCACTGTGTATGCTTCTCTGCTCTCCCTCATTTAGCATAGGTCCTGCATTTTCAATATTTTGCATTCACAGCTGGCCTGCTGAAGGGGAGTTTCCTCATATTCCAAAGTCATCCTATTGCAAACGTAATATTGTCTTCAAAACTTTGCTGTTAATGGATGTCAATCTTCCTCATGCATATTAAAATATAAACATATTTGTTAATATAGCCTTTTATTCAATTGGCTTCTATTGAAATAATATTCTCAGTGAATTGTCACGATATTGCATGTTCTCTTGTTTTTCTGCTGTGGGTGGTGTGCTGTGAGGAATACACTGTCACCCTGGTTGGTGTGCGTGACAAGGAAAGTGCCTTGGATGAGACATGCAAGTTGTATGTTGCCAATTAAGCACAATGCAGAAATGCTCTTAGACTGCTTTCACGCCTCTTGTGGAAATCCACCCTGAGGCATGGCACTAGACAGAGCTAATACCTAGTTCAAAGCTTTATCATGCATAAATGTCTTTAATCATGTTTTAGAAACAACCACAGTTTCATAATCCCTAATAATCGTAGCTGGAGAATTCTGCTGATAAACCCCACCACCCACGGTTTTTAAGTCACAGCCCTAGACGTGGTCATCAAAGGACATGTCAGGTGACTAATCTGGCAACAGCCCAGGCAGAGATAACACCTCTGTGCCATGGATAATTGTATAAGCAAAATCGGATATTTTAAATATCCCATCGCTTTAATACTCTATCCAGTTCAAGCAACCCATTAATTTCATCTTTCTTTCTTGTGTTTTTGATCTTGACGTTTTAGATTGTTGCATTTGGAACAAATGTGTTGGTGTCCCTTCGTACGTTAATAGTTTGGCTATATCCACCTTGACATGCTAGCTGTTTACTGTAGGTCCACAAATATACAAGAGGGAAAATTCAGTCTCTCTAAAGGTTTTGTTCACAGTAGAATGAAAGGGAAATGATGTAACATCTGTACGTGTTTCACTGGCTGACTTGTGTACTGAGCTCTTCTCTCAGATTGAAGCCTTACTCTTCCATATTCAGCCGCCCTGCAGGGACATTCCAGTTTTTCATGGCCTTTTAGAAACTCTGCGCAAGGGTGCATGTGCTTCTTTTTTCCACGTTAGTGAAGCAAGCAGAAGAGCTTATATGCAAATAGACTTAGAGGCGCATAAAGTGAAGTGTGCTGGTTTTGAAGAGATTGCGAGCAGTTTGGCAGACTTGCACGCTTCTGTTGTGGGTGAGGAAGGGGAATACCTATGCTGCAGATTTCAGTAAGCCGCACATAATGTAATTGGTAAACATCAAAGATGGCTATTGTTTTTATCTGCTAACCGTTCCATATGCAAAAAAAAACACATTTCAGAAAAAAATACTCAGTGACATCTAAGTAACAAATGAGAATCAGCGTGGACTTTATAATTATAATTATAATCTGCAACATGTAGATACAGGGAATTAAAAAATATAAAAAACTCAGAAGGTGAGATGGGTTTTTTAGAGTTTGAACAGAAAATACACTTTAGGGCCACCTACATTTTCTGACTGAGGACAGAAGTACTTGGTTTAGCATTCGTCTTTTGATATCTCTGTACTTCGGGGAGCAAATAATGTCAGTGGCCAGAGTAGAACAATCCTAAGCTTTTGTAGGCCAGGCGAATGCAGTTTCTACAGGAAAACCCTCACCCTTTTGGTTTAGGTTGCTGTTAACAATAATATGTAAAGACCACTCACAAGAACGGCCATCTTCAATTTAACAGGTGTTTGGAGGATAAGTGGTCAGAAAAAGTATTATGGCTTCCCTTTGCATGTTTTCTGAATAGCTATGATTGGCACATTTTGTACTTTTAGAATGCTTGATTCTTTTTGTTCTCCTTGTAGAGTAGCAGTAGTAGAATAGCGAAGTAGCCCTATGCGTTTTTCAGATCTTGGCTCGCACCTCTGAGCTCCACAACTGCACGGTGGGGAGAATAGAGCAGACTCTTTGACCGAGCAGTATCACAACCCCATTCCAGAGGCTCTGTTGCTGCGGTTGGAGAGGCACTTTCTGCCTGCAAGCACCTGGGAGGCTGCAAGGCTCACTGTCTCTCACAGCTGAGAGAGTGCTAGTTGACTAGTTCCTCTCTGCCCTCCCAGCACTTGGACAGTCCCAGTCATAGTCAGCTAGTGATGTGACCCAGGATCGCAGATCTTAACCTGCGCCTGTCTGAGCGCTCGACAAATGCCTTGATTGGTTTTGCTTCCTCTTGACCTATTCATGAGTTTTAAAAAGACCTGCATCTTTAATCCTCTTGACCATCTATGTCATACAGACTACTCAAACAGGATTTCTAATAGCATAGATAGATATAAAGAGGTCCCACTACCTTTCAGTTAAAATTCCAAACTTAAACCCTTCATTTATCTAAACTGCTTTATATTTTGCAGTTTAATGGGGGTGGGGTGATATTGAATCTTTAAGCCTAATCTCTAGCAATTCACAACGCTCTCCAAGAGTGGCTCATTTTGAAATCTCTTATCTCTTTTTTTAAGTTTTGCAGTTTTATATTTTTTACATGACATTTGCATGCATCTCATCATCTTCAATAATGTTTTCTTAGAAACCCAGGCTCGGGGATATATCTGTCACCGAGGACAAGGGCACCAGTGGATGTGCAGATCGAGTTGCTGATGGTTATCGTCCAGAGGGTTTACACACTGACCTCTTTGTTAGGGACCGCGCTGGCCTCTCCCTCCCCATCAGTTGAAGATTTAAAGTGACAGTGCCTTGGCTGCTTTTTAAAGATGGACCACTTGGCAAAATTCATAGTGAATGTAGTCTCCCGAACAAAAGCTTAAAAAAAATTAGCAGGACTATACAAAAAATACCACATAATTCTGAGGCCAAAAGGCCTGCAGTTTCCTGTAAATATCCTACAGTACTTCCTTCCTATCCTGCAGGATAGAAAAATAAAGACATTTTAGGAGACTTGTGAAAATACGTTATTCAATCAAAATTTTAGAATTGCGCATTGACTCTTAAATTGGGTATGCTTTCTTGAATAGCATAACAATTTTAAAAGCTATTCCATACTTGTTTAGTTTTCTCTCTTTGAAGCTTTTGAAAGAAATATTGCATATACTAAAAGCTTGTGACCTTTGCATGCATTCAGTTGTTTTATTTTTTAGTACTATAGTTATAAATGAGCATTCATTTTTGAAGGAGCACAGCAGACTAGCTTTTAGGCCCTGATGATAGCAGGCATTTTGAAAAAGGTTCCTCGGTTGCTTGCTTTCTCTTTTATTTACAGTGCCTTCCATGACATCAGGCCTGAGAAGGTTTGTACTTGTGTAAATCATAAGTAGCACTAAGTTAAAGGATTTCTCATCATAAATCACATGTTAAAACAAAGAGTTTTTTGCTTGTCAAATCAAAGTGTTTTTCAACTGTAATCATAATGGAGGGCTGAAATCAACAGTACAGTTCACATGCTTGGATGTTCATTGGGCTCTTGATTAACATGGTGCTTCTGAAGACACAGCTACTTGTTTAAACAGGGACTTGTAGTATGAGACAGCTGAATAAAATGAGGGAGATTTTGGCAGTCTTTGTTTTTGAAAGTGGCTTGAAGTGTTTAGATAAGTATTACAAGTTTTAAGGCCTGATTCTTGAAGAGTGCAGACTGTGAGAAGACCTTATTCTGGGGTATAAACTCTTCACAGAGACTGAGAATTAATCTAGTTGACTTCTCCATATTTAGAAGTGAAACATGACCAGAAAACGCAAGTAGAACAACTAAGTAAAACTACATTTAAGCCTAAGAACTGTATTCAGTATTTTACACAAAGTGTTGTAGGAGTCTGGAACAAGTCATAGGAAAAAAAACAGCTTTCTCCAAGAAACAGCTGAGTGTTGTGAATGAGAAAGGGTAACTTTCTTAAATTATAGTCAGAGAGGTGTAGAAAGTACTGGTTAATGTAGATTAACATTGTCCTCATTAAAACTTGATTTCACTTTCTGGAGGAAAATTAAGTGATATTTCTGTGTAGACTGTTTACTGTTTTTAGTCTTTCTTTAAAGACCAAATTAATATATTTTTAATAAGTAAAGCCAGCAGCCATATCACCCTGCAACTCACAACTGGTAACCCAGTGAAACTCAGCAGGTGTGAGCCTGGTCAGTACCTGGATGGGAGACCTTCTGGGAAAAACTAAGGTTGCTGCTGGAAGAGGTGTTAGTGGGACCAGCAGGGGGCGCTCACCCTGCGGTCCATGTGGGTCCTAATGCCCCAGTATAGTGACGGGGACACTACACTGTAAACAGGCGCTGTCCTTTGGATGAGACATAAAACCGAAGTCCTGACTCTCTGTGGTCATTAAAAATCCCAGGGCATTTCTCGGAAAGAGTAGGGGTGTAACCCCGGCATCCTGGTCAAATTTCCCATTGGCCTTTATCAATCATGGCCTCCTAATAATCCCCATCTATCAATTGGCTTCTTTGCTCTGCTCTCCTCCCCACTGATGTGTGGTGAGCCTTCTATGGTGGGGCTGCACACTGGTGGGGGTGGAGGGGTCCCCATTACCTGTAAAGCACTTTGAGTGGAGTGTCCAGAAAAGCGCTATATAAGTGTAAGCAATTATTATTATTATTAAGTAATCATATTTATGAATGTAACCCCCCGTCCATGCTGGCACAATGTAAAGAGTTCTAAAAATTGCAGTTGTAAACTAAAAGACAGTATGAAAGAAAAAAGTGATACATTTGAAGTCTATTTTACTTGTAGACCATTTCATGAATAAATAAAACATAAAAAAACAGCTGGGTGAAATCCACAGATCAATTAGTCACTAGCAGCCAAACAGCCTAGATGGGTGAAGGTCCTCCTCTTAATTTCTAACCATTCTTATGTTCTAATTCATTGTTAGTGGAGTAGACAGTCTGCACACCGGGTGAATAATGGCCATTGTCTTTCACAAGCCTGAGTGCCTTAACTCCTCCCTACTGATAACAATGGGCTCCAAAATGTACAGTACCAGCGATTTACCAGACTGATCATTATTTACATACATTCAGGTGGGTAGCTGCGTCAGCACGCGTAGGCTGCAAAGGAACAAGTAATAGGTTTATTCCATGCTGAAATAAAAGAAGAAAGAGAACACAACGTTTCGGCCGTGGAGCCTTCTTCAGGTGTGAGAGAACCTCTCAGACCTGAAGAAGGCTCCATGGCCGAAACGTTGTGTTCTCTTTCTTCTTTTTTTTCAGCATGGAATAAACCTATTACCTATTCTTTACATACTGCCTGAATATGGCCAGAATACCATTTAGAATGAAAAGACTGCATGTAAATTGGTCACGTGTCATTCTTTTGAGGTTTGTGAGAGTTATTTCCGTTTCTGAAAAAAAAGAAGCCCTGCATTAACATAAAAGCATTGTAATTACTTTTACCTGCAAGTGCCTGAAAAATTAAAAGTCATAAAAGTGAATTTATGTATTTATGTGAAGTCTGTGAATCACACTCGTACGTATGAGACTTTAAATTAAAATACAAGGAGCACTAGGGTAAGTATTCATCACATAATTTATCTCCGTAGGCACATTTATCTATGCTGACATAAAAATGACACCATTTCTGACCTCTGTTAAGTGCATATGTTTGTTCCATTTTTTTGCAGATAAAACTTAATTGAAACAGACTCTGGGTTTAGTTTTAACATTATCATCAGCTTAATGACTGTTTGACATAACAAGATAGGTTTGATGAAGAGCGGTTCAACTCTTTCTGCGTCTGTTCTCTTCTCCGGGGCTGTGGACAGCACAGGGTTCTTTAAAGTTCTTGCTGCAGCGCCAGCAAAAATGGTTGAACACACCACAGAGGACATCAGGAAGGCTTTTTTTTTTGCTGAAAAAATGGATAGCAAAAATAAACCGGGCAGGCATCATTAGCATTCCTGTTTTATCATACTTAGAACAGGGTGTTTCTCGGTGTGATAAGCTGAGGGGTGATGAGGGCCTGACAGAGTTGGGTTGAAAGACTGGAGTTGTGATGGGAGGGAGGGGGGGTGCGAGGAGAGGCGAAAGGAGGCGGGGGGGTTAATATCAGACCAAATAATTAGATTTCATATCGTTACCCAGGCAGCAGTGAAGGGATAAGAGAGATTAAAACATTCCTCCTCTGATTAATATTCATAAGAGGCACGGGGCCGGAGAAGGGGCTTAATCTTCACGTCAAAGACTTTTTTTTTTCTCCAGCAAGAGCTTAAGATTTTCAAAGTAGCTCCGTTCCGGAGGAGGAACTATGATGCTTTCGGTAGAAGGCGCTTCATTTCTGTGCGAGGCGCTAACAGCTGTCCAGCGGAAGCTTGAGCAGTGAGGAAAGCATGCAGGACAGGTGTTTAGAGGTGATATGGAGGGAATAGTACCAACGCCAGCTACTGCTGCATCTGTCCCCTGAAACAGGGGTTTTGTCTCTGCTCCCATCCCTCTCCTGTGTTAAATGCCACGAGAATATTGGGGGTACCATATGAGACAAAGAGAAGCATGGAGCAGTGGTTTGGGGTTTGGACTCCTAAGTAGAAGGCTGTGGGTTCAAATCCCCACCACCTATAGGACAGGATACTTGACCCTGGTTGCTCTGGTCCATCCAGATGCATAAATGGGTACTAGCATTGCCCTGAGTAACCCTGTTAGGAGATAAACATTCCCTCAGAGCCGTCAGACTCTGTCTATCAGCACTACAGAAACCCATGTCATTTCCCACCTGATGAACCATTGTGCTCATGCACAATATGATGTGACGTTTTTTTACAGTTTAGAAAAATGCCAGGCTTGGTGTTACAGCCGCCTGGGATTGGAGATGTTCAAAGGCTGGTTCTGCAGTAGATCTATTGCTTTTGCGCTCCCATTATTGAGTCTAGGCCAAGCTGTAGGCTTGTTAGGGTTATTCCAGTAGCGTGTATTTTCCAGTGCCATTCAATGAATTATTTGGTGTTGAATCCCCTTTCAGAGATATCTCTCACTGGTGTGTGCTGTTATTTCTTAACACTTCACACAATTCTGCTATAACAAATAATCTAAAAATTTGAGTGTTTTACAAAGCCATGCTGTATAAGGTGTGTTGTGTAAAAGGTTGGCTTTTTATATTTTAGATTCAAACTCGCCATTTACCTGTAACATCGGCAACAGTGATATACTGTACTGGCCCCTGCTGCCCCATAGATGTCAGCCTGTTCCAAGAGCAGCAGACAGACACTGCTTCTGAAAGCCACCCTGTGCTATAGAGAATACTGCATTCAGTTGTCTGAATAACAGTTCAAAGCTGTTGAAGGACACTACTGTCTCACACATATTTCTTAATAGACTGCAAAAAAATAATTTAATGACTGAATTGCAGGACCTTCTATTTTTTATGTTTACCTCTTCGTTCCCAAACTGCTTTATTAAAGCCAGTGTAAATACGGTACACCTTGCTAGCATTTTTGTCCTGCAAGATCGTCCTGCACCTTTTACACACAGAGAAAACCTTTGCAGTTTACAGTACTGCGCTTCAAATCTTTAACCCTTTTGTTCATGGGTTTAGAATGTGTTACTATCTAAATGGAATGAATTCATGAAATTGTGCAGAAGTGTGTATGCGTGTGTTTCTGAGGGCTATTCTATCTGCATTGGCCTTTCCTTTCAAAATACAAAATAAAGTCTTGTTAAATTAGTCTGAAACAAATTAGAGCAGGCACGCAGTGCTTGTGGCTGCATGCTGCAAAGATATTGGGTTTCAAATTAAAACAAAAGGGGAGATATCTTGGAATCAGAGAGTGTTCCTGATGAAATACAATACTGCAGGTCTTTAGGCTAGAACTGCCATAATTAGAAATAAACCTTTTAGCATGCAGCCTTCTCTTTTTCTCTTTCTCACCCTCTATTTTAATAATTTTTTGCTCTAGGTTTGAACTGTGTCTTTCATTCTTTCAAGTCTGTAAAATCAATTTGGTAGCGCGTCTGTAATATCAGCCCCAAATGTGCCCCCTGGCACAGCACATAACTTTGTGGAACCGATTGTCTGTGCAAGTCAAAGTACAGCCACAACACGGTCTTAATGACAGATAGCTTAGATAGCTATAGCAAACTACTGCCCCCTGGTGGCTCCCTTGCTAACACGTCAGTGGTTCTCAGAGTTTTTAAGTTATAATAATAATTCCTTACACTTATATAGCGCTTTTCTGGACACTCCACTCAAAGCGCTTTAAAGGTAATGGGGATCCCTTCCACCCCCACCAGTGTGCAGCCTCCCCTGGATTGAGTGTCTGTGATGACTGAAAATGTTGAAGCCCAGGTGACAGTTTTGTCTAACTAGATAAAATAAGGGAAATAAGGTCCAAGGTTGGGTGAGGGTATTGCAGAGTGTGTCCATTTCACAGCCTGTCGCCCAAAATTCAGATTACACCCATAATGAGGGTTGCATGAAACTCAGATACTCATCTGTAAAGGCGGTTTCAGAGTGGAGAAAATGAATGAATAATGTGCTCGTGTAGACTTCAGAGAACTTCATGCCTTGGTGAGAAATCCAGTTAATCACTCAAGTTGATAAAGGAGTAAATGGGTGGTACAGATTTTTGGAACCGCAGTTCTGCTTTTAGTTTATTTTTTGTGGAAGGTCAGTCTTCAGAAAGAGAACAGGAATGGAAGGAACGCAGTTGTACCTGGTGCTGCTTTTATACAGGAAAGGCCTTATATGTGTTTTTTCCTGTAGATGATCACATTAAGCACTATTTGAAAAGCTCCCAGGAATGTGAGAGCTATACTGTATGTATATCTTTACTGGTGTGCTCAAAATTAGCCTTTGTCCTAGACTACGGATGTGGGGCTAAAATAACCTCCGTCAGAAAGACTTTAATTTCTCCAGCTGGTATATCGCACTCTGACCTGCGGTACAGTTGCATTCCTCCTGAGGCACAGAAGAGGCCTTTAACACTCGGGGGGCCTGTTGTTTTTGATGCTGTCTGTTTTATTTCCAACTGGAATAAAGAGGCAAGGGCTGAGTTGTAGTCTTTTTAATCTCTTTTTCCTCTTCATTTGCTTATGCAGCTCATGCAAAGCCTCCCCTTGCTAGGCCGGTGTGTTGCTCAGGGTGGTGCAGTGTGTGACACGCCGCATGCCTTTGTTTCTTTCATCTGGGCCTCTTCATTATCTGCTTCAACGCAGGTCGCGAAATAGTACCAGTAATGCTTATTTTTGTTTTTTCTAAACATTCAAAAATACGCTGTAACTCAACTCGGGATCAGTATGAGGCTTCAGGGCTGCTGCACAAGTGAGCGGGAGACTGATACTGTATGTTGTGTGGAAAAAAGTGGAGCTTGTCTTTGGCAGTGCTCATGTTCATATTCATATGGCAGAGCTATATTATATCCACACAGTCTAGCTGTTCCCCTTTTGGGTTAGAATTCAAGCAGCTGCCACCATTTCTTCTGATCTTCACATCATTCTTTTTGCCTCTTGAAGGCCCTTAGATTTGCCCTGTAGCCGGTTCTTCAGTTCGCTGGTTCACAGCCAATTGGCAGCTTTGTCTTACCCTCTTTTAAAGGGTCTTCCCCGCCTACAAGCCCCTTCTCACTCTGATACAGAGGATTTATGTCGGCCTGTCCATGCTGATCATCTCCAGCATCCAAACCATCTCAGACCGTTCTTGCAAATTCTTGCAGCCTGACCTTTTCTGCTCACCCTCAATCACACAAACACACATCGCTTTTAATTTGCACAGCATAGATCTCTGCTTTTAAGTCTTTGTTGTGCTACTATATAACCATATGTACCATGGCTGGCCTGAGAGCACGATCTGCTCGTCTACCTGCCTTCATCTGCCTTCCTGAAATCCTTCAGGTTTTCTACAACTACTTGATGAAGGTACACATTGGAATACATGGATTTCCAACTCCATTCAATCACAGCTTAAATAAAATTAAGTTAGATTAAATTATAGTTCAGTGTGCTCCAAGCACCTTATTTTGTATGTTTTTTTTTTTACCAGGGGCCCACATTTAAACTTCTGCTCGAAGATGAAGAATGCTGGCTCTTGAAACTTTCATTTACCTCTAGTGAAGGTGCAGCAAATTCCACTGTTTACAGCAAAGGTGGGTGTAAAGAAAGAGCTTCTTGAATCTGAAAAATGGTTATTTGTATTTTAAAAAATCAGATTAAAAGAAAATAAAAGATCTTAAACTGGAAAATGGAAAGAGATGAAGTATAAACTTGAAGTCAAATCTTCTCTTTTTAAAATCCATTAAGTTTATTTTTAATTACCTTTTTTAAATCTTGCTTTCAACTTTCACAAGTTCTAAAGTTATATTTGAACGAGCGTAGGTTTTTACAAATACTATTCCTGTAAAACACTTAATTTGAGTTCTTTGGTTACCTGCTTTCATGCTTGTGACCACTAAAGGATGTGCTAATTTCCTTTCATCCAGAATTACGGAGCAGGATATTTTATTTACAGGTCACAACTAGTTCAGTTTTGCGTTGGCTGAAAGCTAGGTGTTAATGAATGAATCTGCATGATTCATATTCAAAGGGAGTTTGAATATAGTTCACAGAATAGTACTTCAAGAGTTCTGCAGCTTTTCCATCAAGAAATGACCTTGCCTTGAATGTTCTGTGTCTGTTTTCACTTCCAGGTGAGGAGGTTTACTGCAAGCTGACCCAGGGGGTGTCAGAAGGGGAATGTTTGACAGCTGTTCTAACAGCGAGCCCTGCAGAGGAGTCCACTCTGTCCAAGTCCAGTACTGCCCGGGTGAAGGAGGAATCTCTGCCCTACCCAGCGGCACTGCACTCTGACATTCAGCTTCTCCCGCAGCAAGCGGGCATGGCAGCCATCTTGGCCACAGCCGTTGTCAACAGTAAGTCCAGCCCGCAACCATTCAGACACCACAGTAAGAGCCTGTACAAAGACAAAAAAGCAAATAGTTTACCTGTAATATTGTCTTCCACCCTTCTGTTCATTGCAAACTTCACACTTCAAATATTTATCACCTTCAAATTATTATTATTATTATTATTATTATTAATAATAATAAAAATAGTAAATTATTACCCTTCAAAAGGTTTATTAGCCCTTTTTGGCTTAGATAAGGCCCACAAATCTTGACTATTTGTAATAAAGTTTGAAATAGAACAGAAGTTGCTGTGCAGTTGGTATCTCCTTACATGTATTTCCTTACCTTGAGAGCAGAAGTGTAAACTACATAGAAACCCATTTGAAACGAAAGACCAGAGACACTTCTTTTCCAAGATCAGTTTTACAAATCCACTTGCTAAATGGCTCAAATCTAGCAAATAGTTCAAAATAGTGTTCTTATGGATTTGAAGATCTACTGAAGGCTACCATGACAACACTCTAGAATCAATTTCCTAAAAGGATTCCTTTTACTTTTTTAAAATCTATGGAATTGTAATCATGCTTAATTCATACAGTACACTCAGCTATATTCTCCTGCTGCGGCATCTAAGCTCAGCATGTAAAATAGCAAGTGATACATAAAATCAGGAGGTTTACTGTTCACCGGTGCACTCCAGCTTTATTTTTAATCAGCTAGCTTTAAATTGGCTGAGCTTGGACCCTACGAGCTTGCTGAAATCTATGACAGGCAACACCAGGTGGCAGCACAACTTAATGGAAGAGGGTGGCATATTGTTCAGGACAGACACGGCAACATGGTCATTTAACTGCATGATTCATGTAGTCATTCCATATATCTATATAATGCTAACTTAATGGTTGTTATTTTTAAACAGAATATACAGAACATGTATTGAATATTGAATATTGAACTGTCGACATCACACGAGCAATCATCATCGAAACTGAAAGCAAAGCAGCTCGACATACTGTGCATTAATTTTGTATAGAAAAAGAGTTAGATTTAGAGTTATGGATAGAGGTGGGGTTTGGGTTAGGCCAAGCATGCAGTACTTTCATATATATATATAGATTCAGATTATATGTGAGAGAAACGTCTTGAGCCTTGCTTGGACACAAATATAAATGTAGTGATGAATTCACCGTTCGCCTATTTGAGATCAGTTTATTTCTTTGAATTAATATTTAAATAATAACTTCTGTGTGCTCCACTTGTACATGTAGTTTTCCAAACTTGTGCTGGTTAGGTTAATTGTCTCTACATAGTCCCTGTGTCCGAGCCTGTGCTCTGCAGTGGATCATTATTAATTTGCCTCTAAGTGATGGGTGTATCAGACATATAAGACAAAGCAGAGACACAGATGCATCTTATTAAATAATTTGCTGACAATAATTGTAGTAAAAAACAGATCTGAACAATTAATTTTGATCCTTTAAATATTTCATTGAAGCAGGTCTCCAGACTTTTTTTGGACTTAAGTCAAAAAGGCAATTTCCGTTTGAAATGGGTTTTTAGGTTTGTTCAAACTGACCTCAGCTAATTCACTAACCCCTAGTTTTCTAATCAGTGCTATGAACAGAAATTCTGATCACATCAGATCACAATGATCAATATCAGCCCATTTTACAACAGTGCTAGTACACCTAGTACACAAACTCCTCACATAGATGTAAATAGCATTAATAAGATTAAAAACAAAACTGAATTATTTTCTTAGCCTTTGATGGTGATATAAAACTGTGCTGGGTCTCCAGCTCTATTGGTGAATTGCGTTTCACCAATATTTGAGATGTGTTATCTGTCCGTGGCTGTAAAGTAAGTGCAGGACTGCTGATTTATATTGTTCACCTTCCCTGCGTTGTTTCCAGAGGACATCTTCCCCTGCAAGGACTGTGGGATATGGTACCGCAGCGAAAGGAACCTTCAGGCCCACCTCATGTATTACTGCGCCAGCCGGCAGAGACAGGAGCCCTCCTCCCCCCCTCAGGAGAAGCCCAAAGACTCATACCCCAACGAGCGTGTCTGCCCCTTCCCACACTGCAACAAGAGCTGCCCCAGTGCTAGCTCTCTGGAGATACACATGCGCACACACAGTGGTAAGACATCCTCTCACCTGTGCTTCTCTGACACCCCAGCAAGGAGAGGCTGAGACTGAAAGCCCAATTAAATTACTGACCATTCCTTTCTTTTCACTTGCTGTTGGTGTAACTGATGTGAACCCGTATTAATTTGTAATACAGTAACTCCCTTTAAAATAGGCTGACACCCATTCCAGGTTTTTTAACTTGCCATATTTCTAGAAAAGGTGTTGTGCTTTGCTTTAGCTTTACCGTGAATGGGACTGTCTGCTGGTCTGGTTGTATGAATGTAAACCGAGTCTTCTTCAGTTTTTCCCTGCTGTATCTTCAAAGTCACCCGTACATTTGGTCAAAACTTCTTATCTTTTCAGGGGAGCGTCCCTTCGTCTGTCTCATCTGCTTGTCTGCCTTTACAACGAAGGCTAACTGTGAGCGCCATTTGAAAGTCCACACCGATACACTCAATGGTGAGAATCTGTTGAAAGGGATTTATTGACCCATGTGTTGCTGGGTTTCTAAATTTGTGTGTTGAAACTCGTGCACAACTAAGACTTACTGTCTGTTGGAGACCATCAATGATTAGATGAACTGATATCACATTAATCCTTCCTTACACCCTTCTGTGCCTTTATCAATGTCTCCAATGTCAAAGCTTAAAATTGTATTCCAGAAAGGGACTAAAATGACCGTAAGTGTGCTGTTTTTTCTGTTTATAGTTTGTTTGGAAGCTCCTTTTCCACATTTGTGCTCACAGAAATGCTCCGATTCTACTTATACCAGTAAGGCTTAGCTGGCAGAAGTTCTGTTTCATGTTCTGTGAAAAATTCTCAAGGTCAGAGATAATCTGTTCATATCAACAGCAGTAATAAAGCTATTTTGTCTGTAACAGTATCTGGTTTACTACTTGTCTCCTTTCAAACGTTAATAAATTTGGGTTTCTTACAGGCTAAAGGCAGTTTATTCTCCCCATAAAGCAGATATTCACAGATTTATCTTTATTTGACTTCTGAAAACAGAGACCTTTTGGAAATGACTGATTTACAGGGAAGCACATGTTGGTCAATGCTGTAACCTCACAGTTCCAAACTCCTGGGTTCAACTCAGAGTTCAGGCATCCATACGTGTGAATGTTGCTTGTTCTTTTCAAGATTTCTTTAGACATTTGTTTTCCTCTCACCTCCCAAAAACATACTGGCTAGGTTGGATTGCTGTAAATTTGTCTTGAGCCCTGTGATATAATGGCATCCCAGCCTGAGTAGGTGTGTGCTGTCTGTTTCACTTGGCTTCCCATGCTCTGGAATAGACTCCTGTTTGCCATGATCCTCAAGTGTCTCGTAATAATGCGTGGATGGAATTCGTCTTTGAGAGTGTTTCATAAAATGAACACAGAACTTAAAATTAATTGCTCCACAGTGTAACATCACTGTGAAGTTTTGCCCTCTGACACCCAGTTGTTGGTTCTGCAGGAGTCTGCCATGGCTGTGGATATGTCAGCACCACTCGGGACATTCTGTACAGTCACCTGGTGACCAGCCACATGGTCTGCCAGCCAGGGTCCAAAAGTGAAGTTAGCTCTCCAGGACCTGGTGTTCCAGTGATGCCCTTAGCAGCAGGTACGAAGCCCTTTTCAAACACTATGATTAAATGGGCATCAACCAAAATCAATAGTCCAGGAGGCCCTTCTCCTGAAATAACAGGGCAAGTGATGCAGCTCCATACAAAAGCTTTCATTCCTGCAAAGGTTGGCCAGTTATTCATCTTGGTTTCCAAACTATAAACCGCCATGTGATTTTATACTACTTACATACTGTACCTATATCAAAAAGATGAATAACTTTGCTGTGGTACTCTGAGGTTGTAATGCTGGCTTTATGTGAGTCTACAAAGTAACTGCTCTGGGAAAACTAAACCATGTTACATCTCTTTGTAACAAAATGCTGCCATAAGCAATGTCTTTACATTGTATATTGCCCTTTATTCATGAGAAGCGTGACATTTTGTTTTTGCTTGATCTATTTAGGAACCATGCCAAAGGCAGATTTCTTAAAAGGAATACAAATATCTTCAAAAACGTTCATTGATATCATTTGATTGATTAATTTGATATCACATCCCTAAAAAGTAGAGGGAAAGTTCAAACAGTGTCAACAGGACTGTTAAAACAACATAAAAATCCAATCTACCAATCTAGGCTGATTAAATATTAAAATCTGCTGCAGTGTGATCTGTTTTGTTTTTGAAATATGCCTTGTCTTCTATTGTAGGCCTGAGTCCTACAGAGTCTGGAGCAGCTGTGAAATGCCAGCTGTGTGGACTTCAAGCTGAGTCCCCAGCTGGTCTCCAGCAGCACATGCTAACCCACGTAGAGGGGAAAGTACAGAACGCGCAAAGCCCTGCCCCAGTGCAGAGCCCACCCAACCCCCTCGAGCAGCCAGAGCGACAGGAAAAGCATCCAGAGGGATCAGTTTCCTTACCGGAGTCTGCCAGTCCAGGAACTGATAGGGGAGTGATAACTCCTAGAGAAGGTAGTCCGGCGGGGGAGCTGTCAGCGGTGAAAATCAAGGAAGAACCGAAGTCCGCCAAGGACTCCGATTCAGAAAATGAAGCTGAGGACAGCAGCGCAGAAGGGAGAGCCCAGGAGAAAACTGTTAATGATTCTTCTTCCCAGACCTCCTCGCCCAAAAGTCTGCACTCCATCAAAGTCAAGACGGAGCTCTCCAGCCCAACCCCTGGCTCTAGCCCAGTCCATTTTGGCACGGGTTCCATGATTCCTGGAGGGACTGTTTTTCTGCCCCAGTACATGTTCAGCACAGAAGCCTCCATTGTACCTCAGGCTTCTGAAATCCTGGCCAAAATGTCGGAGATGGTGCACAGCAGACTCAAACAAGGTCAGAGCGGTGCCCCTCCCTTTTACGCAGGCTCCCCCATCCAGAAAGGGGCCACCTGCTTCGAGTGCGACATAACGTTCAACAACATCAACAACTACTACGTCCACAAGAGACTGTACTGCTCCAGCCGGCATCAGCAGGGAGAAAACCCCATAGCTCTCCCCCATGCAAAAGACAACCCCACAGCTTCAGTCCCTGCTGCATACAGCTCCCCCTCTCCTGCCGCTGGAAGCAGAGCTCCCTCTGCCTCGCACAGCGACACAGAAACGGAGCCCTCAGGAAGCAGCATGGATGCCAAGGCAGTTGAAGTGAAGACTGAGGACCCTGGCCTCAAAGACACATCTTCCGAAGGAGAGAGTGGGAGTAGAGTAAGTGAGGGCAGCCAGAGTCCCAGCAACTCTGTGGAGGACATAGAGGACGACCCAACCAAGACTTTCTGTGAAGCCTGCAATATTCGGTTCAGTCGCCATGAGAACTATATGGTGCACAAACGCTACTACTGTGCTTCAAGGCATGATCCGCCAAACCAGAGGACAAGATCCGGCAAGGTGACCTTCCTACCACAGCCAGTTCGAACCAGAAAACGCAGGAAGCTATACGAGATCCACATGGCCCGCAATGAGGCTCTGGGTAATCCAACTTTAAACATCAAACAAGAGCCTATAGCCATGGTTGGGAGACCACTAGACCCTTCGCCCATGCCTGTAGCCATGATCACAGCAGCAGGGACTGGCACAGTACCATCTCCTAGCTCAAGCCCAGAAGGAGATGGTCCCATTGACCTCAGCAAGAAACCCCGCCTGCAAGAAGATCAGCTGCCCCTTCCCGTGCTTCCCCTAACCGACTACCACAAATGTACAGCATGCAGCATCAGTTTCAATAGCATAGAAAACTACCTAGCCCATAAGACGTATTACTGCCCCGCTACCACGCTACAGCAGAAAACATTCGAGCAGCTTCACAGAATGAAACGGTCCTCCTCTAATTCGCCAAAAGCCAGAATCCCAGAAAAGGCTGATTTCCAAGCGGAACATTTAGACATTAAGGGGATCAAAACAGAAAAGAATCCTTTGGCAGTCCCTGTCCCAAGTCCAGCTTGCACTAATTCCACTACTTTGCCTGGAACTTCTTTGCCAAGTTCAGAGGGTGTCACTCCACACCAGACTGCTTTCTTGAAGGCCTTACCTGTCCTGCCAAACACTTCCCCTGTTGTTTGCCCCTACTGTCCCCTCAACGGAGCTATCAAGGGTGACTTGATGGAGCATTTCAAAAATGTACATGGCCTTCTGTTGACCATGCAGGCTATAGGACATGCAGCACAGGCTGGCAACCTGAAGGAAGTCTCCCAACAAAGTAGACACCAGCCAGAGAGCCAGCCTGCCCAGGCCAGCCCAATTCCCAGTCCCAGAATTGTTCCCAACACGCCCCCGAAGCTGGGGTTCAAGAGCCGAAACGACAA
The DNA here is from genome assembly GCF_055471065.1 of Atractosteus spatula. Lineage (NCBI taxonomy): Eukaryota > Metazoa > Chordata > Actinopteri > Semionotiformes > Lepisosteidae > Atractosteus > Atractosteus spatula. The sequence goes on along the minus strand of NC_142726.1, from coordinate 4,196,236 downwards.
CGTGAACGGACGGGAGATGAAAGAGACGAGCTCGCCCTCCTCGCCTGTTGTTAACGGGAACCCCGCCGGGCCCAGTGCCACCTCGCCGAAGCCGGCTCTGCCCGTGTCGCCTGCTGCCGCCACAGCCGCAGCGGTGTCACTTAATATCTCACCAGTGCCTGAAGTGCTGAGGGAGGCCTCGCTCAAACCACTGACACCCCCTCTCCTCGCAGACAAGCCCACCCCTGCACCCAAGGGGACAGCGCCCCCTGTACAGAATGGCAACAGCCGATACTGCCGCTTATGCAACATCAAGTTCAGCAGCCTTTCGACTTTTATAGCTCACAAAAAGTACTACTGCTCTTCACATAGTGCGGAGCATGTGAAATGAATCTTCACTACAGCAGGTGACTTTCGTACTGAAACTGCACCACAGACTGTGTAAATGCTACTGACCCGCCCAAGATACCTAACCCAGAAAGCAATGGCTTAAAAAGTCCTTCTGTCAAGTATTCTCCAGCATGAAGGGAACAGAAATGAGGCTGTTAAGACTGTTACTTGTGTGGCATTTGGTTGTCATGTTGTTTCCTAATGCCTATTATTGTTACTTAAGCATCTTATTATTTGTGTCATGGGTCAAGTTTTACACTAAGAAATCAGACAGCTGAAGTCCAACTTTTCTCCCTGCCCTGTACCCTACCATGGATACAAATCCTATGTAGAAAAAAAGTCTCATGCATTGTGTTGAAGTTTGGCATTTACCCTCTTAATTACCCTCTTAATTTTGCTTGGCAAAATTTGTTTTATACAGTTTTTACTTATAATTAATTGAATTGAACATCATTTGCCCTCTTTTAAAATGTTTATTTCCTAGAGAATCACTGTCAGTCGGTGATACAGATCTGTATTATATGGTCCTGGTATTTTCTGGACAAGTGTAGGTATTTGCTTGCCAATGGCTAAGTTGATTTGGGTGTTTTTGAATGATATTTAAATAGATTAAAATACTGTATGTTTTTGTTCAAACACTGGCTGTCACAATGAAATATTGGAGTGGTTTTAACGATGATTATAACGATCAGGAGAGTACCACTAATAAACCAGATTTTTTTATTCTGTTTTTGAAGAAGGAAAATGTGAAATACAGTATTTCTCATTTTAAGTTCATGTGACCATAAACTACCTAGCTGAATTTACTATTTCTCAACCTTGTAAGAACCTGTTAATGTTATTATTCAAAGTCATTCAACACAAACTTCAGAGAAGTTGGTGTTAGGGTCATATTTGTATTGCACATCTCTTATTTTTAACTAGGTGGCAGTGTTCAGTTATTAATGGTGAAAAAATGTTAGTTCTTAAACACTGGTTCTGAACTAGGATGGAAATATTTTTTATCAATTAAGTTCAGCTTTTCCCATTTTTAAAGAGGCTGCCAGTTGTTAAAATTTAGTATAGATGTGGGAACAGTCATAGAAACACTAAGAGGTAAAACTGTAACACCCTGATGCTCCGTAAAAAGTAAAACTAGTCGGTTTGTGTTACCTTGAAAGTTTAACAAGTACTGCTGTTTGCTCTGGTACTGCAGTACAGCACATAGTGACTAAAACATTATCATTCTTCACAAGTTGCTATCAGCTACATTTCACAACAACAGGAATATCACCGATGCTCTATGAGTTAAACTGCATAATGGATTATGTTCTTGACACTTGGCATTGGAGATTTTTGTTTATAGAGCTTATTGGATTTTTTTTTAGAAAAACCTTGGCTTCAGTTTTAAAAAAGAGGACGGCTTTTTAATGAAATGAAAGAGAACGGCTATCAAACATTTCAAAAGGACATGTTGTGATTGCCCACGTGTATGGTCTGCACAAATGTATCATTTCATTGCAGTGTCTTTTTATAAAGCTGCAAGATAATCTTGATCTCAACTGGCCATTTATAGAAAGCCTTAATACTAACAACAAGAATGAAAATGCTATGCTTTTTGCCCAACTAATTGACTTAATATTTTGCTTCTGTGAAATGTTTTTTGCTTATGTACTTCTTCACATGAATGGTGTGGCCCAAAGTTATGTGTATTTTTTCTGCTGTTGGGACTGGAAACACAAATATGCAATCTTTAATTTGTAAAATAACTGCTGAGATTTTTTGTTCATTTGTTTCATTCTTCTTCTGAAAGGTGCTTTTTAATTTATGGTTTAGATGGAGTGTTTACAAAGAATCTTTGTTTTGTACAGAAAGTAGTTCAAACAAGTGTCACAACTGAAAAGCCAGTGCTGAAAAACTGAGTTTCTTTGGGGGAAAAAAAAAATCATTTCTAAAACAATTGCACTGTGTTGTACAAAACCTTGCTGAATGTTTTAGGTTAGAAGCTTTTTGTTTTGTATTGTATTTATGTTTTAACACAGCACTTTTCTATGTTCAAACCTAACCCTGAAGGACTGGTGAATTGAAAAATAAAATATTTTGTGAATAATCCCCAAAAGATGAAAAGATGGAAAAAAGAATGAATGTCAGATTTCATTTCTATCTATACAGCCGTTTCACTACACACTTGTCCAAGCTATGCATGAAAATAAAGAGTCCAGCGGGACATTTAAAGTGCTTGTCTTCTCTGCTGTCTTCTTTTTTTCTTGCTTTTCAAGAATTAAGATATTTCACACACATATTGCATATACAGTATGGGGGTTATTTTTATGCATGCACATGAGGCGTTATTTGCTCACTTATCTATGCCCCTATGTAAATATAGTGATTATGAGGCACTGGTTTACATTAGCCGAGCAGAGCATGAGATGGCGCTATACAGTATATGACAAAACGACAAAACATGTATAAGGAAATACATTCAGAAACAAAGGATAAGTAGTTTCTGCCTGGGATAGAAATGTTAGGTATACATTTTCACTGTGTGTTTCTGTTTAGGTGAATGTGTTTGGTTTTACTTGAATAATGTAATTTAAAAAAAACTTTTTTTTGGCCTATTTTGCCTGCAGATTTCGCTTAAAGTATGAAATGAACAACCTAGATTTGATTACACTAGTACTCCAGAAGGATCAGAAGCTGCATGTACTGTAGTGCATCACATTTGATTCTTAGTAGACAACCATATAATTTTCACTGAACCTAGTAAGAGGTAATTAAGATTAAAAATCAGTGATTGTATTTCTTAATTCTGACTGTATCATCTGCTCTCGAAGCTAACATTCTCCTGTTATGTAATGGGTAGTTTAGGATATTAACTAATGTCTGCTACACAATTGCAATTAACTAGAACTGCTGTTAAAGAATAATGTTCTCTAGCTCCCAATGTCTCCTTCCTCACCAAGACGTCACTTTGTTCTCAAGATGTCAAACTGTATTATGTAGCTGCTAAATAATTCCTCTAATATCCTAGTGGATTCAGAGTAAGAGCTGTAATGTGATACTTTGATGATTAGCTTGTTTCTTCCATAATCTTTTTTGAATAGATCAAAGAAAAACAAACACAAGAAAAAGAGCATGAAAGAAAGATTTCAACGGTCTTATTCACAATCAATGAAGAGTTTGAAAGTGACAAGTTTAGTTAATAAAGCCTACTGTTGCCATAAATGGTTATTTCTGAAGGACTGGTTGTCCTTGTCTCCATGAATTCAATTTTTTTTGTAGTTTGAACCACCATTAATTAAAATTTACACCAATTTTTGCAATTTCAATCCACCAAACGTATGTACCCTTGTACTATATGTCTTTTTAAATATCTGTGATTGTGATTAGAATAAAAGACTGCTTGAAAAGCAGCATCAGATATTTACTTACAATGTGTATAAATTGAATGTTCTGGCCTTTGTCAGATATTCTGAAGATCAACATTCATGTTTCCTATGTAGTTACAAAGGTATTCGCTTTGAGCCGTGAAAGGAAACTCATTTTATTTTCTACCACTTGCATTGTTCTGTCTAATATTTGGATTTGTTAATTTTCTTGATAGTTTTGTTGAGTATCACTCCAGCTAAAGATGATTACTAGCATCTTCACTTTATAGTGACCAGAAACTGTCTTTTTTAATTTTTACCCAACAGAATCACATTGCATTCATGGATAGTTTTACCTTTCATCACTTTTATGATCTACTGATTGATGCCTCTCCTGAATATCTGTCCATCCATTTTCTAGCCACTTCTTTCAACTCAGCCTTGCTGGGGGAGCTGGAACCTATCCCAACAAGCCAGTCCAGCTTAGGGCAAGCAGACACAAACAGAGGCATGCAGACACTCGCACCAGCGCCGAATTTCCCAGAAGCCAATTCACATACTGTACCAGTACCGGTGGACTGTGGGAGGAAACCCATGTGAACATGGGGAGAACATACAAACTCCACACAGACAGCACCCCACATACAGAATTAAACCCAGAGCTCCACTGCAAGGCATCTATTCTAGCCACTGTAACACCATTCTGTCTTGAATATCCTTGTATTATATTTATCTTTCCTCTCGTGCTTCCCTTCCACCCTAGCACACTCTCTGTCCCCAGGACCATTAACGACAACTTTCCTATCCTACAGGACGATCCCTCCATTGGGGCCCTCTTTTCTGACCACCCTATCATCTCATATCGCCCACCACCTAATCTGAGTAACCGTCTTGTTCACAGCTCCCTTGACCACCCTCAGCAATCATCCACACCAGGCACTTTCCCCTGCAACAGAGCTCGATTCATCACCTGCAAATACATATCTGACACCACACTCATTCAAGGCCCCTCAGGACAATTCCAGATCACTCAGGCAACATCTTGTACCTCCAGCAATCTTATTTACTGTATCTCTTGCAGTAAATGCCCAGCCATCTACTGTACATTGGAAAAGCAAGAAGGAGACTCAGAGACTGCTTCAGAGAACATGTTAGGGGCGTGAAGATTAAAGATTTCTCCAAGCCCATACCTTCTCATTTCACCTCCGACGGCCATAATAATAATAATAATAATAATAATAATAATAATAGCTGGACACTCCACTCAAAGCGCTTTACAGGTAATGGGGATCCCCTCCACCACCACCAGTGTGCAGCCCCACCTGGATGATGCGACGGCAGCCATAGTGCGCCAGAACGCTCACCCCACATCAGCTATCGGTGGGGAGGAGAGCAGAGTGATGAAGCCAGTTCATAAATGGGGATTATTAGGAGGCCATGACTGGTAAGGGCCAATGATCACACTGATCTCCCTGTCTGTGTTCTCAAAGTAGGGTTTCTTAACTCCTATAGCAGAAGGACATTATCCTGAAACTCGGTTCACACCTTCCCCCTTCTCTCAATGACAGACTTGTTTTCTTCTAATTCTCTCTCTTCATTTGTAGGTTTCGTTTCACACCTCCCCTCACCTCTGTCGACCTCGCACCACTCGACTGACCTCTCTGCCTGTCCCCTGCTCCCGCCTCCCCCTCTCTCCTGACTTGTGTTTCCCCAGGCTATATTATCTGTGCTGACTGCTCTATCTTTCTTACACCTGAAGAAGGCTCCACAACTGAAACGTTGTGTTTTCTTCTCTTTTCAGGATGGAATAAACCTACAGTATTACTTGTTCCTTATATTTATAATGTGTTTAGGTCTCTTGAAAATAAACATTGTGAAAATATAATTGACTTTTTAATTATCCGAGTGCAGCCCTTCCTGCAGGCATAGATTACCAGGGACCAGACATAGCTGTCTCATATGCTCAATTAAGGCCACTAGATGTCCCTAGCACTATTTTCTAAAAATGAAGTGCTTGTAAGGTATTCAGGATAACATTAACATCAAAATACATTGCAGCTGAGTTGAATTTCTAATAATATAATTTGATGTATAATAGTCTTTAAATTGGAATCACTTAATTTCTTATGACAGGTTAAAAAGGGTGATCAAACATGATTACTTTCAAAAGAAACATGAGAAATTAATATTTTAATTTTACATAAACACTGTGTGCATGCAGTTCATACAAGATATAAAAGCCAATGAAATATTTTTTTGGTAATGCAGTAAATGCAAGGGCAGTCAAAACCATGGTTAACTGATGCTGTTTTTATTAACCTCATATCCATATCATCTGCTGAATGTTGTGACGTTGTTTTTGCTTATACAGTAAGTCTTGTGCATCATGGAAGACCTTTGTCAATAATTCTCTACAGTTAAAGTAAGGTTACTCAAAGGGAATGGGAGGAGTGAGAACCTTCAATAGAAATCCAATTTGATAACCTCTCGTAGAGCACTAGGGTTGAAAGTCAACAGTTTCCCTAGGAAAGGTCAGCTAAATTCATTCATTTTCCGAAGTGTGCAGTGCTAGACTCTCACAGTTAGCTGGAAATGCATCTTTCCTGCAGCAGACATTTCTGTGACCATGCCATGGCGTTCTACACCTGACGTGCCAACCTCAACCAGAAAACAATGGGTTTACTTTTGGATGTAAATGTTCCCCGCAGTTTCATTTGTATAGCTTCTACATCATGTGTTTCATGCCATGTTGCCATCAGTAACAAGGAGGTTGTCTCCATCTACCATAAATGTCTTATTACACGCAATAAGAGGCAAAATCTGAATGAATCCGTGAATCAGAAAATAAGAAAGGTTATGAATGGCAGGAAATGTAATTGATGCTATTTTTTTTTTGTCTTGAGCCACTGGAATCTTTCAACCCTCCATCCTGATACTACTTTCACTTATTTCACGTTTTTCTTCTGTGGTCCTAATGTTTATGCTGTGTCTCAGTATCTTCCTTTTTCAAGACTTTTGTTTTTGCACTTCAAAACTATCAGGTCCTGATATTCTTTCTGCTGCTTCTCTCTATATAGCATATCCATTCCCAATTATAAGGAAATGTATACTATGCCGAATAAAGGGACATGCAGATTATTGAATTTTATTAACAACAACCATTTTTTACTGCATGAATGTTTCATGCCTTAAACATCATTTTGCCTAATAATGTACATTGTAATCTAATTCCCTGACACCACCAAGGTTGAGAGATCTATAGATTGATTCTGTGCGCCTGCAATCACAGTGCTCAATAATACTGCAGGAGATTTGACAGAAGTGGCTGCATGTCAAGAAAACACAGCAAGAAACACTTGCACTGAGTCACAGTTTTAAAGGAACTGCTGGAGTCCTTCATGACTGTGGATAGGCTGATGTCTCGTCTTCCATTCTGAACCTCAGGACAATACATCTGAACTGGGAACAATGAGCATCTAACGGTGCACAAAAAGAAACAGTGGGGCCCATGTACTTGACAGAAGCTAGTTATACTACTTATAATACTAGTTAAACTCGTTATAATATCGTCTCCGTGTTATACAGTGACACACTGGGTGATATTTAATCAGTTAGATTTTTGGTGAAAGGTAGAAATAAAAGCATAAATAATCTCCCACTGATGTGATGATTGTATTTCCTATGTAAAGGTGGTTGGGTATTTGTATATACGGTCGGGGGACAGTGGTTTCAAATGCTTTGTTATATATCCTGCAATATCTCAAAAATAAAGCCTGTCATACCATTATCTTCTTCCTTTTGCATCTGACTGTCAGAATCTGAGAAAAATTATATTATCAATTAATGGTATGCCAGTCACAAAGCCAAAAGAGATAAAAGTATTTGTGATGCCTTATATATTATTGTATACATGGGACGTTGCAATCAATATATCCATAGCATTAAAATGTCTATATCATGTGACAAAACATCCTAATAGTGAGACCACAGGACACTGAAGAAGTCATAAAATGTTGGTGCAAAAAAAGCACCAGTTTACTGAAGCGCACATGTGCTGAAAAGTATTTACTAAACATAAAACATTCAATAAAACAGTAAACTGCAGTTTTGTAGTGTGATTTCAAACAAGCTTACCAACACCAGTCAGTGTTATAGTGCCAGGTTAAATACCCTGAGTTCCACCCCTTTGCTCCCTATGATGGACAGAAGGCCTTCATTTAACCAGTGAGGAGACTGGTTCTGTAACACTGATAGAAAATGGTGTGACAAACAAATAAGGACAAGATTCTGGATCCACAGATAAGAGATCGAAAACAACAAATACATATATTGACTTGTTTACAATAATATACACCATACGAAAGTACAAAGAAAACAACTATTTGTTCCAGGATGACAAGGGCAATGGCTAAGCCAGTAAAGGTATTTATGATAGACCTCACTAAAAGCCATGTGTGAGCACCAGTCCTTCATCACAATCAATAATATTAAAATAAACTCTTTGTAATGTTACTATTGAAAAGACTAAATGAATGGTCTCACTTGCAGGTAGAATTAATACATCAATCCTAGCAATTTTAACTCAAACTACTATATGTTATGTCAGATAATTTCTCAGCAGATAAAGACCCCATCACATCTCTGGATACTGAGTTGCAAAATACACCCTGAATAAAAGACCTCAGTTTACCCCAAATCTCTGGCACATTGCAAAACATTGATACTGTTTGAAAAAAAATAACAAGCTTTTTTTAAAGCAATGAACCTTTTCTTTGGAAAGAATCCAAAACAAAAAGTAACACGGAAACACCAAATGTCTTTCATCTGTACTTGCTAAGTCTTTGGATAACTGAAGGAAACTAATTACATTCAGCATAGAGATTATATTCATTAAAAATTGCTTTATTTACATTGTACAGCAAAGGAACATTTAAGTGACGTGGGTATGTGAATGTGATTCACTGTGGTTTTACAGCCCCTGTGAATCATGAGGGCATTTTACTGTTTAGCTTTCAGCTGATTGGTACAAATTAGCATGAATAAATGATTAAAAAAAATAAATTAGCACTTGGAATTGTGACCAGTTAATTTCTTTTTTTTTTTTTAAAAACAGCCTAATTAAGCCAGGCTTACGTAAATGAAATTAATTTGGGTGGCTAATGGCTGACTCTTGAATCAACATTAACAAAAAAAAAGCAAATAAGTTCACTGTACATACGTGGTTCAATTAAATGGGTTTCTCATTAACTTTGATTTGTTTTTCAAAGCTGCAGAAGAAGCTGAGAAATTGAGATAATGTTTCAATATTGTGTGAAGAGAAGAAAGAGGTTTACAGTACATGTGCAATGAGCATTGCGGATCTTCAAAAGAGGACAAACATGGAGGTTGATGTGTTGCACGTGGCCTTTAAGAATCTTACTTGGTGTGAGAGAAATTCTTAAGCAAACAATACACTTAATGAGTGCTTTAAACCAGGGGCTGGCAACTGCTTTGGAAAGAGTGATAAAAATCTTCCATATGTGGGGAGCTTAGCTGGGCAGACTGTGCTTTACTTACTGTGGGTCATATTGTGAATATTTTAGTTGTGCTGCCCAGCTATTTAATTTAAAAAAACCAAAGCTAGCGACCAGGTGATGATAAATAAAAATTAATGTGCTGCATGTATTGTGCAAATATCAGGACTGAACTAAAGATACTCAATCCAAACAAACAGTTAACAACTCTTAAATAAAAGCTATAGCTAATAACCTATGGCTAGGTCTTTTGATTTTTTTTTCATTTTATAATATCCTCCATAGAGTAGTTTTAGCTTAACCATGTTAACCATGGAAGTAAATTCTGTGAGGCTAACTATAGCATATTCCTAATAATCAGGAATTATTCACTTTCATTACAAGCATGATAAATGAGCAAATTAGTGATTTCATTTCAGCCTAAAATCTACAGTTGTGTTAATTTATATTCCTTTATCATCCACTTTAGAGAAGGATCAAACCGCATGACTTATTGATGCAACAAAGACAGAATATTCACAGAAAAATAAAATTGTTTTGTAGCAGGTGCATGGATATTAAGTTGAGCCTTCACATAGGTAAATATAGTGCTGATTAACATTTGTCATCAACAGTGGAGGTTACTGGCTAGAGCCTTGTGTGGCCACAAATAGCTCATTTATCTATAGAGTTAGAACTGACTGCACTGCCAGCATTAGAAACTTGCAGGGGTCCAATAAGTCACAGCAGTTGTGGTTCCTTGGCAAACCAAGGATAACCAAGCTGTCTGAAGCTCTCCCATCCCTGACAGTATTTGGGTAGCTGCAGATTGACCAGACTTTGGTGAATTCTCTTGGCTTTCTAAGAGAGGATCACAGGATTTTACAATTTCTGGGTACTTTTGCTACAGATGAGTGTGCAGATGGAGAATCTGTCATAACTAATAATTAATACCATTATTTTTAGCACTAATATATATTAATCCGTCAGCACTGCACTTGTACAGATCATATTCTAAGTTATTTAGGATGGACAGCTGCCTCACTTTAATGCCCCTTGGGACGTGAATCACTGAGAGCCATTCCTAGGAGAGAATTATTGGTTACATTCTGTCCTGTTTCTCTTATTATCTGTTGAACTCAATCAACACAACTTGCTTGCCCGTCTTCTCTCAGGAATGCAGACTGGAACTTAGTTCTGCCTCTGGGTTAGACAGACACTTGTTCAGTTTAGAAATCTGGCAAAACAAATCAGTCTGCCCTATATTTCCTTTCTCCCCAGGGGAAGCAGAACTCCACAAGACATCCCTGCTGGAGCATCAGTCTCACTCAACGGCTTGGCAGAACCAAGGCTCACGATATTTGTTGCATTAGCAAGGTGAGGTAACAGTATTACAAACTGACACTGTTTGTTAAAGGCTTTTACAATGTACTGCAACAATGTTACAAAGAGAGCTAATGAAACAGCTCCAAAGTGTGAGCTCCAGCAGCAAGACAGGGTAATGCTAGATCAATTACACCAGTACTGTCACAGCAGCAGCCTGTGTGTGTTCTTGTGAATATTGAAACAGACATAATCAGAGAGAATTCATGAATGACTGGATTTGTGACTATTTACTAAGGGCTTTGATAAATAGATGGGCAACAACTAACTGCCTAAAGATAAGACATGTAACTTTCAAGTCACTTTAAAACAGAGTGTTTGAATTGCTACTGATTGAGACCTACAGTAAGAAGTCACTGGATTCATTCGTATGCATCTCTAATTAAGAAAAAAATATTAATGATTTTGTCTTCAGCAGTCTAGAGATTTGATCATTTTAAATTTCTCCTAACTCTTGAATTGTTAATTGATTTGATGTACACAAAAATCGATGGTCTCTGTATTCTGTCAGGGTACTGCATAACCTGAACTACAAATCTTCTAGAACTGCTCATGAGACGCTCACTGCAAGTTGTAAATTGTTTTGTTATCTGGTGGCTAGAAAAAATGCTATGCCATTATTATTATTATTTATTTGTTGACCATGTCTATCCCATGATTGTTGGTATATGTTTACAGTACCTCCCTTGCCTTTGTGATTTACCCGTTTACTTTCTGATAGGAACCGCCTGCTGACTGGCTTCACTTAATGCAAAAAACAAGTTTTTAAAAAAATGGCAAAATGCAATTAGTTTGAAGAGGGGGAAATGTAACACTTTTTTCACGGTTAATTAGAAATCTTCAAAAGGACTGAAAAGTACCAGACTGAAAAGTTACAGCAGGAGTTCTGGGTTTAATCCTCTGAGCCACCCCTGTTCGACCATGATGAACCTGGGTATCAATTATATGGAACCGGGGAGAAAACAGGCTACTTAGACCTCAGAGTAGGTCATGTGACAAAGAAAGTGTTGAGAAACAGCAGTTCTTCCCAAGCTGTTAATTGAGAAGACATTCTAGGGCACATGATTCTTTTTCACAGTGACAGTGCTGTGCTGAACTGGACTGAATGGGGTAAACCTTCTCTTCTCCACCAAGCCCATCCCCACAGCAGTGAGGCGCCACCGGACTGAAACATCACAACACGTGCTTCATGTCTCTCACATCTTCCGCAGGTCAGACAAAAGGTCAGAGAAAGAAATGGATCACTGGTGGCAGAGCCTGAGCAATACTGTATAAAGTATCGTTTCTACAGTAGTGTTTGACGAAACAAAAAATGTAGCCCATGACATTCGCATGTCAAAAAGAACTTTTTAAGTGCTCTGATTTTTTTCTTGCACTTTTCAGCCTCTTGAGATACTTTCTTGGCAGTTTTGATAGCTATGAGAGCACAGTGACCTGAGGGAGCTGACAGTACTGTAGAAGCCTGCTTTTTGAATTTTGCACACAGTGTTGAATGTAAAACTTCCATTAAACAGCCATGTGGTCCCATACAGGTTTTTACCAAATGCACTTTCAAATGGTCATGTACAGAATAGATAGATAATACTTTATTAATCCCGTAGGGAAATTGATGAATATACAGTACCAATGAGCCAGAACATTTTTTTTATTCCTATATCTATGTGAAGCCTGCAGCTTCCATAACTTGAAATGGCAACAAACAAACTGAATATCGCTGATTGTATGTACATTTCCTTGTAGCTTCACAGATTATCTCTTACTTTTTAGTTTCTATACACAAAGTGCTGGAGCACTGTTAGCTCAGACAGCAAGGGCGTCTAGCTCCTGACTGGAAGCTCTCGGGTTCAATCCCAGGTAGGGGCAAGCGATGTAGCGTGCTCTAATTCCTTCCAGACAGCTCCCAGGTCCCCTCAGCCTGCTTTCCAAGTGAGTACCGGGGGTTAATCCTTCTGGGGGTAACAGGCCGGCCGGAGCGTGATGCTGCCCACATCTCCATCGCCAGTGTTGGATGGCCAAGAAAAATGGTGCCCCCCCCCCCCCATTCCCCCATGGGCCATTATGGCCTGAAAAGGGGGCCTACCTACCTCTACACATATTGCTATACACTGGCAATCTTACTCCCATCCTTAGCTAATGATGTGCAGGAGCTGAATATGGTGCAAGGAAGGTAGAAGTAACAAGCTAAAATTCAATTTCTTAAAAAGAGCTCTATGAAACAGCTTGACATATTTCATCTACTACCGAACTACTTATCCTCTTTTTCTAGTGATCTTATGCACATTTAATCTCACTAACGTTTTGTATACGCTTTATGGGAAACGGCCAGGGCGGGTCCTCCATTGAACTACAGTATAGTAGTCTACTGACTAACCAAGAAAACAGAGCAGTAGACTGGTGGACGTATTGAGATCAGAGCTGCCAATACTTTGGTATTTTTAGTTATCATGAAAATTTGATTGTGAATTTTTTTTAAATATTTAACTTACTTTCTTTTGTTCTGCTGGGTCAAATGTGCTGTGGAACTGATTGCATGTACTGTAGGTGACATTAGGGTGTAATAAACCACAGTCACAGTAATTTACAGTGATTGTCCAAGTAGTTTTCACTTCTCATTATTAGGTATTTTATTCCGTATTTGCACTCCAGACAACTGAGTCATGAGCTGATTATTTAAGACAGGTTGATGTTAACCATGAATAGAGTGCGGTAAATTGCATTATTCTGAAAATCACAATATTTTCCTATATAGGTATTAAATTATTTATTATCTTTATTATATTTCTCTATATGAATATAAAAAAGCATTGTAATATATAGCTATACTGTCATTGTGTCATTTTTTTCCAGAATGTAGTAAAATATTTTCAGTTTATTGGATTCTAGCTAACATACAGTAACATGCAGTTGTGTTATCTATAGTTTTTAGGGATAGTTGGCACAAACTGAATATTGCTGATTGTGTGTAGCCTCACAGATTATCTTTTACTTTTTAGTGGCTTTAATTTCAGGCTGAAAACTTCAGTTTCCATATTTATAATAAGTATTACTCAAGTATACCATATAGATACTGCTGACATTCTATTTTAACTCAGTTTTTCTCTCTGCATTATCCTTATATGCATGTACTATGCACCCAGTATTAGCTTAGGCTATGTCTTATAAATCGATTTCTCTATGACCAAATCTATTTCTCCTGTTCATATTGCTGACAACCTCACAACTGTTGCATTATCATTTTGTGCACTTACACAGCAGAACAATTATTACAGCACATTGCTATCAAGCAAACTCACATTGCTGTTTTTCCCCCATTCCATGATTTTTTTTTGTGAATAACAAATTTTAATGCTTCAAATCTTTATTTAAAATGAAAGCTCTTCCTTTGCAGCATAATATACAAATATTGGAGGAGCTATTTACAGTGAAAGGTGCCGACAGCTTTTGGCAAAGAGGCCAAAGATGATGTTGATACCAGGCTGCCATTTAAACACAGTGTAATTGTCAATGCTCTATCAGGAAAAAACAGACTGTCAAGGTTGGTAGCATAGTTATCTGCTTAGTAACTGCATCTGCCCCAGACCCGTGTGTGGTGTACTTTTTGCAGTTATCCTGTAATATTTTTCATACATATTTTGTTAATTAATGTGTTAATTTCCCTGTTTACACCTGTGAAACCAACAAGAATAAACATAACAAGGCTGTTTAATCCATTTTTGCTTTTACAAGCTGCGCACTCGCATCCAGCACCTGTGATGAGCCTTTTAATTTTTCTTTTATTCTACGGTCAACCTGAAATGGATGCAGTAGAATTCTTATCAGTTTCCTCGCTTTAACATTATTGTTGCTGTTATCATTAGCATGTGCCATATGACATTGATTCAAAATAATGTTACAATTCTAGCAATCTCAAGTCCAGGGTTTGGACTTTATTGGCAGTGTAGTTCAGCATTTCTAAAAGGTATTTAGTTTGCAGGATTTTCCTATTTCATCTGATTTTTCATGAAGGTGCTGCCAGAACACGGTTTCTCTTTATGTCCTTTATGAGCTTAATCTGGCCTGTCGTAAATGCTATAAATTTCACCTCCTCAGGAGCTGGTTCAGCATGACATCTGATGAAATGAGACTTTGCTGCGCGCTGCTAAAGAACAAATTACTCCAATTATGAGGAAAATCTAATACACTCAATGACTGTACATCATTTCGAGAATCAGTCTGGATATTAAAGCAAGCAGGTTTTTCTCATTAGCTGTAATGCCAGAATAAGGTGGAAATCTTTCTCAGGGTGCTTACAGCACGTACAACAGCGGAAGGGGAGGGGGAGAGGTAGGGGTTGTGGTATTTAGAACTATGTCCTCAGTGAGACTCCTCCAGCCAACTGATGTACAGAAAAGTAACTATTACTATAAGCGCTATTAAAATATTATTTTTATTATTACTCCCAAAGGCCAGAGAGAAGGTACCAGTTTTTCAAACTGACTAATGGTTAAAAACCCCACGACCTACAGAGTGTTGTTTTGGTACCTGGTGAAAAGATTGCTCACCTTCTGTTTATTGAAGTCCAAATAACCATGTTTGTCATTCCTTAAATGCCTCCGCTTTCAGGTGGAGGAATAAGATGCTCTGAAACATAACAATTCAGGTTCAATTTCCATCTATAGGAAAAGTTCCAAAGGTCAAGGGTGCTATCCAGTTGTTTCATTCAACGTCAATAAAACTATTGAAATCTAATCTATTGTGTGCATCTACAATACGTTGAATTTTTTTTGGCTTAAAAAAATAAAAGGGAGAGATTCCACATTGCTTGCTGGCTTCATGGATGCGAATAAGGGTGTGGGTGGCACAATGGTTAGCAGTGCTGCCTCAGTACAGGGGTCTTGGGTTCAGATCCTGGGGTGCTACCTATGTGGAGTTTGTACTGTATGGTCTCCCCATGTTTTCTCCGGGTGCTCCGTTTTCCTCCCACAGTCCAAAAATATACTGGTAGGTTAACTGGCTTCTGAGAAAATTAGCGCTGGTGTGAGTGTGCAGATGTCACACGTGTGTGTGTGTGTGTGTGTGTGTGTGTGTGTGTGTTCCTTGCCGGGATAGGCTCCAGCTCCCCCGTGACCCTCTACTGGATGAAGTGAGAATGGATAGATGGAATAAGGGTGATGTTTACTTTGCCAACAGAACTTTAAGCTTTTGAGCGGTTTCTTTAGACTCACAGAGGAATAAAATGTCATTTGCATCAGGAGGCTTTGATTCTTACAATATAACCCGGGGGCCCGAAATATCTTGAACAGTTGATCAGAGCTCAGCTGCGGCTTGGGTTTTTAGGGATGAGTCTTTGAGAAATGGTGCATGAGTCATGTACACTAACACCTCTAAACCTCATTAAAAGTTACAAGTGGTGGACAGGTGAAGGACACTGTGGATTAGTGTCTCCATTGCCCATTACACTTTACTGCAAATCTGTGGTGGAAAAAGGACGTCTGCAGATTCCTCCATGTACCAATTTGCAGGATGAAAAGATAACCTTTGCTGACGTACTCTTTGACTCACAGCGTTGTTCATCTGCCTTCACAACTGAAAGGCATCAATCACTTTGATTGGCATCCGATTTGTTTTGTCTCTGACATAATTCCTTTTTTTTTTGCTTTTTAATGAGCCGTTTTAATAATCTGCTGTGGAAAAAGCTCAGATTACTCTTTTGCACAAAAAAGCAAATGTATGATTCATGCTTAGATTATTCTCAAAACTGGTTGGATGAGCACCGCACAAAGAAAAACAGAAAGATTAGAAGCATCACCAGCACACCAATTACAAAAGGCAGAGTGTTCCTCCAGTCACATTTAATGCTGACCTTTGTTCATGTGCCAGTATTTTCCGGAGATGCTTGAACAATCACACTAAAGCACAGCTATTTCTAAAGCCTGCTAGCAGCATCTTCCCTAATCTTGTTCAGCTGGGGAGAGGACATCAGAAAAAATAACAGACAGAAAACCTGTCTACAGTGCTTTAGTCAGTCTTTCAGTCCTGAAACATCTCTCTCAGTGAGGTGATATGTGTCATATTTCTAGGCACATCTGAAAATGGGTATACTTATGTTTTTTTTCATTTTCAACTTCAAATTAATCTTAAAGGAACAAGAAAAAAATTCTTCAATTTGCAGCTCAAATCACATCTCCTCTTAACATACAGAATATAGACTAATACAGTAATTAAGACATCAAAGAGTATTTCCCTTCAAGTATTCACTCAACTGATATGATATACTCATCTTTGCTTGTTTTTCTCTAAACAGCAGCTTCCTAAAATGTCCCTGAAATTGTTTTTGTACATATCACTATCATAATTTCACTGGAAAAACACCACACAGTACATCCAGTATAAACACTTATTGTTCTATTCAGGTCATTCTCAGGTGAACAATTATTTACAGAGACAAAACACTTGAAAATTTGAAGGCATGTTAGAAATCTCGCCATTAACTCGAAACGTTTAAGTAGGTTCCAGAGATCATTATATGGCTTTATATAGAATAGATGTTCTAGCATTACAGTGAAACGGCAAACTCAGGAGAAGATCTTTATTAACTTTCAGTTTATCTTTAATTCAAGGTCTCTTGCAGTTTTCAAAATCCTTCTGCTATTCTGGTCTTGAAATGAAACCAATCTGTATTCAATCTGTCTTGCTTCAAATTAGGTGCTCCAAATTAATGATTTCATAGCATGTGCACTGGTATCCTTATGGTGAATAAATTGAAATTGGAGGCTGAAATAAGCTAGACAGATGGGAAATGAAGAGAAAGGCTGACTGGGGCCAGCGTTATAGTTTATCAGGAAAGCCATTACACTTCACAGCTTGTAGCGGTCAGAAATCTTTACAGCAAACAGTTTTCATGAAGAAAAAAAAACAGATGTGAGCTGAAGCAACAGATAGGTAGTGAGATATAACATTTCATCCTTATTCAGACACCCACTTTATCGTTAGAGGGTCCTTTGTGAGCAGAAGCCTAGCTCAGGAGAGAAAGGACCCAAGGCAGGACAGGAAAGCTGCATCTGCACTGGTACAATTCTGGATGGACACGACACAAGGCAGGACTGCAGCCTGGACAGAACACCAGGCCATGCATCCATTCGGGGAGAGAACTGGAGCACCTGGCAAAACCCCACATGGCTGCAGGTTTCAGGGAGAGCTGTGCATAGATGGCATCTCAGGCTGGAATCGAACCCAGGACCCAGGCGCTGTGAGGCAGCATGTCACCATGCAGCTCGCTCGGCAGCTATTTGTCATCAAGTTTCCAAAGAGGCACTTACTGTATGGTCTCTGTGATTTGTCAAGACATGTGTGATTATGTCCATACAGTACACAGAAATACACATACAATACAAAGCAATTGCAATAAAATGAGTTTAACGCAACTGTTCAAATCTAGGGCCAAATAAATACATTCAAACAATGTATTCACATCTTGCTTACGATGTGTTATGCTTTCCTGTGGTCGCTGTATATTACTGTAATCTGTGCTCCCCTGTACCTTCAAAAAATGCAATCTATACAAATTTTTAAAAGTTAATAATAAAAAATACATCTCTGTCATCTCTCATCAGAAGTGTTATACCTTTGGCTCCAAAACATGTGAAGAGCTTATGAAACATTGAAAGCATTTCTGTGTGTCTGATGAAAGCTTGCTTTAGGAGTAAGCCCATGTAGAAATTTAAAAATGAAAGGAAAATATTGCAGGAAAGGATTTTCAGTGCCAAGACACTACATGAAACTCAAATCAAGCTGTTGCTGATTAGTTTACTGGTAGCTTCCCAAAGAGATTAATCACTCGGGGGCAGGAGCCATGCGTCATCTGAAAGAGTCTGCATTAAAACAATTTCAAGCTGCTTTACTTACACCATACCACAACAGTAAGAGGGAGATGGAGAGAAAGCTGGAGAGAGCAGAGACAATGAATGGCGGGGTGATTTAATTCTATTTGAATTTTTGCTTTCATGATTTTGTTTGGATCCCCTGTATGAATGTCTATGAAAAGATTTAATTAAATGGAAGAAGCAAAAGAGAGAACACTTATAGCAGCCCTTTGAATCCTTCAAGTCTGATTGCTTTGCTGAGATAATTGTTTGCCTGAAATCCCAGCCAGTGGTCAAACGCCAGTGTGTGGAAGTCAAAGGCAGCTACTGTATGTGCAGAGCAGAGGGAAGCGCACTCAGTCTCCAACAAGAAGAGATGACTAGCATGACTGCACTGATATTTTATCAGGTGATGAAGCAGCAGACTGTGACTTTGGTCTATAATGGAGTCTATAATGGAGAACAGAAACACAGAATTCTCGGCTACAAAAGGTTCAGCATTTAATTTTCTGTTCCTACCACTAGGTAGGCAGACCTAAAAAACACCTACAGGAGCTCTTTAAAGCTAATTCTAGTTCTTAATTTGTTTAAATTTTTTCAGCTCTCTAATTTGTAGAAAAACAAGACTGGCATTAGCTGAGTAGAGTGCCAGCAAGGCTATGCAATACTGTAGCTGTGCCAGGACACATCATCCTTGCCATGTCTTTCATTCACCATCCTCTCAAACCCTTGTGGTATATGATTACTGAAAGCAACTGCCTAATGAAGCGAAGTTTCTGAGACAAATATCTAAATGATGGCATGTCCTGTATTTCTAACAACAAGTGAGCCCGGTTAGAAAGTGACACGAGAGGAAAGCTGATCACAAATCATTTTACTGGATTTTTGACAAGGCAGTAAATATGACAATGTATTCATGGCATTTCTTGCTGAAAATTATTGTTTGAAGACATGGCAATGGTGCCACTGTTTTCGCAGCTCAATACACTGATGAAGTAATGACCTTTATTTTATGGAAAAACACGGGTGTCTTAGAAACTTAGTGAGCTTAGTGACCTTTACTAACTTTGAAAATAGTCAAATGGTCAGGAGCTTATAGCAGCTTACCTGTAGCATGCAACATCTTCTGTGAGTTATATTTTAATTATTTTATTCTGGGCAACAGTGCATGTGCATTTGTTTCCTTCGCATTAACTCCGTAGCAAAGATCTTTATTGTTATGAACACACTGTAAGATCGTTTAAAAACAAAAGGAAGCCATTCAGCTCATCTGCCCTGTTTGGTCATTTATAGCTAATTGATCGGAGGATCTTATTCTGTCATCCATAGAGAGAAGACAGGGAATCTGCTGAAACAACATACGTCTAGAACCCTTTGAAGAAAGTAGTGCCTTCTGTCTCATGCTTAAAATGCATTTTGATGTTGTTCCCTCTTGTGCCCTCTGGTTTGTGTTCAGTGATTTATTCCGAGTATACTTGTTTGAATTTTCCCTCGAGATGCTTGAATACTTGTATCAAGTCTCCTCAACTTGCATCTGGTTAGACTTCTCTCGATTGATTCAAGTGTGCAATATCTTTTTTTTTTTACAACGTGCTCACCTAATTGTACACAATATTCTAAACAAGGCCTTACAAGTGCATTATACATTTTTAAATTCTATGCTTTTAGCTGAGTATTCTACGGTTTTGTTTGTCTGGCTTATTTCTTCCCATGCTTGTTAAGGTGTAGTACTTTTGTCAGACTGAAGTCTCCAAGAGGAACTACTGACTCTTGGCAGAAGTCAATTCAATTTGCTGCAGCAAATGACTGGAACGATCTGCAGAGTGAACTGAAACTCTCCGCCTTCGTATCCGAGGGTGTTTTTGCGGTTACGAAATTAAATCCTTTCAAGCTGCCACTTGTACTTGTTAACACTGCAGCATGATGCCCTGCTATGTCATTTTTAATTGATTGTCCTTTTCTTACTTTCTCCTTTTCGTCCTTGGTGTAACATTTGCTTGAGCCTCTTGGCCAGCTTGTCATTGTAAATAAGAACCTGTTCTCAACTGGCATACCTAGTTAAATACATTACATTAGTATTCATGTATCCAAATGGAGAACCAAGTACCAGCTTTCCATCGGAAAAACTGGTATGTTGAATCTGGTTGCACCGAAATTTTCTGTGCTGGCTGTGTGATGCTAACACGGGAACTCAGCTGACTTCCCAACTGGAACTAATCTCAACTCTGTGCAGAACAAAAGCATAAAGGCACTGGGAGCTTAACTTGTGCATCACCTGGAACAAAGGTGTTAGCTCAAAAACACAGCACAGGACAGGACAGCTCTGCTGTAATTACACAGAATGCACTGATTCCGTTCAGTGGCAGACAATGTAACCTGCTAAGAGCATACTGTATGCAGTTCACAGAGGACTTTTAACTGGGAGGATAAACACCTGCTGGTTATCAAACAGAAGCCTCTGACCATGTGTACTTTGGTAACAAGGCATTGTGTTCCTTCTATTCACTTCACTCCAAAGCGTTAGGTCAATGTCACAGAGCTGTGGAAAATGAAAGGAACACATGCAAACCTCACAATAGCCTGTGTTACATTCAACACATTTCTGAAGAACTGCAGTGAGTTTACTGCTGCCCACTGTCAGTCATCTAGATTTATTATTGTATTAATGGAATTAATTGAACACACTCTCATTGCGGTAATGATATAAGCATCCCTGTAGAACTGCCCAGATTATAACCAGCAGGGACCAGAAATAGTCTCTCCTATTATTACTATCTCCTGGCTGCCTTAATACTCTGAACCCTGCTATAAAAATACTTAGCTGCACTTTCAAAGGTGCAGAGCTGCATAAAAATGAGAGCTCAGTTATTCACATTTTGTTATCTGAGAGGCAGATGGAATGACACTGAGTTGATTAGCACTTAAAATTGAAGAACAGCTGCAAGAATTTGTACTGATTAATCAGCACTGAGTGGGATGAAGTGACAGAAAACGATTCACCTGGTTAGGAAGGAAAGCGTTGCTTCAGACATGACCATGTTCTGAGAGGTCTCAGAGGTGTGTTTGTGAGGTGAGCTTTCGCTAACTTCTTTACCTTAGCCGCTTGTTGTAATTAACATCTGTGGATGTAAGAGAAGTGTCCAGAGAGGTCTGGTGTGGTGGAACAAAGCTGGGGGTCACTACAAGTACATGCCTTTGGCTGTCAAGAAAGAACAAACCACTAAAACATTAATAGATGTATTATGATTCAACAAATAGCTATTAATATTTAGGGTTAATTTTATATTTCTGTAATGTCACAACTACTTACAGTATGATGGTTTTATGATCATAATAAATGTGCATCACCACAACTAGCAGTGATACTCATTCTTTGGTCTTGAAGATCCACAGCCTTATGGGTCTCATAAAGAACTGAAGCTTCTCAAAGAACATACTTAACTTACTTTTTTGAAAATCATTGGTAAGTCTTAACAAATTACATCAATTTCTCATTCAATTAAATCAACAGGCACACTGTTGGAAGGGGCTTTCCAGGCCAGGAGTGAAATATTGGAATAATGATATAGCATATATATATATACCATCATATACACTATATGTATGCTAAAGAAAAGGTCAGAAGACTCATTTGAATATATTAAATATACTGTATAATAAATGCTAATAAACATCAAAAATGAAAATGTCAAAAAAGCCGAAAAATACCATTAAATTTTATTTCTAGAAGTACCTAATTCATATCCATAAATGTTTTTAAAGGTCCATTTTGATTCACTAACCATAACTCTAGCTCCATATACTACATGGTGCATCGCCAATATAATCACATTTGATTCATATTTTTATGTAATGAAACCAACTGGCAAAAGATGTTTGCCAGTTGGCACAAATTATGGTCATGGTCCAGCTGTATTCAATTCTTTCAATGAGAAAAGTTTCAGAACTACTGCCAGTTAATGTTGTGAGAAAACTCTTCAGACTACTCAGCTTTCTAAAGATTCCCAAAACTCTATAGGATGCAAAACACAGGAGCAAAATCAATATGTTGTTTCTAACATTCCCCACACAATCTTAAATGGATTCATTCAAATGTCCAGAGAACCATTTTTCAGGGCACACTGCCCCAAGCTAAATTTAAATGTGTTGAAGGTTTTTGAACTCAAGAAACTGACATTTTGAGAAAGTTTGAATTAAAGTGTTTGGAGAGCTTTTCACCGTGGACTGGTTTAGAGGGATCTTTTGCTGAAGAGAATGATAAAAAGTTACAGGACTTAAGAGACTTTTAAAGTACTATATCTTTTGTTTTCCAGTTGTGAAACTGGTTTACTACATCAGAGCACCAATACACTAACTCTGGCTAAATATGCCTATATACACTCTTGTGTTTACTCTGTAATTTGTATAGCTTTTGTCTTTTTTTGTCAGTGAGGTTCAATTACAGTACAGGTCAAAGAAGCTTAAATTTTTTATAATTTATAAAATCCTATAATTTGGTATATATGAACTACTGATAGAACAACATAGAACAGGAGTAAACAGGTATAACCAATTCAAATCATTTGTATAGATATTGAACTGACAATACTGGAGCTCTTCTGTTGTACCTGTGACCAAGATACTTCACCGAAATTGCTCCACTGAAAAAAGTGATGAGCATCAGCCAAATAGATTAGTAATAACAATAAGACCTCTTCTGAAGGTTCATTTTGAGCTTTTCTGCTTTTCCAAACTTAGGCTTAAACTTGAGTTCAGCCATTTATTCATTGAGTTAATCGAGTCTAGACTTTCCTTTCCTTTGTTGTACTCAATTTACTTAATGATGAGAGTCCACATTACATCGAAAAATAAAGAGGGGCTAAGTACTCATGGGAGCTAAGGTTACCTTTGCACTCCTTGCAAATTCAATAACAGACATATAGAGATGTTTGTTTACTGTAAAGTTGGAGTTTGAGAATCAGACAAAATGGACCATGCAGTCCTATATAATTTCACAGCTTTAACATGTATGGAGCTAGGGCTAGGGTTAGAGAATTAGGCAAAATGGATCTTTATAAACCTTATGGATGTGATTTAGGTCCTACTAAAATTTAATGGCATTTCTCTGCTTTTTGACATTTTAATTTTTGATGTTTGTTTAGCATTTATTATATTAGGCCTTTGAAGATGTTCCACTCTACAAAGTGGTAATTCAAAATTTACAAGTTGAGGCCTTTCTTAACCAAAACCTCAGTTAATTTGCCCCTCTGAAACACAATGGAAGACTTGGTTTCAAACACACTTTGCTGCCACTTCTAACCCTAACCCTTGCTGCAGCCTTTTTCCATGTCCACTATTCAATACGCTGTTAACATGCGTAGAGTTTCACAAGAAACAATTTTCAAACTCCAGTTACCAAAACTCTTAGCACAACACTTGAAAGCTGTCTAAAGAGCACTCATTTCCATTTTAATTCTACATTTTTTTTTCCAATTCAATTCCATTATTGTAGGTCTATTTTCCTTAAGGGTTTATGCTTCACTTTATATTTTAATGTGTGCACTTGCATTAGTTTAGATCTCACCAGAAATAATGAAGTTATATTGTCTTTGTTGTAGTACAACATACATACGTGAAATAAAATCTTCTCATTTTAAAGACTATTGTTTCACTAGAGTTGACAGAGTTGACTGATTTAAGTTGCTTTTTACTGATGGATATTATTTTAGTGGCATAAACATTCCCACTGAAAACACTATGCTAATGTAGACTTCATTAAAATAATGTGCTATGTGTTTTCGGATGCTGATGACAGACTTCTCATCAGAATTCAATAACAGGTCTGTCTTTTGGAATGTCAGTGATTCAGAACCATCAGTGCACCATCTAATGCAACTCTCATTTCATCAACATGCACTAATTGAAATACGCATTTTATATGGGCTCAGATTAAAGATAGAGTCCTTCTTTGCAATCACAATGACATTTTGCTCACGTCTTTTCATCAGGGCAAATGCAATCTTACATTGGGTCACAAAACCTTTGATTTATTTTTATAAACACGTGTTCCCAATCAATTTAAATTTTAACTGTGGTCAGAAATGAAGTACAAACTTAACAGAAATTTACCAGCTACCAATATGATATATTCTTCTTTCAAGCCTTTGTGATCAATTTTAAAATAAAGAAAAATCTCCTGTTTCTTCTATTGTTTGTTTTCTCTGTTAAATGCACACAGCATGGTGCTGTCTTGTCCTTCATCAACAAAGATTTATTTTTCTTGAAGATTCCATGTTCTGAATAATTTTTATAGCTTAAACTCAAGATACACGTTTCCTGCTGTAGTTGAAGGAAGCATCATGATGCTATAACTACTCTGATAAGTCATCCTCTAATCTCTTATGCAATGTAAAATGAGTGCATGTCTAGGAAATATATATTTAAATTTAATTTTTAAATAATTTGAAAGGCAAAGGCTATTTGTGTAAAATTATGCTGTAAAATGACTGCGCGCCAATGTGGACATTTCTGTTAGAAATGTTCTGCTCAACAAAAACCTGCATAGTACTCTGAAACACTGAACAATTTTAAAGACCATCCACATTCAGTATTCATTTTTCTCATTCCTTAATACTACTCACCAATTAAATGTTCAGATAGTTGATAGAACCTTCAATGAACATATTAATTGGAGCTGACTCCAATCATCCACTATTGAATATACTATATACACTAAACTCCTTATTTTGACAAAGGCACTAATTGAATGCATGATTTACTCACAAGCCATGATAACAGAGAAACTGCTTAATTGACCATGAATTTGCCTGGCCTCTCAGTCAGTGGTTAAAACTTTTTGTACTGTAGTTGATTACTACTATGGTTAACCTGCACATCTGATTCCTTTACTATTGAAAGGGATTATTTCTCCAAAAAGGACCAAAAAATGTGTTTCTTTTCAGCCTTTCCATCACTGAACAGAGCAGGACATACAGTATTAAATAACAAAATCATTATCACAACCATGTTACTTAATTCATACATGGCTATTATCTAGTCATCCATGTCTTCAATTAAAAAAAAAACCCATATCATAATTGATCTTCATAAAGACAAGTTCCTAGTAAGGCAACCAAATTTAAAATAAGGTCAACTGAATTTGAAAACTGAGAGGCTGTGAATTTTAAGAAATTGATGTGGTATATTGCACTGACTGCACTGAAATTTCCTTCTCGGATTTTCTCGCATTTGTGGGAGAAATTTGGTGTGTTTTCATTAACACTTCTCTCTACTACAGTCAAAAATGGCAAAATGGTTGAAAAAGCTGCTCTCTGAGTGACCTAAGACTCATGAATACATGTCAATGCCTGGATCTCTGGGGATTTTCAATCTGATGGCTGAACGCATGTGTATATCAGCAAGGAAATCTGACTTTTGGATGTTCTTATTTTGTATGGATGTATGTTATTTTTCTGTTTTTAAAAGACGTTCGGAGCAATCATCACAGTATGACAATTAAGGCATGGTAGCACTTTACTAAATGCCAGAAAGGATTGGGTAATTGCTTTTGAAAGGCATTAGGATGACTGAATGACATATTCTTGGGATGCTTTGAGACAGAAGGGATGTTTTTAATTGCTCCAGAATCCAAAGAAATTCATTTGTAATTTGAGACTTTAAAAAACAATTATGATTGAATTTGTTCAATGTCCATGAACAAATAATTTGTTCATTTGTACGTGATTAAATATGGTAATTCTCTCCTTTTAATTAACACACCAAACCAAGTTACTCTTTAACTCTTACAATTTAGGCTCTAAATTCCAAGAACAGGGTTATTGCATCTTCTGATAAACTGATTTGCCTATTAATTGAAAAATCACTTGCGTAATCCCCACTTGTTTGATATTACAAGTGTTCAATCGAGATGAAAGTTAAAAATACTTGATCAAAAACTTTTTGAAAACAAGTAGAATATTTTTATTTTCTCACTCTGGAAGAGGGCTACGCTTAGAGATCTGTTTCATGCATGTTAATGAGAGTGGGAGGTCTTGAAAAATGTTTGTCCAAACTGTTTGTTGTACAAACTGAACTCGAAATCGTTGTATTTAATCTAAACTAGAAAGTTGACTTTGAAGATTTGTAACTTTTAGAGACGGCATGCACTTGGACATCTCTAAAACACCGCTGATACTGGATCTCCTCCCCTGTGCACAGCACTAAAATTAGGACATGCTGGGAATGACAACACTGCAGGTGTGAATACTAGACATTATTTGAAAACTGGGGAAAAAACTGACATATGTAAACCCAGTCACCATTTTTCAGTCAGAGGGCCCCAGCAAGAGAAGGCGGAATAGCACCCATCAGAGAACCATGTCTCTCTCAACAGTAGTGCTGTAATTCATAGATGCTGGGCAAGAAGCTGAAGCCAAGGACATTAACCAGCCCAAACCCAAAAGCATTCAGACAACAGGGTTAATCAGGTCTCCTGGATTGTCCTGGAATCTGCCAGTCCTGTACACAGGACTTACATGCAAAGCACTCCTCCTTCACCCAGACATTGCTTATCTCTTAGACCAGAATCAGCAGAGATGGCAACCATATCAAACAATGTGGCACTGCTTAGGGATTCTCAGTCACAATCAGCTCGTCACATTTCCCCGACTTCGTCTGGCACACTTGGTCTATAAGGTTCAACCTATGCTTTGAATTAGTGTCACAGCTGTTAGATGAACAAGAAACATTTTCTTTGCCTTACTAATCTTTTTATGTTAAAGCCATGTCATTTCAGCAAGCAGGCGAAACATTGCACAACTGATAATGACCAGTGAATGACTTTGCACAGCAACTGTGTATTTTCTCAGCCTCTTGAGAATCTCTCTCTGTTTGGGTTCATTAACAAAGGTCATTGTAGAATGACCTGGCTGACCTGACCAAATGAAGTGGCTTCCACACCCTTTATTATTCTTTAGAAATTATGTTTCTCACTAAGTTTCGCAAGTGATGAAGGAACCACAGCAGTTTCTCGAGACCTGATGATTCAGCTGTGAGGAAACCCTAGGCTGATTACTAACATAGTTCTCAAGGGTCTAAAACCCTAATGCATGAGATTTTCAATTGAAATTTGAGATTGCTCACTGTTTGCATTGATGGCTGACCGTGAGATTTCATCCCGATACGCGAGACATTAGAGCTATACAGTTAAGTAGCACCAGGGCTGTTGTCTAGCAAATGATCTTCAATTTCAATTCAATTCAATTTATTTTGATAAAGCACCCTTCACAACAAGGTTGCTTGCCCAAAGGTACTTAAAAACTGTGTGACAATACATGACATGGAGGAGAGAAACCAAAAACTCCTCTGTAAGGAAAAGAAAAACCTCTAGGGGTCCAAGGTCAACTGGATGCCCAACCTCTCTGGGCATGCTAAGATTATACACTTCTAAAAAAAAGTACTAAATGTGGAGTATCAGGTCTTCCATCATGTCCTTCTGTGTGCCAGTACTATATGCAAAGCTCTGTAGACCAGCAAATCCTCCTTGATCTTGCAATATATTACTATGAAACAATCATTTCAGTATGAATTCTTGTATTGATTTTGTCAATGTTCATGCATTTTTTTGGCCAGGCCGTCGCTCTGACTTGTATACAACTACAGGAAATCATGACGAATTATTAGGACTAAGCAGAAGTGGCAAGAAAGTGGTTGAAACTAGCTTTATTCCCATTTGTCTGACATAAAAGGTATCAGTATGTATTCCTCAGAAAAAAAAGGTCATTATGCATACTAATGGAACTCAAAACTTTATAGTCATGTTGTAGGTGGAAGAACCTTCTGCTACAGCCGTCCTCTCATGCCCCTTCTGTGACATTTTTACTGGGTCTTTCTCATCATCTGTTTTTCATTTTCCAGAAGGTCTCTGGTGGGCTGGCATTTTACTGAAATGTATCATAATTGCTTCAGAATGGATTTTCATTCTAAAACTGACAGCATGTTAAGTGTTCCCCTGGTAGTTTGCCTCAATCTCGTGCTGTAGTGGTTTCCTGAGTTTTCTGCTGTGAACACCACCTGTATGCAGTCAGCCGGAACGAACTCCTGCCGTCACACTGTCATGTTGTATTTTTAGTTTTTATTAGATAATTATCGTACACAGTACAGGGATGTTGATTAATGAGCTTAATTACGATGTAAGAATCTCACTGCTACATCTGAAGATCAAAGATGACAGTAATTGCTGTTCAATCTGTTGAGACTGAAATTTAGATACTTGAAAGAAGACAAACACCCTAGGACATCCTGTACTGTATGTCATTATTTTTAGATGCGGATGCAATCCTACATTCCTTTTCAGAGTGTCTTTCCAATTAGAATTCACATTTTCACCATTTCTGTCTTCCTCGGTTTAATTAATTATAGAAAGCATAGTTAATGAAATTGTAACAAACCCTTATCAGGTATAAGATCTTGTGGCAGGGCAGCTGTAGAAAGTTCAGTAGCTAAGTCAGCATGCATAGTCTACAAGGTAACAGGTAAAGGTTCATTCATAGCTCAAAGGTAAATGGTAAAAAGGTGGCACACCTGAAGAAGGGCTCCACAGCCAAAACTTTTTCTTTTCTTTACCTTTCAGTATGAAATAAACCTTTACCTGCTTTACCTGTTCCTTTGCAGCTGTTATTAGTTAATTGGTTGAGGGTTAGTCTTAGTCTTAATATGGTCTAAAAAGTTGTGCAGAGTGCAAGTGGTGTTGGGTGTTTTTTAAAATAGTCTGTATTGTAAATTTATAGCTTGAAATGGCCTTGAATGAAGCCTCCAGGAAATTGCCTTTTTGGAATCATGGTGGGCTTTGTGCATACTGATGCTTAGAGGAAAAGGTTTGTCATAGACCTCTTAGAAAAGATTCAATCTATTTTGTTTTTTTGTTTGTTTCTGAATGGGCTGCAGTTAAAAACTGGGTATATTCTAGCATTTTAATGCATTAGCCTGGTCATGCTTTAGTGCATTCCGAGGTAGAGAATGAAATAAAAAAAGCAAACGGATTCATTAGTTTTGGAGACCTCATTCACTTCCATTTTTTTATGGGCTTCTTATTTATGGACTTTTTATTCTTTGCTTAAACCATTTATTTTAATCTTAAAAGTTTGAGGATGGAGGCTGATCAGTGAAATAGCATTTTCAGTGACATTGAGAATAAAGGAGGACTTGGAATTCATCCTCCAAGGGTCCTCTGTCTGCTACTGCAATTAGACTAAGGGCAGGTGTTCTGTAAGCCTCACCATGCAGATTGTGCCTTTTTATCTTTTGCTGTAAACAATCTTTTATTATAAACAAGTATGCAAAAGGATTGAAGCTGGAATGATCGCTTAAATAATGACAAAAATGAGATCATTAAAATAACGTTGGCAATAAACAGTTCATGAAATTGGTACACCATGTTCTGTTTTCAGCTCAGACAGCTTGCTATTGATAAAAATACAGATAACCTGGTTCATGTACACAGTATGGGCTTTCAGTGTGTTGTATATGGTCTTTAATTACTGTTCTGTTGCTGAACAGATCTAGCACTACATCTGTAAAAATATTAACTTATCATAACATTTGAATTTTCAATTAAAAAAATATTTTCTTGTATTATTGACAATGCTGGGGTTTAATTCCTTAGCTGCATTGTAACAATGTAAGACAATATTCTGCAAAGAAGCCCAGCTTCTACAGTACATTTGAAAAGTGGGCTTTTTCTATATTCTTCTGGCAAACTGCCAGTATGAACGGCACTGAAGGTGGTGTGAACTGTATGAGCAAGTGGTGTTTGTAGCTGTAGCCTTCAGCTATTCTGTGAAATGCTCAGACTTTCAGAAATGACCCACTGTGGGGCATCTGAATCTCTTTTGTTCCTCTTTGATTAATGAAATGCAAACATGTCTATTATCAGCTTCTATAATTCAATAAATTGAGTGTTGACTCTTTTTGACCATACGGAGACAATATTTTTCACCAAATCATCTCATTAGCGAGGTTTGGTTGGTCGTACATATGAAAAATGTCAAGTCAGGTGTTGTGCACAACCGATCAATCAATGGGGAGATCCATGTATGGTGCTGAGCTTGCTACACAGGGCCACACCTGTGATCAGGAATTGATCAGGAATCAGTTTGCATTGCACTACACTAATGGCATCCTGGGACCTTGGTGCCCTTCTTGTGGGCTCATCCTGATGAGAGAATTCACGCTTGCTGCATGTATAATAGTGTCTTGTGACAAAATGTACTGTTTTGGATGCCTTGCACACCAGACTTGAGACACACTGAGCATTCACAGGACTCGGTATTAAATTATCCAAACAAACCTCATCCTGTGAAAAGTTTTTTTCTCCAACAGCCAAATATATAAAGGAGCATTTCGAAGTGTGGTGTTAAACTTGACCATATAATGTTTAAAATTCAGCAGCCATCTGCACTCAACTAATTAGAGATCGGCATTTTAATTAGTGAACCATCCCTTTCTAGGAAAATAATTTCCATAAGAACACAAGCCAAGCCACTATTATACAGATGGAACAACATTCAGAAATATGAATATTTTAATTATGAACTTATTAGCTTTTAAAACACTTAACATGGCCTAAACATTAATTTGCAATCTGAGTGGAGATGCTTGTAATTTTTTGTAATCTAAACTATCCATAAAGTATTCAATTAACCTTTCCATAATATCTCCTGAATTGAAGAGATATACAGGTTTTTAAAGTTTTCCAAAATAATTCTAACAACCCACGTGAAGCAATAATAAAGATTAAACAGTCTTGACTCTCTGAAGAGGAAGATGCTTTCAGGTAAAATTATAATTGTAGAAAAATAGGAACTCCTGAAATCTCTTTGCTGCAGGGCCAATCTGCCAGTACAATTTATGCTCTTGACCACTGAGTCTCTTAATGAATGCCAGTATTTTATTTTTCAGTGATGCCTTTACACTTGATACACCTTCCTGGCTGTAATGCCTGATTAGATAAATGGTCTACTCTAGTAATGGAAAAGCCAAACCCTGTTATTTACCACTTAACCCTGCCCAAACTTAACTTAAAACCCCTTTTCATCAAAGATCAGAAAATGAGCCGTGTTCGGTGTGTTACACCTTACCCACTGACTTTCAGACCAGTCAGTGTGTAGTCTATACAGATATCACAAATCGGTCTATGCTTTTGCTTGTCATGTCTGGTATTTAAATTCTAAAAGAGTTATCATGTGTACGACAAAAATCTCAATAGAAACTGTAAAGTTTAAGCAATAAATGGCCCCATAATGCCAAGTACCACAAACATGAAGCCGAGGGAAGTAAGATTTAGTGTACTGAATTATTATTTTAAAATGTAGATAAGAATCTCAACAGCCATCCATTTACTGTAATATTCAATCACATAGCAAGTTCTTCCTGTTCTATGGTAACTATTAAACAGGAAAGACAAATCCAGCTTTCTGCTGCTGACTGAACAGTGATGTGGTACTCAAGAGCTCTGCTGTTGGTGTGTTCTTTTCCGTTGACGAGCTGAGTCACTCCTCTAATTTTTAGAGTGCATGTTTTTCTTTACTTTAAGATGGGGAAAAAAAAGAACCTCGATTCATTTGTTCTAAAAACAGAAGAACTGAAACCGGAAAGTGCAAAAATCACTTGATCTTGAACATTTTCTGCCCATTTGGTTTCAATGTGCTAGAGATACAATCCCTTTGTCGTCTTCATGCGTACTGTTGTCTTCGCCTTTCTGTGGCACAACTGTAAATGGTAGAATGGTTGAATCCAGGAAATGGATGACTTTTTTTTTAACCATCAGTAATTTCCGTTGATCCTAATGCCTCAATATTTGTGTTGACTTCTATACTCAGCCATTCCCATCAATGGTGTCTTTGGAATATGATGCACTCTTGGTGTCCATCCCATCTAATATACCTGTTAATGGCGATTTCTTCTTTGTTCCTAGCAGTGGAGTTTGGCATCATATACGATTTGATCCCTATGCCTTTAAGCCGAGGTAAATACAAGATCTAGACATTGCTGTCTTCTGATGTTAGCACCAATTATCAGCCAGTCATTACATGATATACAAGATGAGCAAAATGGATGCCTTGTCAGTTCAGAGTTCTTTCTCATCAGTGAAGTCTCAACTGATCAATTCCTTCAACTGCTTTGCTTTGACAGATACTTTTCTGCTTCAATGACTGAGATTTTAATAAGACTTTTTATTAGTCCTATTAAAGTTGTTATTTTTGTGAAAGTTATATTTAGCTGGAAAACAATCTTCATTAAACACTTTACATTTTTTTTACATGCTGCATGACGGCCGATCTTCCATCTTTTGATTCGTTTTTTTGAAGATAACTTTTATTGAAATTCTAATTTGTTACTGTGAATACCAAAAATGTATTACTAAATATTAGGAAAGAGAAGTTGATTATATTTGTGCCTACAGAATTGAACAGTAGGATTGCATGATTTTAAACCAGAAAAGGCCGTTTGACCCACCTAATATTTGCTAGTAGCTAATTAATCTGAGATTTAATTTCTTGAAAGAAGCTGATACTGTAGGTTCAACAACATTGCTGGATAGCATGTTCCATACTCCCCAAACCCTACTTGTAAGGTACTACATTTTCATAGTTTATTACTTTCTGTACTCAAGATCATCTGCGAACCTGACTAGTTTATTAACTGTACTAGAATTTAATCACCATCTTAAATTGGGAAGAGCAGTAGTATTCTAAATCGCCCCACAGAGAAGTCATCATGAAATAGCTATGTTCCAATGTACTGAAATAGTTGACCTGTACATTTCTTTTCTAGTTAAAGGTGTTATTAATAAAATGACATTTTTAAATTGAGAGTCCATTTTTAAGTATGAAAACTATATTTAAGTATAATACAAAATAACTGTTCAGTGCAGTGTCTTTAACATTGTCAGCACATGTAAGGATGAACATAAAGGAGTTTTCATTCAGATAGAAACCTTGAATGCAGCTGCTTTTTTTTGGACCCCACTCTACTCATTTTTTAACATCGCCTATGGAAATAAGCTTCCATCTGATGGTTTGTTCTTTTTATGGCCACCCAAATCTGGAACTGTTAACTGCTAGTCGTGTCACTGTACCATTATACTCCTTGCAAAATGACACCAGAGATGGATAATGCACATTTGCCAAGAAGACATGAAATATGGGCTAAACGATTGTTGTGCCTCTCACTATGAAAAAGACAGGTCTGCTCTGACAGTGCAGCGCCAGTCTCCAGTCAGAGGCCTTCACTGGCTGAGATGCTTAAGATTTCCACTCCTCTTCTTGATTTCTTTTCTCAAGATGGGCAAATATACAGAAATTAAGTTAACAATCTCTAAAATTAGAGCAGACTTGTGGGTTTTAAATCACTTTCAAATCATCAAACTTTTAAGATCTGATATGGGCTGGGAGGCTTCCATAGATGGGACAGAAAGCAGTTTCCGAGTGTCTGAAGCCTCATACCGGAAACCAAAAGCCCAAAGAGTGCAAATGACACGTAGGTGTATATAGAGTATCAGTTCACTGATGTAGTCTGGTGCCAAACTCTGCCAAGCTGTTAAAGCGCTTAAAGGCAAACAGAGGAATTTTGAAACTTATTTGGAAATCCATAGGAAGCCAGTGCCCCAGAGGCAAGAACAGGTGATCTATGCTCATGTTTTTTAATTCTGATAAAAGTCCAAGCAGCTAAGTTCAGAACATGCGGATACACTAGCACGCATGGCACTGCAATCAAAACTTGAAAAAAAGCACCCTTTAGCTTTTCTGCATCAGATTGGGAGAGGTGTAAGGATATGTGCTAAACCTATGAAAACAGATGCCTTCAAAGCACTGCATTATGCGTTACTACTTATGTGCTGCTTCAATTGATGATATCCTGTACAGTGCTAAGGTTTGCTCATATTACTTACTTATTACTGCTGGAACACATTGGCTAAGTAACTATTGCCCATTCTGTTGCAGAGATAGACAGTGCATGCATTATTCTTTGAGGCACTGTTGATATTTGCTCAAGGATTATGGAATATCTGGCAAGCTTCCAAGAACAGCTAGAGATGTGGAAAAGTCTTCCCTGTGGTGTTCAATTGTCATTGTCCTCATCATACTGCTTGCTGTGAGTAAGTAGTGAAAAGGGGGAACTGGATGTACTGTACATATATAATGAAAAACATACATTTCAAAATAAGTGAATTAATCTAAAAGTGAATGTTGCTTCATGATCAAGAAATAAGGTACTTTGGTCACCAGTGGAAATCAGGAGGATTTGCATTTAGAACTGATGATGAAAAACACAATACCCAACAGAGGGGTTGTACATTATGGAGAGCAAACGTGGCTGGGTGATTTCAATGGATTCAGGGATTGGTCTATTAAATGTTACGCACCCTAGTCAATGACGTCTGAATATCCAGGGCTGGGTTGCCTCCTTGCACTGCCCTGAATGGTTGAGTTCTTAGAAAAAAAGATTAGAGCTAAACTAGAAAAATTATTTTTAAGTTTCTGTTTTTAGTTTCCAGGGCGTCAATGAGTATCCAAATATACACTGCATGTAATCATTATTCAAACAACCTGTCAAAGCTTTGTTGTTGCTTAGATACTGTATTTATAGTTTTTAATTTTTCTGATCACGTAGTCCTCAGACCTTCTACTGTATGTTTCAGCCCCCAGGATTTGTTTTTCCTTATCATAGGCTTATTTAACACTTAACTGAACTGATTTCATAATTAGCTCTTTTATAACCAACTTTCTAATCTCAATAGAAAGATATTGGTGTACTGCAGGAGTGCTTTTGGCAGCGGTGTTTGCAAAAGTATTGTATGCCCATAACCCTGTTGCACCCTTGTGGCAGTCTTATCCTCTTGATGGGTTACCAGTCAACTGGACAGGTGCAAATCACACCATTGTTCTGCTTGGTCCTCTTGTACAAGATTCATTAATGCAGTCTAAGAAATGCTAAATCTGTGGAATACTTTGCCTCCGACTGCAGAGATTGACTTCCAATCCAATTTTTTAAACAGAGAAAAACTTTTAAAGAATTAATAACATTGCAATTTCTATATGAAATCTGCAAATTTCCTTCAATGGATGACCACAATGTCATAACCATGAGAAATATATACAGTAATTTATTTTATCTAATCTTCTTTACTGGTAATTTATAAGCGCACATGAGTCTTTATCTGCTTTCCGTAGTAGCAAGTTAAATCTCTAGGTCTGTGTGTTTACTGATGCTTTGCTGTTCACGAATAATGCTACTTGTTTATTAGACAGAAAGTACCAGAGGATGATGGTCCTATTATCCTGGCTGGATATAATGAAATTGTAACTAACTAAAGAAATGACATCTTCATGTTTTGTGTCATGTCTCTTCGTGAGGATGAAATATATTGGCGGTGCACCATGAAGTACTTTTCAAATGTAATAAGTAAATGGACTACAAGTAAGGCAAAAATGAGTTTATTGTATGAAGGATCACTTCTGCAGATGGTATAACACCCACTCACTGTGCTATACTTGTCTCACTGGACTACTGCACAGAAAAACAGAATGAAGGAGAAAGACCTGCACATTATAAGACTGAAGTTGAATATGTAATATAACAAAATCATGGTATTTCATTTTTAAAATTCTAAAAACCATCAAAGTATATAGCAATGCATTTTAGGGACAGATTGACTTATACGTAAGTGAAACATACTGTGTTAAATGGAGTTCCATGATAAAACTTTAGGAGAAAGATATAACCACATTTTTGATCAATCTTTTGCTTATTAGAACACAAAAAAAAATCAATGAATTCAATGAGTTAATTCAACAATACTACAATGAGGAGGTTTGGCCGCATCCTGTAACCTGTTAGGATTAACCTGCACTGGCAGATGTGGTCAAGAAGAATCTTCCCCCCCTGTAAATCCAGTGTTTGAATTTGTTACAACAGATGCATATTTAAAGGATAAAAGAGATGATTTTTTGCTGACTTTAATATTGCTGCAGAAATGAAACTGAATTATGGGATGTGCTGTAAGTGCATAAACTATATTTGTTTTGTTCTGTACTGGCTTCCAAATATGATGGTATCAGCAGTATTGTATTCAGGGTATGAAATGCTGATGTATCTTGTTTTATTTTGACACCTCGTATATTAGTGAAACTGTACTGTATAACCTGAGCTGCTATTCTTTTAAAGAGGCACAATAGAGGAGAGTGACAGTGTGTATAAATCAGTTAAGGGATTAAAAAAAACACAGAAGAGTACAAGGATAAATATGTAGTTACTTTCATTTTTATATTGCAAATATTAAAAATAACAGCTTAATGAAAAAAAATGTAATTGCCTTTTATTTAAAAAAAAAGTATTGAGTGAGATTTCCCACAGTTGAGGTCTTATAAAATATTGCAGTCTGAATTGACCATATTGAGTTACACAAATGTAAAAGCTTTTTAAATCTTTATTGTAAGTGAAAGTGAATGAAAAATCTGTTTGTAGTGAGTTCTCTTCCATATTACTTATAACAGATGATTTTACTGCCTATGTGGTAAATTACACGTGGAATGGCATACTAATCAAACTTTTCACTTAAAGGAAAAGATTCTAACCTAACCACAATACACTTTTATATTTAATATCTGTGACAACTCCAGGTACTGTTGTTCAGCAGTTTAATGGATCACTTTCCTAATCGGTTTTTCATTTGCTATACATCAATTTTTAAAAGTGAAAATTAATTAACTGCTAGGTAGAATTAACAAAGGCTTTACATTATTTGAAATCACATTTACGTAAAACAATTAGAAACATAAATTTGCAAGTCGATTACAACCAATTATGCGTATGAGTGACAAAAAAGTGAACTGCAGATGCAGTGTTATATTTCTGAAAAGTATGTTTAGTCAACTTGGTGACTGGAGACCGTTTCCAGATCACCTGGCACTCGGAGAGGTAGCCACATGTACACACACGTACGCAAACGTAAATATTTCACTATCCAAACAAAGGCGATAAATATAGTTTCAAACGTAAACAAACTTTACCTGGTCTGGAATTCCGGGGATAGCTTTGCTTGCTTTTTGGGCACAACACCCAGAATAAAGGAAGGTTATTCACGTATGGTCATAATTAAACATTAACTGAACCCAAACACCAGTTTTTCTTTGCTCTCTAATTGAAATGAACTAAATTGGTGTTCAACCCACGTGTTTCGAATAAATACCTTGTTTTGATTTCTCACCGGCAAAATGGTTTCTCCCGCAACTTGTAGGACCCAAACCTTGCCATGGCAACAGGGGCTGGCTTAGTAGTGCCTGTTTCAGGGTTGCGCATGAGTGGATCGATCTGTAAGAACATACCATTTAGAGGGGGTAGTATTTTCTTACAAATATTTATGTACATAAAAGGACTAATGACATTTTATTTGGTTAATAATATGTTATTTTTTTAATTGTGTACTCACTGGTGAAAGGTGTATATCAGAATTCTGATCATTTATTTTATAGAATTCTTTTTGCTTTATAGTGGAATATTCTAGGAGGAGGAGCTCTTCAAGAGAGGAGAGGAGAGATAGGAGGAAGTTGGTCATAGAATATAATGGTAGCTGCCTACAATAATCTGTTTTTTAAAATCAATTAATGTATATATTGTAACGCAACGGGGGCTCTGGCGGGCGCCCTTGCCGCATCAGGTCGGCCCCACACTGTCCGTTGCGTTACATTGGTGTCAGCAGCGGGATGGGATCGCCCTTCGCCGGGGACGGCGATTTAAGCGGGGGAGAGTGTAACGCTTACGGCCGACAGGCACTGTGTAAGAGCCGGCGTACCAGAGCAGGTGACGTCACCGCCCTTCCCTGTGATAGCAGGACTACAGCTACTGGGCTGTGGAGAGATCTCTCTTTAGCTCACGGGGCTGGGTCGCTGTAGAGAGACGCGGAAGTCCCGGGTTCGAGCCCCGGACAGTGTGGGGCCGACCTGATGCGGCAAGGGCGCCCGCCTGAGCCCCCGTTGCGTTACAATATTATTGTACTATATAGTTTTGTGTTTTTCCCCCTTGGTTCTTTTGTATTTTTCACTTTGTTTTTTGGGTGTGGACTTTGGGAACATATTTCCTCATCATAAACATCATTGCACTTCTTTGCAATTGTGGCTGTGCCATTATTATTCCTCCTTTCCGTCTACTTTTAAAGGTTGAGACTGTGGCACTTGGATCTCTCCAATAAATTATTTAATATTTTATAAGGCTTCTATTAGACATACTATAATATAAATGCAATGTTCATCCAAAAATAATTAAAATGCAAGAGGATATATTAATACTCTAAACTAGTTGTATGATCTATCTGTAGTGTCTCAATCCGATAAAAGCAAACTTACAATTAATGGGACATGGACGCCTCCATGTAAAATCAGCTCTTGTTATGCTCGTTAATCTGTATTTATTTATTGATACTGGACCTGTTTAGTTGTTGTAATTGCAATCTGATTTAAAAGCAGCAAAAAAGCCAAGACTTCTATTCTACTCACTGCTCTATTTTGGATTGATTTTTTTCCTGAGGTTTTCATACTGCTGTAGTAAAATGTAGAGTGTTCACTGATAAAGATGCCCATTAAGTCTAAGGAAATGGCAGTGCTGAAGTTGCATTTTTAACTTATTGGCCTAGAACATTGCAGCTCTGGGATCAGTCAGCCTGGGCTCTCAGTGAAACAGTGGCTCCTGCAGCTCCCCAGATACCTGCAGACCTAGGAGCACATCTATCACTGCTGTCACCTTTCTAATCAGCACAGCCTCTCCTGTGATGCACTGGAGAACACGTGTAGCCATCTTCTTTCTCTCTACAGCACAGTTACTGGTCCTCAAATAAAGAGACAACTGCTAATTCCTGGTTGAGTGGATATAAAATGAAAATGTAAAAACAAGGGTTAAGGGCATGTTACTGGTTATTTTAAAAATACTTCTAGCCAACTCTACCAATCCAAATTACTCTTGGCCAGCTCGGGGCTTCTTTTCCACGGTCCACAAGGTCAGATCAGCAGTCAGCTGCATCAATGAATTCCAGGTGTTAGTGCTCAATCTTCCGTGAAGACTTAAACCAAATGATTAGTTGTACCAATTCTGCAGGATTGGTGGAAACTGGTACATTGATAATAAAACTACTATAAAGATCAGCAAAGTAAAACACCTGTATCAATCAAATGCAAATATTATTAAAAAGGGACAAGGCTGCAGGATTTTGATCAGATGCTCTCTTCATCCACTTTTGAAGAACTTCTTGATTCTGAATTGGCCAGAGCTTACTCTGTGGTGAGACAATCCTTTTACTGCTACTTCAAGTGAAAATGCCTTGATAACTAAGTTGACAAAACTGCTAAGTTTGTCACAAAAATGCTGAAACTTCATGCTTTTATGCCAAATCTTTTATGAAGTTTGCTTTTCTTTTTTTTGAACCTGTGCTGTCTGGCATGTGTATCATGTATCAACTTCTACTTGACCAGAAGATGGACATCCACTTAAAAACTACCCACTTCAACCAGAAGCATACAGCTTTGTACAATGTAGCATACTTGTACCGTCACAACATCACTTAATCAGGTTTTTTGTCTTTATTCACAACTGCTTGATAAACTTTCTTCTTATCTTGTAACAAAGGTTTGTATTTTACAAAGACTTTCTGCAGGGATGTACTAATTAGTTCTAAATCATTAGTAATATCTTTCTAGCATTTACATAGAACATTTAATGAAATTTCCCTGCTGCCTGTTGAATCACTAATTAAGGTTGTAAAGCTGGAGACCAGAAAGATAAAACCCATTTTCATTAACTGCAAATTGGTGGTACTGACTTCCTTATTGGGCACCAGAGAGGAATTGTAAAACAAAGGTTTACTGATGAAGATTTTACCCAGCTGTAACATGGTGAATTTCCCATTTTTCCAATTCTTTTTAGACAGAATCTCAACATTATTGAGTCTTTTCCTAACTAATACCTACAGTAGATATCTAATATACCTCATATTAATGCTACATTAAGTAAATTATTTTAATTCTCAATGTTAGTCCTCCTGCTGAATGCAGACTTTCTCAAGCGTATTTCACAAACGTTTGTTTGAGATATCCAAATTTCTTGACATCTGTCTTCCATTTTCCAGGAAGTCTTCAGCTGAATTGAATCTTGCCTCTGGAGATCCCTTCTTGTTCAGCTGTGGTCCATTCTTAATATTCCACACTTAGGATAATGTCACAGACTCTTCACATTTAAAAGACACTTTAAAAAGATTGGATGAGATCCTTGGATCAATTAACAGTCAATTGTAGTGTCTGGCAGATAAGACAAGACAAGCTACAGTAAATTGGCCAGATGACTTCCTTCAATAAGTATGTATATACAGTAATGTTTCTTGAACTAATGTCACATGCTATGATGGACTAAACGACTAATGTTGAAGTGCTATGGACCAATGCTGCTGTAATGGTCAGCAAAGCAAAGTACGGTATTTGGGTTGCTTTAGTATAAATACCGTACCCAGCTGTATAGTGTAAATGTAAGCCACTTTGCATAGGGCATCAGCCAGATTAATTAAGTAATGGAGATGATAGCCATTCCAAACCTGCTTTATGTGAAAACATTTTTCATCTGGAATACACAGCTGTCCTACTTTAGTGGGACATAAAGCTTTTACTGTATTTTCTACTCAATACATCAATGTGAAAACCATTTTAGGTCTGAAAAGAATGGAAGTTATGCTTGTATTTTCATATGGTGCAGTAGTATGGTGCAGTAGTTACAATAAAATCTGCTTTATTTTTATTAATATTGCAATAATATATGTTTGACAAGTTTCCACTCTATCAGAAACAATTCTTAAACCTGTAGTACTGTATAAAAGTGTTATGGGTTCTTTATTTCCACTATGTGTAGCATATTGTTGATTCCTTATCCTTTTTTTGGACTGTGAATAAAATCATACTGGGGGAATGTGATATCTTTTTGCATACTTTCTTGAAATTGCATCGTGTGTGATTCAAACTATACAGTAGCTTTGGTATTTTCATCATTACCTTTCGCATATGATATACTGTAGAAATGCAAAGCACATACATGTATGCAGAAACTGTTGGACCAGCGTGATTAATTATACAGTCTGGCTGTTGTACTGTAGGTTCTAGGGAGATAGTGCAGCCTGCTGGGGTTCTTAGTGAGCAGTCAAATCCAGGATGCCTCTGAATGTACTGTATGATGTAACCTTACTCTTATCAAATTGATAGTTGAGCCAGTGTGATTAGTTATAACAATGAAGAGCTGATATCGAATAAATAGTCTGGTCAAAATAATTACAATGTTTTTCTTTTGTATCCTGTGTCACTATTTACTGTATGTTTGCAGTAATGTCATGTGTGAAAACATTCCATCAACCTGATCAGATCTCTCCACAAAAGACAAATATTTAAATACTTTAGGGATGTTATTATGAAATGTATGATTTATATGCTGCAGTTAGCAATGTGTTTGATCAGCTATCAAAGCTTAAAACACTTTAGTTGTTAAATACATATTCCTTTAATGTAGTCATTACGGAAATACTATTGGGATTATAGCTGACAAAATAAACAGATGAGCTGTGATGCATTGCTGACAAAGTGGTGGAGTGACTGGCCTTGAGTTTTTCATCCAGCTGGATTGTAAATACTTCAATTTTCTGTTTCATTAGTAAGCTCCAAAGCTGGTAGTGCCATCATGACAAATGCATGATGTTTTTCACTTAGCCGCGAAAACGGGGAATAGCTTAAGTGCACATTTGTCTTAAAGTAGGGAATTAGAATGGTGTAACATCTAGTGACGTACTTCAACAAACCATAAGACCTCATCTGGAGTCCCACTCTGGTTCAATTACAGATTACATTTTTCAGACCTGCCTTGCACAAAATTCTTGTGGAAGCAAAGTCCACCATGCAGGAAACTGTGCCTGGATTAACTGGTATACTGTACCATACAAAAGTAACCCATTTTACTTAGTACCCTCATTATGAAAGTTCAGTAAAAATTCAGTGCTGGACTGCTTTACTGTATTCTTGTAAAATGGGCAAGGGTGAATATGCAAGCCAGAAAAGACTTGAATTTCTAATCCAGTGTTCTCTCCCAGCAGCTGAACACAATCTGTGATAAAGCTCAAAGCCACCTTTCAGGGCAACCCCCCCTTCAGTTCAGAGTGTCCATGATTTAGGTTGAAACGTCCCTCAGTATGTCTCCTGCCTACTATCTTCGTCATACTTCAGTGCACTTTTGCAAGGAGTAAGCAGCTTTGGACAGACGGCAGTATTCCTGCACTTGTTTGAGTTACTGGTGCATTTCTCTCTAAAACATGGGATCAAGGGGTCAGTGACAGGTTTTTGATGCCGCTTTTCTTTGTCCCTGTGTTGTCTCGGGAATGTAGCCTGAAAGGGGCTCTATTTCCTTCCAGTGAAGGAACTGCTTGAATTCTGGACACTGCGCCATTGGACATTTTTTTACAGCTTGCAAAACATTTGGTTGGCAGGTCCCTGTCTTGAAGCCATTCAAAAAGAATAGCTTTCTTTTTCCTGTGGGGAAACAGCTTTATCCACCTTTTAACCCCATCCGGTTAACAATTGTCTGGATGTTGGCAGGAAATTATAAAGTACTCACATCCAATTGTGTTCCTTTCCAGCTCCAGATTTCTTGAAAATCCGGCATTTGCAAGCAGAATCTGCTAGAATGTGACTCATCGCTGGTCACAAAGCAGATGAGGTGATATGACAGTCACTCACTTGTTCCTCGTTCCAGCTGCACAAATCACACTTGACGTACTTCACACCAAAGATATTTTAGCACCTTCAGTCAGCCTGCTTTGTGCTAACCTGTAGTATCTGATTTTCTTCCCACAGCTTAGGCATCATCCTATCATTATATGCTTGAGGGAAGATGAAACTTCCAGGTGAGTCAAATGTCATGCTCTAATGTGATTTGAACTTTCCAATGCAAAGGGCTGCTTCCTCTGTTGGACCTTTCCCAGTGCCTCAAAATGTGAAAGGAAGACTTCCAATACTTATTATCATTATTTTCCTAGTGAAGATGTTCAAAGCCTATACATTCAGTGGAGCTCTTAAAAGAGAACTAATGTGAGGAGTTTCTTAGTGGCTTATGCAGTAAATACACTTAGTATGAGTGTCGCTTTGAGTTGTGATGGGCTACGGCTGACAGAGCACCAGCATTAGAATTAGCATTAGAATTAGTTTTCCAGTGCCCTCTTCAACGTCTGGCAAACAGTATCTCCAGTTCATCCCAGCCACCTTCAGGCTTGCAATGACATCAGTGAAGAATGTACTGCTCCTCTAATCAAATCAAAACCCCTGTCAAGTACTAAGAGCCTGCAACCAGTCAAAAGATCATCTCGATAGGTGAGAGGGTTGGGGTAGCTTTTATGCCCATCTGTATTTTGCCTGTACAGTACAGAAAATTATAGATAGTATAGGTATGAAATTGTTAAAGGTCTAGCATAGAGTTGGGGCTGGTAGGTTCCCTAAAAGAATGAAGATTTTATATTCAATATTTTCACATTGTTGGACATGATGATCTTTCAGTCACAGCTGCTTTGGTAACTTAGTGGGCAAGTTGTTGCGTTTCAGTTTTATCTAAAGCCTTTCTTTGAGGGGTACTAAGACCTTAATGTTTCAAATGCTTATTTCACACATGTGGCAAAAATTAGGTTACCATATCTAAAACCTCCCAACCCGCTCATGGTCTTGCAGAACAGGCATGGAACAAAGCTTGAAACAGACTGGTCGAAAACTGCACCAGCTTTCTCTGCATTATTACTAATGCCTTTTTCTGCTGTGACAAAGCCATTGAGACAACCATATCCTCACTCAAAGAAATCCAGTTTTAGTATGGTTTTATCATTTAATGGACTGTCTCCAAATACCATAACAACATGAAGTTCTTGCTGCTCAGTTTTCCAAAAGAAAATTTAACAACTTTTAAAAAGCAGTTTAAAATGCACAGACTGTTGCAAAACAAAATGCAAACACTTTTGTGTTTTTGCAAAACAAAATATTTTCAAGGGGAGGTTAAACTAGTTCAAAGGTTCAAATGCAAGACCTTATTTAAATGTTGTAGGACTT
The DNA here is from genome assembly GCF_055471065.1 of Atractosteus spatula. Lineage (NCBI taxonomy): Eukaryota > Metazoa > Chordata > Actinopteri > Semionotiformes > Lepisosteidae > Atractosteus > Atractosteus spatula. The sequence goes on along the minus strand of NC_142726.1, from coordinate 4,151,663 downwards.
TTGAATCCAAGGTTTACTGTGTTGCTAATGCACTAGGGATGAAACGAGGAGTAGTACACTGTATGTCGAAATTTGGACTCCAAAATGGAAAGTTGGAGCAGTCTGTGAAAAAGTATCTTGCTCTGTACAACAGAGTGTCCACAATAAGGAGATAGTCCACCCAGCAGCATACATAGGTACCACCATTTCTAAGGATTCTCTTGGTTCATGTGCTTTCCCAATAACTAGTACATGTTCAGTCTGAAGAAGCTGCAAGCTTGAGTATAGATTTCAGGCAGTTAGACTGAAGCAGAACAGCATGTTTTTTGCAAATAGTATCATAATTTACTCTTAATCCATCTGTTGTAAAAAATCTGTAGTGTCAGATTCATACACTTTTGGAAAAAAAATAGTCAAAGGGTAAATATGGATTATTCAAACACCTGAATGGATAACTGGGGTCATACAGGTATTCCCTAACACTATAGTAGAGGAAGGTCAAAGATCTTGCTCTGCTAGAAGAGCTCCTTTGAAGTGAAAGTGATAAGTACTAGAATGAGGATGAAAGATGTGTTTAATTAGATTATAAAAAACTGTTTTCTTTTCAAGATGAATACATTTTACATGATAATTATTACTCTTTGAGATGCTAAAATGATGTAGGTGGATTGCAATTAAAATGTAAAATGGTGAAATGAAACAATTGAAGATAAGCAGAGCAATTTATTGATTTTTCATTTTCTTTTAACTTATCTAAAAACACATCTTTGTGCTCCTACGACTACATTTAAAGTTGTGAGTGGGCAATGATAATGAGCTTCACTCAGTTTTCAACTCTGCATCTATCTGCAGTCGGAATAGTGTCAGTTCTTCCATCCTGATAGAACTCCAGACTAATTTTCATCCAAAACCCTCTTATTGGACAGTGGAACCATTGTTTAATAACTTTTATCATCATATATAACCACATAGAATATTTCAAAAAGCCTTATTGGTATGAACTGCACAGGACATACACTATGGGGGGCAGACTTATTAAAATATGCAGGATAATGACATTTCAAACTTGTTTCTAAATCTTATGACTTATTTTATAATGAGATGAAGAAAAAAGATCCTAGTCTTGCTGTTCAGAACCATACATGATTGGTTATTCTATCTTCATTGTCAATGTTTAACCTGAGTCAATTCTTTGGTGTCAAAAACCTTAAATGAGAGACAAGGCTTTGAAGTTAACTCGTGATAACAAAAATAGGCTTAGGTGTTTTTCCACATAACCTTTTCACATTTGTGAGAAACGTTCTGATGCCCTGCTTGCAATTATCTGTAGGCTGTCTCCTTTAGACAGCAAACCATTTTGCATATAAAACGCAAAATGTGAAGTGAACGCAATTTATTATTTCAAAATAAGAACTCCTGTAATAGTCAAATATTTTTCCTCACAGTTCTAAGCATCACTTTTATATAATTTGCATTCAGATGGAAGGGAACAGGCTGTTTCTCAAGTCATGAGCAATGTCAGTAATGGCACAAGTTCCTTAGCAGAACAGATTCTTTGTTTAAACTGCTGCGAAAGTCTAGAGACTATTACATTTTAAAAAATAGAACTACAAAGGGAGATTTCTAGGATTCACTTCAGCGGACATAAACTGCATTGACTAAATTACATTGATAACTGTAAATCTAATAGAAATATGAAATAATGCCTTTATAAAAAAAGCTCAGTATTTTAAAGTTTTACTGCTGTATTTAAACTTTGGAACAAGGAATGGATTAATCATAAACTGGAATCTTTTATGATGGAATAAGTCTTTACTGCTCTTTCAAAAGCACCAAATTCCTTCCTAATGACCTCTAAGAAAGCACAGGTCTTAATTCAGGATATTTACAGAGGTTAAGGAGCAAAAGCAGGTGTGCTTATTTGGAATGGAATAAATCCATCCATTTTCTAACCACTCCATCCAATACAGGGTCAGAGTGGAGCTGGAGCCTATCCCAGCGAGCAAGGGGTGCAAGGCAGGATACATCCTGGATGGGACGCCAGTCCATTACAGCACACACACAGACACGGACACTCACACCACAGCCAGTTTTCCAGAAGCCAACTAACCAGCTAGTATGTCTTTGGATGCTGGAAGGAACCTGGAGCCCCCAGAGGAAACCCCTACGAACATGGGAAGAACCTACAAACTCCATGCAGATAGCACCCCAGGTCGGAATTGAACCCAGTGTCCCAGCGCTGTGAGGTAGCAATGAAAACTACTCTGCTGCCTTGCGTAGGTCAGTATATGATTACAATAACTGATGGATGATAAACAGTGAGATACTGCGAGAGGGAAACAGGTAAATAAGGCAATTAGTTAGATGTCCCTTCTCCAGCACTACTACCCATCACCTTCTCTGTTTTCATTATTTACAGCATGTTTGCGCAAAACTCCATCCCAGCAGGAGCATAAAGCCACCTACAATATATACAGGGCAGTGACATGAGAAATCAAGGGGAGCAGCTGGCTAGACCACACGATAAAGAAATAAGGTTCAGTTCCCAGTGAAATTATTATTCAAACCAGCTGGGGCTGCTGTTATTCCTGGATCACATACTGTAGTCAGGGGCAGAAAGATTGGCGAGAGAGCTGAGTCCCCTCGCAACCTCCTACACATGGTTCTCTATGCTGTCACACTCTGAAATGTCAGAGCAGCTGCCACTTTCCTGAATTTTAGTAGCAGTCTTTTCTTATCAGGGTAACCTGAAATCCCTTCTGTCTTGCTTAGGAACATGAAAAACAAGCCATCAAATGCAGGTCTGGCATTAGCCTGAGGTATTAACTGTGACATAACCCCTCTTCCTCAAGGGTGGAAAGCACAAGCCATTCAAACATTTCAATGGAGAATTCAACATGAGCCTTTATGGATAAAATCCAGAGATCAATTGGCTGCTAAGAGTTTGCTTGGTCCCCTCAAGTGAAGCATTTAGCCAATGAATGGTTTGCTTTTGGTTGCAAAACTGGCTTGCATTCTAAATTGCTGGGAATTGAATATGCAGTTGAGTTTCCCATTAAAAATAACCTCATCTGCCCTTTTCCTTGCCTTCTTTTCCCCATTCATCTGTTATCAGAATGAAACGTATTCCTGGTAAAGTTGCAGAAACCCAAAGCTCAGCTGGAAGCTTAGTGAGCAATACAGGACTTCAGCCTGAATGGGATGCCTTACTTCATATCGATTTGGAGAAATGTTGCCCCTTCACAGAGGTGCAATGCATTAACAGCAGTGAAGCAGAGTTGATTGGAAGGCATTAGAAGGCATTGACATGAAGTTTTCTGCTCATGTCAAATCTAGGGCAGTTCTAAGCAAAGCCCCTACAGCAGAACGTGAAAGGTTGGTGCCATCTGGGGACACACAGCACTTAAACCTATACTGTTGAGTAAACAGTGAGATTAATGTGACATAAAGTGCCGGTTTTATTATTAGTTGTACCATTTCTGGGGCGACCCCCACATCTGAAAAAGACTCCTGTGGTTACTCTCCCCTCACAATCAATGTTAAAGTCACAGCACCTTAAGTTTAGAATATTGTAACACATACGGCCAACATTACAGGTTGTGCGAGCCGGCATTGCCAGCGCGTTGACGTCACCGCCCTTCCCTGTGAATAGCGGGGACCTCAGCCGCGGGGCTGAGGGGAGATCTCCCTTTAGCTCAACTGGCTGGTTCCCTGTTGAGTGACACCAGAGGCCTGGGTTCGAGCCCTCAGCGGTGGGGGGCTGACCTGATGCAGCAGCGGCGAGGGTGCATACCCACGTGAACCCGAGAGCTACGGTATAATTGTGCGAAGACCAACTCGCAAGCTAACGATAGGCTGCTTTGGGGAGCCAGGGTTTAGATCTGAGGTTTCACCTTTTGTAGACTAGCAGGCCTGAACGAATTTGAGTGGAAAAAGACAAGAAAGCATCCATGCTCTTCTACTGAGCAAAATCCTTCAAGTAGTTTTTTTGTGTTGTAGAAATATAGTGACTAGGTCCCCAATCATTTCAGTCATCAGCGGAATGATTGCAGACCTGTGTCAGTTTCTGTGCAGGGTAAGTTACTGCAGTAATAACTCGAGTCACTTCCTATCTGAGGACTGATTGCTCGTGTTTCTTGTGTTCCGAGCTAAGTATCCTCTCAAAAGGATTATTTGTGACCTGTTCACCCAAAAGATTTTTTTTATATTTGAAAGCATCAGTGGAAGTGTCTTTACTTTTTGTTGTAAATATTCTCTATCGGACTGACACGCAGTCAGGAAAGAGAAATGATAGCAGTGTGATTGCAACCACAACCAAAGAAAAAAGCATGTCTCTTCTCCTCTGGTTCTTGGTATCTGATAGTGCCAAGGCACAATATGCTGGAAATTCTTCATGCCCTTAGAGAGCATTACCTGAAACACTTGTAACAATCAGTACAAACAAAAGATTTAGCAGCCTCTGAATATCTTATGGGACTTCAATATGCAGTGCAGCTCTAGTTATCACAAAAGCAAAAAAGAACATTTAACAAAGCACTGACACAGTTGTTACAGATTTCTATTTTTTCCTCCACAAAACTAACCCTATTTACATTAACTATCTTGTTTAACCCAAATTCGACATCTAATAATGACATTCTTAATCAGAGCAGGGCTGGAGAGCTGTCCATGAATTTGGAGGGTTGAATTGGAAAGCTAAAGCTACCTTAAACACATTTCCCCTGTAACCAAGTTATTTTTTGGCCATCACAAAAAGGGGGTATGTTATCGAACACTCGTTTTCTGAAAACTAATTTGCCATTCCTAATGCATCATGACATTAGTTTAGAAAGGTGAAGGGTGTATTTTCAGTTTGTAAGGACTTCTGATATGGCAAGCTGAACAGAATAGACGAATAAACACAAACCCTTTTGAATAAGAAAGTTGCTGTTTTACTGTATATACAGTTTATATACAGTGTCAAAAAGGAGCAAACCAGCTGGCCCTGAACCATGTCAAATATGGATTGTGCTTAACGAAAAATGTGCACCCTTTGTGGAAACTACAGGTGGTGAGACACCCCTTCTCAAAGGACCAATCTGTGCCTTGAGAGGAAGCTGTTACTGGATAAGTAGCTCGGGAGCACCTAAAAGTAACCTTTTGATTACTTGATTGATTTTTTTATAGCAGTTCACATACTGTACTTCTTATCATTACTTTCTCAAGGGATTTGATAGCTGCATTACACAATGAGCTCCTCCAGGTTTGCTCTGTTATAGAATCAAGCAATTAGCACATCATCTCCCAGATGCTGAAAGCAGAGCACACACACACACACCCATTCTGCTGCAGAAGAATATAAAAGCGTCAGTATGTATTGTCAACTTGTCATATCTATCCAATCAATTTCCCTTTCTGTAGAAGATGTTTTCATTCATGGTTGTTCCAAAAACATAACATTCAGGAGGCACTTGCTATGCTTTTATAAAAAAGGAATACTGTACATGTGGCCGTGCTCGCTATGGTGGGCCATTGTAATAGTGCAGCAGTGGAAAATAATCTGGAATGGCAAAGGTTAAAAAAGCCCAACTGCCTTCTTAGACGGACTTATTCTCTGTATAACGCTGGCAGCTCCTGAACACTGCAACTACTATATGCCAACTCGGGAATGACGCATACAAAGTGTGATCCCAGGAGAGGAAGATGGAATCTGGTCATCAAAATGCCACTGTTTGTTTTATTTGCAACATGATATGAAAGATTTCTGATCAGAGGTACAGTATAGCCAAATGTTTGTCTTGGTAAAAATGGGTACTATAATAAGGCTTTTGCTCCACAGAAGATGGTGACTAGCAGTTTTATGAAACTTAATGAAACCCTTTTATTAAAGGCCACATTATAGGTGATACTTACTCACCATCCACTTATTCTAAGGATTGCTATCAGCTATCACCCTGCAGAAGAGTGTCTTCTAAGCAAATATTGTATGGAGCATCAAAAATATATAACTAAAATCAAATGTTTTTGTATCTGTCACACACTGACATGCTACTGAACATGATATAAGCAATGCAGGCTGCACATTTGAGACATATGCTTCACACCAGGTTAAAGATACTAGTCTTGAGGGATTCTGTCTCATTCTTTTCAGAAAGCCTGGACAAGCACATGCCTGTTCACTGGTCTCTGAGTTCTAGATGCTGTGTATCAAGTGCCAAATGGTCACTAAGGCTCAAGTCTGGTAAGGAGGGTGTCCTTGTCTTAGTTATGAAATAGTCATAGTCGAATGAGCATCATGGTGATGTTTTTGCCCGCTGGAATGTCGTCTTGTCAAGGTGAGCCTGCAGCAAGGGCAGATCCTGACCCATGTAGCTTCATGTGGTCAAGCTGCCATTAATTGCTACAGCTCTGCAGTTCTGTAGTGACTAACAGTACTGCCCAGAACATTCCACTTGGACTGGTCTCTTGTGCACCACAATTAACTTATCATTATGCATGTCTGTGCAACATTCACTGATGTCTGTGGATGGTCTACACTAAACTAGACTACAGAGGATTTGCATCCACCGAGCGCAATAATGCACTGACTTAGTCCAGCCTCCACCTTACCCTCGGTACAAAGTCATTGACATATTCATTCCTTTCCATGTTTTCCTGATTTTCACCAGGTTTGATCATTCAACAGGTTAAAATCACCCAATCGCCCGTGTCAAATCAACTCTCACTACCAAGATGATATAGTGCTTTTGCAACAAGGTCACTAGAGTATAATGTTTTGTTCACAGAATTCACTAGGTACTGTTGAGGGAATAACTCTGCATTTGGATAAGTGCCGATAGTGTAAGTGATTTCTGGAAAACTACACAAAATATAAAATTCGACGATTTTTGAGCTATGAGTTTTGAAAAGCCTTCATCACACAAATACCTAAAAAGGTTGTGTCATTATTCAAGCTCAACGCGCTCTCTTTGGGTTTCAGCTTAGCTACCATGGTAACCTGACCAGTTCTGAGCTCTGCTATGAATTCTTTGTGTCTGCTTCATTGTTCCTGCTGACAGTGACCTCCAGTATCTGGAGAGGTCTGCAGCCTGTCTTCCTTGAGAAATGTTTCCAGAGCTGTATTTGGTATCTCTGTCCCAATCCTCATCCTGGTGACCCCAGAGTTTGCTGATTTCTATTGTAGTTGAATTCCTAAATTCCTTCCGTTTACTTAATTGTGTTCTTTACTGAACTAATAATTTGACCAATTCAAACTGCTATATTGCATTCAGCTTTTACACTGCCAGAGATCTCAAGTTAATTATTTAATTTCAAAAATCGCTTGAAACTTTTAACTTAATTGCGGCTGAAAATGATGACCAATGTGTAATTAAGCAAAGTATTAGTTCAATTTACTGTTTGGGAACTAAGAGAGTTCAGCTGGAACCAGCAGACAGGACCTAGAACTCGAAAGCCTTGTTGTATCTTATTTATAGGTTTGTGCTACTGTTTGTTTCACATAGAAATACTTTACAAATACAATGGATGTGCTCACAAAATGTACCGTAGGATTAAACAAATAGTTTCAAAAATGTACAACAAAAAATAGAGCTGTACTTTTTTTCTTCTGCCGCTGTTTAATACACACAAGGAAAGTCTTGTGTGGCAACATTTTCCTGTTTTGCTGATTCCAGAAGTGTCTGTGTCAAGCTCTGTTATTTAAGTTGCTGAATCATTGGCTTGAAAGTTGAAGATTTTAATATACTATCCATCTATTGACCCATTTTTTATCCACTTTATCGAATTCAGTGTCACCTAGGAGCCAGAGCCTATCCCAGCAAGCAATGGGCACAAGACATGATACACCCTGGACAAGACGCCAGTCCATTGCAAGACGGACACAGAGACGCAAGCACAAACACACCTGACCTATTTTCCCAAAAGCCAATTAGGAAACCGGAGCGCTTGATGGAAACTCATGAAACATGGGGAGAACATACAGGAATTCAACCCAGGGCCCCAGTGTCGTGTGGCAGCAATGCTAACCACTGTGCCACCCTTAATTCAGAAATCATATGAATTAATAATATTGAATGAATATTCTTCAGTCTTCAGGATCAGACTTCTCTTCATGGAATATTGCTGAATTAATGATGTGTACATGTTCCAAATATTTAAAAATAGGTACATACTGTATGAATGAGCTATAATATTTAGTGGATTGCTGCCACCCAGCACTAGAGCTGATTGAGAAATTCACTAGTTTTGCATTTCACCAAAGGACCAAACTTTAGTTTCTTTGATTTTTCTTTAAGTAACACTGTACCATATACAGTATGTCAGTTACATTCATGGCTATTTGTGCTTTCCTTTGAGTTCAGTGACAGTTCGCTGACATGATTATGCAGGTCATGAGAACATCACAGAACACTGGAGTCTGTCAATTCACTCTTCTCCTGCAAGACCTCCTTCAATATCAGTGTCTATTCACATGGTCTAATGAGCAGCTGTATTCATTTTGATATAAAAACGGAAATTATCCTTAGAAGCCTTTTGTGTTCCAGTGCTTGGAGCTTCCTGTTTTTTCTCTCTGTGTTTTTCCTAAAAAGGAGTAAAAAGCTTTCAGTTTCAAACATGTGCCTTTTGATGAAATACAAACACAGCCTGCTCCACAAAAAAACAGAAAATGAGCATACTCTCTAATCCCATGGATATTTCTACAGGACTAGCCAATTCTGGATCTTCTTCTCTTATCCAGTTGCAAACAACAAGGTTATCGAGAAGAGCAATTACCAAGCGCATTTAGAGATGGCCTCTCTGGTAGCATGATGCCTGTGCCTTTGCTTATTCCAGATCTAATTGAAGTCGCTACTAAAACAAAAATAGAAACATCTCATAAATCACTTTTCAACAAGGTCTGCATTGAATATGAATAGAAACTGAATTGGTGATGTTTCTGCTGTTTCTGTCTTGGGAAAAAAAACAGCTTAATAGCTTAGAAACCCTAAAACCTGAAAAGAAGGTCTAATAAAATTTTAATTCCTTTGATGCCTGAATTAACAATTCCAACTACAGCTTGTGAATGTGCCATGAGATACCCATGGTAAGTCTAGTGCCTTTCTTATTGAACCTTTCTTGCCTCATATCCTCCATGGTGAGGTCAAAACAGTTTACAGGCAGAATCTTAACAGAGAGTTCTATAAGAATAAGAAAAAGAAAATGAGAAAATAAGAATAAAAAAATAAGAATGAAAATTAGAAAATAAGAATAAGAATGGCAACATTAATCTGAGTATCATCTACATGACGGTGAAACTAAAGACCATGTTTGCATATAATTTGGCTGAGAGGTAACATATAAATAATAAAAAGTAAAGTGCCCAACACTGAATCCAGAGGCACACCGTGATTGGCTAGAAAAAAGGGGGAATTACTGGTGTGCGGACCAAGGGAGCCAAAATGCTGCCTGCCAGTCAGATAATGGCAAGACCAGTTAAAGACATTACCATTGATAGACAAGTATGTCTGCAAGCGACTAAGTAACACTGAATGATTTCCTGTATCAAAAGCAGCACTAAGATCAATGAGGTTAAGGATACTTATAGCCCCCGAGTCAGAGGCAATAAGTTAATGATTCATAACCCTGATAAGAGCAGTCTCAGTGCTATGATTTGAGTTGAAGAAAGACTGAAATGGCTCAAACAAGTTATTAGCTATCATACAGTACGTGCCGGTAGTTGATATGCAACCACACACTCTAAAACATTTGATAGAAATGGTCAATTAGAGATTGGTCTGTAGTTCATCATTATATCAGAGTCCAAGCCAGGTTTCTTCACAATAGGAGCGATAGATGCAATCTTTAAGGCAGTAGGTGTTACGATGCGTCTTTCAGGACCCTATGCAGACAGCACAATCCGGTAGGGAGTGAACAGACACGGGGAGGTGATGAGGTACTGGGCTGGTAGACGAACAGGGGGGCGTGATGAAGGTGCTCGGGAGGCGTGGTGCAGGCAAACAAGTCCGAAGGGTGTTCGTAGGGAAATCCGTGGGGTGGCAAATGTCCAGAGCCGGGGAATCAATCCAAGACGAACAAGACAAAGTTAAAAACCGGAACGGGATCTGGCAAAGGGTCGGGGAGAAAAAGGGGGAACAGGACCAGGCGCTCCAAGTCCCGGACTCGGCTGGTTCGGGACGCTGATAGGAGGCCAATACCTTTGAGCCGCGGTCGTAAGGCGACTTGGTGGTAGGCGGGCCTCCGGACGTCTGTGTTCCAGTGCAGAGCCCGGAACAGAGTGAGCGTCTGGCTTTTGTAGGGAGGCTGGAACAAGGAGCGGGTGCACAAAATCAACTAAAATGTGAACGAGCTGGAGTGCCCTTAAGGGGGAGGGATTACAATCGTGACAGTAGGGACCACACCCAGGGAAAGGGAACTGTTGATGCTGTTGACAGTTAACTGGCAGATGTCTGGGAGGCAAGCTTTCAATAAAGAGGTAGGGATGGGATCTTGGCAACAGAAAGTTGTTTTACAGGTGGTAATAATTTTAGTAATTTGATTGAAGCTTACTAAGCTGAATTTAGAAAAATCTGGTACAGGGGGAAGGTCAGTGGAAGAACTAGGGTTCAAATAGTTGTCCAAATTCATTGCAGACTGAGGCTTGATTCAGATATTTGTAGTTGTATGACATCGGTCTTCGACTGGAAAAAACTCTACAGGACCAATGCAATGTTTTTCACTGTCCAGGCATCTGTTTTCTTTTTTTAATTGCTAACCTGTCTGTCTAGCTGCTGTGTTGACAACAGCCACATACCCAAAACGGTTATCTCAGAATGCAAGATACAGAGCTGCTACTGCATTTGTGGAGATACTGGTTGTGCATAATTCATCCTGTAATAATGTGGCTTTCATCAAAGTCTTTCAGTCCTGTAACACCTGCCAAGACGATGCAGAGCAACAAAAAAGTAAATAAGCCAGATTAGAGTTATGACTGTTGCATTTGTTGCTAACAATAGAGAAGACGACTGTCAGAATATTTGTCATATTTCATTGTTATGTAGATTTGAGGACTGAGAGTTTAACAGACATGCTCATGCAAAAAAAAACACAACAATTAAATATGCACAGTGGAATCAGTCAGATTGAATCCACCAATGACCTTGCTCCTATTAAAGTTTTTCATGATGTATTGCTAATTAGGTAATTCTGCTTTCTACAGCCCTATTTTAACTACCCTAGACCCAGCTCCTAATATGTGAAGGATGGGCTTTCTGGTCTTCCTGAGCTGTTTTCCAGCAGGTGTTATGGGACTCTTACCATCACCACAAAACTGGAGGACAGCTGTTAAGATGGTAAAATGAAGCAAATAAGTCTTGGAACTGGATAGTTAACTGCCGCTGACACAAGATTCACAAGTGGATCAAGATTTTTCTAGTTTGAGAAAGTTCAACGTTTTTCTTTTGATGTTACTATTTGTGTGTATGTGTAGTGTTTTGGTTGGGTTAAATGTTTTTCCAATAAGCAATGTTCTAAGTACTTGCCATTTAACAGAAATTCAGTATCAAAGGGCCATGCGGTTGTAATTCTGGATGGCAGTGAATGTGTTTTTCTTCACTTGTTTGATCCTGGTATGTAATGTGCATACTTCACATGGTCTTTGGATTTTTGTGTCTGGAACATTTTATGTGGCCAAATTCACCATTAAATTACCTTGTCTGAAAATGCAAAGAAATGGACTGTAAATACATTTGTGGATTTAATCTTTTGTGTGACTTAATAAACCATTTCTGTACTTTTCACTTGTACAAAAATAACCATACTTCCTACTGAGTAAGAAATTACATTTAATGGAATACTTACTTTTTCAGCCTTCACACACAGATTTCATGCACAAACTTGAACACCAAAATGAAAATGTTATTTATCAAGCAAAACACAAAGAGCACAACGGAGGCTCTAAAATCAATTTAAAGGCAAACATCTTCATAATGTGTATTCTGCCTGTTAGTCTTCAGTAAGTGCAATAAAAGATGATAATGCCTCAATTTGGGATTACTTTTGCAGTTATTGGAAGTTTTATGCAAGGTAAAAGCAGACTTGTATAATATTGCTTCCATAAAGGAGAGCATTTTGGGGAAGAAAGGAAACTGTTCCTGTAATAAACAGCGTGAGTGACTCCACATTAACAGGTCTGATAAAGGAATGTGGCCAGATGGCACCATGCTTCCTTGAGCCTATTGATGAGTGTTTCAGTCCAGACTGAGGGCCTACCCTTTTAGTATTAAGAAGATAAGAAAGGTTACAGATGAGAGATTATCTGGCACTTCTAGCCAAGTCTAGCCTACTTTGGTAGTTAGCAGTTGATTGATCCAAGAATCTCATCCAAATGTTTCTTGAAAGCCAGGACATCAGCTTCAGTATCATGTCCGAGTAGCTGTTTCCATACTCCCACAAAGAACATTACAAATATCATAAGGACAAGAACTCATGTTCTTTGTTTTAAATGAACTTTCATATAGTTTCCGCTTCTGGCTGCGGTTACTGTTTCACTTGTCTTTCAGAAGAAATCAGTTGTGATGACTGTCAATTTTTTGAGCATTTCGAATGCTTGTATCAATTCCCCTTGTAATTCCCCATGCTCTAAACCAAAGATCAATTCCTTGAGCCTCTCAATGTAGGGCATTCCCTTAAGCCCTGGTTGCTCTTTTCTGGAAAGATTCCAGCACAGTGATAACTTTCTATTTACATACTGTATACTGCACATGTAACAGTGGCACAATGGGTCTGCTATGTTGATGTTAGTTCTCTCAGTTCAATGAAGAACAGTTTTTTTGGCAACTGGGAACAGATTTGTAGTTTCTTCTTTTCAGTGTTTTGAATAGTGATCAGTTGTGATAGACTGAGTCGGTCTGCATAGCGACTGTGAAATTTGTTTTGTTTATTGAGCTTTGTTTCACATGAAAGTGAAATTAACTGTGTTCCACCTTTGTTATGAGTTACTTTAAAGGATAACATTATTAGACCTACAGTAGCTTAAATTATAATTAGGCTAATGCTTCACCACTGCCATGTGCTAGTTAATTTTCTAGAGAAACTTCTGAGTGTTCTTGCAAAAAGACAGCGAAGTGTTTTTACAACACCTGCTTTTTTTGCTATCCTTGCCCACACTCCCTGGCAGCTGCTTTTGTCTGTGTCTGCTTCTAGCTCTCAGGGAGGGTTGAAACCTTTTGTGAGGAAATCAGAATGGAACAGGAGATCAAGCAATGTCCAAAACTGAATGATAAAGAAACAGACTCTGACGTTTTCAAGCCTTTCATCTGCCAAGATGTGTTAAAGAATGCATATCTGAGTCCCAGAAATTTGTGTATCAACCTCCTAAATTATACATCTTCAAAAACAAAGTTTCTATTTACTACCAGCCTTTACAAATGGATAACCTTATTTCTCAAATGTGAAATACTAAGAGAGGACCTGTATTGCTTACTCTCATCTGATCTGTTGCATTGCAGAAGAACAGGAGGCAGCGAGAGAAAGGTAGTAATAGTCAATTCTTTGCTACAGTACAAGCAGTAATCCACAATGAATATAATGCTAGCAAGCAATGGTTTCTTGTTTTTCGCAGTAGAAAAGGTCACAAAGGAAGCTCCTGGAACAAAGGAATTTGACATACTGCACACACCATAAGATAAACCATAGATGGGCAGGAATACAGATGCACCACCAACATGCAGAAATCCACATACAGACACAGAGAGTAGTACAAGTGCTTGAAAGAGCTGTGACTCAAAGTACAAGTGATTAAGTTTCATGTGCAAATTCAGTGTAGAAAGTGAAGGTGCATTAACTGTCTCATATGGTCTGTAATTCACTATTGTAGTTCACACTGGTCCTTATTGCCCACACCTCAGTGTCTTAGTGGTGCCCATCTGTTTTTGCCATGCAAGGGGGAAATTCAATATCAGAAGGTGTAATCTAAAGAAAATTATTCATTTGAATAATTAAGAAAGGCAAAGTTCTGAATACTCTGAAGTTCTGAAGTAACAAATTAAAATGGCTCTTTAAGTGATCATGTAAAATTAAGTCAAATCTGATAAAGGTCCAGAAAGCTAAAAAAAAGTATGCAGAATCATGGGTGGCTGCTTTTGAGTCCTTTTCAATATCACATCTCCTCTGTGGGGTGCTTTTTTCTATTATTTCAAGGGGTCATATTATTTTAATTGGGGGTTTATAGTGAGACTTGAACTTCTGCTTCTTTCTCAATGAAGAGCATTTTAGGAAGCACTCAATGTTATTCAGAAACAGATTTTTGTAATTGAAAGTCAGATGAGGTATTTGGCTGAAGAAGGGCTGCAGTGAAAAACATTTCTGAATTTACATCAGATACTTGGAATAAAGTATATAGCAAACAAGTATGGATGTGTGTATTTTCTGTCACATGGATTGAAAATGCAAGGTGATGTTCTTCAGCTCAACATATTAAGGAGTTTCTTAGCTGCTAGCATGTATATTCTTAAACTATCAGCATTACTTTCTGAAAGAGTAAACATAAGCCCATCTACACAATTATGAAATGCTTCACACAGCTGCAAAACTAAGTTTCCATTTCAGATTTCATTATTCATCTTGCATGACCAAATGCATATATTTGTGAAACAAGTTCATGAGATGCAATTGTGTATGTTGATAAAGCATTTTGAAGGTAACCTTGTGAAATATGTGTGACCAAATTAGCACTCTGTATAGGTTTTTGTGTGAACTTTTATTTAAATTGTAATTATTAAAATAATCATCATTGTTTTTGTTATTTGTATCATGTATTGTACCAGTAACTGACAAAATGCAGATAGTAAAAATCTGTATTTGTACTTGTAGTAAATTTACAAACCTGTACTTTTCCAAAATTATTTGGGTGTTTGTTTTTTAAGAGAAAGATCCATCATTGTTTAGACTAAATACTCACTACAGCAAATAGCAAGTGGATTTCATGTTGACATTTTCATGTATTTGTCAAATTAAGATTTAGTTTACAGCAGACAAAGTGACTGATATTTTTTCTTTTCAGAGATAATTGTTTTTTCAGAAAATCCAACAGTTTCATATGGTAAACATCATTAAGATTGAGTGAATGCCCAATGACGATTAAACGTTTTGTGTTTGAGTCTCATTATCTCCAATTGCAGGCTATAAATGGAAATAATAATTGCAGCTCCTTGCACTGTAATCATTAAAACCTACAAATGAAATATGATACACAGTCACTACAGAGGTTCATATCCTTAACCAAATACAGTAGCAAGAGACTAGACCAAGTTCAGAAATTCACTATTTAAGATACACACAATGCTTAAATTGGATCAGATTTATATATGTTTTTAACTGGCAACAGTAAAGTTCACACCTATGCCATGCACCTAAAAATATGTATTCCCATATTCCCATATTCCCATATGCTCTTTATTCCCATATTTCAGCATGAAATTAACCTCGACATGCTCCTTTGCTGACCTGCTCTATGCACAATAGTTAAATTATGAGTCTGTGTCACTCAGGAATTATCTCAGGCTGCATGCCCAAGATAAATGTCAACAGTATTCAGAAATTTCTGCTGAAAATATTAACTTCATTAATAAAGCGTTCTACCCATGAGAAGAATATATATTAATAACTCTTACTCCTCTTACAATTAAACTTACCATCATTATAATGAATAATAACCTTTGTTTTATGTAGAAGAGTTCATGGCACATCCTCTCAATGTACTTTACAATAAAACTAAAACATTAAAATACACCAATATTACCAGGGTGGCATGGTGGCACAGTGGTTTGCTTTGCTGCCACGCAGCAATAGTGCCCATTCTAGGAGTGCTCTCTGCTTTAGTTTGTATGTTCATGTTAGTGCGAGATGCCTCTGGGAATTGGCTATCCACTGGTAGGTTAAGTGCCCCGGTGCTAGTGAGTGCCAGCTCGTGTCTGTATGTGTCCTGTGTGTCATGGATGTCGGAAAGACATGTCGTGGAATGGCCAGGAGAGCAATAGAGACCCTATGCGTAGCGGTAAAAGGGGTTAAAGAAGGGGTTAAAAGGGGGTTAAAAGAGGTTAGCCCAGGCTCAGGGGGTCAGACGATGTCGGTATAGGAACCTATGCCCTCAGGCCGCGGACAGGAGCGACCTGGTGCTCGGCGGATCTCAGGACACCTGTGCCCTCAATGCTGAGCCAGGAGCAGAGCAGACACAGGAAGTAAATAGGCAACACAACAAGACATGAATAATCACAGGGAACTAGGAACAGGACAGAAGTGGAGCACCCTCTAGGTGTACATGGTGTGACAGTACCCCCCCTTTTCAAGGGCGGCTCCTGGCACCCCAAAAAGTAAATGAGCTGCACAGCATTGGGGGGAGGAAAAACCTCATTTAACTTAAAGGAAACCTCCGGGATTCAATAGTGAACCATGGACCAGCACAACCAAATTGACATCCATATCAATTGCATCACATAGGGCATCTGTTTGGGCTGTTAGTGTGAGCACGATATGGGTTCAACATGAAATGGGTCTGATATTGTGTTTCAGAATGTACCCTAATATAAAGATACCCAGTGAAAAGATAAAGCATGTGGTGGGTGCATGTCATTATTATCCAGATTACCCATTTTCCAACGATGATCTGAGGAATATTTATTTTTGAGGAACTATAGATTATAACTTGCAGTGTTAAATACAGACAATTTTCACCTTTCTATACCACCCTGAGTTTCCTTGAACATAGCCACCATTTGCTATGATGAATGGATGCTAAATAAATGTAGATGAGGTATCACTGACAATTAGGCCTAAATGAAAAAACAGTAACCATAATTAATACATTAATTAATAATTTCAGATTTAGGGTGCCAATAAGTATGTCTACAACATTGCAATTTACTTCTGGATTTTAAAGTGATTGAACAAAAAACAATCCAGTTCAATTCTCAATTTCATTTAAACTTTTTTTTTTTAAATTTTAAATTAAACTTTGGAAAGTTTTTTTTTACCGGCATTTCTTATAGGTTTCCTTTGTGAAAAATGGCCATGAACTCTGTTTAATAAAGAACCATTATTAAGCACGACATCCCATTGTCTTTGTGCTCACTTATCCAAAAAAAATACTTTTAAGGGCTCTTAAATACAACAGCTATTGTTTAAAAGAATACCATGTTTGTATGAAAAGGAGAAAACATCAAAGATTTTATTTTAGAAAGGGCAGGCGAACAGGCTCACCAACTTCCTCATTTCCACATAATCACCATGGCGATGGACTCAGTTTAAAAACTGGGAAGGTTGTAAAAGCAATTGATCCCACTCTAATGGAATATAAAGACCAGTACAATGGGTGTCAGAGAGATAAGCAACATGGAGCGCTCTTCCCCAGCATTTTGATAGACTAACTGATACTGCTCGCAACTTTTTTCTTTACTGCCCATGAACTTCGGAATAAGCTCTAAATGCAGCTATAACAATATATGTCAAAGGTGTTATGCTAATCTTTTCCACATAAATGCACAAATTTTAATGTATTCTATCTGAAACATTAAAGTGTTTTATTTTTTGCATTTGTACAGAACATGTACTGTATGTGTCTTTACCTACTACAGCATAATTGAAATTGCTATTCATGGCAATGTCATTGAATCTAAGTTAATCTAGTGCCATTGAATTTTTCTGAATTTTTATCAGATATGCTAGAGCAATAGCTGTATAGGTTTAGCTATAAGAAAACTAAATTTGAAAAACAGTAAGATCAAAATGTTTTGTTCACCATTTTCTTGACTTCCACTCTAGAATATAAAAGTGTCGTCAAAGTTCATTATGTTAACTTGTCGAGATGATAAAAATTACCGGTTCCTGTATTTACAGAAAGTGTTTTAAATTCTTCAGATTAAGAGTGTTGAAATAAAACAGCCTTTGGGAAAAGGAGCCATCATTTACTCTATTAGGCCAAGTGTTAATTGGGAGCTCTTTCTATCTTGTGATATATGCCATGATTTAAACAATTCAATTTAATTAAATTGTCCTTCTGGTCATGCTGTGGAATTAACTGTCATTTTCTAGCTCAAGGGTACTACAAAGGAGAATAGTAGGTAAATAAACATTGAATCAAACACTTCAGAAGGTTATTGAGATAGAAGAGGAGAGTGAAAATAACTATGGTAAATACAAAAGGGGTAAAACATTGCTGAGAAAAGCTGAGTAATGTATTAAAGTCTATCTTCACCTGGAGTTAGAGAGACTGGGAGGCAAATTCTCACAGTGCATTCACACTGCAAAATCTGGATTATGTAAAATTTGAACTTAATTCCAATGATGAAGTTATCACTGAATACATATAATATACTAATGATGATAAAAGAATTAGTGATTTAACATTTGAGACAGAAGAAGCGTCTTCTACTATATACTTTATACAGAGCTGTGTGAAAATCATCAATAAAGTTCAGAACGGAGTCTTACTGTATGCAATTCATTTTAAATGATGTAAGTTCTTGATTTTTTAGCAATGCAGTTGTACAGATTTTTTCTGAATTATATAGAATTCAGATAGTTTTTGAATCCTTTAGTTAAAATTGCAATAATGTGCTAAATGAATATAATTGAATGGAGCAATCACTCAGTACTGTGTTACAGGCTCCAGCAAGCAGTAATGGGTATTTAATTTTGAAGGCAATCATCTCAATAGCTAGTAACAAGATCCTCTTGAGAATAAATCTAGCTCTGTAGCATTGCTGTGCATATTAAAGATTTTAGCTCAATAATAGTGTATTTAAATGAATGAAGCCATTTCCGTGAACTGTATCCTCTCCAAAGAGTCTTAGTTCTCACATCCAAGTATTACCAAGTTGTGTTTAAGTATTATGAGTTTCCAATACACAAAAAAGACCCTGACTCTAAAGAGATGTTGTGATACTCAGATTTAAGCAATGAAATAATGGGTGAATTGAAATCAAACCAGCAAGCAAAAAAACAAAAAAACAAAAGTATTTTTCAGTTATGATGTCTGATTTGTGCTTGTAGTTACATTCATCTGAGAAGAATTTAAGCTCAACCCATCTGCGAAATTCAAAATCTGAATCCAGCAATTGATGTATTTCACTGTCGACCGTCACAGAGAAAGACACAACATATTTGAAGTCTGAAATTCAAGGGGGTAATCAACATTTTGTTGTAATTCAGGTCATTAATGTTGGAATTATAACCTAAATAGTCCCTAAGATGCTTTAAAAGACAAAATGTTCATGAACAGTAATCGAGGCAACTCCACGGGAATCACCTTAGGATATATCTTTTGAAAAAGGAGGCCCTGACCTGCTTCCAACTTCATCTTTTCAATTCTTTTGACGTAGTTTCAATATTTCATCAATCCAAAGTGAGATTGTGGGATTTAAACAATGTCACAGTGCATACTGTCTGCATCACTAAACTGCCATTCAGGCTGGCACAGTCAGACATATCCATTTGAATGCATCCGTTTTAAAATGATGTAGCCCCTCTTCATGGTTATCGACATTTCAAAACACTTCACGTGGCCGTATCACAACATGACACGGCGAGTTTGCAAGTAACAGGATTCACAGTAGATAATAGCCCGTCTATAAATAAATAACATCTGCTATATTTTTCAGCTTCTCATTTATAGAATAAGGTGGACATTTTCCAAGCGAGGCTGGAATAGGCATCTGAATGAAAGAGCTCAGAGTAGATAAGAGAGTGTCCCCCACTGTAGTGCATTTGGCTAAAGCAACAGGCCTGAGGAGCACCCAGCTTTCAAGTGGGAATATAAGACATAAATTGAAAATGTAGTGAACATTTAGTGGTCCTGATACAGACGAATGCTGAATCCAGCAAAATTTAAAGGAGTTACACAAAAGGAAGGTCAGATCCTAATCTTGCCTACTTCAGCTTACATACTGTACATGTGCTATAAATATCACACTTCTCGCTGACTCTCCTGTCCAGATTTCTCTCTCTCTTTGTCCTCAAAGCAGAGCTCTGCTAATGCGTGGGTTATTATTCTCCTTAGTCAGTTACCCCAGTAAAACTAACAATGCCAATCATGCCCCTTCTCCATCTTCATGAGGATTTGACTAAACTAATCAAATGCTAATTCATTCACATAGAAGAAGTTGCTTCTGTTGCTTTTAAAATTCTGAGTATTTCATAAATAGTAAAGATATATCAGAGAAAAAAGCTGTGTAATTATGAGTCTGCTTGATGAACTGTGCTTCTTTGCTTTCAATATGCACATTTTAAAAGGATAGAAAATTTACAGAAATACTCCTAAGGGATTATATGTTTTTGCATTTTTTAAAGAGTGTCCATATTTATTTTCACTTATATAATTAACAAGTCATAATTATATATATATATTATTATAACAATTAACACACTGTAAGCTTACTTTAACTGATGTTTATGCTCAGGATCCAAAAGATAAAGCAATGCAAAATTAGGGGGGTATATCTTACAACTGAAACCCATTGGTAAGTAAATATTATTACAGAAGTAGAAATAGTAGAAATAGTACAGAAGCTCATCCACAAGTAAGTCTGAACCCTTCTGTTAATCTTTCTAGTGTCTGACTAATTCTCTTTTTGCAGTTAAATGCTTTCTTTTGTTAAAGTTTACAGTAGCACAGCTGAAAAGAAACAAGGTTTTCTGCATGACCTCTTTAATCCTGTGTCTTTTGTAAGCATCACAGCTTTCCCATATGTGTGGATTTGGTTATTCTCACATTTTATACTGTATAAATACTGATTTATCTTTTCTAGAAAATATCTTTATCTTGCTCTGGGTGCTGTTGTGAAGTGATTTGTGTAATCTTCAAAGAAAAGACTGTAAAGGTCGTTTCTGAAACCTGAATGCTGAAACCTGATTTTTCTTTGCTTTAGAATATTTATTTTGTATTATTATTTCTATTTACATTGTACACTATTCCGGTGTTTTCAGGTGTGCTGCAGGTACAGTATCAATTGTCATTGCTCCACCTCAGCAGGGCTTGTATAAAACAGCTGTCCAAACAGGCCATCTATAAGACACAACTGCACGGCAGGGCAAGACTCCAGATGTTTAATGACCTTGCCACCTCGGTGTCTTTACTGATTCTTAGATGTTGCTGACTTTATCCCCCTACCAAAACCTACACTCATTCCTTCATTCAACCTTTTATTTCAGAATCTGAGCAGCTGGCTTTTTCTTCTAAAAAACACCTGCCAACGAAAAAAAAACAAGTTTCAGAGTAAAAAAAAAAGATGTCATACTCTAAACATCTGCTTTCAAAAAATTTAAAAGAAGTTTTAAAAAAAGTCTTTACCTGTCACACTAAATACTTGTTTAAGTGTAGGATCTTAGGTACCAAAGAAG
The DNA here is from genome assembly GCF_055471065.1 of Atractosteus spatula. Taxonomy (NCBI): domain Eukaryota; kingdom Metazoa; phylum Chordata; class Actinopteri; order Semionotiformes; family Lepisosteidae; genus Atractosteus; species Atractosteus spatula. Next base: position 4,130,336 of record NC_142726.1, on the reverse strand, counting down.
AGTTAAATTTCCATTTTTCTTATTGCTCTTAAAGAAAATTCACTGCATGTGGCTGAATTACTGAAACAATATGAAGCATACCTCACGCAGATATCTAATGATATCTTATCACAGCATGCCATCTATATTAAATATTTAATTACAGGCATGGTTAATAGAGCCCACCTGTTTTCAGTCATGATACTGAATATTAACTATCAGTTCCTCTGACTGCATGGAAATGGTGCTTACTATAACAGCAACAGAACATTAATGGCCAGATCTTCAGTTCTCATGACATCTCTGTATTTCTTTTTGATACAGTATATCCTTGCGATTTATTTCAGAAATGATAGAAGTGTCATGAGATCCAATCTGAAGGGATGACCAGCTTTTGTCATTAGTTACTCCTGGAATAATTGTGTTTATTTAACAGTTTTTTTTTTCAAACCGGACAGTCCAAGAGATCTCCAATTGCTCAAACATGGTGTCTACTGTACATCTGCTTTTGTCTGTGTGTCCAGCTATTTAGATACATATTTCCACTGAACATAGATTTGTACTGGCAGTTTTATGTATTTTACAATGATTGACAATATTCCAACCAAATGTCTGACTTACAAAAGGTATTGCCTTAATCAATCCAATGGATAAAACACAAATGAAACACAAGCTAGTAGACACAAGTGGTAGCTAAGGAGAAGGGGTAACACGAATAACAAGCACTTTATGCCCCCCCCCCCCTTCACACACTCAGAGGCAGCTCCTGATGCCCAAGAAACATAAGAGCTGCACAGCACTGGGGGGAGGAAAAACCTAATTTAACTGAAAGGAACCTCTGGGAGTCCACGGCTAAGAGCTACACCCTCCTCCAGGGTAAAAACCTTTACTGAGTAGAGGAAGCGGGGCCAGACTGGGCTCCGGAGGAGCGAGACAAAAAAACAGACAAGACACGTACAAAAGCACGCACAACAAAAATAAACCTGGCAGACCAGGGTAGCAAACCACATGAGAAAAACTCACAATAGATAGGAACCAAGAGTCCAGGGAAACAGGGGTCAGGGAGACCAGGGAACATGGAAACCAGGAAGTGAGAAAACCAAACACCAAGAGTAAAAAAAAGTAACAACAAAAAATGGAAAAACACCCGGAAAAACACCCATGCCGGGAGTGACAACCCAAGGAAAGCCAGGTATTCGTACACAGATGTCGGGAAGGCATACTGCTGAATGACCTGCTCACAGGGACGGATGTCAGAGTGGCATCCCATGATTAGAATAGGAGGACTGAAAAAAAAGCCCCAAAGCGATGCGGGAAAACAAAAATAGAAAAACAACGCAGATCACGGGGTCAAAGTATGGCTCAGCATTCTGTCACGGATGTTGGAAGGGCATGCTGTGGAATGGCCAAGAGAGCAATAAAGACCTTATGCATAGCGGCAAAACAGGGGTTAGCCCAGGCTCAGGAGGTCAGACGATATCAGTATAGGAACCTATGTCCTCAGGCCGCGGACAGGAGAGACCTGGTGCTCGGCTGATCTCAGGACATCCGTGCCCTCAATGTTGAGCGAGGAGGAAAGGGAGACCCGGAAATATATAGCCCCACACAAAGACACACCGGAAGGACAAGCAAAGCACAGGGAGACTAGGAACAGGACAGAGTAGGAGCGCCCTCTAGCTGTAGAGGGCATGACAGAATGCGCTAACCAACTATGTTTGTTGACACCTTGACTACTTTCAAGAAATAATGAATGAAATCAATTAGGTACTGGTGGGAGGGGCAGCTAGGTGGGTAGAATTGCCCACTTTCCTTTCTAACCTTTCTTATGTTGTTGTTATAGTGGTCGAAACAATTATAACTTGAATGGTTAAATGGTTTTATACACATTCCTAACTCTTAACAATCCCTTAACACTGATATTCTTCAAAATCCCACAAGTAATCATTTTTAAATGATCCTCTATACACATCAAATCTGGATATTTTGGAATATTATTTTTTTCTTTGTATTACAAAATTTATCTTTTGTACCCTAATACTTTTCTCCCCACCATGAAGGACTTTTAGGTATTCTAAAATGTGATGGTTGTAGTCACCAGGCATTTTTTAGAAGAATACAGTCAAGAGAAGCTGTGTGACAAAAACCTTTATACAAGCTAGAATAAAAAATGTTGATTATTGTGTACAGCTTAATTTCCTCCAACATAATAGACCTCATTCATTTTTCAGTTCTGCATATTTGTAGCTAATTAAAATCCCTAATAAAAGGAATTTAATCTTACCTATAAAGGAATACATTATTTTTTCTAACCTTATACAGAATACCTACAAAAGAATAAATTACATTTTAATGACTTAGATTACAATATTTCAAATTAAATATTTTAAATTGCTTTTTGCATACTTTCATTAAATGATGCATTACTATTTTGTATTATATATGGCTTTTAACCTGAAGAGCAAAGCACCATATCAAATAACATCTGTCAGTTATTTAATCCACCTCAGTTTAGTCCCCAATGGAGCCTGATGTAACCATGTGTAATTTTATTTATTTGAGATAAAAGTATCATTCTGTTTAAAAAAAATATAAAGAATCATTTATGCTTCTTATGATACCCTCTTCCAGTTTACAGCTGTTAATTGTTAATCAACTTGCTATGACCCTGGCACCAATATGGGATGAAGGAGAATTTCTGCAAAACACTTCAAGTTCAAACCTTACAGCAGAATTTGCATCAATTGGAGGAACGCTCATCTCTCACAGATAACACTGTAAACTCACAGGCACCTATAACGTCAAAGGGATCACGGCTGTATACCAAGCTAAGGATACACTGCCTGACTACACCCCAGCCCACCAGAATAATACTAAGCTGCCTGGGGAATCTCCATTATCACTGGGTAATGATATAGCCCTCTGAACAGTGATGTTTGGCCTTTAGGGCACCACCTGGACTGCTTTTCCTGGCTGGACCACTGGAGATGCTCTGCAGAGATGTTATCATTGCCAGACAGGGAGGCAAGTCTTGGGCTTTGGAGCTCTAGAGATTTATTTTCTCCCTTGGGGAATTAGTTTTTGTGTTCTCTTCCAAGTCCAATGGTGTACTATAATTGTACATAAAACATTGTAAAACACAGTTAAATATATTTATATAAAACCCCCTTTGGCAATTTGCTAAGAAATTTGCTAGACTGATTTTAGCAGCAATTTAGGAGCAATTGTTTGCTTGACAAAAGAATAATTGAGAATTCTCCAAATCCTGCAATAATGTAATTTCAGAAACATTTGGTGTTCAGACAGAAAGAAAGACACTGTCACTATTAAACCTTACTAGTGGTTTACACTACAATTTACATGACAGTAAACTGATCTAGCTGTGGTTTTGACTGTGGTAGCGATGAGATGGAAAGAGCGGTGTCTGTCAGGCTTGTTTTGTCCCAGTGAAGGCAAGGTAGGAGGCGAGAAAGAACCGTGAAGGCCTGGCACACTAGAGGAGAGCAGGGCAGGGGAGCTGCGTGGGCAGGCAGGACTGCACAGTGCCAGGTGGATGTGCAGGAGTAGTTAATAGGAGCAGATAGGAATCAGCCTGGTAGTGCGGGGCTCAATCAGGATCAGACAGATGGGCTTAATCAGGCAGATCAAACCTGGCCGGCGGGCTGGGCTGAAAGCACTTCCCTAGCAAGGTAGGAAGCTCAATGACAGAGCGCTGGACCATAGGCAGATCAGGGTTTAAGTAACCTGGTGCTACCAAGGTGATTACCCACTAAGTGGCAGCTGTCCCGAACAAATTCTCACTGACTCCATGTGTGATTGCAGCCAGTTACTGTGGAGACCAGGGGCTACAAGCACTAAGTCTAATTCTTGAATTTCTCAGGACTGTGTAACTCATGTCCCACGACCGGTCAGAGAAAAGAACCACGTTGGAATCCTGTATATATTTGTTTTCTTTACACCATTGGTGTATAAATTTAACCAGAATCTAGGTATTCAATTTCCATGAAATTTTATGAAAATAGCAGACAGCATTTCTAGGGGATTTTACCCAGATGCATTTTAAGACACAGATGCTGCTTGGCTGGCCTTCCCTTCTACCATGACAGTATGAAATGTAGAGGATAATTCACTCTATCAGAGCATCTCTAATTGCAGTGACACATTGAAGAGCCCTGTCTGAACCGGGTAATTACTATGCGCAATGCAGACAGTCTAGAGCACAAGCAAGACATAGGGATAGACTGTTTCTAATATCAATTTCACCCCCCCAAAATAGTATAAGAAAGCAGTTCTCTTTCCATAATACACTGCTGCTTTTGGATTCCCAGACAAAGCAACTGAAATGTTATGTAAGGGAGCTGCAGAGGCTTAAAAATAGAAATCCCAACACGGAAGACATTCTTATGAGGCTCATGTCGCATGTGGGGATTCTTATCTCTGTTGTTATTACTTCATATTCCTTGGCTTCTTTAAAAAATTCTTGTCTCCATTCTCTCTTGATGATTAAGGCGATGTGTATCTCTCCTCCGGTGCTTGCAAAGCAGCCTCCTCTGTCTCCAGATGCCTTTCCCTAAATTAAACACGATTAAAACAAGAAATAACAAAACGACCATGAAACAGCCCTGTCTTTGTGTGGCAGTTGGTTTAAAGGAGTTTATAAACTAATTGCTCCGTTTGGCTTGGGCTTTAAAAACGGTTTGTTGCCACTCCTTCTTCTGCAGATCCATCCATCCATTTTCAGGGTTACAGGGGGAGCCAGAGCCTATCCCAGCAAGCAACAGGCACAAGGCAGGGTACACCCCGGACAGGATGCCAGTCCATCACAGGGCATACACAGACACAAGCCAATTAACCTACAGTACCAGTATGTTTTTGGACTGTGGGAAGAAACTGGAGCACCCAGAGGGGTCCCACAAACACCTGGGGAGAATATACAGACACGAAGAGATGGCACCCCAAGTCAGAATTAAACCTAGGGCCCTGGGGCTGTGAGGCAGTAATGCTTACCACTGCACCACCATGCTGCTCTTCTGTGGATGAAATCTACAAAAACAGAATGTCACTTTTCTGCTCTGAATGTCAGTCAGGAGGCCATTAAGACCTTGCGTAACATAAATCAGGGTTTTCTCCAACACCTTTTCGTTTGTGAAGCTGAAGCATTTAGCGCACAGATAAATGTTCTGATATATTGGGCAGTTTGTGCAGCATGTGCAGGGAATAGATGGGTTGGGGTGCATACTGTTTGCGTGATTGATGTTTGCCATTCTTCTCTTATGACAAAGTCCTGCCCCTTAGCTTGTCATAGAGAATCATCGCCGTTCGGTTTTATTTGTCAGCCTGACTCCTTTTCCACTCTCCTGGACAATAAATTGTATGGGAGTCTTCTAGCAGCAAGAAAACGAACACTAAGAAACAACTATATATATATAATAAATACAAATATTAAACAATCCTTGGCCCAGATTATGGGATACTATACTGACAAACAGCTTGGTTCTGTATCACAAAAATGGTTTAAAAACATACCAATGCTGGGCTCTGTATGTTTTATCTCTGTAAGTATTTATAGTCAACTATGGGCCAACTGGCATTATCAAATTTACAGTTACCAAACAGGCAAACAGGCAAAAATTAGTCAAATTATTTCTCCTTACACACTTACCCTTTGGCACATGTAAAAGGTTTTAGTAGCTCAAGTTAGTAGCTGCGTCAGCATGTGAAGGCTGAAAAGGGACAAGTAAAAGTTAATTTGATGCTGAAAAGAGAAGAGAAACACAACATTTCAGCTGTGGAGCCTTCTTCAGGTAAAGAAGGTGCACTCCTCTTTCAAGGAAGAAGCACCAGGCTTCTAAAAAAATCAGATTTTGTTTTTAAACTCAGTTCCTTCTGATTAATGAGTTAACTCAGCTGATACACAAAGTCTAAAAATCCTTTGCAAAAAGCTAGTATGCTGACAAGACAAACATCAGTACTTGTAAATCAGAGTGCCTGTTATCTCGTGGAGCAATGAATTGTACTTCATTTTACTGTGAGAACTAATTCCCCTGCAAAGTGAACCCAATCTCCTAATAGCACTGGCACTGAGTGTGCTTTATGTTTTAATTACAGTAAACCCTCATTATAATGGACTTAAAGGGAGGAAGGGCTGTCCCTTATTGCTGAATATCCGTTAAAGCACGAATTATGTTTTTTTCAGCCCAAAGACACACTATTCAATTAGAAAAAAGTTTTTTCTGGACTTTGCTTTTTTAAAATTTTTAATAATTGCAATCAAAGCAGTTGATAAAATGTGTTCCTGTGCCTTTTTTAACATGAATATACATGCTCTTTATTTCATTTGCTGTAAATATACTGAGCAAAATTCGCTAAAACATACAAAACACAAACAACACCCTGTAAGGGGAGCCGGTCCAGGCTCCCGCGAAGCGTAGTTCTGGACCCTATGCAGACGGTATGATCCGGAGGCAAGTGGAGAAGGACGACGGGGAGGAGAAGACAAGGTTGAGGAGGGGTTGACAGACGGGGGGGGGGCGTGACGATGGTGAACTGGTGCTCGGGGGGCGTAGCCAGGGCGAACAAGTCCAGGGGGAAAATCTGGGGCAAAGTCCAAAAGTCCAAACAGGGTGATCCAGCCGAGACGTGACAAAACAGTTAAAAACCGGAACGGGATCCGGTGCAGGAACGGGGAATAAAAACGGGATGACGAGGCCAGGCGCTCTGAGCCCCAGACTCAGCTGGGTCAGGACGCCGATAGGAGACCTATGCCCTCAAGCCGCGGACATAGGCTGGCTTGTTGCTAGGCAGGCCTCTGGGCATCCGTCTTCCGATGCAGAGCCCAGAGTACTGAGAGCGCCCGGCTTAAATAAGGAGGGCCAGTACTGGGGGCAGGTGCATGAAATCATCAAAAATGTGAAAGAGTCGGGTGCCCTTAAGAGGAGGGATTACGATCGTGACACACCCATTGTAAGCAACTGACCTACCCTTATAGGGTACCACTGATATTCCTAAATTTTAAACCTACAAAGTATTTATTTTGAGCTTGTTTTTAAAATGCATTTGTGCATTTTACAGAGCTTTTAAATATATTGTTAGCATTTTAGTGTATACTTTAAAATTGTTTTGAGCATTTTAAACATTTAAAAATGTGCTAAAATGTATGAAATTCAAACACCATTGATATCCATGTCTTTCAGACCTAAAATATCAAAATGTCATTGTTTTATTATTTTTGCATTTTACTTTTCATCCCTTTCATGTTTGTCTCATTTTAATGTTAATTATTGTGCTGTAATTGTTTTTTGTAAATGCAAAACATATTGCGTCACTACATGTACTTTAATAATATTATACAGTACATTAAATGTATTAAAAAATATTTATACTTTATTTCTCTGTTTTGACCCTATAATTAAGAATAAAGCAAGCCTATTGTCCAGACTAGCTACCACTTGTACAGACTTTGTCAGTTGTTGCAGGGAAAGTCCGGTGTTTCTGATTTTACAGATAAAATTCCCCTTTAGCAGATTTTGTCTGCTATATCTGAAGTCTGTTAAAGTAAGAGTTTACTGTACTGTTTACTGTAATTTGTTGGTTAGATGGTTGTTTGATTGATTTGTTGGTTGATTGATAAATTGATTTCTATGGAGGTAGAAAGACCACAACTAATTAAGAATTAGTTAAAAAACAGACAAATGAGATCCCTCATCTTGAAGCTTGTAGTATCATTAGCATAATGACATCTGCATTTCTCTTCTCTTTCTTTTCTGTAGAGGTCAGGTGACATTGACATAACGTATTGAACAAAGACGATTCACTGTCAAACAGACATAATGAAATTTCCCAGGAGAAAGGGAAATGATTCTTAATGAGCAAACCTCGTTAGCTTGTCCCAGTGTACGGAAGGTTGCATTTTATCAGGTGATAATGATAGAGCAATTAAATTAGAAGTGGGAAGATGTCCTGATTAATTCTTGAAAAATCTGTGATTGTGAGATCAAGGTGATCTTGAAAACCCGGGAAGAAGGGAAAGAAAATGCAGCTTCCAACTGGCTTAATGTGAGGTGGCTTCAATACACACATAAGAATACAGGGTTCTAAAGATGCAGTAGTCTATCAGAGAGCATTGAACAGCCCTGCCATGCCAGCTTCAGTAGAAAGGTGGCACCCTGGAATGGCATGGCTGGGACCTGCACTGCATTCTGCATTGCAAGGCAACCTAATTAATTCTTGTGGCTTGATGCATGCTGGGGGAGACAGCTCTCAAATCAAAGGCTGGTCAGGATTATTTCTGTGCAGAAACGTAAGTATTGGGTTCTTTTAATCTCCATCAATCGCTAGAATTCCTTAGCAACAGACAGGATGGATCAGTGCTATCCTAATGAGTGTGGGTTGTAGTCGCAGTACAGCGAAAATGCTGGCAGGGTGCTGAGCCAGAGTTCAACAGATCTGACGTCATCTCGTTGGGAATCCTGCTCTTGTGTTTTGCATTCCTATTCTTATCATCTATACTTCTAAGTCTTCAAAGTCAGATGCTGATATAAATATCTATAAATACATAAATATCTAATATGTATAAATGTAAGTAAATATACTCGGCTTTTATCAAATATACTCAGCATTTAATTATGTTTTAAATCAACTTTTAATATATTTTCAACTGTTTTGTCATGTGTTCACTGTGCTTTACCAGGCTACATGTTTTCAGCCAGTATAGCCAGTATAGCTAAAGTGGTGTACAAAAGTGTACTAATGCAAATCACGTTAATACTCATGATTTTACATAGTCTAGAGCAGTAACGAACAGAGAATTGAAAAACCAAAGGCACCTATGGAGAAAGCAGAAGGAGTTCTTGAAAATTCCACAAAACCCGAAAAATTACTGATTAAACATTTATGTTTACTTTTCACCCCAGATGAAATAAGTCAAGACAGTGGATTCAGAGATGGATCTTAGAAATCACTAAAGAATACTATCTAAATATTTATGAATTTTTAAGTCTGATATCATGTGAAGCCTTGTGCATTATGGGTAACATAAGCGAAATTGGCAAGTTGTTTGCAGGAGAACAATCAATGTGGAAATGCATTCAATGATGGGTCATCTGGGTGTGAATCCATTCTGTTCCCTGCGGCACAATTCTGAAAGTTCATCTGTGTCTCTGACCAGCAAAAGGTGAAAAGCTTGCAGGGCCAGAAAAGCCATGTGATGCTATGATAGCTCTTACTGCCTGCTCCTCTTGCCCTTGTAGAAAGGCAGGGTGATGTCTTTGTTCCGATCTGCTGTTACTAAGCCTGTCCTCCAGCTGTGCTAGTAGATGTTTGTAAGCCCATGTGATGACAGCTTGTCCCCCAGGCTTCAGCACTTCTGTTGGTGTGTTCAAGGTTTCAGGTACCCAGCCGTTTTTTACATTATTCTGAAAATGAAGGTAAATGTAGAGTAAGAAGATAAAGGAAGGTGGTTGGGGAAGGAAAAGCACCCTAAACTCTAAACTAAATGAAAGTGTGCGATAAGGGAATTAATATCTGATCGAGTGGCAGCTGTGTGCCTGAGGTATTCATCACTTTTGATCTGATACACTTCATGGCTCCTGGCTTTATCTCTCCGTTCACACAGCTTCTCGGTCTGGACCAAATGAAGCAGGCTCTGCTTTTAGAGGCAAAAAAGAGATTTTTTTTTTCATTTTTATCTCTCTTTTAATTTGTTCTGACAGAGGTGTGCGATTTATGTCCTCATTGAAAAATGAGCACATTTCAAACCCTGTGATTCAATCATATTTCCTTTATTTGTGCTAGTGAAGTGGATAATGCTACTTCCCTGCTGTCATTTTCAGAAGAGTAGGTCTTAGCGAATGACATCCTGTTAAAAGAAGCTCAAATAAGCCTGCTTATCAGTTGCAAGGCTGGCATAGGTGCCTTGAGGAATCTGCACCTCATGAGACTTAACTACTGTAGCTTGCAAACAGTTCTTTCTGATATCTGATTCTGGCACAAACACTGCCTAGGGGACTTGATGTAGTATTACAAATACTGTAACTGTTAATCTGTCAACCAAGCACACCAGATTTTTTGCAAATTTTCAGAAACATATTACAAATGAACACATGATCATAGGTACTTTCAGGGGAAGAAACAAATATTTAAAGGTTTCAGTAGCGTTCCTCTAATTCTTCACATTCAAAGGAATTCTTCTGTAAAATATAGATGAATTTTATAACTAAATGAAATACACAGGCGTCCTGTACACACACGATGTGCTGGTTACAATGCGATATTCAAGAGGTGAATCATTATATATTCTTGTCATATCCAAATATACAGCAATACTGGCACAATAAAAGAAAAGCTTTTTAAAATAAGAGGTTTTGTAATTCGACAACTTCTCTGTTTTTTTATTGAGGCAGTCTCGTCTCTTGAGTTTTTGATGAAGAACAGATATGTACTTTTAGCAGCAAGTACAAAAAGAATGACAAGCAAATGGTTATTGCAAGTAGTACCATTAATGGAAGACTGAATTGACCTTATGAATAAATATGTAAAATTTATAAAACCCTAAATAAGATAATTGCGACACCTTGGAGACCTGATATAAACATGAATGAATTGAGTATGATCAATTAACAACCTTGCCCCTCAGGCAATGAATTCTTCAAAACATTTGAAAAATTAAATTGGCTTTATCTACATTTTCTGAAATAGAATGTGATCATTTTCAGCCATGGTACGGTTAGCTTTAGTCAGCTATCTCAGCTCCTGGTGAAGCTGTGACTCCTGTGATGTCCTGGACATCTGTAAGCTTACATTGACATCAGTGAGAGACATGCTGCTTCTTCTCTTAGAAGCAACCTCCTGTAGGACACTGTTGCTGCTTATAGCATATCAAAAGATGTCTGCCTTTCTTTATTCTCCCTGTGAAGTACAGGAATAACTGTTTTGAGTTGAGATATGAAAGAAACAGTGAATTTGAATTGGTTAGATATGAAAAGGCAAATATATACTGTATATATAGAATTGGTCAGTGCTTATGAACTTGAGGGTAATAAATTCTGCATGTATTAGTTTATTATAACTGATATAACTGTTATTTTTCAGAACTACATGTATGCACACCTTATAAAATAATTACTAGGTTGGTTTTGAACTTGTGTGATACAATCCACCTCAACAACTTTTAAGATATCAGTTCACATTCAACGCATCAAGGATGTGTTCTTTAGAATCCTGCCAGACGTTTTGTCTCCTTTTTTAATTGCTCTCCCTCAGTATCTAGAGGAGGAAAGTCATGACTCATCAGAAGCGTAGGTAAGCCTAAGCGATAGTCATGACATTCTTTTCCTCCTCATTTTCCTCCTTGTGGGAGCTGTCACTGGTGGCACTCCATCTGCACACATTTTTACGGTGTTAAGGTCAGTAAAAAGGAAGTTCTCCTTGTAAAATATATGCCAAGAATATAACCGAACAGTTGGTACTGTATAATTAGCTTTATCTTGAGTTCTTTGTTTTCTGGCACAACTGTGGTGAAAAGAGTTACAGGTTAGGCACAGTAGGCTAAACAAACATTTATTAATAAAGGAACAAGTAATAGGTTTATTCCATGTTGAAAAGAGAAGAGGGAAAACACAACGTTTCGGCTGTGGAGCCTTCTTCAGGTGTGAGAAAGAGAGGGCAGACATAAAAGATTAAATAGCACAGAACAAAAGCTGGGAGAGGGGAGGAGGCAGGAGGGGCAGAGAGGCCACTCAGGAAGTGCAAACTGCAGAAGGGTGAAGAAAGGTGTGAAGTCAAAACCCGCATGAGAATTGAGAAGATTACACGAAAACAAGTCGGTCATTGAGAGAATTGCTGTCTGCCTTGTCTTTCTCACACCTGAAGAAGGCTTCACAGCCAAAACGTTGTATTTTCTCTCTTCTCTTTTCAGCATGGAATAAACCTTTTACTTGTTTCTTTGCAGCCTATGCATGCTGACGCAACTACCCACCCGAAGCATTTATTAATAATGACACAACGCAAACTAAACAACATAACACACGACATACAAGTTACTCTATTTACAGACAAGGCGTTTCAGAGGCCTGAATCCTGACCAACCAGAAAAAATACTGAGACTTCTACCAAGTATTCAAATCCTATATAATGCCAGATGGTCCAAAAAGAGATAAACCTGCCTTCCAAACCAAACAGAATACAACCTAGAGTTAAAGATCTCTATATAAATGTGGATGCTACAAAAAGAATGGGATTCCTATCACCTTGTTCTAAAAATCATCCACTTACCAGGAGAGGCTGTTTTTAACCTAGGGATTCCTTATATAGGAAAGCAGTTTCCTAAAACAACAGAATGGCAAGATCTCTTAACGAGGTTCAAACAAGGTTCGAACAGTTAAATAGAATCTGTTCCTTAAGGCTGATCGGAACAAGGACCTCCCTCCTGACACCGTCTCTTCTCTCCTCTCTGTGCGTCCTGCATTCACCTTTCCCCTCTCTTCCTTTTTCTCTCCTTCTCCCTTCTCTCTTTCTTTTGATCCTCTGTGCCTGGGCTGTTGATCACTCTTAATAATTTACCCAGAACTTAACTACTCAGTGGTAAAGCAAACGCGGTAGGGGGTCCAAGACAGATTATCCTTTGATCAGTGTGTCTCAGACCCCTACAACTCAGCGAAAATCTCAATTCCTTTCTTGCTCTGAAGCTCCCAAGAAATGCAAATGTTGACACTAGCCAATGTGCTGACCAATGTCTCTAGATTCTGACGACACCTCAATAGCCACTTTCCATAACGGGAACAATACAGAAGACAGATGGTGTTTCATAAACGGTTCTTCAGACATGCGACAAGACTTTGAAACTTGCCTTGCCAAATGATACTTAAAACTACTGTTTGATTTCTCCTTAAAGAGAAAAGAACTCGTAGAAAAGATGAATGTGACCAAGTTTTCCTTTTTTGTTATTAACTTTTGTGTGTATTCCTTTTACATGATTCCATAAATAACATTAAGCTTCCTTCTAGATCACACCCTGAGGGAGTAAAAAACATGAAGACAGCACTGAACTCCAGAAATGCTCAAATCCAGAACTGTTAAAAATAAAAGAAAGAAATGCACCCATTGGACTGTATTTCCAATTTAATTCAGCTAAGTACATTTTTGTAATTGCATTTTCGCAATCCAATATCAAAATGTGTTGTAAGAATTAAAAAAAAATGGTTACTTATTTTTAGAAGTATAGTCTTAGAAATATATTAAATCACATCTGCATTCCATTACCTGCATACACCATACTCCTCTTATAGATTCTGGGAAATGTCAGCACAAATTTTCTTTTAAAGTTTTAAGATAAAATAAACTATGGAGTATTTTTTGTTTTTCATTTGCTCAAATTTATTAATTTTGGGGAAACCATAAACATGAATACAGCATGCATATAAAACACATATTTACATAGAAGGTTTTCCCTTTGTAATACTGAAATGCATCTTCAAGCACATTATTGAAGACTGAGACAAAATACTGATAACACAACATTGAAGTAACAAGCTTTCAGTACGCTCATAATTTGTGTAATCATAATGAACAAAATAACATTCTGAATGTTTAACTAAAAAAACTTTTAAAATGACCCATCAGATGTTGGTTTCTTTAATATTTTGTAAATATTTTGTATGTTTACTATAGATAAAATAGAGGGTGCTTATCAAGTTATTTGTCCTTTTCAAATGACTGTCATTAGGAGTTTTTATGTGCTTCCTGGAACATATAATTTGGTACTGTTACAATGAGGTCTATAGGGAACACACTGGAAGGCAATGACATCAAGTGTCCACTGGAATATGTAATCAAGGCATCATGAATACAAATGAAGGGTCAATAAAATATCTTCTGTGGTGTGGTGTTATTGCCAAAGCGGTTGTGTTCTTATTCTCACTGTTTTCACAAATCTGATGCTTGACTGAGTCCACTAACTTTATAACCACTTGTACAGTACAGTATGTGAGTTGTATGTAAAGGTATTCTAAGGTGAACTTTGCTAAAAACAGCTTGATGAGCAAGACTGCCTGAATGGTCTGCTGTTGTCTGTAAACCTTCTTTATTCCCTAAGCTCTGCATTTTCCGCTACTTTTATACAGTACTGCATATACCAAGTATATATATAGAAAATATTTTCTCTTATTATATATCATACATCTTCTGTGAGAATCTCTGTTGTTGCATCAACATTCCACCTTTTTCTTCTCATTTTGACCTGCTTTACACGCGTGGCTGAATTAATCAGTTTACAGACTATTTCCTTTTTTATGCATCGCAGGAACCATTTCATTTTCTACTGCTCCTGCTAAGAGACAGATGGTCTTCCTAACATTAGCTCGCTACAGGAGGAACCTGGGTCAAACCGTTGTGCTGCCAGAGCAAACTGATGATTCCTTCCTAGAATGCATTTTTAAAATTATCCATTCTGTTCCTGTGCGCAGTAAAAGCTAAGACCTAGGAGATGCAGTGTGCTTTTTCATCTGGATCTGGACCACACCCTGAGTGAGTTGAGAAACAGTGTGAAAATAACATTGACCAATAAAGTCACCTTTGTACACAGCAAGTTCAGGCTTTTTCAGCTTTTTCTCTCATGAGAACTGCAGCTCTTTGGGGGTCGAGCTGTTGCAGAAGAGGTGATGTGCCTTTACCTTGAGCTGCTGGGAGGCTGCAGACTTGATGGCCAAGACAGCAATTATACGCCACACAGCAGCAGCAAATCATATAGTTGACATCATTATGATGAATGATGTGTCAACGCTTATCTTGCAAACCCATCCAAGCCTGACACTAGTCCTTCATTTTAAGTGCAGGATGTTAAAAAAGTAGCTTTGTCATGCTTCCAGATTAACATTTTCCTTGAAGGGCATCTCACGAGGGGAAAATACTGCTGGCTCTCTCAATGGTAAAGTCACTTGTTCTGTATTTATCTGATAACACCAAGTGGTGGTGTTTTTATTAGATACTGTCATCTGCAAAAACTTGATGCTTTGTGTCAACCATGCAATTTTTCATTTGGCCAGTGGTGCATGTTCGTCTTTTAGCAAAACAATCAATGGTTTGGATATCAGTTAATGAGGGTGAATTTTGAGAATAGACTGCTGTTGAACAGTTCTCTTAACATGGTTATATTTTTTCTTGGTGTGATCTTTCATGTTGATCAGTTTTTTAAATTAAATAAGCAGTTTTCACTGCTATGCACGCATTTCTGCCTATAGTGTTGTCTGAAGGCCTTTGTTCTTGACAAACATGAAAGATGTGGGGACTTCCCAAAGCCCAAAGTTTTGTGTTTGCTCCTCAGAAAGTACTTTTCCCTTCTGTGGGCCTTCATACATCACACATTTGGCAAAGGATGTAGTTCTTGCCTGTTGCTTGACAAAGCAGTCCCTCTGCAAGGCAGAAGGCTAAACTACACTGAAGTAGAGCTCCTCGTCCTTTTTCACTACTGTCTGTTCGTTTTGGAAGCTGACCTCTTTCCCTCGTTTCCCGTGCTTTTTCTCCTCTTTCTTGCCGTTGGCCTCTGGACTTGCGGTCACCGTGTCCCTCACCATGCTGTAGCTGGTGGGGGTCATGCACATAGTGCGCCGCTGGTTCTCCTCCTCCTGGCACTTGCACAGCTTCCTGAAGGCAGACCGGAACTTCTGGGACATCAGGTTGTACACCACCGGGTTGATGGCACTGTTGGCGTAGATGCACATGCGGCAGAAGAGGAGGAACCAGGAGTTCAAGTAGGGTTCCTTCATGAAGGAGTTCACCAGCACCAGGGTGCGATAGGGCATCCACAGCAGGGCAAAAAGGATCACCACGACGGCCAGCATTTTGGTCACCTGGGAGACAGCAGGAGGGGAACACAGAAGACAGAACTCGTCAAAAAACCTGCATCGTGAGGTAAAGCCCATACGATTTTTGCAAGGAGATTTGCATATCTTCATGCTCCAGTTTAATTCTTGGTTCCAATTTTCTAATAGCAAGTGTGAGAAACTTAGAGGAGTAAACGCTGAGGTAAAGATGACGTAGAAAAAATATTTTATTGTATTTGGAAATCGAAAAATTTCAAGTCATTTTATAAAGGAGTACCAATGGAAAAAATGTTGTCCTGTTAATTTCTGTAGAGGTAAGGGAATGTGACTCATTTCTGAATTATCTCATGAAATTAATTTTTAACTTTGACAGGAAAGTTTTTTTTCTGAGTTAAATTAAATGTTGCCTTTTTCTTTTTTTAGGCTAAAAAGGTCATTTGTGTATTCAGGTATGACACAAAGGCTGAGAAGCAGGACGTATACGTCAGTAACCAATGTCTCGGTTCAGAAAGGCTGAGTGGGTGAGCCATGGATGTCATCTCCTGTTGAGATTCTTTGTGAACAACTGAAGGTAACATTCTGTCCTTGAAATTAAATGCTATTGGTGATTTGAAATGTTTAGAGCTGGTGTGAAAGTTTTCTCTAAAGGCAATTGGGAGCTTGTCTCTACAAATAAAATGACAGTACAAAGGCAGTCCTTCTGAAGAGAAAAACGGTTATGTGTGTATATTTCCTTTCCAGATTAATGGCTTTCATCATTATTGTTGGAAATGGACAGCATGGTGCTGTGATGAGCAATGTTGCCTGGATTCTATTCTTGCCCTAGGATCCTCCTGTGTGGAGTTTGCATTTTTTCTCGGATTGCAGGGCATTTGAGTGCTCTGACACGCTTGCACAATGCAAGGGCAAGCTGGCTAGGATTAGGTGGTGTTCCTAGTATGTGTAAGTGAATGTGTATGTATTTGGGTGCAATGCAATACAGAGGCATTCCATCCTGGATGTATCCTGCCTTGTGCCTGTTTAACTGCAAGGTTAGGTTCCAGCTCACTGCAACCCTGTAGCAGACTAAGCAATTACTGAAAATGGATGTATTATTTTAAATGTCATATTTTATGTCATGATTTACAGTATATTTGACATTTCTTATTCAACCTGATATAGCAAAATACAACATGCTTTCATGTGTATCGGTACAGGGGTATGAAACTCTACATTGGAGGAGTTACGCATTGCATTGTAATCTGGTCCAAATCTTACAGTTTGTTGAAACCAAAGTTAGATGGAAAACATTTTTATTTTTTTTAATAAGTGTGGTTTGCTCAGGTGGGTATATTTATTTAGAGAAAGAAAGTTTATTTGCCTCTTTTTCTGTAATTCAGATCATGACTTCTGCTTAATACTGCATTTATTCTAGTCATTAAGGTGCATGGGCAAGAGCTCTTAAAACACACTTTTATTGCAATTTATGTGGCTCTGGCTGTCAGTATTCAATAGGAAAGTCAAAGCCATTATCCTTAAGAGGTGCAATATCACTAAAGGAAAAAAAGTACAATAACGATCAAGCTTCAGAACAGCAGGAGTGTGGAACAACACTAGAGCAAAAAGCATCTTTTTTTCCATGACAGAGAATACATCTGCTTCCATAGCAGAGGAAGACTGCCTAATCCTGGTATAATTTTCTAAGAGAAACAAGGGCAATATTATTTTCACTTAGAAAATAAATGGCTTTTAGTTTTAAAAAAATTGAATGCTACAGTATACTTTTGATATGTTGACACCCAGCTTCAACAAATTTAAGAAGGATAATAAGGTAATACCATAGCTCCTCCTTCACTGTTTTACCTGGGAAAACGCAAGTGAATTTGGACACACTGTCATGATTGTAATCAATCTTCTTAAGGGTGCTCTGGCCCTTTCGTATTTTAGTTGATTGCTTGCACCTGCCCCCTGTTTTGCCTCCTTATTTCAGCCTGGTGCTCTCGTTATTCCTGGCTCAGCACTGGGAGATGGACGCCTGGAAGCCCACCTACCAGCGGGTCCAGGAGAGACCCGACAGCATAGGTTTCATCACAGCGTCCTGACCGTCTGAGTCCAGGGCTCGGAGCGCCTGGCCTCGTCATCCTGGTTTTATTCCCTGTCCCTATTCCGGATCCAAATCCGGATTTTAACTGTGTTTGTCTCGTCTTGGATGGATCCCCCAGTTTTGGACTTTGGACTGCGCCCCGGATTCCCTCTTTTGGACTGTCTGGACCTGTTTGCCCTTGCCAAGCCCCCTGAGCACCGGATCACCATCGTCACGCCCCCCTGTCTGTCAACCCATCCTATCCTGCTGTATCTTCCCCCGATGTCCTTCTCCACTTACTTCCGGATTATACCGTCAGCATAGGGTCCTGAACTACACTTCGCACACATTCTCATTTTGTAGCTACTGTATATCAAATAAAAGGACAGATATTATGTTTTAAATTTGCTTGCCATTTATTTTCATTCAAGAAGAGTCTTAGCTGTGGGCATAAGAAGGATTTTGATGAGGGAAACCAAGGAACAATTTCACCTGATGATGAACGCCAATGAACTGTGACAGTGTACTGTCTCGCTATCTTGTTATTTATGTTGCCAGTACGAATATAGTGAAATGCAATATTTCTTATAGATTTACACAAAATGCAGAGATCACCTCCACAAAAACACTTTGACCTGTTCCTCTCTAATTCATGTTTTGCTGGGTTGGTTTATGCATTTATTTATACATTAGCATTAGCCTGTGAACTAAGGTCAAATGAAAAGTGCAGCTCCAGCTCCTTGACGTTATGTGGCTGGTGCTTGTCACCTGCTTTCTTTAGTTCGTGTCACTAATGTTCGGTTTGATTAAGATTGGGAGATTGAGATGGCCAATCAAGAACTTTGATTTTATAGTCTCTTAACCATTTGGCAGTGGATTTGGAGGTGTTTTTAGTTAAAACATCTAGATATAATTTAGGTTCCGTCTGTCCCTTAATTCTAACGAGGAACAGAAGATGCACCTCTGTTCTCCTCAGAAGAGAAGGGAACACGAGCTCCCATTACACACTACGTAATTTCATCCTAATTGACTTGGAAGTCAAATAGCTGTTACTCGGCAAATTCATGTCTTGTCTTTTGATGTTGCCACGGAAATCTGAGAGCAGCAGAAAGCAGAATGATAAGGTCAACCTTGACTGGTCATCCTGAAGACTTTATATTCTGATGACGATTTTTTGAAGACTCCCAGCTGTTGTTCTTGTCTGTGAGTTAGCCTTCCAAAACAATTTTCTTTTCATACATTTAAGTAGAACTAATGTTGGTGGGGCAGAAACTCTGATCTTACTGGTGGTGTAATACCCATACCATTAATCTGGAACTTCTGCATGATGGACACAGTCGAAACCCAGGTGACTGATGTATTTTATATAGTGTATTTGTTGAGGTAGATAATCTTTTATATTATAAATTTGGACAATGCTCTGCCTTTCTTTATGGTATCTGTGTTCTGAGTGTTGAACTGCTTCTACTTTGAGCCAACCAGAAAATGCACTGCCAATCAAGATGACTTCCAGAGGCTTCAAGAAACTTTCTGAGGTGTCCCAAGATCACTTAAAACCATTAACCAGTTAACATTTTAGCATTATTTTTTATTACAAAGTATGAAAACATGTGAATAATTGTGCATTTAATAAAAAAGTAGTAATAGTGTGAGATATGTTTCTGTGATATCCAGTCCCGGATATCCAGGTTTTCTCAGAAATTTCCATGACTTCATTGGAATCACATTGATTGCATCAATTGTACTTGAACTGGTACAATTTGCATTCCTGTTGGTCTTAGCATATGAACTGGGGTTTCTGTGAAGTCAAGCGTTCGTTTCTTGAAAGAATAACTGTGTATTGAAACTAAACCCAAGAGTACAACAGCAGTCCTGGAGAGCCAGAGGGATTCTGGTTTTCCTGCTGCCTGAGCCCTTGATTGCCTAATTAAACTCATTATTGTCTTATTGAACTATTGAGGACTATTGAACCTGTTGAGGACCAGAGAAGGGTTCCCCGGAGCTAAGCTAATGGCTACCTTGGAGAGTAAAGGAATGCTAGACTTAACAATACCTTAAACTGTAACACTGTCCTATGTAGATGGTACTGTATATATTATAGTATTTATGTGTTGTGTCAGCTATGAAATGGCATTGTCTTTTTAACACCAGCTGAGCCAGGAGTGCTTGCATTGAATTGAGTGAAATGACAAAAGACTTGCTTTCCTAATGCGACATGACAGACGACTTTTAAGATTAAAGTATCTCCATTTAAAGCAGTTATTCTTTGACCTTTAGGAAATGGCAAAGGCCTTGCATTACGAAATGTCTAATTGAACAGAAAAAGCTGACGTGTATATTTTAATTAGTAAAGGGGGGGGAGATAATGAGATGAAGGCCAAGCTGACATTTTGAACACACTGTATGACTTTGATGGTCATTTAAAATCACATTTAACTCTACTGGCTTTAGCACTTTGATAGAGTGAAAAAAAGAACAGAATCTAAAGGTCCTGCTTTGAAAGAAGCCTCCTGATCTAACTGATCTTTACATTTACATTATAATGTACGATAATTTATTATTGTACAATAATATTACGAGAATTTATCAAAAATGAGACTATTTAGTCTATTTAGACACGTGACGGTCTATAGCTGAAAGAGATTAACAGAAACCATGAAGGTCTTTTTCATAACAGAGCTGTAATTGAACACTTTATTGTAAATACATTAACATCCATTATGTTGAGTTGTTAAGGTTAGGCTTGTTGGCATGAAACTGAGTAATTTAGGTTAATGTTAAAGCTTAGAAAGAGAGCTCTAGACACATAGGGGTTTGATGCTACCATTCACAATTCTGAAAGGTGCCGACAAAGTCAAGCCGATGGGCTGAGAGAAACCACAAATAGTAATTAAGAGGACTGGAAAAGATTAAGGGTTGTGGGAGTCTGGAACAAGCAGTCTTTGTGCCAAAGCTCAAACTAAAAGCTTCGGGAAAGAGTGACATGGCCAGTGAAGGAATTAGCCGATTAAAATGACATGACTCCCGTCTTTGAAAAGTTTATATTCAGCTTGTCTTTAGCCGATGTCATTTGCTTCTAGCAAGTCAGTATTCTTTAAGGAGGCGAGGGAGTAAAAGCAGTTAAAACAACTGTGGAGAACGGCTGTCATTATTTCAGCCATCACTGTGACAACCGCCTTCTTAATTCATTGAGGAGTAATTTATCCTCATCTGCAGAAGGGCAGTGGCATATATATTCTATTTCAATAAAGGACTACTGATTTATTTATGCTGAAAATGTGCCAGTTATCTGCTTTAGCATAGTAACAGGCTATTTTAACACGTGCTGTCTGTTGTGTTGTCAGTTTAATGCTGACATATTCTGTGCACTCATGCATGTTTTTTTTCAATGCCTTTGGCACTTTCTCACATAGTACTCATCCTCATTTTCTATAAGAGCCATTCATTGCCTTGCAATGATTGTCTAGAGACAAGTGAAGACAAAATATTATAATCGGTTTTATATCTGTTTTAAAATAAATATACTGTTAATAATGTACAAGAATTCATGCAGGTTGTATGCAGAATCTGTACTTTGTTGTGTACCTCATGGTTTACAGAGAAACTCATTTCATAACCAAATTGATTTAAATGTACAACCTCAGCTTTTTATGCGTAGGGGTTAGCACAGCACAGATGATATATGGAGTTTTTAATGAAAGTTCGGGAGGAATGAAGGCAGCCGCGCTCATTCGACACAGCTGCTGCAATTCTCACTAATCCTGACGTAAGCAACCGGTCTCCATATATATCAAACGTCACCCTCTCCTCTTCCTCGTTCGTTTTCTGCATCCCTCCTCCACCCCCTCTCCACCTTTGCAGCTACCCAATTGGTCGCATGGGGGTCCTATCCTCCCCGTCCAAAGGCCGGGAGGTTGGCCCTCAGCCAAGCAGGTTACGCCAAATCTCTACATCCCAATAAACGATACTAATTTCTCCCAAGCTTTCGGCTGCTGTCATTCCTCGTGAATAGTCTTTGCACGCTAACCCCTTACAGGGGAGAAGACATGATCTGTTTCAGTTATTGCTTCTTAAAGCAATGTACAATTAGACACTTGAAGCTACACAATGGGCACTTCAAGATACAAGATGAAAAACCCTGAAAAGGGCTCCCCCAAACAAAGAAAACTGGATTGTTACCGTCTCAGGGATTTTGAAGATGGAGAAACTAACCCATCAGTTGGGACTCCAGAAGGACGTATTTGAGAGATATTGGGGGGGGGGGTATTTTTACGACCCAGTGATAAATGTGACTTTTTGTTTTGGAATTTGGTGTTCTTTTTATTTTTCCCTCCTTTCTCCCAAGCATGAGATCTACCTGTCAAAAACTGGAAAAGACTGTTAATTAGCAGACTTTATACTTTCATTCCTATTGATAATACTTGATGTTTTCTGAGGGATGGCAACTTATTTTCTGATCATTCTTGTAGGTCAAAACAATTTAAATGAGGTATGAAATGGACATTTCCATACTACGACTGGAGTGAAGGAGCAACAAAGTCCTAAATCCATTCTGCAGGCTGTCTGCTAAGGAAAAGTGAATCTTGCAGTTGATAGCCCTATAATTATTTTATACTGTCAGCAAATTTGTCAAAGCTAGCACTAAAAATGTACAAATGTGCCTAGTCTTGCAAGTGTGGACACAAGATTAGGAAAACACCTTTATTTTATTGCTATCCCCTATCAGTTGTTACATTGAAACGTATAGCTTAGCCATTTAGTCAGATTGAGTTCAAGTAGGTCGCTGCGTCAGCGTGCACAGGCTGCAGAGGCACAAGGAGCTCAACAGTTCAGATTTACACTGGTGACTCCTGACAGAGACTTGCTGTTTTTAGCTGCCATTAATCACCTTCCTGATTACTGACTGTTCAAATGCTTTCCCTCTGCAAACATTTAAATTCACTTTGGTGTCTGAGTCTTCCATACATATTCTTTGACTCTTTTACAAATCTAAATGTTGAAGCTTGAAGTTATGAAGGATTCACCAATCTGCAAAAGTACCTGTCTCATGAACTACAGTGAAGTGTATGGCTAGAGAGAAAACACTAGTTATAGTGGCAGTGCGCCTTGTCCAAGTGTGGCATTCTGGGCATTCCCAAAGGGAAAACGCTGACCGTACATGCCTGGGCTTTGAAAGGTGGCAGCTCTTGATATGGAATCTTTTGAGTATGTTAAACCTTTTAAAATTCAAGGCCAGAAAAACTGGATCATTATACAAAAGACTAGAGCTTAAAACAAGGCTGAAAACTGATTTGTAAATATAATGAGCATTATTACAGTATAAAAGTTTCTTTCTCAAGGTGGCTACAGATGAGGGATCCTCTCCCACCCAGGGATGTGGCAGTAATAATATGGTGGAATCTGCCATATTTGTACGGTCATCTGTTGACCAGATGGCATTAGTGTTCAATCTCTGGAAGACTTCCTACTGCCACAACATCACCACCGAGTCAGACATACCTGTTTTCTCGAGGACACTGCGCCTTTGGTCCGCGGGCGGTTGGGGGATTTGCCACCGCCCCCCTGCGTCCCAGGCTTGTCCTTCTGACTCCGGTCCCCCTTGCACAGGGTCGTGGCTGTGTCCGCGCGATTAGGGATGGGGCTGAGAAACAGGATGCGGGCGATCAGGCCGTAGAGCACGATGGCCAGGAGCAAGGGGACGACGTAAAAGATGGTGAAGTCGATGAGGTAGATGGGCAGGTAGAGATCCCGGGAGACCTTGTAGCTGCACTCCACGTGACCCTCCTTGCTGACGTGGATGTCGACCAGGAAGAACCAAAGCATGCAGTAGACCGAGGTCACGATCCAGACCCCGGCGATGATACGCTTGGCTCTCGAAACCGTGCACACCGTCTGGGCTCTCATTGGATGGCAGATAGCGATGTATCTTCAACACAAACAAACCAAGACTGTTGAAAGTCCTAGCTCTACAAGCAGCTTGTTGACCTTCTGTTGGCTCTGCATTGCATTACCGAACCTGAATAAGTGATTAAACTAATCAACACTGAGCTGCAGAAGGGGAATGCATTGGCCCAGTGACACTGAACCAGCATTGTTAAACAGCATGTCACTCTGAAGTCATGTTAGACTGGTAAAATGAAATGCTCTAAATTCTCGGTTTAACAGACTTCTCTTTAACAGACTTCAGATTTAATGGACAAAATCTGCTAAAGGGTAGTTTGTCTGTAAATTAAGAAATTTCAGGCTTTTCCTACATTCACCAAATCAACCATTTCTTCACATGATCTCTTCCTGAAACCAAAGTAATTGTTCACTGTGCCAATGATAGTCACTCCTGGTTCTGGCACATCATGTTCAGGTGTTCATTCCACCCTGGTCTCTTAAATGTTTGCTTCATTGGTCTCCACAACCACTTTTTCCAGGTCTTTAATCATTGAATATTATAAATTACCTATAAAACCTGCCGGCCTTCCAGGACCAGAGGTAAATATCATTGCAATATGCATAAATATACCAGTATGTGATTTTGTCCTGAGAAGCAGACACAGTAGTTTTCAGGAATTTTATTTCAGAAAGGATGAGAAACAATTAGATTAGTTAAAAAGAACATTACCGACTAAACTCAAATCTTGGGCTTTTACCTGTCATGTTCATATAAATAATAAAGAGTTTGTACAGACATAATGTAACTTCTGCTGCTGGCTATAGGTAATGCAAAGACTGAAAAAGGCTTCCAAGTTGAAGTTCAGTTTCTTTCATCTTCCTTCACGTCAGTATAAACCAGGTGTATCAAGTCACAGTCCTGGAGGGTTGTAGTGTCCTCAATGTTTCTTTCCAGCTCATCTTTTAATAACCCAAAACATTCTATAAACTGGCTTATTTGGACCATTTTAAAAGCTTCTCCCAGGTCTTAAGGTGGTGAGGCTTTAAAGTGACCTTCAGACACAAAGGGCCCTTCAGGACCAGGACTGGAAACCCCTATTGAATAATACTGGATTGGCAAGACTGTCATACCATTGTGCTGGGGAAAGGTGTGATATTGTTTTCGTAATGCTAATTGGGCTTTCCCTAGGATAAAAGAACTGGATGGGGGATAGGGTGAAGAAAAAAGTTTTGAATGTCAACTTTTGCAAATTTTTTTGCAAATACAGTACTATATACATTTTTTTAGCCATGCCTTGTACTACGTCTACCCATTATTAAGGGCCGGATTTTGGGGTTCGAAGGCCCTCGGCACTTTCACTCCTGAAATGTGCAGAAAGAGGGGTAAACGCCAATTGAATGACGTCGATTGACATGATGCACTTTAAACTATTCTAATGCTAAACCACGTGATTGATGGAGCGAGTTGAGCGACCATCAGTTCGATACTTCTAGTTTCTAGAACAGCCGCTAGATAGCGTACGATTATTGATTTGGAACACCTAGAGTCGATCGCAAGCATGTTGTTTCAGCTCATTTTTCGTTAGTCACTAGTGTCTCCCTCCTACTGTACATACTATAGGCCCTAAAAATTTCGTAGGCCCTAGGCACTGTGCCTACAGTGTGCCTACAGTGCCTCATGGGAAATCCGGTACTGCCATTATTCCTTAGGAAAGATGTATCAGACTAAACTCCTACGTTGGTTCCAAACCATTTCAAGTACAGTATTCTGAAACAATATTGGCAAAATATAAAGTAAGGTTTGTGTGCTCTTCATAGTAGGATAATAAATAGCAGGTAGAAGCAATGGAATGTTTACCTTTCTACAGTGAAAGCAGTAATAGAGGAAGATGACACATTAATTCCCAGATACTGGAAGTAGGTTATTCCAAGGCAGCCTGCATGTCCATAGACCCACGTTCCAGCCAGACTGTCAGAAATGTTAGGAAGCCCAGCAGCCACCAGGACCATGAGATCGGCTACTGCCAGGCTGACCAGATAGCAGTTAGTGGGCGTCCTCATGTGCCGTGTAGTCAGGACCACCAAGACCACCATGATGTTGCCAATGATGCCAACCCCACAGATAACGAGCACCAGAAACACTGAGACGGTCTTGTACTCAATGGATCCTAAGACCTGGTCTATATTGGAGACCAGAGAAATATTGGTGGGGGTTTCAATCCTGCTGCCGTTTTCTGTCATTTCTGCTCACGATTGTTGTCGCCCCTGGGTGGCCCCTGTGATTTTGATATTAAATTTTTTGGGGGGTGTTTTGAGATTAATTTCCTTTGTCTTTTTTTTCTATTGTTTTAGTATAATTGCTGCTTTCCGGGGGGGTAAAATGAAAGCCCATTCTGTTCAGTTCTCTGCAAACATAAGAAAAAAAAAGAAACGTTAGTACTGATCCCCTAGGAAAAACAAATCAAGGAGATTTTTGCCTTTATCTAACAAAGATTTCTCAATGACATAAACATGCTGATTAATGAAGGTGGTACTGTATATGCTGAGGATACGTCTAACTAAAAATTAAATTTGGTTTTCCTAACAGAATTTCCTTAGAGGTGATGGGCTTTATGATCGCATTTTTAAATAACATTTTGTATTTCACATAGTTAGGTGTAAAGTAAGTATTGTGATGGTACAGTAAGTGGAAATATCATGGCTTTGTAGTTCCATTGACCAGACATAAAACAAAAAGGCCAGTCCCCCATTATGCAGGTCTCTCAAAAACTCTTTACAGTACTGAAGATAAAAAAATAAGAGAGCTTTAATACGGGAATGGAAATTCAACCCAAAAGCTCTTTAAAAATCATGTTTCGTTTCCAAATATTTAACGATTCCGTTCTCCTCTTGACAGTGTCTTTTAGAAAATTGCTCTCTGATCCTATCCATCAGGCTCAGAACTTGATTGCCAAAAATTACTTTTTGCCCACTTTCACCATAGCAACTAGAGTCACTGTCTAAGTGCATTTTCGACAAACTGCCATTTAAAGCAATCAATATTCTTTTTCCACAAAAACCTAGTCTTAAAGTAAGAGCTGCCAGCTGAGACATACTGTATATTTGGTTTGGAAACGCCTGAGAACATGACAAAGGCTGTAAAGGACAGGAACTCCATCCTGCTCGTGTGATTATTTTTTACAGGAGCTTATTGATCAGCGAAATAAAAGATAAGGACGAAGTGCATTTGAAAGGTAAATAGTGTTCTGCCTCCTTACTTCAACAGAGTTGTGTCTTTGTGTTCCTGCTTCTCAAGTTCCACTCCCTTTCTTCCTGGTACTGGCCACAGTTGGAATACAAAGCTGTTCCCATGGAAACTTTTCAAGTTTGCTGCGTCCATGCACAGCTTCCCAGGTGTGAATTATGCCAAGTGCACTTATCTTTATCTTCTTCATGGCTGGAGCCAGACATTGCCCTTAAAAGGCTCCAAAACTAAAATTTGAAGTGATCTTTATGAATTATTATAGTCCCACTTGGCCTTAATGTTAGCTAATACCCTTTCGTGAGGACTGGACAGAGCAAAAGCTAGAAAAGCAACAAACTGCCCCTTAAAAAGTAAAGTTGAACACAGCAATATAAACTCTAGTCTTTGAAAGGCAGGTTGGTGGAGACTTATGTAGATCTTGGTTCAAGATTGATCCTGTTTCCCAGGGGCACCTTCACTATGAGCAAACACTGTTCGCGAATAACTCACAGGTTTCCCCAGTAAACTTCACATACAGTATTATTCCTACAGAAATGATCATGATACACCAAGGAGTTCAGTGCCTCTACATTGCACTTTAGTATAAACATACCATTATCTTCATAAAGGATGATCCCCTAAACAAAAAGGATAAGTTCTATCTTAAAATGGGAAGTGGTCACAGTTCAAAGACCATTATATTGAATTTAAACCAAAAAAATCACAAAACAAAGAAGCTGCTTGAATTAAGATACCCAGGTAGGATAAAATATGTCAAACGAATATAACATTCAGGATGAATGATGCCAAAAGGTTCCACAAACAAACAAGGAATGCCTTAAAAGGTCTGGAGCCCCATGTCTGTTTTTCAAATTCAACTTTCTCCACCCAACAGATACATATGGGGCTGTTTGTTTGTGTGTTTTTTTATGCATGTACAGTATACTAAAGAGTCTTACAAGGCACAAGAAACCAGAAAACCCCAGGAGGGGTCAAATTGACTGCCATATCGAAAACAATTGTATTGATAGTATGATAATACAAAAAGTTAGTCTGCTTGAGTATTTTTATTTACCAATGTCTGAAATGTGTTTGGCTGTAATTCCCTGTAATGTATGTGATCGAATCATTGTATTTACTGGAAGAGGGAAAGGTACTTATAGCTATAAAGAGCTTATGGTCAGGTACCTACAGACCGGCTTTTTTTTAAGCAATGGAATCAAATCACTTTGCACTTGCTAGCTTTTTTACATGAGAACAACCAGAAGCAGATGTCTTAAAAATTATAGATTTACCTTTGCGCCAGAGGTGTGGAGCCAGTTTATTGACAAGAACACTGTGTATTTGATACTTTAAGTTTTGATTTATAAAATAGAGTTTTATCGGACAAAAATATTGGAATATTTAATATGCTTTGTTTTGTTCAGATCTTATGTTATGACATGCTTAATTTTAAAATGAAATAAAATGAATAAAATGAATTATTTTACTTATTTATATGACTATATTTTTTTTCTTTTGTTATAGCAGTTACATCATTTACAAAGAAGGGGCTTCTAGGGAAAAATATAATTTCTGGTCTTTTGGGGGTAACTATAAATACATTGTTTTGTTAGGGTGAGCCATCATCAACGAGACTGTTAGTGTGAGGTCCAAAGTTAAGAATCCATCCATCCATTTTCTATCTGTGTTATTCCAATTTAGGATTGTGGGGGAGCTGCAACCTATTTGGCAAGCAACAGGAACAAAGCAGGATACACCCTAAATGGGACGCCAGTTCATCACAGGGCACGGACCCAAACACACACACTCACACACTAGGGCCAATCTTCCCAGAAGCCAAACAACCTACAAGCACGTTTTTGAAATTGGAGCACCTGACAGAAACCCACACAAACAAATACAAAATCTCCACAGAGTTAGCACCTCAGGAACTAAACCCAGGGCCACAGCCCTGTGAGGCAACGAGTTAAAAATCATACAGACAAAATAAAATTCCACAGTGAGCGATCTTTCTGGTTTCATTTTATGTTTACAATAGACAGTGACATCTGTCAAACACATGGAACACTACTGATACTGCAGTTGAATGATGAAACGTGAAACATTGTGCTGTTGATTTTATTGGCACTTGATTAAACTACTGAAATAAAATGTAGCTTCTCAGTGTAGACTGCATTATATGTCACTTCTTACATTTTAAGTACCTTTATGAAAAACATGATGAGCATATGTCTTGAATTGTTCTATCCAATCTACTTTACTTTAAGATGTTTCTATATTTACCTAAGCAATACTTAGCGTCCAGGTTTTTTTAAGCTTGAATGCCATATGTTTAGGAATCTAGAAGACACCTGCTGTTGCCTCAGCCATCACTTTAGTACCCTTGCAAATGAGATTTTCTCATCTCAAGGGCTCTTTTCCTGCTCTAATAAATTGAACCGAACTGAAGGAGAAAAAAAGTAATTTAACTCAAGTTTTTTTTATTCAATCAGTTTTCCTCAGATACATCAGGCAATGTGTTTCCATGAGGATGCTGAAATACACACAGGACTCCAGGCTTAAAAAAGGAGATCGCTTATTTTAAGCGGTCTTGGTTTAACCTTGTGCGAGCAGATGTATTCTTACACCAGCTTCACCAACCTTCTTCTTCGCAAGATAACTTCCTGCCTGTTGAATTATGCAACAGTACAATGAAAAATGAAAGCACATTTGTGGATATTGCTATGGACGGCGAACTGATCTGCAATTGCAAGATTTTTCTACTGAGCCTCTTAAGGATAATGATACGCTTGTGACTGAGTCATCAGGAATTGTCACTGGGGCTGCCTTTTCAAATTTCCTGACTGCATACAGAGGGTGAACTTTCATTAGGGCGTTTACAAATAAAACGGCCCATTTTTCCATAACTTCACATTAATGAAAATCTGCATCCAACAAAAGTCACTTGTGGCTATCACAGATTTAGAATTTCTTGCAATAACATAAAATCAAACATACAGTCATTAAAGTATAAACTGTTCCATGAATATAGAAAAGTTTGATGAAACAGGCTAATATCAAAGGTCTTCACAAATTTACCACCATGCTACTTTTGCATGTCTTCAAAGAAAAAATGCCATGAAACCGTAAGACTGTACCCATTTTTACATGGAATTCCTGGAAGGTTTATCTAAAATAATTCTGTTCTGTTTTTGGTTCTGATTTTATAGCATTAGGAGCTTGAATTTCCAAGTTGAAATTAGAGATTAAAGTGACGTTTCTTCCGCAAACTCATCATGGGTTTTATAATGTGTATTTCAGCAAACTCTGGAATTGAAAAGCACAGGCAAAATATTTTGCTAATGTTAGAGTAAATCTAATGCAGGCAAGTATTACCTACTTTACTTTAGTAACCGATGTAAAGTAAAAGAAATGATGTTACTATATTTACTAAAGTAGAGTACTCCTTTGTTATGAGACTCTTGTGTGGCCAGTCGAAATGGTGTTGTTAAATATACTCATATGTTGCTCATATATTGTGCTTAAAACTGAGATCTAACGTGTTGTTCAGTGAGCCCCATGGCAGTTAATGAACTATGCAGCCTCTCAATAAAGCTGTTGACAGACAAACACCAAACAGGACTGGGTTTGTCAGTATTGTACATATATAGTAAAAATACTAAAATGAAGCTTTATAAATTCTTACTACACCTTCTCTGTATAAATGTAAAGATATTTAAAATACAAAAGCAAATTACATTGGTAAGTTTACAAATTGTTTTTTTTTTTTTTTCAGTCTTGCTGAAATATGGTATATTTTTAAAATGAAACTAATACCTGTAATAACAAGGCGTGTAAGAAAAAACCTTAAACCCATAAATCAAACTACTTTTACATTTAATTAAACATTTTGCATTTACGGTTAACATTAAAACTTTGGAACTTTAGAATAAAAAAGGCAAAACGTGAACAGCCACACATATTCTAGTTTTACTAATTTAAATAATCAGTTCTCACATACAGGTTGCAAAGCTTTAAAAATTCTTACCTCAGATGCATACCTTTTGGTGATGTTTCAGTGACCTGTTATTTGTAGAGGCAGAATGACTTAAAACACTTAATTCCTCAGATTACTTTTTATCCACAAGAGAATGACATTAGCATGTGACTTTCTGTGCTCTTCAGCATTGCCCACAGTATTGGGTTGAGCTGTGTCCTTCTTGCTTGAGTGCAGTTCTTATCCCTAACCTTTCTCTTCCCTGTCTGAATGTGTCTGTCTCTCCGGCTTCAGCTGAGGAGCTCTCCACTGTCAGTTATAGAGGAGTTCTCAATCAGCTGATCCCTTTCCTCCTGTAAGTCATCCTATAGCTGTGCACCAGGGTCCCCTGCCTGTACATACAGTAGCATGAATCTATGTAAATCAAAGCCTAAGCTCTTCAGTATCCATTATTAACAGCTACGACAAAAGCCTTATTTTTTATTGTCATTCCTACCAGCATGAAGGAATCTAATCTGATAATCTAGTCTGATTTTTAAAGAATTGCTGTCCTGCCTCAGTACACTATTTACGGCAATTCTGAAGTAAGATCTTTATCCTGCCTTGTATAATCGAAGGAGTTTAATTGGTTGCCCCACTAGATTTAAAAAAAAAACAATGACAATCAGCACAAGAAATTACATCTATCCTGTTTCTTCGTTTTATCCTCTCAGAAAACCAGATTTTAATGTTTTTCACCATGTAATTAGATAATCCTACATATTCAATTCTGCTACCAAAAAAACATGCCTTTTCATTTCCATCTGCGTTTAACACAGCATGTTGGATATTAGTGGCATGTAATCTCAGTGACCATTGTATTAATTAGACCTATGAACAGAAAACAAGCGAGTCAGCTATAATGTACTTATAAAGTTCTCATGATACCAAGTGAGGAACCTCCGTGTTTAATCTTGCATGCGTTAGACCACTTTTTAGAAACATCCCACTGTGTTGGGTTTTTAACTTGCTGATATCAGTTTATGTTCTTTTACTGACAGAATCACAGCAAACTCAGAAGATAAAATAGGATCTATTTTTATTTTTCTCATTAGTTCACCTAAAGAAAGTTACCAGAGTAGAGGTTATGAATTCCCAATTTGAAGGTTATGAGGTCAGCTGTTAGCACACTGCTGTGGTATAAGCTTAGGCTCTCAGGCCTAGTTCAGTCTGAAATGGTCCACTGGATAAATTAGTACAAATATAAGTCACGTTGGACGAAAGTGTCAAATTGTGTTTTAAGTTTCTAGTTAAAAGTTTAATTGAATCTCAAATCAAATACATATTTCATATTCTTGGGTGAAAAAATACATTTGAAGAATTGTTATCGTTGTTAAAAAATGTTGTAAAATGTCCCCAAAAAAGGGTTTTGACAAATAAAAATACTGTACACCGAATACTTCAAGTGTCGTTCACCTGGGCCACCTCAAATTCCGCCCGTTTTCAGCGGGACTGCACGGCAATTTGTGAATGAGGTTTGATCGCCATCTAGTGGGAGATGTTGGTATCACATAATCTCCAAACTCCTGCAGTCGATAGTATGGACGGTTGAATTGAAGGCAAATAGAAATGGGGTGTATTTTCCGGTGGAAAGTCAAAGAGCCTGTCCAACTCTGAAACAGACATGCCGCCTTCACAGTGACACCATCTGCTTTTTGATATTTCACAAATTGGAAGCAAAGGTTTGTTTTAAAAGTCAGTCGTGAAAAGATATGAGACAGCTCTATAGAAGATAACGTCTCTTTCTGAGCAGAAAGTCGAGTGCACATAGCAAGACGTTTGAAAACTGCCACTCCAAAAGGCCAATGAGGTTGTACAAAAGCAACTCAAAATAATATCGATAGCATACTTTTCTAATCTAGAGGGAGATACTCCAGGATACATCTGTGGTTAGACGTCATTTTCATGAATCTTACTTTCTAAGCAATGTAGCTATTTCACACATTTTGTTTGAAAATTAGCATCACCGACGCTTCTCCTGTTAGTTTATGATGTGAACAAGCTATTTTGACTATGATTGCTGGCTGCCCTAGTTTTGGCGATAACGTTAGTTAAGAATAATAATTTAAAAAAACAAAAGCCATTGTAATACTGGCAATCATATAAAGCATATCCTTCCAGATTTGATCTTCCGAGAATAACAAAGTACCGCCTGGCACCCTGAACGTCCTAGTCCTCTGCGCCGTCGAGTCTGACGCCGTCTTGCCTTGATGACGTAACGGCAATGGCCGCTCTCACTGTGTAGAGCAGGGTTTATGAATCTCTCCGATAGAAGAAAAAACAATCCAGATATTTATTACTGTGTACAGCTTTACGCTTGGACGGGGAGAGACGGGGCAGTAGTTACGATCACACTCCTGTCTCAAAAGACGTACAGGTTGGCAACGGTAACAATCAGATATCTGTTATTTTTTGTCATTATTTTTTTGAAGGGGGGAGGTCTGTATTGTTGATGAACAGGGAAGCATGGCTGCTTAGCAGATTAGGAAGGGGGCTAAAACCAAGAAGGTATTTTAAGGGGGGGAAAGTAGTTGTTGTCCCGGAAAGGTAAGTTAAATCTGTTTTATAGGGATTTTAGGCGCTCTCATGATGCATCTGCAGAGACGGTGTTCTGCCTGGTTCACTGAAGGCAGTCGTGGGGCCTGCTGTCTTCCAAGCCGCTATATTCTTCATTGATTCACTCATTTATTTGGTGGCGTAATAGCCGAGCGAGTGAAGTTATAGGCAGGGGGTAAGTTCATAGGAGTGCGATTTGATCGATAATACCTAATCCTGCACTGTATAGAAAGACAATTGAAGGAAAACGAAACCCTTGCTATCAGGTTGTAGACTAGGCTATTTATCATCTAAACCTTTTTATGCAGGCCAATTTGTTTTAGTTATTTTTATCGAGGTGTTTTGTTTGGATTTATGTGCAAATTCTAAATTGTACGTACAATTTTACTTTTCGTTTTAGTCCTGCTCAACGGACGATCGTAGTTTTTACACAAGTCACGTAGTTTTCGCTTGCTAGATTAACTTGTAGATCGTGGCTAGACACTAGAATGTCTCATTCTTGTACTTATAAAATGAGCTATTAGCATTATTCTGCAAATCTCAACAAACGGCAATATAGTAGGGTAGCAATTTTTTAGACAACATCCTATTCTCTTTTTATATGTGCGTTTTTTCAAGTTTTTCACAGAAATCTGATATTCTTAAATGAAAAAATAATAGATTTACCATTTTAAAACTGAACAGCTATTCTCTCTTGGTCATTTATATACAATAATAATTTACTTTTAAGCTTTGTTGTTAAGCTCACTTTCCTCGGTGGGCAAGGCTACAGAGGACAACATAATGTGATAAATAATGAGAAAAGTTGACACCTGCTTCCTGAAAGTGTTTTTGAATCCCAAGTAAAGACAATTAAAAGAGCAAAGAAATCCACTTCATGCTTTAAAAGAAATTAACCAACTCCCACCTCTTACCAAGCCCTATACTACTTGAGTCTGATCCTGGAGTAGTGAAATTAAATGCTGCATTAAATAGTATACTAGTGACAAATGTCAAAACTTCGGTAATCGGCTTTGATTT
Source organism: Atractosteus spatula (assembly GCF_055471065.1). Taxonomy (NCBI): domain Eukaryota; kingdom Metazoa; phylum Chordata; class Actinopteri; order Semionotiformes; family Lepisosteidae; genus Atractosteus; species Atractosteus spatula. The sequence continues at coordinate 4,095,783 of NC_142726.1, read as the reverse complement.
TCTGATATATCTGACAGGGGGATAGAAAGTATATCTGATCTGTGGAGAACTATTCCTCAGTCAAAGGCTAGGCTTTAAAATCAGTGTTCAAATTAATTTACTTTTCTTCTGATCTGTGTGTTTACAGTGTGAGTTATAGGGTCTTTATTCTGCTCGTCTCCTCTCTGTAGAGTCGCCTCCAATGGATGCAACTGAAAGCCCCAGTCATGACAGACAGTCCCTGGAAGAGAAAGAGACCTCGGACAGCGAGATGCTGAAAGAGGACAGTCAGGAGGGTGGGGCAGAGTCGGACCTGGAGGATCTAGAGGACGAGGGTGGGGAGAGAGTGTCGGACCAGGAGGAGGAGGAGGATGGGTATGGAGAGGAGCTGTGCCACGAGGTCCCGTCAGGTGCAGCATTGACGAGGGGGCGAGGGGTGAATTGCTCGGACGATGAAGAGGAGGAGGATCGAGTCAGCCAAGAGGCGAAGTCCCCCGACTCGGAGCCTGATCTGGGCCGGGAGAAGCTTTTGTCTTCCCCGCTAGCGGAGGAGGAAGAGGAGGAGGACGACGAGGGGGTGAAGGCAGCAGCCGTGGACAGCCGGGTGAGCGATCTCAAGGACGAGTCCTCGTCGGTGACGCGGGAGCTGGACGAGCACGAGCTGGACTACGACGAGGAAGTGCCTGATGAGCCGAGCGGCGCCGTCCCTGAGGACGAGGACGGGGACAGGGTGCCTGGGGAAGAAGGAGAGGAGGAAGAGGCAGACCCTGAGGATGAGGAAAAGAAGGAAAAGAAGAAGGACTCCCAGCAGCCAGAAAAAGTCGCTGAGCCCAAAAGGGCAGAGGAGCCCAAGGCTCCTGAGAGGGGTCGGAGAGATTCCTTACGAGATAAAAAGAAAGATGACGATGATGGAGAGATCGATGAGGGAGAAATAGATGTAAGTGGAGAATCTCTTTTGTTTTAAGATCAACTTTGTTCTGAACGTTGACAGCACAGTGTTCTAAAGAGCAGGTGTTCATTTTATTTCCTAAATGCGTTATTTTTCACCAAGCTTTGCTATAAATGTGAACCTTCGGAGCAGATAAAGCTTCTGTAACCAAACTACTCTTCACCATGCTCAAGTAAAGAGCTTGTTTTCACACTGCAGATCTGGAGCAGCAACATGTCAGCCAGCAGTAGGACAGACTGCACTCTCTGGTCATTTTTATCCCTTGGCGTTTCTGTGTGGTGTTCCAGGGACCCCCAGATGATGTTCCCAAAAGCGAACTGGACAGACTTCCAGTGTTCTCCTTCATTGAATCAGTTCACTTAGAATGAAGTTAAAATTTATATTTCCTGTAGAACAGGGGTTGACAAGGAGTGTTTTAATGCAGTAATTCTTAAAGGTCACCCTAAATCACCTGTTATTTCAAGATTAGGCACACTTGTTTAAGCGATTGATCAATGAAGCAAGTCATTGGTGAAGGCAACAGTGGTAGATGAGGGCAGATGGATATTATTTTCCAAATGATTTCTAAATTGCTTAATTGAATACACCACCTATTTAACATAATTAAGATGCCTTCAGAAATTTATGGTTTAAAGTCTGACTATGAAACCTGTTGGACTGTTGATTACCCCTGGTACAGAGTGATAACGTTTGCATTTATTTCCCATTTTCTTAATATGGTATTGAAGTGTTGGGTTGTTTCTTAGGTCTCAACCCCAGTTTTGTATAAGGATCCCTTTGTGTCTAAGGGTAGAATTCCCTAGGCAGTGTGTATTACATACGAACTCTTAACCCCTTGGAACCAGATTCTGTGTAGCATGGGAGTATTTCATCTCAACACAGTTTTCTGCAGTTCCAGTTGATTTGCACAGTGATGATTAGAACCTGTGATCTCCAGGCAGTTGAGTTTATATTCTGCTCATTAGGTGTGTAAGTATGAGCAGCACATGAGCTGCTCTGTCTCAGCTGTTTCTTTCTACCTCATTTCATCTCCTGACACTGTATCCTAATTGTACTTCAATTCACATGTGTATATATAGGTAGTCCTCGATTTACACACTCTTTAATTTGCATGTTTTTGATTTGAAGTGCCTCATGAAGATATCACTTCTTAATTTAGGAGGATACTGTAGTTTACTTTAACACTCTCTGGGGGCTACAGGCAAATTGATGGAGGGTTCCAGATAATATACACTGTGCCTATCCAGCCTGTAGTAGCGCAGTGTGGAGGTCAGTAGTTTAGTATATAGCTACATTGAAACCAGAACATTTTCCAACGTGATGGGATTTGAAGATTTTCCTTCGAGGGACAGAAATGAGGGCGGCACAGTGACGTGGCGCTGGGCTCCTGAGTTCAGTTTTTGCTATCCGTGTGGGGTTTGTATGTTCTTCCTGTGTTCGCATGGGTTTCCTCCAGGCGCTCGGGCTCCCTGCTACAGTCCAAAGACAGAGAAACCAGGAGGTGAGAAAACTGGCCCTGGTGTGCGCGTGTCTGTGTCTGCCCTGTGACGCACTGGTGTCCCTTTCAGGGTGTACTCCACCTTGCACCTGTCACCTGTGGGTTAGGCTCCGGCATCCCCGCGACCCTGAATAGAGTAAGGCAGTTAGAAAGTGGATGGGTGGAAAGAAATGGAAATATTAATTATTAACACAACTGCCTTATTACTGTGTGCCACAAACATTCATGTTTGCAATTGCTAAATAACTAAGAACCTAGTAATCTCAGGGTTTACATATCTGATACAGAGGTTAATTTAGATGTTTTTTAGGGGTTTTCTTATCTTATTTTAATTAATACATGTATTATTAATCGGCAGTTTGTAAATAGTGACTTTAATTTGTATTTAATTAAATAATCTTTAAAATCCAGCCCTGTCTTACGGTCTCGGTCACCAAAATGTTCACCCTGTATGTTCACATGTATGCTGCCTGTTTTCGGGTCTTCTGCTTTTTAATAAGTGATTGTTTAAATGCATTAATCAAAAAAGAGTTTAGGCAATCAGCACTCTAACAAGCTAATTATATTGTTGATTTTCTGTGACAGAGCTTGGCTGAAATGTTTCACTTATTAAAGCACTAGCTAAGCTAAGCAAAATGTAGCATTTGTTTAAACATACTGTACATAACCCAGGAGCTGGTGAAAAGTATACAGCTGCACACCTGACTTTGTTTACAAGGCACTTGAGTTATTGACAGCTCAAAAAAGCTTCACACTTGAAACCTTTTTTTTAAAAGCTTTTTTTAAAAGCTGGTTTCCTAGGAGCTCAAACACTGACGCACCTGCACACTCATATCTTTTCTGACTGTGACTAATTTGATTTTTAGTTGAGGCTGTTGAGGATCTAAATTGGAATTGCTGTGATGGCATCATTGTGGCTGTTGAAATGGTGAAAGTGGTGAAGAAAGTTTTTTTTGATGAGACTCTTCTCTGGATCCATCAAACAGCGCAGATAGCTGGTTTCATTCACAATGGAAAGATTTGGGTTAGTTTGGACAAACTCCAGCCAAGTTGTTTCATTACAACTATTTATTCTCTCAGTACAAGAGAGAAGCACATCATTTAGATCAATTTTGCAAAACCTATGCCAGAATAAATGTCCATGCCATTGTTTTATGAATGCAACTTTCTTATTTAGGCTTTGTCTTGCTGTGAAGCAGCTGTAATGTCTGCTTCACATGAATACAAAATCTAATGTGAATTAAGACAGATCAAATAATTTATAAGGGAATTATTGGAATTATGGCACGCTCTTAGTATCCTTTTAGAACTGCTTACCATTCTGTGACTCAGCTTGGCTTGTTGCAGTTGGAACAGATCTGGGGAGTTTGCTTATTTCAGTATGCAAAGATAAGATGAGATCACTTTATTGGCCATATACAATTTCTTGCATTAGGAATTTGTCTTTTCGCATACCCCAGCTTGCTTCCCTTGAGACACACAGACAGGGAGAGAAGCATGGGGTCAGTGCGCAGGGTCAGCCATTGTACAGCACCCCTGGAGCAGTTGGGGTCTTGCTCAGGGGCCCAATGGAGTAGGATTCCTCTGCCGGCCGCGGGATACGAACCGGCAACCTTCCAGCCACAGGCGCAGATCCTTAGCCACAGAGCCACCGCTGCGCCCAAGGCAGGGACAGTTTAACTGTCGTTTTTTTGACACTCTGGTACAGTTGAGCGTTTTCTGAAAAGCTGTCAAGTGTGGGAGACTGACAGTATTCCCCGTTCTTTCCAGGATGATGACTTGGAAGAAGGCGAGGTGAAGGACCCCATGGATCGGAAGATAAGGCCCCGTCCCATCTGCAGGTTTTTCATGAAAGGTATCTTGTTCCTCTCCATTTCTTAGGTTTGCGCAGGTCAGTGTCTTTCCAAAGGCACTAGATGGATGGATGTTTGTTATCTCGCAGTTACAACCCTTACGCCGGTGTTGTACATGCTTGAAGGCTTGCCAAGGCATGTATCCTCAGAAGAGTTCAGTGTTGTCTTTCTTGCACACAAGGTCATGGCACAGGTGGCAAAGTGAGGTTTTGACTGTTGCTGCTCTCACTAATTCAGTAGCACTGCAGACTCTCGGGCACCTGTCTGACCAGGTTGGTGATGTCCAGCAAGCTGGGTAAACCCTGGTCAATTTCAAACCCCAGTAGCCCCTCAGGTAAGCGTATATTGGCCCATAGGAAATCTTGCTCGAAAGGGGCACTAGTGGTATAGCTTGGATTCAAACAAGCACTCTCTGGAAACAGAAAGGCCCAAGCTGTGCGCTGAAGAAGACTTTTTGCAGGTACCCTCAAGCTTTGGTTAGATGTGCTCCACGACAGGATTGTCAATCTAACCCTTTTCATACGTGTTAGGTCCATCATTTCCTTGATTATCATACGTGGAAAGTTGAGATACTGTTTTATAAAATCACCCTTTTGTTTGGGATTAGCTTAGGACTAACTTTGGATTTTCTTTGTCCTCTAGGAGTTAATAAGGCAATTTCTTATATCCATCTCCAGAATGATTGATTACTTTTTAACCCTTTCCAGGTAACTGCACATGGGGAATGAATTGCAGATTTATCCATCCGGGGGTGAACGACAAAGGAAATTATTCTCTCATAGTCAAGCCCGACCCCTTCTCACCCAACGGAGGGCCCCCAGTTGGACCTCATCCTCTCATGCCTTCAAATCCATGGGTATGCCTTGTTTCTACCTTTCACAGCAATAACTGCTTCCATTGCAAAAAGTGCTGAATCTTTTCAACCGGCTAATGTAACCTAGATGAGTCTCTCAGTGGCCAGTCTGTAAAAGCCTAATGAGTGTAAACTGAGCAGAATTTCACAAAATCCCACTGATCATGCATAGTACACTTACTATCTGGTCTGTTGGCACTGGAAAGTGCATGTGAATTCAGAAATCCTCCTCTTTCTCTGTCGGACTGCAGACACAAAATGACCATGTTGTATTCTGTTAGTTTCATTTTTAACCTGTCAGATCTGAACTGCTCACGCTGCAGATTCCCACATTTTGAGTTTTGGCACTTGCATGCAACGACCTGTAAAGCGAGTCAATACACTGGCTACTTCTATTTGTCTTCCATATGTCAGTCAATTCTTGATAGTCTCTCAGGAATTGATAGTTTTGCCAGTAGAAAAAGTAGGCAAATAAATTCAGGCCATGAAGGGTTAAGGCAAAGTTAAAGATTGGTTAAAACTAGGATATTTCTTCACGGTCAGTTGTTTGCTTGGTAGTTTATGCTTAAACATTATCGCAGAATGGAATATACTGATTGCCTGTATTGGATTTGCCTTCAGGATATTATAATAATAATATAATATCACTTTATTAACCCTTTACAATCTCTTGCATTAGGAATTATCTTTTCGCATACCCCATCTTGACACAGATAGGGAGAGAGCCTGGGGTCAGAGCGCAGGGTCTGCCATTGTGTATCTGTAAAAGATTGGTTAAAATTGTGATATCGCTAGACTTATTTTATCTTGTTTGTTGATAGGAATGCTGTAATACTTAGATATTACTGTAAACTATACTACATGTTTACTACATACTACACAGTAAGTCTGAGAAATAACGGCTTTAAATGTCACTATAAAAAGTGGGAAAGAAAACATCTTCCCTCGAATCAGGCTACCACTAGGTGGCAGCAGTGGAATTCAAGACCTTTTCATTTTACTGAGGTTCGATGTTAAAGCACCTAGTGGTGGCCTTTTAAGGTGACTTAACTGGAATTAAGTTCAAAAAGCAGCATCAAGCATAAACAAGCTGATGATAGCTTACTGGTTTTGAAATGTCCCAGTGAAGGCACTGTCAGAAGTGGGAAAATAAGTATGCACTGTAAAACAGAATTTCATTTCACTTTAAAATGTTTTTTTAATCCTCGGGGGGCATTTTAAACAGAAGTCGGTTTTCTGTCATAGAGCACTTTATGTACAGTTCTCCTGTACATAAATAAATAATTGTAGCATAAAAACAGACAACAAATAAAATTACATTACTAAGAAACATAATATGTATAAATAAATAAAAACAGCAAATGGACCATAGAAACGATTGAAAGTAACTGTGTAATATTGAAAGAGGTACTAAAATACATGGATATTTGTAGAGGGGGGATTTACCATAGTATCTTTTAGGAATTTGAATATTGTGGGGCAGATTGTGCTCTGTAATGGCAGTGTTCTAGGAAGAACACTAAAGGCATTGAAAATATGTTTAGCATTAGTAAGATTGCATCATGCATTAACAATGTCACATCAGTTCCTTTGAATTTCTTAATAGTTTTAATTAGGAATCTGCATCAGCGTCTGAAGACAACTGAAACTGTTCTTCCTACTATCTACTTTTCAGCGTGATCTCAGCCTCCGTAATGCTCGTTTTTGGGATTTAGTTATGTATTTGTAATGTTCTTATAATTACAGTTCTTAATTTCTTGAAAATTTTCTGATTTAAAGTTATAAGTTCTTTTAGATAATACAATTTATCCCAACCAAAATGTTTTCATATGAAAGATGAGGTTATTTGTGAAAGTGTTTTTTTTTTCAACTGAAAGCAGGCTATGTAAATTTCACAGGTACTGCAATATGTGAGAAGTAGTTGGACAGAGAATAGACAAGAATGTGCTATATGTAGTTAGCTACTGGTAAAAAAAATTATAAATGTGTTGTTTTTACATGTTTGCTGGCTCTTTATAATGGAGATTGTTTAATGTATATCGTTTTTAGATGGTTGATTTCATATGGCTCTTCTAATTAATTTGAAAATCCTAGAAAGCATTTTGGCATTTTGTTAGAATTCTATCAATGTGGAAAAATAAATCTCTGCAACGATTCAAATGAATTTGAAAATGAAAATCACTTGATCATTTGTCAACAAAAGTTTTTTTTTTTGCCAAAGCATTCTGGTCAAACCAAAGCCCTTTCCTTGTCAGGACACAGGGTGCGTGTGCACACGTGTTTATTTTATTTTTCCGTGTGCCGTGGCCACATTAACATCCCTAAATAGCATTTTTCATGCCAGAATTCAGAAAAAAAAGGGAGCAGGGGCATACTTTCATCCCACAAACAAAGGCGATAACTTCAGCGATAACTAGTTAAATTGCACACTCCCTATTCTCTGCGTCGGGCTGGTTCAAAGACGTGCCTGCCGGCCATTGTGCTGTGCAGGATTCCCCCTACTGTGGTCCGTGACGTTGAAGGTACATGAGATGTTGGGGTGCTCTTGGCCCCCATGCCTCGTGTGCAGGAGCTGAAGCTGGTCTTTTCTGTCTTGCAGGGGGGGCCAGCAGTGGAAGAACTGCCACCTCCACCACCTGTGGAGCCCCCGGTGGAGAGCGCCTGGGAGAGAGGACTCCGGCACGCCAAAGAGGTACTCTTGCCGCACCCGCTAGTAATCTGCTCTGCGTGTGTGTGTGTGCGCGCACTAACTCAGTGGCTCCTCGTGGGCCGGTTTGTGTAGTGTCGAGTGAAACAAGAGGCCCCAGATAACATGCTAGTTCATTACAATGAAGCTTCCCATTGATACTGCTAGGCAGACTGGAGCACTGGCCATATAGCATCTTACTTAACAGTACAGGAACAGAGACTACTGGGGGTTTGGAGCACATGACCATCACTCGGCCCTTCCCACTAACTCTTCCTTCCCTATTTCAGGTTGTCGCCTCCCACTAGCAGAGTTACTTAACTAAAGGGTTCCGGCCAAGAGCTTTATTGGAAATGTCATGAGTTAGTGAGTTACACTCACCCTAAACACCAAAAAAAACAACACAAAATCTGATAGAACAGAGCTCGAGTTTTCTGTCATAGAGCACTTTATGTACTGTTCCCCTATACATTAATAAATATATAATCATAAATTAATCTCTCTTGCCAAGCCCCATTTTACTTTTCTTTCCACACCCCTCCCTCCACCTTCATCTTCAATCTTTCAGCAGCTCCCTGGCTCATTCCTTGCCATTCCCTCAGCCAGGCGAGTCATGCTAAATACACTTCAGTACGTTTCAAACAGTCAGTACATTTAATTTCTCAAGTAGGAATTAACTACTGATGTTTGTGCAGAAACGTGAGCTTGCCATTTTATCGTGTTACCTTTTGGTAGTTTGCCGTGTGCTTACTAAGCACTTAGCCAGGAAGCACCGCTCTAGCTGCAGTGTTGTGAAGAGATTTGGTGGCAACGGGTGATTGTAAATGTATTTGTTTAGGGTATGTACAAGGGAGAACTGCTTAGCTCGTGTAAGAAAAAGTGGGAGGACAAGCTATTCTCATGCGGGGTTTCTTCCTTACGTTAAATTCATTGTCATCAACGGGAAGTTCTCTGTGTCACAGCTTGTCTGTTAGTTTAAGTATACTTTTCTAGAACCGGAAACTAAAATCTGCTGCTGGAATCTTGACCGCATGTGTGATCAGGTGCCAATATCTGCTTCTTTTCATGCATTGTGAGTAAAGGTGAAATTTAGTGCTTGTACAAGTTTGTTTTTTTTGTTTGTAAATCCAGCAGATAAAATAGATTCGTTCCTGAGCAGTTTCTTTTGTAGGGTGTACATTTAGATAACATTCATTTGTGCCGAAAGCAAAGGTTTCCAAACTGTGTATGAAATTGTGTAGGATAAAATCCTTTATTAATGTTTTTTTTTCACCATTTGTGTAATCTGTAAAGAGACCAACAAATAAAGATTTATCTCATCTTGTTCCCTGTTTGTTCCACTTCCTCAATGGTCCTTCACATATGTAATCAGTTTTGCACACCAGGTATTGCCCTCTCTGGCCTACCTTATTTATTGACCTTTCTTAATCTGGAAAACCCCACAAAACTCCTATTCCAGTGCCTCCTGATGTGTCCTCAAACCCTTTACATACATGCTCTAGATGGTGATTTAACCTTGCAGTTTATGTCAGTGAAACCCTTGCACTTACCGCTTGCTGTGAGGCATTATTGTAAAAAGTCAGCCGGACATCTTTAGTTTACACATTCAGTATTTCTACCGCAGAAGAAAATACAGATGCCTTGCATGAAATTAATTAATCTTCTAGACTTAGAAGCTTATATTCTTTTTCATCTGATGATCCCTAGGTTCTGTCTGCCCTAATTCAAAAATATAACTTGAATTAAAAAGGTAGAAAATCGTGGTGGATCATACATATCTGAATAATTATTCTGTTTCACTGTGTCGTTTTAACTAGTGGGGATGTCTGACAGGTGGAGCCCCAGAGGTGCTGTTATTTATCTGAAATGAAAAGACTGAAGCCCCCATAAAGAAATTTTGACAGGAATTTGTAGGCAAGGGTGGGAAGGACAGTGCAATCTGGTAGTAAGTTTTTAAAATGCTGGATTTACGTGTGCTGATTTGTGCTGTTTTGTCAAGGGAAATATCTCAAGTAGTGGCATGAGATTATGACATGCTGCCCTGAACAGGTTAAAGTTATTAACTTCTCTGCCTGTTGAATCTGGGCTCTGTAGGTCTTAAAGAAAGCTACAATACGGAAGGAGCAAGAGCCCGACTTCGAGGAGAAGAGATTCAATGTGACGATTGGAGAGGACGAGCGGGATTTCGATAAAGAGAATGACTTCTTCAGGGAGAGGACGTACCGTATCACGAGAGAGATCCGAGACCCTGGGTTAGTACAGACTGCTAGCAGATAAATGCTGACCAGATCAAAAGTATTTCATTAAGTCATAGCTGGGCTAATGTTTTATAAGGAAAAAAACTAAAACAGCCCCCTAAAAGGTAAATTTTTATCGCTTGGGTAATGACAGTGTTATTATGATCATAACCATTTAAGCATAACCCTTGTTATTGTGTATATAAACAGGCATTTTTAGTTTTTTATTCATTATGTGCCATACACATGCCTGCGCAGACACATTTAAAGAGAAGGGGGTTTAGACACTCAGATGCATATTCGAAATTAAAAAGTAAATCTAAGGGATTTGAATAAACTTTGTGTGCAAGAGTAACTGTATTTGAATAGAACATGATTTACAGTATATGAATATGGTTCTGGACAAAAGAAAAGATCATGCATGTGGTTCATGTGGGTCTGTAAAATTGAAGAAGCTAAATTTAATTTACACATTTTTAGGATGTGTGCATTTTTTATCATTCTTGCTAAACACATTTGTAGTTGCATTTGTTTTAATTCATGTTGCAGTCTTCTGCCTCAAGTCTTAATGGTCTGTCTGTTTCCTTTTCAATGCATCAGAGATATGGAGTACAGGGATACAAGCTATGGGTAAGAATGGCTGAGTCCATCAGTGGAGTAGAAGCTTGTGCTTTACTTAAAAGCACTTTTCTGTCTTGAACATTTTAACCCTTCATTTCTACTGTGTGCATGTTTTTTTTTTCTAAAGGTTTCAGGCTCTTTATTGAACTCTGCCATAGAAGGTCAATCCATAACTTTAAAAGTGTTGCGTCCAATAAAGAACTTTTGTTATAAAGAAAATTAAACACAAAAAGACGATTTTTGTCTCAAGTTTGACATCTTGGGTTTAAAAATGTGCTGTTCAGCGTATTCTCTTTATATTGCAGCAAATTACAAATTTGCTATTGGTGATTATAAAGCAATACCTGAACATGACATACAGACAGAAACCTGAACTTCTAAGATTTTAGATGTTTCCTGCTGTTGGCCTTATGCTCTTTCTTATGGTCCGGTCTGGCATACAGATGCAGTAATCGAGCCTTAATTCCTTCATTTATTAATGTTTTCCTTTTCCTGTTAGGTTGTAGATTATTGATTTCACCACCAAGATCCATGTTTTATGCCCACTTTAAACCCTGGCTTGATTGTCTGCTGTGTAGAACTTATAGTTGCCTTATACGTTGGAGTCGCCTGCATGTTCTTGATTGATCATCTCTTAAGGTGGAGATCACCACTAGATGTCTTTTTGATCTGCTTGCAGGAATGACCCCTACGCAGACTCCTACTACGATTACGAAATGGAGTGCCTCTGGCGAGGGGGGCAGTACGAGAATTTCAGGGTTCAGTACACGGAGGCAGTGCCGTACCATTACAACGTAAGCTGTGCTGATGTCCGAAAGGGGACTAGAGCTTGTGTCCTGCAGGATTCGGTTTAGCAGATGTTTGTTCTTTAGAGAGTAATGTTTAATGTCACTAAGGCAATTATTTTTATTATTATATAGCTGTTTCAAAGTGCTGGGAGGCACTGTGTCACAGTGGTTAGCATTGCTGCCCAGCAACACTGGGGTGTTGGGTTAATTTCGGGGTTACCACCTGTGTGTAGTTTGTACATTCTTCTTGTGTGCACATGGATTTCCTCCCACAAAACCAACTAGTAGGTTAATTGGCTTCTGGAAAATTAGCCCTGTGTAAGCGTGTCCATGTTAGTTCTTTGTGTGCCTTGCGTCCTATCCAGAGTATTGTGCCCTTTGCTTGCCGGGATAGGCTCTGGCTAAAAAATTATGGATTATCAAGTCACAATTCAAATGAAAATATCTAGAATATACCCACGCCAATTTCTAGTTCTTATATGCGCTTTTTGTTTGCATTTTATGTATCCAGAATGCCTTGGCCTTGTTTGTTGTTTGCTGCTATATTCCTCCCATACAGTATAACAGAGTGGTGTTTTGCCAATATTCTGCTTTCTATCTTAAAAAAACACAAGAATGGTTACAAACTAGGGGAGGAATTAGGCCCTATTTAACCAGTTTGGCTGCTAAAATAATACCTTACTTTTACATAACACTTTCCATTCAAAATGTTTCTTCCACCACTGAAGTACAGAGCCCACCTGTGTAACGTGCCACAGTCAGTACACACAGGCACCCTCACTGCACAGGAGATAAGGTGGAGAACTGAGAAAATGATTAACCAAGTTGAATGAAGGAAGAACTTTAGACTTAGGCCTTCCTAGAGACCAATTCTAACTTGGTCTGTAACCTGCTGGCCTTTTTGTTTTCCCTGACTTCTGAAACCTAGTCTTACTGGCTGGTTCTGTTTGTCCAAAAATGTGTCTCAAATCAGCAATACTAGTGCCCCTGACACAGCACAATTCCATTCAATTTAGATCCTTAACCTCGTTGTTTGTCGTCTTGCCAAGGGCCTGCGCTGGTCTAATCTGATACCAGAGCGGCCAGTGCTTGTCGGTGTGTTAAGACGTTTTATAAAGGAGCCAAATTGCAGACAGCTGGAGTCGATTCCTTTAATAATCTTGCGCAAATATGGAAACCCCTTCAGCTCTTTCTAAATCGTGAGGGTTAGTGGCCAAGCCCAGTATCGACACACCAGATCCAGCTGCTCCAGTACACCCCCTGCTCTTCAGAACCACGGTGGGATCTTTAATGACCAAGTAGCGAGGACTTGAGTTTAATTTCTCTTGCGAAGGGGCAGCGTCTTCCACAGCATCAAGTCCTTGGTCCCCACGCTGCTGCATTGGTTGTTGGAAATTCTTCTCCAGAGGGAAGAGTGCCGCCTAATTATTCGAGAATTTTTTGGAACAATCCATTTCCTCAAGGGAGCGAGGTGCTTGCTTCAGCCGCAGGGCGTTCCCATAGGACCAGGTCCTTTATGAGTGAAAACGCAGCCAGGCGAAGCAGGCGTGGCCTGGGTCCCGCCCTGTCGCGCGAGACGCGCCGCGCAGGAGTTTCCCCTCCCGAACGAGCGTTTCGCCGCTGCGGTTTCCCCAGGAGCGGGAGCGCGACACCAGGGACCGCCAGCGGGACCGGGAGCGGGAGCGGGAGCGCGAGCGCGAGCGGGAGCGGGAGCGCCGGCAGCGCGAGCGGGAGAGGGAGCGGGAGCGCGAGCGGGAGAAGGAGAGGCAGCGCAGGAAGGAGGAGTGGGAGAGGGACCGGCTGAAGCGGGATGAGAAGGAGCGGCCCAGGGAGCGCACGCGGGAGCGCGAGAAGGAGAAGGAGAAGCCCAAGCCGAGGACGCCACCTCCGCCGCGGTGAGTGCTGCATGCTGGGATTGAGCCGACATTGACGTGACTGTGCGTACATTGACACATGTACGTCATGATCGTGCCCTTATCTAGAGCTTATCAGGACAAGTATTGGAAGGCAGCGGCAGCCTCAGGTGCCATGAAGGAGCTCATTTAAATGTAAGGGCCTTCGGCATAAAGCAAAGGCTTTTGGATTTGAAGTGACATTGGCAGTTGGTTTCTCAGTGACGTCAGGTTAGGTCAAGCATGCAGCTGAGGGTCCTGTTTCCCCTTGTGCAGTGAGCTTGTGTAGCTCCCTCATTTGGCGCTCTTGTCACTGTGGCCAATTTATACATTATCCCTTGTGTACTAGCCAGGGTGTACAGTTAAGCTTATATTCCTAACAGTCTTTATAGATTGATGTATTTTCAATTCTCTTGCACTGTACAAAAGTGGGGACTGGTTTTGGTTATAGGCTTGTTTAAAAACCTGGGTTTAAGAAATTTCTCCTGGCCCACGACGACGTAAGAATCCCACCAATGTCTCTTCCGTGCTAATGTCAGTTTCACACTTACTGTTCAGTTTCTGTTCATTTTTGCTGTGGTTATTAAGGCATTTTATTGACCATTCCTAAAAAGCGACCCTGTTTTTATTCTGCTTGTTCCTTGTCTTTACTGGTTTGTAATGTACTGTCTACATTGTGTGGTTTTATCTGTTGTACTGTGTATGTCCTGAGAGAACAGCGCAATTAGAACCCCATTGTACATATGACAAATCAACTCCTCTATCTGTCACTATTTGCTTATATAAAACCTCAGATATTATGTCTTAAAGCATACATCAAGCATTCTTTGCATTGAATATATTCGTTAGTATAGATAAGAATTAAGAACAAAATATTGTTTTTTTGTGTGTGGTAGTACGTTTTAAGGGATTCTCTGATTACTTTTGCATTATGGGAGTAATAAAGGAAGCTGTTTTACACCTACAGGTTTAAAATCAAAGGCTGGTATTGTATGTAAGAATTACGTAACAAGAGACATACAAAATTCAATCTACCAGACTTGACTACAATGCATTTTCGAAGTATCTGAGTAAAAATGGGACTGGCTGAATGACCCATGTTTTTTTGTATATATCATCTAAGTAATTTCTACTTGCATTACAGCTGTAATGTGAATTAAATGCCCTGCCTTGCCTTTAGGACATCGGAACACAAGAGAGAGTTCTTTTTGTGCTTATGACCTAGAAACCTAACAAAACCCAAAACCCTTCCTTACAGAAACCAGACAATGAATCCTTAACATTCTCCCCCTTCATTTCATTCGCTGGAGACTTGTTTTGTGTTCTTTGCAGTAAAAGAGTAATATGGGTCATTGATAGAACTGGAAAGTCTTTTATTGTGTGACATTGCTGTTTACTGAGATCTGACGTTCAGGTGTGGCAGCACGAATAAAATCCTCTGATTTAAATTGAATCAAAATAGAATACCAGTCCTGAGACATTTTGTGCATTTCTGTATGCTAGGATTTGGCAATTTATCAATTCTTTCTGGAGAGCAGAAACTCCAGTATTGTTTATATGTATTAAAGTAGTTCAGGTGGGTAGCTGCGTCAGCATGCGTAGGCTGCAAAGAGTAAAACTATTACTTGTTCCCATGTATTAAAGTATACAAAATAGGATGCTTGTTTCCCATCTTTTTAATTAATACATGTTAAAGTGTGGTTTAGAATTGCATTGATTGATGGTGAAAGTTTAATAATCAGTGGTGTTTTACCATTTCCTATGCATTACTGCTTCAGATAACAAATGTACCTGCGTCATTACTGATGGAGCAGAGACGGCAATAATAAGGAAATCTATTAATCTAATAATTAATCTAAGCATTAACAGGAATAATGTTACTTGAATATAATGTCTTTGCTGGTTTTACAGCTCCTTTCCTCTTGTAAATGATGTGGATATAGTCCTGTTTTACTTAATCTGTTTAAATTTTGCTTCATATTATTCATTATAAAAGTTTTGTTTGTTTTTTAAAATGTGAATGTGAGTGTCCTTCGCTTCAAGCTGTCTGTAGATAAGGTTTGCACTTAAGCCCATGTAAGCTTTTGATCTCCAAGGTTCATTGACTCTAAATATATGTTGCATCATCTTGCATAAACAAACAAAATGAGCTTATGACGTACAGAGGAAACTGTGCAAGAATGAAGAATAGCTTTGAAGAATGAGTTGGCTGATATGGTCATTGCTGTGTGTTTTCCACCTTGAATGTCAGTATGTTGTTGCTCGTCTAGTGTCACACATTTGTGAATCAGCAGGAAGAGTGCACTTTCTTTTGTTACTGGTGCTGACATAATTTCTTTTCTTGATTATCCAGTTCACATGCTTTCTGTGTGCTGTCAAACTTTCCTTTGGTAACCTGAGGTCTTCTGTGCTGAGACATTTATTGTTGCGGTTGATTTTATTTTGAGCCTGAAAGTTATTTGGAAATTTTCAAAAGGAAAAACAGCACTTTAACACATGCACAAATACCTGAAACATGACATGAAACATTCTTACTCGATTTACCCGAAGCAGTCATTTTTATCTGCATTACTAAGGCATGCTTTGAGACATAATATAGTGATACATCCCTCCTTCATTTGTACCATAAATACCAGACTAGCAGATTAAGTTCACAAACATTCGCAGAAGTGATATAATAATGAGCATCTATCTATACAGACACATGAATCTTAAAGTTCCTTATGCTTCTTGCCATAGCAGTATCCTCACTACACATTGCCGACATAAAATACTGTATAAAATTGCTGTTTGTGTATGACCAAGACCAATAAATATAACTGGAAAAGGTATCTATGTGAAAAACTCTTCTGGTCATGTATCTGAATTATGTCATGTGTTTTGATAATTGACAATAATATATATATGTCGATTATGTTCTGTCGACAGATTGAACTGCCTTGTTTTTTTATTATTCATTAGAAAAGTTCTAAAGTGTAATACAGAAACAAATGACCTCTGCATGTGAGGTGGATCCATGCTTTTTGGTTCCTCATCTAAATTCCAGGTCTGTTCTGGGGCACTGTCTGTTTTTAAGAGCCAGACAAGTCTTCCAGAGCACTGAAAAAACACTGAAAGGGTGGCCTTTCCTACTTCCGTGTTTCAAGGGGAACTGACAAACAAAAAAATCATACAGCTGAGCAATCTTCAGCTTTTGTTTGCATTTGCTCTGGGGAGGGTTTATGATGCAGGAGAGGAGGATGGACTGGAATATCCTCAGGTCATCTGAGCCCTGGGAAGATTTCTAGTGGATATTCCTATGATGCTGTCCTGCCCCATGCTCTCCTTGTATACACACATGGCTGACAGCTCTGGACATAAGAACAGTGGCCTCTTTTTTACAGATTTTGCAACAGCCAAATATCCAAGCTAACAGATTTTTGTAAGCAAACAATAGAACATCAAAGGTGGTTTGTAGCAGAACAAATTTGATTGCTGTCTTGTGCTAATTAATCAACAGTGTCTGTTTATCAAATTGTTAATGCTTAACTTGCCTGTTATTGTGTTTAAGTTGAGTGACTGAAAATGTCCACGTGATTTGTGACCCCTTGATTTTCCTGATTAGTTAACTTAGAGGATCTGATCTTTGAAACACATTTTTTAAACATGTGCTTTTTCTATAAAATGTTAAAACACAACAAGTAACGGGAACACAAATACTTGGAACTCAAAGAATACTTCTCTTGATTCTCCACTGGCTTGTCCCCATCTTTCTTTTTGTTACATGTGCTTCTTCATCTGGGGTCAGGCTTGACCTTATCCTCATGAAGAGTGCACTGTGTCAGGTCTCAACTACGCACAATCAGGTCGCGTGCACCTCTGTCACAGTTCCATCAAGTCAGCTGCTTCTATAATGCTGAGAAAGACGAGAACTGATAAAATACCTTTCATTAACACATTTTAAGAAAACAATGTGGAGAGAGCACACATACAGCGGTATATGATCCCACTGTTTTATTTTTTTATTGTAATACATAGAGCGCATTATGACTTCAGATTCCAGATGCTATCCAGGGTGATTTTCAGTTTCAGTCCAGGTTCAGCAGTGCTGCTTTGCCAGCATTAGGCTTTAGTCATTCCCGTTTTTCCTGGAAGCATGCATATTAAGAACGTCAACGTTGTAACCTGCTAATTGTTAAGTGTGCCTTATGGGACGGATCGTTTTCTAGCTCATTTATTGGAGAAAATGGAAAATACAGCGCATTGTGATGTACTTCTCCTATATGTAGTACTTCCTGCGTTAATTTACTCTCTCATCAGATTTTTTTTTTATCAGGCTCGTGGTTCTTGGTGGAAGTCAAAAGTGCAATTATGATGGTTTGGTCATGTAGTGGGAAGACAATACTAACCTTTTGTTTTGTCTGGTTGTCTGAGCTGGCTTTTCTAGGACTAGGTGAAAGAATGATTAGAAAAATGTTTGGATCTTGATATGTACAGTATTACATGTCGGATTATTTCAATTATACACTTATTTCAGTCTTACTGCAGTATTCTAATTATAAACAGTTAACATTTGCCCAGCACGTTACACCTGAAAAATGATCAGGATAGTTTCCTCAGACTCTCAGCATTACTCCAAGGTGTTTGAGAGGGGAATTTTGAGCCTATCTTCTGAAGACCTCTCGGCAAGCATTATTTCAAGATTAATAATGATCCCAAAAGATGCAAATAAAACTGTTGGAGTTTCGTGCTTATTGGACAATTGTTTGAATCGCTTTAGCAAATTACATGTTGCAAATAGAGCAGTTTGTTAAGGGTTAAGATTAATTCTGTGTGAGAAAAGAAATTCAGTTAAGAATTTACATTTAGAAGAATTTAGTTCAGCATGTCAGGAATGTATTTAACACTTTGGTTAGATTTCTCGATAGTAAAATGTTTCCAGGATGAGTACTGTAGATGTAGACTAGGGAGTTGAAGGTTTCAATTCTAGACAGAATAAACAAAGTTGTAGCTTTGAACAATGTATTTCCCTCGGTTACCTTTTATTTGAGTGTAAGTCATTGATTTAATAAATGCTCATGATTTGTTATTGATCAGCAAATCATATCTATCTAAATCAGCAAATAATGTGCCCTGCAAAATTGTTTTTAGTGATGTATACAACTGAGAATTCACATTAATTAGCATGAATTCTACAGATATTGGAACCATTTCCAGCATAATCCTTGACTCTTATTCCTCACGTTTTTCAGTGGATTAAAAATCAAATCTGACCACTGATTTAGCGCTTCAGAACTTACTAAGTGGCCTAATTGTAGTAGTCTGGTTGGTTCAACTCAGTATTAGGCTCTAAATAAAGCAGATACAGTCATTCATACTTCTGTGGAGAGTAAAGGACAGACCTTTCTTGCATCACAACTCAGCTGGAAGGTCTAGATTCTGCCTTTATTGTGTTCATGTTTCATGTGTCAAAGCCAAAACTGAAACTATCATTAGCGAAAGGTGCTTTGATACGGAATATTGTGCAATCACATTACTCTTTCCTGTCTCTGAATGGAAAATTTGAAGAATTTTGTTGATCATAAATGTTTCATCTGTGTTTTTTTGGGAGTAACTGCTCTATGCCCCGATCTCAGATTGTGACCGCAAAATTCTGCATACTTCTCAATTTCCATTATTGCTCAAATTATCCATTGTTATTTGCTTTTTTCGATCAACATTTCTATATTAAAAAGACGGGCTGTGATTCTGCAATATTGGATTGGACAGTGAGAAAAAGGGACATTTACATGAAACTGGATCCTTTACATCTGTGCAGTTATGTGTAGGAGGTACAAAAACAAGAGCAGAATTTTTTTACTTCTGCATTCCAAATACCGATACAGCTCTTGAAATACTTATGTATCTTTGGGTAGTATGTGCAGATATGAGACACAGTTGTGGACCAGCTTCTTTTTTCCTTAACTATAGCTGTTGCATTAATTGAGCAATGGCTGCACTTTTAGGTCGAAAAGCAAACTGTTATTCAACACCTTACTTGCTCACTGAGTTTTTTGAATGGAAGGAGAGCGCCTGTGAAAAAATCTACATCATGGCTAAACCATTGCTGAGCCAGAAGGATGTTGCAAACACGTAGGTATTAGCTGAATTTATCCAAAGTTTGTATCATTCAAGTTTAGTTTTGAAAAATATATTCTGTTCCTGCCAGACATCACCACACCAACCAGAGAAGACAATTTGAGTGCTTGAGGAGATGGGTTTTGGCTTCAGAAGAACTGTCAGTAAACTTGTAGCAGTCCAGTTGAGTGTTGTACATGCAGATCTGAAAAGGTTTTCATTAAGGATACTTGTACTGTAAAATCAGCAAGAAATCATGCCTGTATAACCTCCCGTGATTCGATTTCCCGAACTTTGAATTGTTACACTTTTTATTTTGACATTCTTCTGAGAGTTTCAGCTGTATTAAAGGCATTCTGTCAGGTTGCACATGGTTATATAAATTTAGTATTTCTTGGTTTCAATAGATGAAAGCACTACAGTGTTAAGTGTTATTTCCTTTATTGCTGAAATTTACACAGAGGTGCTGATGTTATATGGGATGGAACCCAGTTTTGTTTACAACTATAATCATAAGAAATTATGGAGATTTTCCCTGTTTCCTCACCAGCTGTAATTACATAGCTGTGTTTGCTTCCTTTTTGGCTTTGAAGGAAGTTCTGATTTTTTTTTCCCCAGTGGTTATGAAGAGGGATCATGTTACAGTGCTAAAAATAGCTCTCACCTCAATCTGTCCACCTGTTGGTTGAAACTCTGTTGTTTGCTTTGCATCATGCTTGTGGAATTTCACAGGGTTTGCTTTAGTTACATCACCATCTTGCTGTACCAGGGACTGGGGTAGCTCTTAACGCTTTTACAAACTTAAGCCATTTCTATAATAGATGCTACTTTGCCCTGTTATCGGTCTGTACTTTTTACATTTTATTTTCTTCATTAGTTCAAAATCCCCTAAAACATCTGCACACCCTTCACTCAGCCATATCTAAACTATTCCTTTAAAATAAGGAAATATATTTTTGTTCTCAGAAGTGATACTAGTTGTGCAACTTTGGAGGAATGTAGTAAATGTCATTCAAATTTGAATATAATGAGCAACTGCAGTTCACCTGTGAGCCCCGGTGTCCTGACAAAACCACACACGACTCCGTTACTGTACTGTTTCACACGGAGTTTAACTTGTATGTGTTCTAGTGATATTCTGCATTTACTTTAGATTCTCCATTTTTCTTCCAGGGAGAAGGAATATTGACATCAGAGTTGAAGGGGAAGGAAGGAAGGTTAGGAAGGAGGCAGAGATCTGTTATTTTCAGGAAGTTCTGGTCCCACCAAACTGCAATGTGTTTTCCACAGACTAAAGACCTTTCAGACTTTTAGAACATATCATTCTGAAACCGTGTTTCAAACTTTGTTGAAAACTCCTCCTAGGGAGTAGAGCTGCATTTACATAAGGTTATTTTATCTCCACCTCTGCATCGGTTAGCTTTATCTTGATGACATATTAGTAAATAGGGGTATATGCACTCCCTTGTGTGGGTATTGACAGGCTCCTTGTACCTTCGTGATGTAAGTGCATTGATGAATATTGGTGAAAAGTGAAAAGCAGCAGCACACATCTTGCAATTTAATTGTGCTTTAAATGCACATTTTATTGATAATGCCCTTCACATAAATCAGTCTCAAAGTGCAGGAGCCGTTCACATCACTACCTGTAGTTTCGTTGAGCTTTTTGCGGCCTGCCGGGGAGTGATGGCCACGGCGGTGGTGTTTACGGTTGCGGCACGTTCCGTATCTTCGCTGCGAGTCCTGGAAGCGGAGCCGCTGTTTTTTAAAGGAGGGATTAACAAATGCCACTAACGGGGAAACCCTCTTCCCCGTTCCCCCGCAGGCCGATGGAGCCGCCTCCCAAGAAGGAAATGGGGCCATTGATAAAACGGCCGGACGAGTGGAAAGATCCCTGGCGGCGGTCCAAATCCCCCAAGAAGCGGATGGGAATATCGGGCTCCCCCACACGGGGGCGCCGGAGACACCGGCCCTCAGGATCTTCCATTTCCTTGTCCAATTCCTCCAGGTATGGGAACCAGCTCTCAGGCTGCTATTGCACTCTCGGCTCCCTCCCGCTTTTGTGTGGCAGGCATTTCAGATGAGTGAGGAGACTCAAATGGGTCTCGGTCTACAGTCCATTGCAATTGATGTACTGTATTATCCCAGTAGATTATGAATGATTGTGGGGGAGTCAGAGCGCATGTTGGCCGGCCATGCCCTCTAGAAAAACGTACAGAAATGAAGTAAAATGATCTGGTGAGAAAGCAGACCCCTGATGACATAATGAACAATAAAGGCTCTGAACACCCCCCTCTCCTTCAGCCTTGAGCAGTCATACACCTACCCTGCAATCCTGTCATTTCAGCTTTGATTTCTACGCTGAATAAAGGTGTGCTCTGGTCTGCTCTTTTCAACCTCTCTTTTTTTTTTTGCAGGTCATCCTCCCATTCTTCTTCGTACTCTGGTTCCGGTTCCTCTCGGTCCCGATCGTCCTCCTTCAGCTCCTACTCGAGCCAGTCCTCGCAGCACAGCTCTTTTTCTGGAAGTCACTCAAGGTGAGCAGCAGCCCTGCAGTCCGGGGCCTCCCCGACTTGTCGGACCCGATCTGAGTTTGCATCTCTGTGGTCCCAGATGTGAAAATGCTATTTTCCAAGTCCGGCACAGATAATTTACCCCTATTAGAGTGTGCGAAAACTTCACTGTATTTCTTTAGAGGATATTACCAGTTTGTTGGGTATGTAGTTATCGTTCCATCTTGGAACAGCAAATCAGTGGTACAGTAAGTGCTTTAAGTGGATCTACTCATTTGTGATATGGATTGAGTGAGGGCAATAATGGCTACACTCCTCAAGTACATTGGAGTGAGCAGGTATTTGTCATTTTCAGGATTGTGCACAGAAGCATTGCTAAGGACTCCAAAATAAAAAAAAACAAGAAAGAGACGCGCAAACATTGCAGTGACAGGAATTTTTTCAACTTGTATGGGTTGAAGTAATAGTATGAATTTGTTTTTTAAAACGTTTGTAATGAGTGCATTTAGGCATTACTCCTTAGCTGTATTATTAAAACTCAAAGTGACGTATAATGCCTTCCTTGTGTTTTTGAACAGAATACAGCGCAGGGTCTTTTCTGAGCTAGTTGTCGCAGAAGGCTGGGCTCTCGGAGTTGATATCACTTTTGATGACCGAGGGCTATGGTTACAGTGGTTCCCATTATGCATAGGAACAGCCACATATATAACTGTGCACAGCAGTTCCTGTGGTTTACCCAAACTTGCTTTTCTGCAGGTCGCGATCCTTCTCTTCCTCTCCTACTCCTTCTCCCACTCCTTCTGCTCAGAGGAATGCTGCAAAGACTAAAGCGGAGCCTCTGAGACCCCCAGCGAAAGGGTAAGCAAACTGCAGTCATTTCCAAGGTTGATATTTAGCCTCTGCTATACAATGGCATTCGGCTCCTTTTTGCTTTTGAAGAGGTCTATGTATAGAAGTCCTTTTGTTGCCAAGGATGACTTCAAAGTCAGGCTCCATCAGTACATTTCTAGGGTTAGTACAATTCATTGGTTACATTTGTGTATTTTTCTCTTTTTTGGAATTCTTGGTGGACCCAGGATTGTTCCGACACTATAGTTGGAACAGCAGAAAAGTTCAAGACGCATATCTGGTTTCTCATGCCCATATTGCCTTTACTAGATAGATACTTAGAAACTTTGATAGTGTTAGAAAATGGGGTGCATGTGTTGGCACTGAGACAAACAGGCTTAGATAGATAATGATGGGGAAAAAAACTATTAAAAAGCATGCAAAGTAAGCAAAAAGATGCTTGAAGATGACTAAAAAAGCCAATCTGTTCACCCAAACAGCAGCCTGCAAAGTGTGTTCCTCTCTTGTAGCATCCCTTTGAAGAATCCGCTGCCCGCTCGCAGGGAAAAAGTTGTGAAGAAGCCATCTATGACGCCTCCCCCAGGGCCTCCTGGGAAGCCTGTGAAGCCAGCCCCAGAGGGGGGCAAGGTGGCCGACACCAGAGATGGCTGCCGTAAGGATCGACAACCGCACAACCCCCCCGGCAGGTAAGAGGAAGCCGATTCCAAATCCGTTTATCACAGCCTTAAGGTACAGAAATCACACCTGGCCTGCAAATGATCTTGCTCCTGGTTAAGACAGAAAGCCAAAAAAAAAAAGGATTCAGGCTTCAAAAAAGGGTTCTTTGTCAAAATCTTTTATTTGTTGTCTGTTATTGACAGGCCTGGGTTTGGGATTTTCTTCTTCACGACTTTGCCCTTGTTACATAGTATTAAGGGCTGTCTCTGTATCTTACACAAAAATGAGAAGAAAATGTGTCTGCATATTTGTTTTTTGATCCCATGTAATAAACTTCAATTGGGTTTTAATTGTTCAATACATTTGTTTCCTGGAGAGGAGGAGAATCTGTTCCTTGAATATATGTCAGTATTTTAACGATTGCCTTCCTTAACTTTGCTGCCGTATCAGAGTTTAGTTTTCATTGGTGTACCTTGTGGGTAAATTTGCACACCAAGCCTGATGAACATTTCCACCCCAAGAGCCAGACACACCTGGGGAAATTATTAAGTGAGACAGTTTTTATTCCTGCTTCCTCCATAATTTTCTAAAAAGCTTTTTGGGAGGAGACATGACGTTTTGGATGGGAGAACCCTTACAATCCAATAGAAAAGTCAGTGACTTGCTAGTTGAATTAATATAGGAGTCACATCTATAAAGTATTACCTTTCATGGAAAATCATCTGAAGGTGACTTCGTTATCATAAATTATAATGAAAATAATGTTAAACTATCATTTATGAGTGCGAAAAAAAGCTGTGGTTCCTGTTAAGTTTTTTCCTGAAGAAAAATCTACCTGTTCAATAATACATTAATTAGTATGTTTTCCCACACTTTTTTAAAATTCCAGCATCTTAAAAATTTTAATTTTTAATTAAGGTAGGATAACAGGTTTTAGACAGCTGCATTAATTATATTTTTTGTACATATTTGAATGGCACTGTCTTTATGTAGTTCTTTTTCCAGTAAGCAGTTTTTTACTGTAGAAAAAAATCAAGCTGCAAAATTCATTTTATTTTAAGCTGCATGATAAATAATATTTGAACAGTTTTGTTCTTGTAAATCTATCCAATAAGTATGGTTTATTCCAAAGCTGCCCTTGTTTTCTTGCTGCGTTGTTTAAATTTAGATCTCCGTTTTCATATGTTTCCGTCTTCTTAGCCATTGCCATTTGTGAAAAAAACTGCTATAAAATAGCAGAAAATAAAACACAAAAGCTTCCAAACTCTGTGTGTATAAAGCAGGAACCCAGAACTGGCTTTGCCTCAAATAAAATGAAGCGGACGTAATTATAATTAAAATGAGTGGTTTGGCACTCAAAGCATGATATATTTTTACAAACATCGAAAGTCTTTTTGATGTGCTGCAGCTGATCTGAACTTCACTGTCACTGCTGCATGTAGACTGTAGTAATGTCTGACATGAAACTAAGGGGACCTTCTTTGCATTTTTGCAAATACACTTTTCTTTTTTTTCCGGCTCCTACCTTTCCATTTGTTTCGCGATGTGGACTTTCACCTGCTATTCATTTTTTGGCATTTTATACTTCTCTCACTGTGTGGTCTTGTGTAAAAATTTCCATGTGCCATTTTGAAGGCTCCAGTGGAGATTCCATGTTTTTTGTTTATTGTGGGCCGTGTCACAGTGAAGCTTTGTCAAAAGAGCCTCAATGGCTGTTTTTGGTTTTCAGGAAAAGGTTTTTTGATGTAGCAGGTTTTCACAGGGAAAATCCGTTCTGCAAATTGTGGATTTGATATGATAAACATTGAATGAGAAAATCAGATGCAAGAGTTTGAGAATGTCTTCGCTTATTGTGTAAGTGGTTGTATGAAAATGAACTTACCCCTTTTTTAGTATTTAAAAATTTGTCCTTAATGTAAAGGGGTACACTTTGAGTGCTAAATCTGATTATTATATCACCATTTTACTGTATTCTAACATGTTGCTAATATATGAAAAAATCAGAAGATTCTTCCTTTGGGGTTGTGTTATAAATGTATTTTTGGTACATTTTAAGCCTGTGAATAGTTACAGCATTGCCAGAGATGTATGACATTTGTTTAAATTTGTCTTACTCAAGTCAATGGGTAGGGATTAATCATAGTAGAGGTCCTAAAGTTCTTTAATCAAGTAATAAAACTTTGTTTTATTTGTGAGGGAATCTAAAAATACGTAATGTATTGCACAGATTTTTATTGTGTACAGATTTCAAGAAACACCTTGGACCTAAAAATCATTTGCAAAGCAGACAAGTGTGTTTATGGCATCCAAAAGTTTAAAATATTTTCTTTAATGCTTCTGGGTCTTTCCCTGGATCGGTTCTTTCCCTGCGCTGTTTGGGTATTCCTAGCAGGTGCACATGATTTACTACAGCCATTGTTTTCTTGCTTGTTGTTACTCTTTTTTTTTCCCTTGTGAATTTCTCTAAATTTTACAGTGCTCCATGTGAGGATCCCTCCCTGCTGCCGGACAAATCAAGTGTGTAAAAATGGAAAACTACCTAGATAGGGGACACATTCATAGAGCATGCCTCTTGCTCATAAGCAGGACCACTTGAGACAGTTTCTCCTACTGCAGATGCTGACTGACAGCATATTCAAGGCCTTGATCCTGGCAGACTGCGTACTGATAGTATGAAGGAAATAGCACTGCGTGTGCAGTTTAGAAAAACGTCTGCTGTTGGTTATCACAAGGAATAACGTAACAATCTGTTTTACAAAGAAAAGAGAATGCTTGGATCACATAGTCTCGGGTCGGTCTTGAAGACTTCTTCAATATCAACACCTGGAATGTAAGCTGAGTGTGTGAGTTTTCAGGGCAGAGAACAGGTGACGCAGAGTCGAGGGAGTGTGGAACAAAATCCCTAACCATGTTGTCGAAAGTCAGGTGATGGAATCCATTGGGAAAAAATACTGGGATCATTAATCTTATCAACAACTAAGCAAACGTCTAGTCTTCCTGGAGCTCTTGCGTCTCATACTTGTAGGAACCCCTGTTAGCCTGCGGGGCAGGGGGTGTGTCTGAAAGGTGAAGGGTGGGCTTTGTTGTGTTCCAGGCATGCGGTGAGCGGCAGTGTGAGTGGCAGTGCCAGCAGCTATTCCGGCTCCAGCTCCCATTCCAGGTCTCCCTCGCATTCCCTGTCCAGGTCACGATCCCGTTCCCGATCCTCCTCCGTCTCCCTCTCTCACTCTCCTTCCGGTTCCAGGAAATCCAGGTGAGCAGTCGGGTGCCGGGGTTTCCAAAAAAAAAAAAAAAAAGAATGTATGACCAGGAATAGAAACTGGCAGGTCTCCCGTTGCAGAATATTCTGGACCATTTCAGGTTTCAACAGCTGCTCTCCTAGTGCAGTCTGTTCTGATGAAACCTAAAATCATGCAGCGATGTAACAGTCGTGCGATATCCTGAAATTCTCATGCAGCCCTAACAGTCTGAGAGCAGCTTCTCTCCAGCAACTTGTGCTTTCCTGACCATTCATTTCATTTGCTATGGCCTTTTGATTCTCTTATCAAGAATTCGGTCAGTACCGATGGTGGCTACAGATGTTCTAATGTATTTGCCTTAGGTTCGATACTAAGTTTTGATGAGGGTCATTTATTTTTTTGATTAATTGAAAATGCTGCAAAGGGGATCCATTGCATTACGTATGAAGTCATTATAATACAATTGAATTTACGGTATTTGAAACAGTACTAATACTAGACTTCCTGTAGCTTTTTAGAAGAAATCACAATGCCTAGTGTAATTGTACAAATTGACCAAAATGATGGTCTAATGGAGAAGTTTATTACAGTGAAGCTATGTGTTAGGGGGGCCCCCCAGTGCTTTGGAAAAATTCTTAGTGGTCATAGCATAAAGAGGTCATGACAATCGTGAAACAGAAGGTTATGTTAGAAAAGCATTGCAGCATCTATTGACTAACCTTGCCACTTCAAAATTAATCACCATTTTTAAATGTGCAGGACTGAAAATAGCCATAAACATTGTTAGTGCTGTGATCTGGTTTGATGATTGTAACAAAACTGGAATAGTGCTTAATATAACATTCGATCTTTAAGTAGCTTTGTCTCTTCACAATATTTCCTCCCTGTTGATCTGGGGTTAAAGGTTTCATATCACCCAAAATGGAAGTTCTGCTTACACATGTAACTAACCAAGGCTGGATTTATTGATTTGTTCCCATATTTTACTTTGTTTTCTGCCTTTGTAACCAAGGTGATTTTTTGTACTTTCCTGCAAGTATTTCTGTCATGTGCCACTTTATTTTGTCACATACCTGAACCTGGTTAAAACCTATTGGAACTTTTTTATTTTGTCAGGCTTCTATTAAACAATGCAGGGGAATACATAACTGTGCTGGAAGGCCCTTTCTTCCATTTCACGTGGACTTCAGCTCAGCACATGTGATTCCTGTCCAGCTGGAGGAATATTACCATGTAGCTCTCAGGAGATCCAAATTAAACTTCATTGAATTAATTTTGTTGCTGTGCTTTCCATCACGGCATTTTAACAAGGCTAATAAATTCAAGGTTTGCACAGCAACCTGCCAATAATCTTACTATCAAAAGCTCATGAAAATGAAAAACACATTGAAATTCAGAAACTCCAATCCAATGAAGTGGACAGACAGAACTGTATTAATAATGAATAAATAATAAAGCATAGCAATCTCTGTATGGTAATACCGAAGAGGGAGAACATTTCAAGCATTCATATATATCAAGGCTTTTTTTTTATTTAGGTAAATACTGTATTGTAGTGCATTGCTAACAATCTCTCTTTTTTTCCCTTTCTTCCTGCTGCCTGTCGTCACAGAAAATCCAGGTATTGTACGAGATTATCACTTGCAACTTGTCTAGATCAGGGGCTTTTAACAAGGGCTCTGTAAAGACTGCCCAGGGATCCCCAGCAACACAGAGAAGCGCATCTCCTAGTGATGTGGTAAAACCGGCACGCTCTGGCTGTGCTTAGATTGTGCTAACCTGCAGTTCCACTGTTAATGTTCTTTGTATTAATATAGTTTATAATAATGGATGAGTGAAGTTTTGATTTGTTTTATTGAAATGTATCTTCAGAGGGGTCCCCCTAACAGACAAGGTTGAAAATCACTGGTCTATATCATACTTTTTTTGTCTTGCATCAATAGAGCTCTTGCTTGCCAGAATGCCACCCCCTTTTTATTATTTTAATCTGTTTCCTGTCCATTTTTCCATCCATTAAAAGAAACAATCACACTTCTGCATGATATGGTTTGAAGCACTTCAGTATTTACTGTTAACTTTCTGTTCTCTAATTATAAGTAGGTAGGCTGAAGACTGTGGTTTATGTGGCTTGTGTGTTTCTTGCTGTATTAAAAGTGATGGGGTGTGTTGGTACCACAGGTCTCTCAGTGTAAGCAGTGTGTCTTCAGTGTCCAGCGCCTCCTCCAGCAGCAGCTCAGTGCGCAGTGCAGACTCTGAAGACATGTATGCTGACCTGGCCAGTCCTGTGTCCTCCGCCAGCTCCCGATCACCCACCCCAGCACAGCAGAAAAAAGAGAAAGGTATTGGGGTCTGAAAGATTTATAATCAGGGATGAACGTTCACACATAGAAGAGATTGGGTTTGCATCCACGTTTTTACGTTTTTTTTTCCTGCATATGATGGTTACCTCCGTTCGTTAATGTCCTACTGTGAGTGCTGATCTGACATTTTAAGATTTTACCTGTGCAGAGTTGTAGTGTAGTTTACACACATCTATTTTCAGCAAGGGTTCTTTCTGTTAGCATTTCATCCTTGTCTCATGTAGTATTCTGTGAGTGAAATGTTTGTGCTTGCTTCACGTATTCAGAACAGCGCATCTTAATTCTGGAACCAAATACTTGGCTGTATTGCAGAAACTAGAAAATGTTCAATGGATAGTGTTTCAATATATATGTTTAGTAACATATGGGAGACTGGCATAGTTGTAAAACTTTTTATAGTGCAGACATGAATCCATCTTTTGGTGTTTGCTTATTCATTTTAACAACACTGGATTTCACTTGCCTGTGCCTACTACACATGATAGCACCTTATAACCTTTCTCACTCTACTGTACTGAAATGCCTCTGTTCTTCCATTGGGAGATCACACAACTAAGAGCAAACCTTTGTCACACATATTTATGTCTAGTTCTGCAGGTGCTTCATCTCCACAAGCTTGTCTGCAGCTTAGGGAGCATGTTCATGAAAGGTCTGAAAGAAACCACAGAACTTACATTTTTGACTTTCAGTAGGATATGGTCCTTAGTCTTTAGAAGGCGAATGAATGAAAGCCACAGTTAGTTGTTAGTTGAGAACATAAGAAAGATTATAAATGACAGGAGGTCTTGTGGTCCATCTAGCCAGTTTGGTACTTAATGACCAAAGAAGCTCATCCACCCTTTTCTTGAAACAGACTCCCATAGCTTTTGGGTAGAGAAATGTCTCCTGTTCTCCGTTTTAATTTCCAGTTCCCTGGCCTCTGGTTCATGTTTAACTGTTTTATCCTGAAAGGCTGTTGCAAGCAACAATTGAAAATACAGTATCAACATCAATTTTACGAGCTCTGCGATATTGCAAATCGTAACAGTGCTGTGAGCAGAGATTGAACCTGCACAGCAAAACCTAATTGGATTTCAAGACCAACACTTTAGCATTTGATCTAAGTATTGCCATCCTGGCCGATTTGGGTTTGTTATATATTTCGATGCTTTATGGAATTGAATTCAACTTTATTACCCCTAGGGGTATTTGCCTTGCACATCGAGAGCATATAACATATACGACAATAATACAATATAACAAAAATACAATGACATCATACAAAACGTCATTCGACTCAACAGTATCGCTCAATTAGAACCAGTACCTTAAGATTAAAAAACAGACAATTGGTTAGTAAAGATTATTAAATCTAAAAAATAATAATAATATCCCTACCTGCATACAGGTTTTTTCATTGTTCAACAATTGAATGCTTTTAGATGTAAAGTGTTCAATACATGTAAGATTCAGTGTTGTGTAAGGTAGCTTTAGCAGTGAGTGGTTGTGAAAATGTTTTTGTACTTGTAGGAAAACCTAAAAAGGATGAGCCGTTCAAAGAGGAGCGAAGAAAACCGGAACCCCCTCCCCAGCCCCCCAAGCCCACCGCTCTGAAGTCGGGACAGAGTAGCAAACCCTCCCAGCAGCACCTGCCCCCCTCTGGACCGCAGTCCGGCTACGGTTCCCACAAGGACATCAAGCTTACGCTGCTCAACAAGGTACCCCTCCCCCTTTGGAGCAGATGCAGCTGGCTGCTAATGGGCGAAAATTCTGTCACCTTCGGCTTTCGTTTGTGTAAGCACTGTGAGACAGAAAACATAAGCCCAGTATCATCACTCCTTTATTGCCATAGAGATTCATGCTGAGGTATGTCTCCCAAAGTAAAGGCAGAATTAGAGTCATAAGTATAAGTTGTAAGGACATCGTGTTGTCCTCTGTCATTGAGTTAAGGTTAAACACTCATTACTAACGAATGGCTCGCTAGTTGTACGCGATCTTTACAGTGTTGTCCGAAAGATGTTTGTTCCATCTGTTCATTGCAGTCTCTCTGTAGGTACAGTGTGGCTCATAGTTCAAGGATGAGCAGACACATGTTAGTGGGAAGAAAGTATATACAGTCCGTATCCTTCCCAGGAAGGTGTGAGGTTTGTGGCAGTGAGCCAAGTCGAATCACTGCCGACGATTCCAGTGTGCATCTGGAATGTGAAAACAAAATTAGATTGACTGTCGTCATGTCAGTTACATGCATCTGTTTATTAAAACTTGTTTTTCAGCAAGCTGATAAAGGAAACAGGAAAAGATACTTACCATCAGACAAGGATAGGCCAACTTCTCCACTAAGCAAAAGAATAGCCACGTCACCTGAGAGAGGTAAGGAGATTCAGGCTTTCTTAAACTTTCGGTAATTTCTACCATATAACTCCTTATCATTAACACATCTAGAATTACCAGTTATGCAATGAATATCCGCAATACAGGGTGATTCCGTTACTTAATAAAGTGTAAAGTACTTTAGGTTTCAATATCAAATTGCATTCTTCAGCTTTAATTTTTATCATTTTGGCATTGTTACAGAGTGTATTTCACCGAGCAGGGGGTTTAAGTGTAAAATGTATTGTTGTCCAATGTGAGGTGACAGTTGGAGTGTATTGCCTGCCAGTTAACAAAGATGTTAATAAGTGGAGCAGTTCCTGAAACCTCAGTTGTTTGAAGTCTAAGAGCGAAATGTCTGTCTGGCAGCCATCTTGTTTAAGCAGAAGCCTCATTTTGACGTGGTAATGGTATTGTTGCAGGAATAAAACCTGCCAGGTTTGGGATTAATTGGCCGAACAGTTTTTGTCCTGGAGCAGTTTGCAATATGGAATCTATATCAATAAGGGTGTTGATGTTTCAAAATGGTGAACATCTGGTTTAACCCTATTTATCCAACACTAGAGTGACATCTACCACATTTGGAATTAACTGGCTGCTTTTTTTTTTAAATGAACAAATGGTATTACTGGACTGTGTGGGCATATCGCTGAAATCTATAAGGTGCATATTCTGAAGCAGTTCTGGAGGTTTTGAATCCTGCAAAGTTTCAAATGTTTTGGTGCAGCATTTCCCAATACAACTGTCGTTTAAATTGGAGCCCCTGCAAAACTTATGTTAACTATATTGCTGTCAGAATTGGATTTACCAAATTTGACGTTATTGGGTCTAGCAGTTCTTGAGCAGGATAGGTTTCACAGAGCCATTATTGATGTGGTGTTGGTTGGGCAATGAGCATAACTTTTGCAAATCAGAAAGAGCTTTGGTGGTTTATGCAGTCTGTCAAGTTTCTATTCATTGCATCACAGACATTGTCATGAATCGCATAACAAAAAAGAAATGGTAGTCTGGTGACCATCTTGGTTTTTGAAGGAACCCCATTTTTACATTTTTACATCCTGTTGTTACAAGAATTATACATTGCAAAGTTTGGAGTTAATTGTCCAAACAGTTGAACAGGCAGCTTATGATGTGTTGCTGGTGTAAAATTATCATTACACTTTTTCAGGTTCAGAATTTTGAAAGCTTATATTATTGAAATCTAATCTGCCATCAGTCAGCCCTTAAACAGATCTTGAAAGGGATTTTGAATGTGTGGGTCAGACCACCATCAAGGTTGACACAGGATCCCAATTTTTGTATTTAATTTAAAAGTTGTGTCCCAGGGCACTTGAAGTTGCTGGGTTGTCTAGTCTTTGAACACTAAAAAGTGGAAAGAAAAAATAACCCTTACTATCACAATAATCTTCCCCTCTTGATGACAAAATATAAATAAATGTTATCCCGAAAAAAGTTTGAAACATTTTTTTTTTACTGTAGTCATAAAACATTCCATTCAGTTCTTCTGGTGCGCACATTCTAAAGTAAGTCAGTGCCACTTACCAGAACATTTCACTTGTAAATTTGTGTGCAAGAAAGTTTTTCTTCAATGAACAACTTTCTGATATTGTCATGTGGTTTTTGTTTTGAGAAGCAATAATAAACAATAATAACAAACAATAATAAATATTACGGATACCCATTCTTCAGTCGACAAGACAATGCCAAACATAGATAATGGACCAAATGTGGCGATGCCTAATATTACATTTGTTTGGTTGATTACCCACAGAGAAATAACATTGATTTCCTGTTCATTACATTTAGGATATCTTACCCTTCTACCTATATCATTTACTGCTGCAGGCTGTTTGGGAAGTGTTCTTTTACAGTTTCAGTCATTTCCTCACTTGCTGTTTTGATGAGCAAATTGCCATACTAGGGTGTTGGTCTTGGTGTTTTGACAGGAAGTGATGCATTGTAACCTGCAGGGCAACAATATTTTTTACCACTTAGCATTGTTCATTTTGGACGTCACTAAAACATTAGCAGAATGCACTGGGAAGTTCTGATTCCTAACAAAACCTTTGTTACCTGACACTGAAGACTGTAAGGTTTAATTATTCTGTTCAATGGTTATTGACAGCTCTAGGTGAGGCCTTTGCTCAATATTTTCTCTGGAATTTTCTCTCATTTATTAGAACACTGTATGACACATCATTGTCAAACAGACAACATCATTAACCCTGACGTAACTGAGAGTAGAGGACATACCTAGATTGCATTCTGCTCTTATTTACTTAGCACTAATTAAACTTATCATATCCTGTTTTGATTGTAAAGTAGTTTTTCATGTTGGGTAGGTTTTTTACGTCAAAGTTACAACCTTGTCTTTGTTTTTGCGTATGAATAACATATAAGCATTCCTGGCTTTTGGTGCCAAAATAGGATTATGGAGAATTTATTGTATTGTTGCTGTATGTTATTTTTGGTGAAAGTGCCTTGCCCTTTCACTTTCAGTTTGCAGTTTTTAAAGATGAAACCATATCTCGTGAGGTACACCCAAGGGCTGGAAATTTCAGAGATCGAGGTTTCTCCTCTTGTGATGCAAGTGTTGCCCCACAGGGGCCTATACGTTGGTGCTGCTGCAAGCTTGTCGATGTGTTTAAACACCTAGATGACTGCCTTTCAGTTTGCCCAAGTGATTCGTTGGATTATGAGTTTGAAGTGGCCTTCTGGGAACCCTAACACTGTATTTGTGGAGTGACCTGGAATCCATTTGTTAGTACTTTATGAATGATCCTTAGGTTAGGTCCTTAGCCAGTGGATCAGTCCCTATGTGAATCCAAGCCAGGTATTTTGTCCATTATCACTAGTAGACCACTAATACTATGCATATAAGCTATGTTTCCATAGTAAAGCTCTAATACACGGCTTACCAGTTGTTGTTGGCCAGACTAGTTTTTGACCAAATGTCTTGGAGTAATATTCCAGTTATGGATACATGAAAGTTATTGTTCCTTCCCCCATGTTTCCCATGTTTTATCGGTCAAGTCAAAAAGACAGAGATGCTATTGTTCACTGGATGCTGTTTTATTGCGTTGTGTACAAGGAAACACTTTTGTTTTAAAGTCTGAGAGCAAAGAAGTGTTTATTTTTAGTGTTTCCATTATGCAACACCTATCCACGAAAGTGCCTTGAGTAATGTTCAAAGCAGTGAAGCAATTTTTTAAAGATATCACTTACATAATTATTTTTGTAAATATTGTGTGAACTGTGGATGTAACGTCTCTTTCACACTCCAGTAACTTGGCTAAATAACACCAAAGTATCAAGTTGTAGCCCATTCACTGCCCAGTAATCAAAATGAACAGGAACAGAAGATTAGTAGAAACTTCAGAGGATGTGAATTAATCCTTCACTTTTCAGATGTGATGCCAAGTAATCTAAAAGAGAAAGGTGTAGCATGGAAATAATCAGAAAATTGCCACTAAATTGTTGATAGCTTACAAAAGTAAGCTGTCCGTTCACATTTGGATTATGTCTTTATGCTGTAGGACTTCTGTAACTGTGAAACTGGAGCTAAGTGTTTTCCTTTGACATTTTTTGGTTTGTTGAGTGATTTGGTTTACTTAACACAAAATATGTTTTTCTCAATGCCAAAAAGCCTGATTTCAAATTGACTCAGTAAACTGTGTGAAAACTGTGTGTGAAGGAGAGAATTAATCTAAGCTTAAAGGTTGAGATCTTCCGTTTCTCTGAATTAGAATATGGTAGATCAGGCAGACAATCTGGTTATCGGGACATTTTAAACTGCATATGGTTCTGAGAGGAAATGTCACTTCCAGCATTCTTGGGCAATGCATCTATGAGAGTCCATAGGCACTCTTCGCTGTCCCTTTGCAGGTCGGGAAAGAAGAATTCCAGGACGGCCCGTCTCCCCCAAACTGGACCGCCCCAGAGGACAGGGCCAGCGACCACCACCAGCCCAAGCAGAGAGGTAACCGCATTATTCCACAAAAACATTTCTTGAATTTAGCATTAGCATGAATTTTAAACCTGAACTAAATGATATTGTTTCTGAGTAGTTAAGAATGATAATCAATGTAGTGTTTTTTATTTGATATCCAGTTTAATGTTTAGAGACTAGGACTTAACATACATACCATGCACTTTTTTGCATGCACTTAGGTAATTTGCCTTATATCTCCATCTTATTGTAGTGTATATCCACATAGTGCATATAGATTTTAAAAAATATGGTGTCAACAAAAGTCTGTAACTGTAGAGACTGAGTTTCTCAACTGACGCAAAGGATGAAATTTGCTTAGGTGTAGTATATATCAAGGAAATGGCAGAATCTGAGCTTAAACCAGGAGCGCTTTCTGGAAGTGAGCTCTTTTCCTCATTTATTGTTCTACGTACTTTGTTTTCCAGTCTTTGGATTGAGGCTTCAATTTCAGTGTCTTTTGTTATCAGAATTGGAATTAAAACCCAGGCAGCTTGTTTCTCCAACAGCCTAGTCAACCAATTTAAAATTTCAAGACTACTGTCCTCTCTTTCAGGTCTTTTAGTATGATTTTCAACACTTGGATGTAAAATCTAATAATTGTAGTAACTGAGCTACAGCTTTGCAGAATTTGATTTTACAAAAATGCTGTTGCAACATAATATTTTGCTCACGTTCGTGAATAAAATGTGGTTATAAAATACATTTAAGTTCCCTGAATTATGTTGTGCCCATGTGTTAGAATTATGAGGGCTTTGTGCAGCACGTGTGCCATCTGGCAGCCTCAGTTTCTGTATTTTTAGTTCTACTAGGTGAACTAGTCAGTTTAGTTTTGTTGTAATAACAGCTCCAGTCATTAGAAAAGACGCAGCAGTTAAAAACTCCTGTCCATCTTATGCCTTTAGTAGGGAAAATGAGAAGAATTCTTCTGTTTCTTTATTTGACTAAAAATTAGAGGTATCCGCATTAATAATTTGAGTTGAACCCTAACATCCAGTTTTATCTCCCTTGCCCCTGTGTTACCATTGGGCTGCTTTTGCACTCCCTGGTTTTCCTTTCAGGAAGCGCCCACTGTCTCCTCCGCCCAAGTCCTCCGGCAAAGGCCCCAGCCTGGCGGGCAAACCTCCGGCGGGTGTTGGATCGGCCCCCCCAGCGAAGTCTAGCAAAGCCAGCACGCTGTCCCGGCGCGAGGAGCTGCTGAAACAGCTGAAGGCTGTGGAGGACGCCATTGCACGCAAGCGGGCCAAGATCCCTGGGAAAGTATAGTTACCAAACCATTTCAGCTCAGAGACAGAGGGAGGATTTTATATTTAAGACACAAATAAGAGGAAGCAGACACCGTCCTGCTGCTTCTTGAGAGGGGAAAAAAAGGCCTCAGTAAGTTTCTTATTAAAAATGGCAAAATCTTTGATATGTTTTTGTAAGATTCTTTGCTGTGGACTGTGAATTCTAAGACCCACCTCGTACTTCAGGCAGTTGGAGGAGATGTTGGCAGTAACATTTGGAGAAGCAAAGAACATCACATCCACAGGCCCTTGCCCATGGAGCCTTTCTTAACCAATGAACTGTATTCTACTAGATCTGTGCGTTTAGTGTTTTCAACATGATATACTTCAATTTCTTACAATGTACAACTATAGAGATAACAAATGACTGTGATGTGAAGTATTTTGCCTTTCTTTTGTTTTTAATCTGGCACAGAATTTTTTTCCTAGCTCTTCCTAAATAAAAGATAATCATTCTTTATATTAATTGTTCCATATTTTAGTTCATACGGAGTGTACCTGGTTGTATTTGGGATGTTGGCTGAATAAAAGTAAGACTGCATCTTGGTTTCATGACAAGAAAAACAACAAAATAAACTATTTTGATAAAGAGATGCTTGAATTTTGGAGTGTTTCCTGAAGTGTGGTTTGATGTTTTCTTCTATGCTAGAGGGTCAGTGTGTCTGCGATTTTTCCAGGTCTTCAAAGAGCCAATAATGAGCTGATTCAGTTAGTTAAGGTTACAGCCGGACTGCAGACTACTGTTCTAGAGCATCATGCAAATGTTTTCTTCTTTTTCTTCTTTTTGTGCATGGAAAGCACCAATAAAGAACAATGTGTAAATAGCAATCATGCTACAAAACATCAGCTAATAAAAAGATGGAAAGACTGTGCTGAAGACTTTATGAACAAGAAGTGGTTGAGTTGCATGGTATATATGCTTGATCATATATACCGTATAACTGAAACATATTTTAAAAAACAGTTCTTCCCCCTGAAGTTTTTCTCCCTCATGCGTTCTTGTATCTATTTTCCACGCCTAGCTCTGACAAAAATAAATGATGGAATAGCAGAATAGCCGGAGGCAAAAGCTAAAAATTTCTGAACTTCGGAAAACGGCGACAGCCTTTGGATGTGATAAAAAAAGCCTTCTGGGTGATAAGACAAAAGAGTAACTGAGCTCATTCCTTTAGCCCCATGGGGAACTAGGAAGATTCTATTGGTATGTACCTTTGCGCTCATTTAGGTGCATCAGCTGAGACTCCCAAGAAAAACAAAGGTCCAGGCTCAGCTGGCTCAGTGTACAGCGTTTCAAAAACAAACATTCTCTGCCGTTTTTTCCAATGTAAACTTTTAACTGTTTGTTCTCGCTGAAAGCATTTTAGAGGTCAAAGCTCTTGAGTAGTAAAATGAAAGTGTAAACTGGGAGAACTCCACAAAAAGGCTTTGACCAGAATGTTTTTATATTTTTTCTTCTGGTCCCAGCTCCCACCTTGTAGATCTGATGCTAGAAAAACAGTATTTTGCATTATTATTGTCACCATATACATGCCTTCTGACCTCTTGTATCCTTTTTTCTCCTGGTCTTGGCTGCTGTGCACACACACACAGCAGCCTGGATGCATGCAAAGTGAAATTTACAAAGATCAGTTTGTCCTTGAGGTTTTTTTTATTGCAGTTTAGCCATTGTGGATTTGAATTCTTCAGATAGAATGTAATTCAGTTGTAAATGCATCCAGCTGATCCTTTCAGTTTGCAAAAAGAAACCCTTCAAATTTTGTGAAAGCAATAGATATAAATAGACATAAATGCATGAGAACCATCCAATAATTGTCTGAAATTGTTTTCCTAAAATTGTCTAAAACAATTTTTTTATGGCAGCAAGCAACACTTTTTTTTCCTTTGCAAAGCAAAATCAAATCATCTAGTCCCGTTCTGTGATTGTGACTCTCAGGGTGAACCAATGTCCTTCAGGTTACAGTATAAGATCCAGACTGTGTTTGCGCAGTCCTGGGAATTCCTTTCCAGAATTGTTTTTAATTGCGAGGGTTTTTTGTCATTGTTGCTCCAGATGATGTGATGTGATGACAGGTGACATCATTAGACGCCTCAAGGCACAGTAACTTTCAGGTTGCTGTTAATTCTAAAGATGTTAGACATGCATCGGTGAACAATGAAAACATTGCACACCCTCTGCACCCATTGTATTCTATTCCTAAAAAAAAGTTAACTTAAAACTGATTTTACCAGAACTATATACTCTACGAGTTTTTGGAAATAATCCAAGTTCAGCCTGACCAGTTATTCAGATCAAATATTTGAGCTGTCTTTGGTGTTTTTACTTTTAACTGGGAATAACATGAATACACAAGATGAAAAACGTTCCATTTCAAACCAATGTAGTTGCAAAAAAGGTTACATTCTCACAACAATAAGTACACTGCTCAAGGAGGAGTTTCTTTAAGAAATGTCTTGTCTGAAAAACTGAGAATAGTATTACAATTTCTAAAATACTTTCACATTTCCCACATTATTGCCACAATTAAAATGGATATGGCTCCAGAGATTAATACATTATATTTGTATCAGTTATTATGGAAATTATAATCTAGTGCTCAATTTAATTGTAATTTTTGGTTTGTTGAACTCGTTTTCTTATGTCTTAATTAGACTTTCAGTTTAAGTGTTCTTTTATGTAAACGTTTTTGCTCTGGAATATTAATACTCCCTTTATCCCTCCATGTTATTGAAATGAGTATTGTTCCAATGATGGAGAGAGAACCAACACAATAAATTATATTCCCTCCATTTTTGTTTTTATTCCTAAGAATCTGCTGCACATTGAAAGCCTGTTAAAATTTGACAAAAATTTTATTTTATTAATTTCAGTTACGTTTTTCTTTAACAAAATGCTACCAGTTTCCCACAACATCTAGGAAAATACCACATTCTTGATAACCTTGAGGGCAGTCATCTCAGAGACTATAGCACTGCAGCTATTCGGTGAAATCAGTCTGGGAAATTTTTCAAAGCCGGGCACAAACTCCAGTTTTAAGCAAACTCTTACTGGGAAAAATGTATGTCAATGATTTATCGCATTGCATTCTAGTTAATAAGTGTTACGGGTTATTTTGGTTTCATTACGAATAAATATTCCCTGTCCTCATGGTCTTTTGGACAAGACCTTGAAAGAAAAAGCAGTTCAAGTTAATTCAGAGAAATGTTAGAAAGTCCTCTCCAATTTTTATTCAGTGAAAAAGACTTCCCCCTCTCCCCCAAAAAAAGAAGAAATCACTAAATCATGTTAATAAAAGTCTACTAGGCCCTTGTGACTAGATACAGAGAGAACTTAAAGTTCCCCATTATATAATTAGACCTGTATTATTTGAATAATACTTCCTTTTTTAACGAGCATACTATTTTATTGCAACTTATTGACAAAAGCAGAATAGGCTTGTACCCATTTCAAGTTGACCATTCCTTGAAAGGTTAAAAAAAAGATCAGTCATATAGCGAATTATATTCACAAAGTGAAATTAAAAATTTCAGGATTCGGGGATCTTCATTCTTTCCGGGACATAGTTAGCCTTATTTTATAGCTCTAATATTCTTAGTACAAAAATGTACAAAATAGTGGGAAAACAAAAGTTTGACCTTTACGCCTTTCTTCAAAGGCTGATCCTCTTATCAGAAGAGCAGCTGGGTGAATATTTCTGCCATTCTATCACAAGTAACAGGTCACTTGGTCTTCATCTCCTCTGAATGAGATGCTAACACTATAACTGTGCAACATGTAGATCATGCCGCTCATTTCTCAGGGTGTCCAGCTACAAACAGCAAGTGATGAGTCGTTGACCAACCAGGGAGCTACTGTTCCTCAACACTGCTTCAGATATTAAAGTGGATTCTAACTCTGTTTCCTTTGGGCTGTCATTTTGGTTTTCAATATGTGCCAGGAAATTGTTTCTTATTGGTACTATAGAGTACCAAATGATTTCAATTAGATAAAGTAATTTCACCATGAAGTAGGCTTTTGAGCTGGGAGTTTTCCCTTTAGGAAGTGCACGCTTGTAGACCTGAAGCAATGTGAGTAAACTGTTGAGAAAACGTTTAAGATGTCAGCTTAGTCTAATCATTTTAGCACAAAAGCGAAATCTGAAAACCTCTTTCCTGAGTATGAGTATGAGATTTGCCAGTGAAGGATTGTTTTTATATATCTTTTTTATAACACCATGATAATCTCAAAATCATTGTTCACTTTCTGTGTAACCCAGTGGTTACCTGAAGCACCAATGACTTCTCATCAGTAAAAAGTTGTGTTTTAAAAGCTTCTTTGGTTAACAATATGTCCTTGTGATTCTGACATAACATGTAGACTGCGAGTAGCTACAAATTATTCAAGAAAACGTAAGTTTTTAGAATGGCAAGAATGGAAAGTCAACCAGTCGCTGGAAGAGGGGGCACTGTGGGAATTGTATCTTCTGTTATCTGGCTAAAAAAAAGAGAGCTCAGCCACTCATCCTGGGAAAACTGACAGAGAAAGAGAGAATCTTTTTCTTCCTCTCATGCTATTGTGCCTTGGCTTCAGCTGAAATAAAGGCCTGGTGCTCATGCAACATTGCACCGGTTTTCCACCCACAATTACCAACCAATTCTGTGTAAACATCTGCACTAAATAGGCCTTAGGTTTAAAATCTTTATTTTCATAGCCTTAATTACAGAATAATGTTCTTTAAGAAAGAGTTAGTTTTAAGTTTTAAGAAAGCATTGAGCTTGAAACCAGGACTTTTTTTATTTGTTATTTCGAGCTCATTTAATTAAGTGGCCTTGGTTCACTGATTTTCGGGTCTGCCAGCAACTTCTGATGAATTTCTAAATATTTCCACACTTTCCACTGTATATGCAAACCCCCTGTTTGCCTTTCTATTGTTTCACTTCATTGTTTAGAAAATGACTTTATGGAGGTAACATAAACATATCAATGTCTTGCACATATCTGTTCTTCAACATCGTTACCACTTGTCACCATAAAGAACATGCTTTTTATAATAAGAAATAATTCCTTACACTCACTTTTCTGGACACTCCACTCAAAGCCAGTTCAGAGATGGGGATTATTAGGAGGCCATGATTGGTAAAGGCCATGAGGAAATTTGGCCAGGACCTCAGACCTATGTCTCCTCCAAAGGACTATAAAATTATCTCTGTTATAGTGGGAACTTGTCTATATTATGTTGCTTTCACTAGATGTCTATCCAGTCCTAGAGACTTTCTAATCAGAAGCAATCACGGAAGAGTATTCAGTAAATTCACACTTACCACCCTCTGGCGTCCAATTGTTTCTTAATCTACGTATGAGGAAACATGAAACTGAATGTCATGCTGTGATCTGTCAAGGGGAACTTGTCTATACTAACAACAGAGAATCAGAATGTTTACACACTGACCCAGTTATGCAATTAAGAAAGTGGTTGACAAAAATAAAAAAGACATGACTTCTACTTAAAGTGACTGATTTCTGTGTTTTACTGTGTCAAGTGTTTACAGTTTGTGGTTCTACTGAATAGCCAAAGGCGATCTTACTGATACTACAAAACTGCCAACTAAAATCAATTTGCAATGACTTATTGTTTCTGTTACGTAATTTCAGGAAAAGGTCTGAAAGAAACTCCAAATGTAACTATTCTCCATAGAGTAGAATAGAAGGGTTTGTTGCCATACGTACATCTACAATCAAATTCCTATTTGCGCCAATCTCTCAGGATATGCACAATACAGCAGACTACACAGTATGACAGACAGCACCACACAATGTAGACAGTACATTACAAAATGGTACATGATAAATAGTGATAGTATGTACAGTCAATAAACAAACAAAACCACAAATACATGGTAGAGAACAATAAACATGTGGTAGTGAACATAAATATATGGTAGTCCAAGTCAAAAGTGCACAGTGCAGAGCTGCAGTGAGTTCGGAGGCACTGCACAGATAGCAGTTTATGATGAACCCTGCCGTTGGGTAGAAGCTGCTCTTAAGCCTAGTGGTCCGTGCTTTAATGGCATGCTACTGCCTGCCAGAGCAACTTCACCAGATGTTAATTAGAGCAGGGAAGGCAGTGGTTATTGGGGCTCCTCTGGAAAATTAAACCTTTCCTAACCACTTGTGTGCAGGAGATCAAACTGCCCCAGGAACTCCCATCAAAGGGCGGACTCCTTATTTCTGAAACTCCTCTGGAATCAAAACAAGCTGGGGGGCTCTGAGGTCACATAATTATGTTCAATTGAATTTGGATAAAAGTTTAAATGATCTATGTGGCTGCATATATGTTATATTGTTTGTACATATAGATTTGAACTTAATTTTAAGTGAACAAAAAAGTCTGAATGTGATCAAAATGCATGACATTTAAAAAGGGACAGTGAAGCCAATTGTGTGTCACTGATTTTCAACACAGGGAAGGCAGTGGTTGGAACCAGACAGGTCCATCAACAGAAAGAACCTTCGTCTTAAGCAATGAAACTACAAAGAGACAGTCCCAGAGGCAGAAGGCAAAGAACAACACACTGGTCAGAATGCCAGTCTGTTGTAGGGCTCACACACACACATGGCATGGGGACAACTCAGAGACGCCATTGAAATGTTCCAGACATTGTGTAAAGGTTAACTGGGAGGGGTGAGGTGGGGAGAAGAGACATATACATCCCACACAGAAGATAGTCCAGTAAGGAATCGAACCCACAACCCAGAAGCTATGAGGCACCAGAGTAAACCAAGCCACCCAATTCTATAACACCTATTATATAGTCTTTTCTATAGCCTATTATATAGCTTTCTTCCACTACAAGGTTTCAGTCCCCCCACAAAACTGTAAGATTTTAATCTGTCTAATATTGTCTGTTTAGAGAGAATAATAAAAAATATTTGAGAAAGTTTTAAAGGGGGTTACCTCACCCACCTGTACACCCAGGTGGTCTAGTTCAAGGTTTCAGTGTGAAGTAAAAAATAAGAAAGCCCCATAACCTTTAAAGAAAAGGTTAAATAACACTCCGAATTTGTTTGCTGACATGGACGCAGTCCACACAGAATTCCCATCCACCTTCTGATTATTTTTTGTCTTAATTATATTTTAATCATTGTGTCAAACAGAAAATAAGAAATGAAATGACACTGAAGTGGTAAGGTTAGGAATTGTTTTTACTGTATTTCGAGAGCCTTTGTAGTTTAGTACTATTGTTGATGCCTGCATAGAACCTGTATTTGAATGGTAAAACGTAATATATTTTCTTACTTTCGCATTTAGGACAACAGAATTACACGGGCGTGAAGGACAGACCGAGAGGTGATAGTTCACTTATTCTCCAAATGCCTTGATGCAATTTTAAATTCATTTTTAAGCTTATGTTGGCAATCCCAAAAATATTGTATACAACATTTTTCCATTAATGTTTTGCATGCTGTAAAAATATTTTTAAGTAATTAAGTAATCTGCAGTTAAGGCTTCTAAATGTCTTGGTGTAATACGCAGAGCTCAGTTATACCTGTGATCCGTTACGCGCAACCGAAAAATATTTTTATGCGGGTACTTTCACCTGGAGAACCTTATTTGAATCGGTTTTCATTTTTTAGCCATTAGGTTTTCTGAAGAATCCGATGTTACTGCATATCGAATATGTGTCTCTCGTTTTGTTTTCAGCGTCTGACCTCATCTTCTAAAATAGGCGCCTCCCCCCTTAATTCTACATCTTAGGTATGGAATCCAACTTGGGGAAAAAAAGGAAGTCAAAATCATGTAAATTATTTCCTTCTACAGCGTGTACGGTTGGATTTTCCCCAGGACAAAAGTGAGTTGGAGCTACAGTATAAATTTCGACGGCCAAATTATGGCAGAAACACAGAGCACACTCCTGAAATCCAGCGAACTAACTGGCTGTCCTTGCTTAGGAGCTCAACCACTTGACTTTTTCCAGACATGCTGAAGGTACGTTCATAAAGAAAACCAGGGCGCTTTACACCATTATTCTCTGACATACGGACATTCTGGTCAAGCTTTCTTTTAAACTTTAACAAGAAGTTTTAAACTTTATACAAGACTGTATATATTATTTTTTCTTTATTGCAGATCCTGGTTCTCTTGGCCGTGACACGATTGTGTTTGACGGAAGGGCATCGCTGCTACACAAAAGGGGACCT
Organism: Atractosteus spatula; assembly: GCF_055471065.1. NCBI lineage: Eukaryota > Metazoa > Chordata > Actinopteri > Semionotiformes > Lepisosteidae > Atractosteus > Atractosteus spatula. Next base: position 4,050,914 of record NC_142726.1, on the reverse strand, counting down.
GGAGCAACATTACAGGAGTTTCGTAGGACGGGTGGAATTGGAACGGTACCCACCGTATTACATGGTCAGGGAGCTGGAAAGAAACCCAGGGAAAACGCATGAGGATTGCCCGAACTACCGAGTTAAGCGTCCGATCGGGGATCATAGTCGCCGCTCCATCTCCCCCTGGCGGTACAGGTAAGGACACTACCTTTCCTTATTCCTCAAGGTGCGCTGTGCGTCTCCAGCAGAGAAGGGATAAGAGCTGATTCCACTTTGCAGACTTTTTGTTAGGTCGCAGCTGTTAGATTAGAATCGAATAATGTGATTAAGCACATGGGTGGAGATGAAACCATCTAGCCTAGAGTCAACATTTTAAAATTCCCAGCTATATGAACAAGTTTAAAATAGGTGCTAAAACCAAGACAGGAAATACGTACAGCAGTTCAGGGATGTGCGTGTGTTTTGGTTATTGTTGAGAAAAACGTTGGTTGCTTGATGAAAATAAGGCAAGCGATTTATGCGGCGGTTTTCTCTAACGGCGTTTTCTCTTGTTCCCATTTTGCTGTCTGGTGAAGAATCCATGTGGATGAAAACAGATTCCCGAAAAAACTGGCCTACGCCGAGTGCTTGTGCTCGGGATGCATCGATCCTAAGGACGGGACGGAGAATTTATCCATGAACTCTGTCCCTGTGGAGCAAACCATGATGGTTTTGAAAAGGATAGATTGCCCGCATCGCAAGTTGAACGAGAGGAAGTATACCTACGTTGTGGAATATATAAAAGTCCCAGTGGCTTGCACATGTGTAATACCCAAGACCCATTCTTAGCCTCTTATAGAGGATAATTGTGTCTTTTAACTCTCATTGTAGTGACATGAGTCACATATATACGTGTTGTGTTTGTTTTAAAATGCACTCTTGTTATTGTAAGTGATAACATGAACCGAGTTGCTTATATTGATAAGCTCCGTAAGGCATGTTTTTACATGAATTCGAGATTTATATGGAGTCGTTATTTATTTTATTTATGTATTTATTTAGCTATTTATTTTTATTCATTCATAACTGTCCTCATTTGTGATTTAAGGCAGCAGATGTTATTTATTGTACTTATCAGATTACGTAAACACATTTGTTAGCATTGAACTGACTTTTTCTCATAATAGTATAAAACATTCAATATTTAAGAATGTTTGAAAGAGCACTACTAGGTGTAATGTAAACTAGTACAACTATGAAACGACCGATGAAAATATGCATTGGGAAACTAATCTGATTTTTGTATACATTTCATTTTACAAGATGAACATCAAAAATGCATTTGTTATCATTTGTAATACTTACCTTTGTATGGCTGTTAAGGTTAAAATAAACTACTGGTGTCAATTCATTAACCTCGTTACATTTTTTCCTTGTCGGTTTTCAATCTTGTTCTGCTTTAAATGAAATACTGCTCTCACACGCTGAGTAACAAGTCAGATTTAAAACTTTATTATATCAGCAATACAAAAAAATAACATATATAACATATCAATAGTAACAAGAGAGCTCCTTGTAGCTCTTCGCCAAACTCGTCATTAAGGTTGGACGAGGATAGGCTCATCATGGGAAGGTATCGTGACGTCTTTTCAGTGCGACGCCAAAGTGCTGTCGATTTGCATGGTACTCCTACCCACATAACTTAACAGAGATGTTGGTGAAAGTCCTGGAGGCTCTTGATATTCTTATTAAACCTGTTGCAGGTCAGTGACATGTTACGCGTGTTGAACAGTATTGTGAGTTTTTGTTGCCGGAAAAGTTGTCTTGTTTCATCCGTTGTCTCCCCGTTAGCTGTGCATTAACAGTTAAAGCGACTCAAGTTATGGACACTGGGAAGCGAAACTTTCTCCAGAATATGAACGATATGATTCGGTGTGATTCGCTATTTCGTGTTACTGTAGCACAGGTTCGTTTTCATATGTTTTAAAAGCTTAGGTGGGGGCTTTTCTGCCCTGCGTTAGAATAGTTTGGTCAGTAGAGCCGTCATATTAAGATAGTCACAGTAACCATGTGTTTTGTAGGGGTACTCTAAGCGTCTTTGAGTAGGTTCAGTTTGAAGGTTTTAAAGTGTAGCTCTTAGTAATCCATCGAAACTCTTCCGCTAAAAATAAAAAAATAACAACGTATTTTGTACAATAAATGGTTATATAACATTTCCCTGTATATGAAAATACCCCCATCAGGTATACGCCTTTATGCCACAAGGTGTAAGGGACATAAGAACTCGTTTGTCACCTCAGATTTCAGAATTCAATAATGTAAATGCATTGTTGCTTCTTGAGGTATCGTTTTTGTTGTACTAGTGTGTTGGACCGCAGAACAACTTTCCCCTATGGAATAATAAAGATTGAACTGAAATTTATTACGTGCTATTCTATAAAAGCTGCTGTCTTAAGCGTGCTCTTATTTCATACTTTATGTCGTTTAAATCAAAGCTTTTATCTCATGATTAAGACTATGTAGTTTATTTTCAGATCAAATCCATTTGGATTTCTCTGGAATTTTCATAATTAACTCGTTATAATGAATGAAATATAGCCATCTCGAAAACGAAAACAATTACTCTGCGACGTTTTTGAAGATGTGCAGGTTTTTGATTTGTTTTCTTTTCTGATTTCGAAGTCATTTTGTGCAATTAAGGTTTTTTAAAATACAGATAAAACACTGAATCTGAAGGCATCGCCTGACAGTAATGACGTTTTTATTTGGGAACTCTTTGTATGACTATTTTCAACTGGTTACGTTGCTGCTTAGTGTTGCACAACCTAGCCTTAGTTTTACAGAACAAAGTTGATTTAGTTTCTCTTCCTTAAATAGATACAATGCAGGGTTTCCCACAATTTTATAGAGGCGGGCCGCCTGGCTTGACAAATGTGTGAACAATGACAAATTATGCACAATATCGAAATTCTGTTTCATGGGTCTCTGAAGAAGGGAAGGATGATCCTCGGTCGATATGACATTTTTAATTACATCATTGTGTTACTTTCCGGACAGAGGCTGTGGGGCTGTGTATGACTGATCATGTGGAAAATCTGGAGAACAGTAGTGACCACCCAGTTCCCCAGGCGAGGCACAAACCAGAACGTTTAATAGGTCACTTCTAATTCTCAGTTTCTAAACCCAGAGTACAACTTCCATTTTGACCAGATAAGCAGGTGGTTTGTATGATGAAGTAGAGAGACAATCTGAAATTAAAACATAGAAGTCCTGCAGCTGTCAAGCATATGGCTAGTCATTTCATGTATAAAAGAACAAAATGATCAAAACACACGGCCAGGGTGGACTACATATTTTTTTAGTTGCCTTAAATATAATTTGTGAAGCAGAAGATATGTGTCAGTGTTTTTTAAAAGACCAGGGATATTTGAACAACTTCTTTTTTTTCTCTCCAGAGTCTGGCATCAGCGATGTGCATACAACAGAAAAGGAGGCCTTGCTGAGAACTCTGCAGGCCAACATTGTGCTTCTGGGTGAGAGGCTTCGCAGCGACCCTGCGTGCCAAGAGCTTGGCCGCCTCAGGTCTCAGGTGACAGAAGAGGCGAGCTGGTGTGAAAGCTCACAGGATGTCACCTGGAACTTCGTGCTGGAGTGCCTGGTGCTTCTGCAGAGCCTCAAGCGCTGCCTCACCAGACTCTTGGAGTCATTCAGTCCCACAAAGCCTAACCCGAGGACCCCTGAGGCTGCCCCTCCTTTGCCTCCGGATGTCTTGAGCATTGCGCAGCAGAAGACGGTTTGCTCCGCCTTGCAGTTTGTGGTCACCCTGGGCATCTGCCCTTACCTTTTGCCCGGGGTTGGCATTCCTCTGAGCCGGCGCTCTGCCTTCGGAGCGGCTGTGGAGAGCGCGCTGCAACGAGATGTCCCTCCAGACGGCACGCGCAGGCTGTTCATTACCTGCACCGTGCTGTTGGAGGTGGCTGAACTCTGCTCATTGGGCACCATGCTCTTCACCCGTCACTTGGGCGATATCCTGGCTGGGCTGTGCCAGCTGGGATATTGCCCCAGCAGGTCTAAGGCCGAGCTGGCTGTCGTCACTGAGCAAGGAAAGGTAATGTCGGTCAATATCATATTTCATTTTTAACGTTCATGTATCGTGGATTATTTCACACGCTGAATAAATTCTACACAAAACCCTTACTATTGGTGAATTTGGAATGGGCTTTGCTGCACCTTGACCCATGCGGTGTAAAGGCATTTTGTTGCTTCACTCTTGGGATACTTCTACATTAAGCACTATCTGACATTTCAGTATTAATCGCTACTTTTAATCCTGGCACCTTAAAAAAAGTAAGCAATAGTGCAGCAAAAGTGATTGAGAGGCTGAAAGGGAAAAGAAGTGACAAAGAATGTTGAATTATTGATTAAGAAATCTACAGCATTCATGAGATTACTGTACAGTATTTCAATAAAAATAAATAAAAAGGAAAGGATAGTGTTGCTGCACTTTTATCTAATTTGTCATGTGATTCACAATTCCCACAGCAGAGAATGAAATAATCCCAAAACAAATCCAATGAAGTATTTTAATTCCCGTAAAATTCCAACACTGCCATTTAAAGAGGCTTAACATGACTTTTACATATTGCACATGTTGATTTTATTATTACATAAATATAAATATTAATCACCTGTTTATTAACATTATTACATTGCAATAATGTCGTTGTTAAAGTGTGGTTGATTTGTAAACCGTAGGTAAATTACTTAGCGCTCATTTGTAAATAAAAACAGAAGGCAGGGAAGCAGAGTGCCAATTTAGATTCCAAAAAGACAGACACCTTTAGCTAGAAGAGAATTTAGTTGCTGTGAGACAGAAATTATCATGTAAACCGTTGCTTTACAAGCTAATCATTAATTGTCATTATAATTATATCAGTTTACAAAGTTCAGAAACGAAAGTGCATCTTTAGATGATTTCCTTTCAGTTGCCATCATCTAAAAGATCGTAATGTTTTGAGATCTGTAAGTTGCCTTTTATTGATTGTTGAAAATAGTTATCTGGAGCACTGATCTGCAGTGACCCTCTGGGTCAAATACTAGCTGTATTTGTACTAGCTGTGTTTGGTTTGATCAGTAGTAGGAGCCATGATCAACTGATCACAGAAGGTGATATTAATTCAGGAGTGATGTAAAAATAATCAAAACAGATAAGTTATTATTCATGCTGATAGTCATTGGAGAAGTCTCTGTTCTGGCACCAGCTGATTTAAGATGGCTTTAGGGACCCAGGATTATAACAAAGTGATAATACAAGACTTTCTTAAACGTGGATCTCCAGGACCACGGTTGACCACCCCTCTACTAGTTCATAAAAAGAAAATGGAAATCCGCCAGATAATATCCTAATTTGGTCAGGCTAAGTTCCTATCCTATTATCCTCTGTAATGACAGTTGTACTTTGTGAACTTATTTTTCAGACAGTTCCACTAGAGGGTACTGTTATACACTAGTATAAAGATGTCAGTCATTTTTTATTGTCATTATTTTTATTATTTTTATTAAGCAAATATTTATATAACCTAAGCAATCAATTAATGTTTACAGTTGAACTGTATTTGAAATGCATTTGCCATAGGCACATAAATTATTATCTTTTTGTAGTGTTGAAAGTTAAGGTATCGCATTTGCATTTGCAAATTTATGATTTCAGTGGCATGGAGTCATTTGCATTTGTATCTGAATGCATTTGGCCTCATGACTGATGCTAATAAAGTTTTCAGAATTGATCAAAATGTGCTTCCCTAGAGAGGGAGTGCAGTAATTTGCATTGTCCGTTTATGATTCTTTCATAGAATTGCCAATATTGTGCCGGCATTAATAGAACGTTTTTACTAATATTCAAAGGTTTTTAGTTACATGGTGATAAATGCTCTTTTCTGTATTGTATTTTTAAATCATTCCATTAATCTTAGAGATGAGGCAACATTTATCCTTTTCAAGGGTCACATCTATAAATAATTTACAATGATTTTTGGTTCTCAAAAAAGGGATACAGGGGCCCAAGGGGATTTTCAGAGGTCTCTTAGGATAAAAATAAGCTTTTTACTCCAAGGTTTAGTAAATTATGCTAAAGAAACTGTATATTGCAGTAGATCTGGTGTTGTAATTCTCACAAGTCTATTATTTAGGATGCTGGTTCTTAATAGGTCCTATTCAAGGATGCGAAGGCACAGGATCTGCACTGATGTTAACAACTGCAGTCCTTGATCTTACCACTAGAAGGCATGAGAGGAAAGGAAAGGTGAAGAATTGGAAAAGAACAGCACCAGCTAGATTGTACAGTATATGTGCTAAAAACACATACAAAGATGCAAACGCATGCAAAGATGCAAACACATAGGTGCTATGGTTCGAAACGTGTTTTCCTTCTAGTTTTGATTTTCTGTTAAAAAATGTTCTTGTGTTACAGGGAGTTAGTATGGAAGAACGCAGGAATTGTAAAAGAGCACTACAGGGGCTTCTGGGAAAAGTTTACCAGCCAATCATCATTAAGGAGCTCCTGATCCTGCAAGGTGGCCCAAAACAAGTACGTGTTTGGATTTTGGCAGGACGAGCTGTAAAGATGAAACCTGAAAGTCTGTGAAACAAAAAACGATGTCTATCCCGCTCTTTCTAAAATATAACATTTGAAGTTTAATTTCGCAAAATAGAAAACAATTATTGCTTCAAATGGAGAAGCTCCTGGACAGATTGCAACAGCAATCAGCAGGGTCTAATTGACTTTAGAACAAAGTTAAGAAATATTCACCCATTAAAGTCATTCTGTCACACAAAGATATATAAGTTATTGAACTTTGCTGATAATATCATATAGGCAACTGATGTGCATAAACACAGTAAACCTACAGTATTAATTATTTATTGAAGTAATTCATGATGAATTAATTATTTAGTAATAAGAAAAGATACTGAGAACGATTCTTTAAGAAGGTCTCAGCCATGATGGTGTGGATTGTTGTACAGTTTTCATTACCTTCAAATCCCAAATATTGTTAGCAAGACTTTTCTAACTGAACAGTAGAACAAACTTTATCACCCATGAATTCAGATGTTTCCATTTTACACTTTTTTTTTAAGATCATTTTTTGGCCATATACAATTTCTTGTATTAGGAATTTGTCTTTTCGCATACCCCAACTTGCAACTCGCATGCTCCATGAGACACACAGACAGGGAGAGAAGCTTGGGGTCAGAGCGCAGGGTCAGCCATTTGTACAGCGCCCCTGGAGCAGCTGGGGTTAAGGGCCTTGCTCAGGGGCCCAACGGAACAGGATTCCTCTGCCGGCTGTGAGACACGAACCGGCAACCTTCCAGCCACGGGCGCAGATCCTGAGCCACAGAAATATCTTCTCTCATTTAAAGTGGTAGACCTGAGAGTTGCCACGTCAATGTGAGTGCAGTGAATTTATTACCCTCCTCAGAACAACTGGATAAATCAGTGCTTATCTGAAGTTGATTTACATTATGCTCTTTAGCGCACATTCGTAGGACCCATTCCTGAGAATGTCCTTTACCTTACACTTTTTTTCTAATGAGGCTTTTAAGCCAGTGGGACTCTTTGTGGGAGCGCTGTACATTTCTTAAGGATTTGTCATAGCTTAACAGTGTTCTGACTACTTGCAAAACCAAATCATCTCATCAACTAAAGTTATTTTAACTGATTACCGTTTATTTGTATATCTTTGCATATCAAAATGCTGTCGTTTAAAGGAAAACCAAAACTAAAGCCTTTAAAATAAAAATGTTTCACTGGGGCTGGAATTATTTTCATGCTAAATGCATTTGCCAAAGGTTTCCCTTTCTTCTTCATTACTGTTCCCACCCCTTGTCATGCTGAATTTGGGCCCATTCAACCCTTTTCATCAGAGATACATGACTCATAAGTGCTGTTACTGTAAACATTAAGCCTTAGTTGCAAAGTACGTTAATAGTGTGAAGTTACATACGTGTGCTAACCGTATAGTGGGCGTGTAAACACATTTTTGTAATGAATGCCTTCCAGCATTAAAGGTGTGCCCATTTGGTTAATATGTTTATAGTAAACTGAAAATGCACAATACAATTAAATTTAGTTTTCAGGCTAGTAGAAAGGCTGTTATGGTTCATATTTTGTCTGGGCAGCAATTATTTTGACAAGTAATCTTAATATTGAATGAGTCAACCCATTGGTTTAAAATGTCTGTGGTTTGAGGTGCTTTTGGAACTTGAGCAGACACCTTTGCTATATCAGATGACATTGAGTTATCTGATAGATCAGCACCTGCTGCTGAATCTTCAGCTATATGTATGTGTAGATTGTGTGCATCCATACCTGCACTGTGTATATATATCCTGCACTGAGCCGAAGGAGTTTTCTTGGAGAAAGAGGTTTGTTCTTGTTAGATTACGACTACAGCATGGTGAGACTATGCTGCAGCTAAGGGTAAATTTGAAATTTTGGCTCTTCCATGCCTCCCAGGTGAAGCTGTGAGCTGTGTTGTGTTGTGTGTTAACGTTCTTTGAACGTTGCCTTTCCGCAGGTGAAAGAGAGTCCTGGAGGTGTCTCCAAGCAGGCCTTGGCGCAGGCTCCCACTTGGCTAAGACGCCTCTGTGGGCAGCTGCTTTCTGAGAGGCTCATGCAGCCCAGTGGAGTTCAGGCCATAGTCCGAGGGATTCTAGAAGGAGCTGGAGGTAAGGTGGCCGCATGGTTATGGCAGTTAACGTTGACATATAGTTTGAATCATGACATTTCAAGACGTTGAGGTAACACTGCTTTCAAACAGCTTTTGGGTCCAGGGTTTGATTCCAGCCTAGGGTGCAGTTTGCATGTTCACCCTGTGATTTCCTATTGAGAACAAAAACAGTTATGTGCTCTCAGTCCTGCCTTACAACTTATGCTTCTGGGATGGACTTCAGAGTTTTCTGGTTTGTACGTTTTGGATAAAATTGATGCCATGTGTAAGTTGTATGAATGTGTCGTTCCGAACAGTCATGGTCTTGGGTCAAAAATCCCAATTGTACACCATAGGATCCAAACAAGTCACTTGCCAAGGTGCCTTTCTGTTTTTTTCTAGACAGATGAAAACTTCCACTGAACTTGGAGTTTGAAATTTGTGAGTGATGTGAGGGGTTTGATTTTTTTATTTAATGTGGCCCCAAATTCTTTTGCTACTGAGAAAAGCACTGAGAGAAAATATTGCTCCAAATGTGTGCTTGTTTAGAGGACATGACTGAGTCACTTAATGTAACAGAACAGCTAACAGTGTCAGTTAACTTAACAGAACAGCAGCTTCACATGGCATCTTAATTTAATGTTTTTAAGCCTTTATATGTAGAGATCTGGGTGTGAAAATTTTATATGTACAGTGTCAAAATGTATTCACTTATGTTGTTCAGAATTGGATTTCAGTCATTTCTTGTTTTACACCACACAATTTGAAATGATCATTTTTCATTTATCAGTTCTGATTGGCTCAGCATGCAGAGGTGAGGACATTGGGTGTCTTCTTCAGAAATGTACACTTGTTGGATCCATCTTCCATTTCTCATCCCGTGGGTCTCGGACTACCTACAGGAGAGCTAACAGTGATTGCAGGAGAGAGGCAGTTCTCATTGACAACAGTGCGAGCCCACAGGGACCTAGCAGGATCCAGAAGTGGTTGTTCAGAGGAAGGCCAAGGATACTCTGGCTGACTCAAGCTCATCCAGCTTTGGTGCTGTACTGAAATTTGTGCACCCCTTCTTGAGGAATGAAGGTCACGGTTTGCTTATTACATTGCCCAGCCTAGAGACAGAGATGCTGGGACCACAGGCACTCTACTCCCTTTGCCACACAAGTGTCTTTGCTGGCTGATTCTTGTATGGAGTCTATGTGTCGTAAATTTTAATTGAATTTCACTTTCAGCTGTTGTGAATGTCCTTAGGCTGTCTTCTGAGTCACACTAGCCTTTACTGTTCAATATTTTATGAAAGCCATGAAAAGTGAACATTAATAAGGTAATATGTAGTTTTTAGTTTTATAATCACTAGTGATTGAAGTCTAAGTTTAGTCACTTTTCAGATGAAAGCAGTGTGGCTAATCTTTCAGCAGTGCTGAAATAGAAATGTGATAAGCCTGTTGGACAAGGAGAATAATCTGCTGAATGCGTTTTTATGAAAGAAAAGAAAACTGAAGATATCGGGTTGTGTTCCAGATTTACTGTTTTTCCCTTCAAAGGAGAAGACAGGTTCTACAAATCAAATGCATCTTGCTTTGCAGGGATTACCTCTTCCCAGCGGTCCTGTTATTTTTCATCTCCGCTAATTTGAAGCACACTTTTTTTTGTATGCTGTCTTGTAATGCATTTGTATCTATGAAGTCACTAAATGTATTTTGTTTTATAGTGCTAGATATCAAGGCAGAAAAGAATCAAGATCTGCAATAAAGTTAGAAAGATAAGTGCAGTTGAGTGCCAGCACTGCACAGACATCTGATGATATAAGTCAGTAACAATGGTGACAGAGTAATGTATTACTTTGAAGTTGTATTTCAGAACTGTACCTATTTTCTCCCTCCACAGCGGGGGCAGCTGGGGGAAGGGAAGCAGACTGGAGAAAGTGTGACACAGTGGCCAGGATCCTGTCCACCTGCCCCCAGCAGTCTCTGTCTGCAGATGAGTACTACCGACTGGTGTGCCCCCAGGTGCCAAAATAAACTGAAATAGGCTGTTCCGCGGCTCTTAGTTAAAAGACACAAATGAGAATGTTATAGCTGCACTGTACTGTGTTTAACCAGACTTAAAGATCCAAATGATTTGTAGAACAGAACCATTGATTTGATCCGAAAACTTGAACTCTGTGGGAGAGTTTAAGAGTCTAAATAAATTGCTGAAGAGCACACCCTTTTACAGAATAATGTATAGAGCTCTCCTTCACTGACTATGATCCTGAGGCCTTTAACAGCAGGATTTGAAAAGAGCAGATCATGAGATTTCTGGTTTATTGCAGCTGAATTGTTTTTTGGAGGCTGTTTAATAAGCTACAGCAGTTAGTCTTTAGCATTCAGTTTACTGTTACAACCAATGAAGTAGTAGACTAGGCATCCATATTTTCTGTCTTGCTTTAAGACTGAAGTTTATGAGAGAAGGTTTTGATGATATTAGTTGTATCTTAGTGTAGTGCAGTATAGGTTGTGATCATTTGCAAAAATTGGTCTTACGGAAAAAAGCACAACTTGGTTGTATTTTGCTAGTGCAAAAACTGTGACAGCTTGTTGAGATGCTTTTTATTTTTCTTTTTGTCTTTGAGCCACCATTTTAGCATTTGCTTGTAATTTTGGAATTACAAGCTTTCTCTCTTGGTGCTTGGCTGGCTAGGTCCTGGATCTTCTTCACATGCGAGCCAAGCTGACGGCCCTGCAATTGCAGCGCGTGGCGACCACCACAGTGCTCACCATGGTCCAGGAGCAGCCCCAGCTTGCAGAGAAGTACCTGCTTGCCCACCTCCTGAACCCCCTTGTCAGCTGCCTGAGCCTCACGGGTAAAAGCTAAGAACAGCACTTCGGAAGTCTTGGGATTTTCATACAGTTTCCTGGCAAAGATTATCTCATAAAACTATCTGAAATAAGACATTCCCAGCAAATTAAAAAAGTGACTTGGCACAAAAAAGATACTTTTGTTAGGGATCAGCTCTCCTCTTGAGCCAAGCAATAAAGACAGCAGATGCAGCAAATAAAAGCTCCCAAAATTAACCAAGGTAAATTATTTTTAGAGCTGTTTGTTGCTGACTTGACTCTACAGTTAGCTGACTTAATTATTCACAAGCAAGGGTTTTTATTTAAAAGCTGTGGTTTGCCTAATTGTGAAGACTGTAAGCAGTGGCTTTTCCTGCCCCTGTGTTTTAATGTGTATTGACTTTCTTTAAAAGCAAAGGTCCCTCTGGGGCTCTCTGGTTTCATAGAGAAATATATCACATTCCACAGAAGTACTGTTGAATGAGAATTGTAAATGATCTAAGTGGTATTTATCGAAGAGTTAGAAGGATCAGATCATGATTTAAATTAATTGGAATTTAATTGTGGGGTCTGAGGAGAATTAAAAAGATAGTCAAACACCTCAACTGTTTGAAAGTGAATGTTTTTAAAGTACAGATTATTCTGACACCAGCTGAGTTCTCCCCTTCTTTTTTGACTATTAGACAATAATTGTGGCACACCAGTTGTGGAGGAGTCTGACCTGACCCGATGCATTGAAGATATTTATAAGGTAAACCCAAAGCAAACATTTCTAATAAAACATTGTAGTTTTTGCCCTAGTGCTGACATCGTGTACTCAAGTTGGGCCTGGAAAGTCTCGTGGTGCTCAGTGGTAGTGTCTTTTTTTCTTTTTTAGCATGATGAAGGGAAGACCACAGAGATTAAATAATATCCAGGTGTAAAAAAATACTGCTGCTTTCTCAAAGTCGCTTCCAGTTAATTTACTTGACCATTTCAGCTTTCTCCAAAACAGTGTGGTGCTGCATGTTGATAAATTCGGTACTCGTTTCTAAACAGTTGATTTGCAAAAACCTTTTTGCAACATCCCTGTTGCAACATGCAACTTATATATTTGTTGTCCGTGTTCTTTTAAGCTACATATTTCCAAGTGAGGTGTTAAAAAATTGACAAGAATACATGTGTTTCGGTGCTAATCTTCTGTGCTGCTTTGTTCTGCATAGTCAGGTACAAAAAAGGTTAATTTGCTAGATTATTTGTTCTTTAAAAAAATACTCACTGTGCTTTTGGTGGTTAATAAAAGGTTTCTCCAGCCCACAGGCGTCTTACTGAGTGCTATTTCTGTTACCGGAACATGAGCCAAAAGAATATCAATACGGCTTGAAGCATAAATTTACTGGCTTGAGTTAAAGCTCTCTGTATAAAGATGCTGAAATCTCTAATCCCTTTTTGTTGTTCCTATGCCATGTTTTCTGTTATACAAATTGTTTGAGGGGTCTTGGAACAGAATATCTCAGAGGATGCTTCTTTTCAGTTTGTGGTATGGAAATATCTTGTGCTTAACCCAGGAAAAGTACTGTATATTCAGAACTATCCATGTGAATGAATGGCTACGATTTAGTTGTCACTGATGCGACAGAATGAAATTAAATTACTTGGTTATGCAACATGGCATGTTTAAAGGTGGCCTAACAGTGGAAGTTTAGTTTGAGCTTATTTCTTTACATGATAATGATATGAACATTTTTGTGTAATTTTGCCTAAATACTATTGAGGCAACATGATAGTTGGAAGTTTATAAACTCATTATTTTGTATATATATATTTTATATATATAGTATAAACAATAGTCGTTTTAAAGTTGTGGTCTGGAAATTTTTTTGTGTGTTTTTTCCCTTCATTCAATTTTGAACTATTTTTTCACGTCTCTGCCCACATGAACCGTTCTTATACTGCCTTGTACTGCACAGCGAGACTGAAGAAATGCAGACAAGCTCCTCCGCCCCACCCACCTATCAGTAGAGCGTCTCTCACTAATGTGACTGCAGGAACGTGAGAGATCACATGAGTCTCTCTAGTGATTAATCCCAGGCCTTACCTGGTGGCGGTGTGGTTCTTCACCACTGCCTGTAGCCGAATAAGTAATTACTTTGTCTAATTGGCTACTTTTTAGACAACTTAAAAGTGATTTCCTGTATCAAACCATACAACTACACTGCAAAGGCACTCCTTTGTTCGTTAAATTCACATAAATATGCCTGATCCTGTTAATTATTTAGACAGGATTATTGGAGGTGAACTCGAGCTATCATTTTTTACCCTAACGCAAGCACTTGCAGATTAAGCTGCATTTTATTAATCATGATGGCATGTCTGTTTAAGGTTAATTAAAATGAAAATGTGTATAATTCAATGCTTCCTTCACCAGAGATGTAAGCCAGGGGCATTAATCATGGGGTGTCCGCTTTAGCTTAATTATACTGTGATCATGTATTATTCAGATGCTTGCACATTCGGATTTTTGATTTTGATTCCATATCTCTTAGGTCTGTGTTGTTGGGAATAGACCCCTTCCGGCTCTGTTGATGTCCCTTGGAAGTGTTATTCCTGTTATTTTTTCTCTGTATTGTTTTACCAAACAAAATGCATCTCATTTACGGTAAGCTGCATTCTCTTTTTTATTCTAAATAGAGTCTGCAGTTGTTGGCTTTTGTTGGATTCAATTATAAGTAAACCTGAAAAATACACATACTACTGTGTGCTATTTTGGGAAATACGGTTTTTCTCGTCCAAAGCACGTAATTGTTCATCCAAAGCACTCTGTGTGACTACCACTGTAGTAGCGTTGTAAAGTTATTGAGTGTGGCATGACTAATTTATTTGCCCCAATAATCCGCAGTGTCCATTACCCCTTGTTGAAAGAAGGATTAAAAGCAAAATAATGAGGTGTAGCTGGAAAATAAATATTGGAGTTTTTTTCTATACACCTTTTTTATAAGTCTGTATCTTTTGGTACAAGGAAGCTGTGAGATAAGGCTTAATCCTTTTTTTGATATGCACTCACTGTCCAGAATAGTAGGAACTCCCAGTTCAACGAATGGATTCTTTCTATGGCAAGTATGGTTTACCAGAGGAGCTTCCCTGGCCAGAACAAACCTCAGATCTAAATCCTTCTGACAACTGGTAAAAACTGGGGCATTTTCAGTTCAGTCCCACACACTGTTCTTCAACATAGCTTCAGTTGTAGTGACACTGCTGAATAACACCAACTAGAATAAGGTGCACCTGGGCTGTAAAAACGTGTGAAAGAGATTTTGTTTAAGCTGTTCTTGCAGTGCGTTATTCAACGGGGGTTCCTAGTATTGTTTTATGGTAACTGTAAACGGAGATGAAGTCCTTACACTGTGGTACAGCAGTGCTGTGAAAGAAAAGAGGTCATAAAGAATACTGAATTTTGAAAAGAGTAACCCTTCTGTTTATGCGAATTCAGTCTTAGATGTGTTCGGTCCACGTCTGTTGAACCTCCTGTCCTCTAATGTCCTTGAAGCTCCCCCTGTCATGAGATCCTGCTGTGGTACTTCTCTAAAACGACGGACCCTGTCGTGGCAATTTCTTCATTGAAGCAGCTGAGTGGTTTGAACAGGCAGCCGGGAGACGAGCCTCCTCTGTACCAGTTCTCTCCCGGGAGTGAAGGGGGAGCTGTGGTCAGCCTGCTAGAGCCTAACTGGTAAACGACAGCATTGCGATACGTACTGCCCATGGTGTCTCCATGCCACTGCATTACCATACAAGTTCATTACTTTCACATGGCTCGCATAAACATGTGTTTTAGGGCTGCTGAATAGGGAAATTAGATTTCACTTGGCATTTGTTTATAGCTGCATATATACAATATACAATATATACAGTATATATACTGTCCTTGGAAGGACACTCTGCATGGGAAATGTCGCAAAGTTGTAGTCATATCAGCCATTTAAGTTCTAAATCTGAATGTGAAGAAGTCCATTACATAGAGTCTGAGGTTGGGAAATGAGACACCGGCCGATGTGGAGTTTGGTTGAAACAGGACGTTTCATTCAGCAATGAAGACGAGGCCTTGTACGAGAAGGTGTCCTCTGAGCAGTGGCGATTGGAGTGCTTTGTGGACCTGCTGGCCAGCCTACAGGACAGCAGTCTGCCTGGGGACTACTTCATCGAGCTGCTGAAGGTACTGTGCTGCTTGGGTGGAAATTCTCTGAAGTAGACATCTGTAGCCCTTGTCCTCTAAGGCCACAAAGTCCTCCATCTTACAAGTGAATTTTATAACTCAGTTTGAACTAATTTGCTTAATTGGATCAGTTGCACAGTTTAAAGAAAGTCTAAAGACATTAATGCTTAAAAGAGACCTATTTCATAAAAAACAGCTTGGCTCTGTCTCTCAATGCCAGGAAGTGAGTACTTCCACTCTCAAGTATGGGCTAATGATTTAGCTTACATTGTTTCTGTTCACTTCATATTTTCATTAAAAACAAAAGAATAATGATTATTTCCCCTGTCCAACGTTTCCTTTCACCACGTTGTTAGATATCAGTTGAAATTTTGAAATCATCAGCATCTACTATGTAGTAAAATCTTTCACTCGTCTTATGGGCTTACAGAGAATTGATTCATTTCTTTATTTCTTGTGGTTGTTTCTTGGTTTTTCTATGTTTGGATTTAGCAGTGTTTGTTTCAAGAGCAGTGTACTCTTGGGGATAAATTAATTCAAGAATTGCATTTAAGATTTTCAGCTTTTTAGTCTGTTCTTAAAACTTCTAGGACAGTGGGGAACACATTTGTTGCTTTTTTTGTCTTTTTTTTACACATAATACACTTTTAAAACAAGTTCAGAAAATGCGTGTTTGAGAAAGGAAGAGAAATAGGAAAATCAGGTCATTTCAAAAGAAGTCACTTTCTCCAAGAGTGTTTATGACACTTAATTCAAGCTGGCTTTACTCTAAATGTAAAGGTAGAAGTGAGGTGTCTTCTCAGCTGACATTACTTGGGAATATTAGTTGTGAAAACACATCTTTTTGCAGAGTAAATGATAATTATAAACAATACCTCATTCTCTCAGCACAAAGTCTTTCTGTATTTCTAATGACTGTAAGGTACTTAAAAATGATGAGCAAATAATGATAGCTTAGCAAACTGTTATCACCTTAATCACAGCACCAGCGTGTTTCC
Source organism: Atractosteus spatula (assembly GCF_055471065.1). Taxonomy (NCBI): domain Eukaryota; kingdom Metazoa; phylum Chordata; class Actinopteri; order Semionotiformes; family Lepisosteidae; genus Atractosteus; species Atractosteus spatula. The sequence continues at coordinate 4,034,236 of NC_142726.1, read as the reverse complement.
CATGTACTTTAATACCTTCTCCCTAGTTCCCTCTGTGGTCTTTCGCCACATTCAGAAATTCAGAAAGAGATGCAACCTCTTATTACCTGGGGTGACTAGGAGACAGTCGTATTGAGGGAAAAAGACATGGAATAGACAATACTGGGTACAATCAGTAATTAAAACTCTACAAATGATATTTAAATAGTTGCAGGAGCCCAATCCCAACAGTCTTTTTGTTTACATTGAAAGCACAGTTATGTCTGGTGTTTTTCAAAGTGTCCTTTTCCCCTCTTTTCATTTACCTTTCTAGCAAACTCAGAAAATTGTTGACAGAGAAATTTGTCAATCTAATTTGATCAAACATTTTTTTTTCTGTTTATGTGTCATAAACGTAGTCATTTAAGACAAATGAATTACTTAAGAGAGATACAGAGATTTGAGTATCTCAAATTTTCCTCATATTTGGACATAAGATAAGCTTGGAAAATTGACTCCATCACAAGTTATTTTCTATGAACTTCTTTATTTAAATCTTTAAAATTTGGGCATTCTACTTTGTCTTCCAGGAGCTACAATAATATTTTCATGTTGCATTGCATTTTTTGCAAATTCAGATCTGCCATTTCAATATGCATGCTTCCTTTGATAAAACAACAAATTGTGGTTTATGAAATAAATAAATTAAATGAATGAAACCAATCTGAAAGGAAAGTAGAGAATGTGGATCTGTCCCTTGTAGTCATAATTCAGGCTGTTCTGAAGAGGTAATTAATTTGTTTTTTAATACAATCTCAGTCCATCGAATACACCAATGGACGTAACAGTTTAACTGACAAAAGAAGAAAATGTTTAGGTGGGTAGCTGCATCAGCATGCGTAGGCTGCAAAGGAACCAGTAATAGGTTTACTCCATGCTGAAAAGAGAAGAAAGAAAACGCTACGTTTCGGCTGTGGAGCCTTCTTTGGGTGTAAGAAGACTCCACAGCCGAAACGTTGCATTTTCTTTCTTCCCTTTTCTGCATGGAGTAAACCTATTACTTGTTCCTTCAAAAGAAGAAAACTTTATCTAACTTATAACACTTAGCAGCAACATCGAATGGAGAAGATGAAAAAGAATGGTAGTGTTACAGATCACATTTGGGACTGGGTAGATATCATTAGTGGATCATTATATGCTGCATACCAGTTAGTCCTTCTCCTTTTCGGGTGTAAAGTTAGAGCATGTGAGCTGAAATAATAGTTACACCAGTCAACAGAGGCTTGGCAGTGATACTGTGAAAGCCAATTACATAAAATGCGTTGCTTAAGACCTGTTTCACTAATCACTAGGATTGAGATGACGGCTGCAGACTTGAGCAGCACTCTGATGTCATCGTATTTTAACCCTAATCCTTTTTTATTGTTGGATTTAGAAATGTACAATAAGCACTCCTCACAGAAAAATATTCCAGGTTACGATTTCCTGAACGTGCGATGTTGGCTCCACTCAGAATAAGACCTGCGAAGAATACACTGGCTGAAGCCTCCTGTCTTTTGAATGGCAAAATTAAGTGAAGCAATCCTATTTCCCAATCGATGATTTATCTTGTCTGGAGCCAGGACATTTGTCAGGACTGTGAGAAGAAGGGTTAATGTTATAGTGTTCGTCAGGAAACTGACAGTTTCTGAATTGTTTTGTCTACTTATTCTACAATTGAGGTGAAGCTTCTTAAACGTTTTGTAATGGTAAATGCTTTGTGTGTGAAAGATTGTTTTTGTAAAAGCAAGCTTCCTACAGTTCAGGATAGTGACAGTGATTACAAAATGCGTCATTTTAGTTTTGTCAGAATCGTAGTATTACTGCTTTTGTGTGCCTTGGTGTGCCTCACCAATTCTTTAAAAGATTTTGGTAACTTCACACTAATGGTCAATGGAATGATAAAATACTTATAATCAGTCTGACAGTTTCACAGAAAAGAAAACCTGTTAAAAACACCTTTTACCTGTGAAAGGAGATTATATAAGAAAATGTTTTTTGATAACTCTTGATAACTTGATAACTCAAGGTGACATACATGGAATGAACAAGACTTGACAGACAGAAGTACATGCTTTCACTTAAATGAACAGAGAAAACAAACTTCTTAGCTGAACTAGTCATCAGTGTGCAATACATGGAAACATAAAGACTAAGGTTTGTAACTGTTAAGACTATTGTAAGACTGTTGGATGTCTGTCAACCACCATATCTGAAGAGATTTTAATTAATTGAAAAGGGAACATTGGCAATGTATTCAGCGGTGACCAAGAGCATCTGTCACACGTACAGCTGCTTGCCTGATGGTCATATCTCAATCACATCTCAGTTGTAAAATTTTGCTCTGGCCGGCATTATCAGCGAGGGAGAGCCAGTTTGGAAACTCAGCAGTGCCACTTGTCTGACTATTTGCAGCATTTTCCAAAGTGTCCTAGAAATAATGATGTACTTGACTGCAGTCCTCGAGTGGAAAAAAAACATTTATAAATCTGAATTGCAACCTGGAACACAACAGAAGTGGTGTGGGATTAAAATGCAGATGTTTGCGTTTTTTAAGGAGAAAATGTCTATTGAATTTACATGGACTGTGGGTTGTGGCAGTCCTTATGTTCCTAATAGTGGGTGGTTTGCCTGGCAGGAGTTGACAACCTGGGTGGAGGAGGAGGAGGAAGAGGCCGCATCCACATCAAACATGAGCCTCCTGGAGCTGGAGCAGTACCAAGAGCAACAAACAGCCAAACAAGAGCAGAAGCTCCTGATATTGCAGGTCCTGGCAGTTATGTGTGAGAGACTCTCCCACACACTGCTGCGCAACCCAATTCAGGTCAGTTGGAAGGGCATCTTAGAGCCGTGTTTCCAAGAGCGTGCATTTGTCATCTGTCTTACCAGTTGCCTCTTTGCTTTACATTCTATGCAGTCCTTCAGCAGTATAATTTTTGTTGTGATATGCCTTCAGGATCTAAAGCCTATGCTAAAATCCAGTATGGTGGTGGTATAGCACTGTTTTTTCATTCCTCCACAAGAGCCCCAAGGTGGTCTGGTGGGTGGTCTTGGAGGAAGATCCAATAGGCTGGCCTTCCGTGTTTGGTGTTTAACGAAAGTGACAGCTAGCCCTTCCACTGCTAATGTTTCTTAGCTTTTTTGTTAGCGCTCGTTGTTGTGACTGTCTACAGGTGGTGGAGTTCATTGCCGCCATGCTGCAGAGGGTCTGTGCCTGCCTGCACAGAGAAATTGAGGGGACTGTGGAGACCCAGTCACTCAGTATGGCCATGGGGCTTGTGGCAACCATGCTGGCTGGAGCTGCTACGGTAAAGCTGCTGATTCTGCATCCTCAGATCATCACATTTGTGTGTAGTTTGCTAGTCATTTCCAAATGAATATGCAAAACAGCTGGCTCCTAGAGAGCAGGATGCATGTACAGTACCAAGACAAAGTTTGTGAAATGCAAAGTTAAGTATGGAAATTTTAATTTTAGTTTTTATAGTCTTCTTAAATCAAAACTAGTCTTTATGTAAATATCCAACAGGGTTTATAGTAAGCAATTTCATGTCTCCTGGAACAAAATGATGTATGAATTAAGGTACATGGAAAAAAAGCATGCAAACCTTTTTTTTATAAATTAGGTGTCATATAATTACGTAGATCTTGGGGGCTGAGTATAAAAACTCAAAAATTTGAAATGTTGTGAGTTTGGTCTTCCCAATACGGGTGTGCTGAAACACGTCTTGCCACAATCTAAGGAAATCTCCGAGGACCTTAGAAAAAGAGATCTTGATACTCATTAGTCTGGAAAGAATTATAAAACGTTTCTAAGGTTGTTGGTCTCTACCAATCCACTGCCAGACAGTTTACAAATAGAAAAAATTCAAGATAACAGTCACTCTAACCAGGAGAAGTCATTCTACCAAAATCTCACCAGACACAAACCACAGACTCATCAAGGAAGTCACAGAGAACCCCGGGTTAATATCCCAAACACTACAGGGCACTCTCACCTTGTCTCATGCGACTGATCGTCACATCATGACTCAACTATCAGAAGACGTCTGAATGAGAGTGGTGGTGGATAATTCCTAAAAACCAGTGTGAGAGACTGATCAGTTGTTACAGGAAATGTTTAGTTATGGTCATTGCTTCTTAAGGAGGGTGCCACCTGCTACTGAATCTGAAGTTTCACATGCTTCATCACAAATGGATATTGAATGTTGCATCATTTGAGGATTAAATAAATGTTGAAAGTTGTTTAATCAGGGTAACTACTATTCTGATTTATATCAACATCTAATAACATTTTATATGTCAAATATGTGAAATTCAAAGGGATTTAAAAACTTTGTCTTGGCACTGTACTGAAAAAAAGTTAATTATCTTATGCCTTTTCTCTTAAAAGGTGGTTAATTGAGATAATGCTTGAGTCTTGTGTTTGATACTTTTGACATGGTCTAAGCCTCTTTTTAAGGTATAGGGCAATGACTCTTTATATTTTCAAAATGTTGCTAAGTCTACAATTCCAGGTCAAAGAGATCATTCATAATTTCTGACTATTTTTGTTCAGTATGGTAGTTTCACTTTTTTGAAATTTTTTGTTCTCAGGTAATGATTATGGAGTTCTATAATGACAGAAACAGTTTAGTAAAGACACGGTACTTTCCGATATTCACTTTAATGCGCCGGTAATTGCTGCCTAATTATAAGATTTAGTGGCATATTATTATTGTGTTGTTGACTTAATTGGATTTTGAAGTACATGTGCTGGTTTTTCTCCATTTAATGTTTTGGATGTGACCTGAGGGGTTACAGCGATCACAGGTATGCGAGGTTGATGTAGTGTATACATTTGTGCGGTGTCCTCTCTTAGGGATTTTGATTAGTTTATGGGTGGGTTAGGGTGTGGGGGATGCCCTAGGGATCAGGCGTAGATCAAGACACAAGGAGGGGTTATGTAGGTATTCTAAGGAGAATTGGATGAGTCACAGCACTGAACACAAATCAGTTTACTAATGAAAAATCATTTTTTAAACAAATACCTAACATACGCAAGACATTGGAAAAGTTTGAAAAACTTGACAACAAGATATTAAAGTAGAAATGTCTCTTCAGTAAGTGTAAGTGATACTCCTACGCATTGACACAATTTTAAGATGCGTATACATTTTCAATTGAGATGTCATTCATTACAAAGTTGCTTCTTTGACAGCTGAGGATCAGGAAAGGGAAAGTCTGACTTTTAACCAGAAGTATCTGCTTCCAGCTGAAATCGGAAGATTACGCTGCAATGAAAGTCCTGCTCCCGCTGTTACACCGCATATCCCAGCAGCACCCTGAGCCGGTAGTCCAGGAGTTGGCTGCAGACCTGCGTGCCACCATCGCCACTCACGGCGCCTTTTCCACAGAGGCCGTGCTCAGGGCAGGTCAAAGCGCCTCGGGCTCCACCGCGGGCAGTGCTGCCGACCGCAGCGGCCGCAGGGACAGACCTGCAGCGGGCGGGAGAGAGGCCGACGCCGTGATGCGCTCAAGAGCCCAGGGCTGCTCCGTGCTGACCACTGAGGGTGAGGAATCGCCTGCAGGTGAGAACAGTCCGACAGACGGAGGCCGGATCACGGGGACAGAGGGTGGGACAGCACAACATGACCGACTCCCCTCGGACCCTGCGGGCCAGCTAGGGTCCAGAATCAGCCGCAGTGATACCGCTCCTTTACAGCCAAGCAAGCCTGTCTCGGAGTGTCTTCTGGAAGCCTTCGATCCGGATGTTCCAACCAGAGCTCTTGCCTTAAGGACATTGGCTCGCATGATTCAGGACAGAGATTCCCAGGCCCTGGGTTTTCAGGATAAAATTCTCGCAGTAAGTATTATCCATTCAAACAGCAAGAAGTCTTTGCAACTGGTGGTCTTCAGATCACGTCATCATCATTTATATCACTTAGGTCTGTGAAAGACTCTGAGCCAAAACTGAATGTAAAATGTGTTTTTAAAATAATCTATGATACTGTATCTTTCTGGTTTTGAAAACTCAGAGAATTAGTGCTGTGGTTTTTTTCTTTAGATTGACAATATTGATGATGCAATGCAGAAATCCTTTTTTACTAATCCCTTTTTTGAAATCTTTATTAGATGGTTAGAAGCTTTTTAAGGACTCTTAATTTTTATACAGGCTTACAGAAAACTCAATCCTAAAAGTCTTTTTTTTTTCAAACAAAATGATGACAGTTTCATGATAAAATTTGTTAAGTAGCTTTTTTAATAGCTGTCTGGCCTCAGATTCTTTTCATCTTGGATGAGGCCTGGCCCTCTGAATCATGGAATGCGAATGAATGTATTACGTTTGCTCTAGTATAAGATCAGAGCAATCATCTCTTTTGTGCGCTTCAGTTTCAGTATGTGGGTAAAAATGAAAAATGTCAGAACCGTGTTGGAGTTCAAAGCAGAGTGAAAGCAGGGTGGCTCAAATCACTCTGGACTTTAATTGGGTATTGCCAAATTCTGGTGCTCATTAAATATTCTTTATAATGATCTCAATCTCATGTCTTCTTAGCAGGGCTCCCCTCTGAGAGACGGCCTTGGGAATCAGCCTTGGCTAACCTTGCTGGAGCTCTGGGGGGAGGGGGGCGATGGGATTAAATTTAGGAAGTGGTTGAAAGGGTTGAGGACCGCACAGTTTTATCTTTCGAACTGAAATGGGTGCTTTACTGTTTATGAACTCAATTTTAAAGTGAAGATGAAAATAAGATTTCATTTTGAAAACACATGGTTTTAGTTAATGATGTAAGATACTCTAGATCCTGGGCTTAAAATGCTTGCGATGTGTCCCAGTAGAGCTATCTTGCATATAAAACATGGCACCTGGGAGGCATCCTTTCTTTTGAGCACTGCTGTGCTCCAGGAACTGTGATATTGCAATTCTATGGAGGAACAAGGGTATCCTGCCTCAGTTTTGAGAAGTGATTGATACTGCTATTCCAATTACTTTATGACTATAACATTCTGTGGGAAACTTACGTTGATTTCATTTTTTTTTTTTTGCTCTAGGGCAACAATGTTCATCTTCTGTTTTGTGTAAAAGTATTCATCTGAAACGGCAAACCAAAGGCTTATTAAAGACTTTTTACAGCCTTAACGTTATCTTTGGAAAAATTACATGGAGTTGATATGGAATCACAAGTTAGCAATTTAAAGACCATTTAACATTGAAGAGAATTTGTCAGCCTTACTGACCCAACTGGAGAATGGGCAGAAAATCGTGGGCTGGCCACTGTTGCTTCAAAACTTCCCCATTGTGATACTCTTGTTTGAGATTTAGTCATCTATTAAAAATAAGGTCACGTTTAATGGAGTACTCACTCTGACGTCAACAGTTGCAAACCAAAAGGCTTTTTAAACTTTTTTCCACATACAGTCTCTCAGATTTGAAATTCTGTTCTTGGATAAGAAAAATGTGTAAAATACTGTTTTTTTAATGGTTTCCATCTAAGTTTACTTACCTTCTGTACTAATGATCTTTATGTAATAATCCACATTTCAGGTGTTTTTGGAGAATTTGGAACACGAGGACTCCTTTGTGTATCTATCAGCAATTCAAGGTTTGTAAGGTTCATATGTATTACAAATAGTAAATATATTCTGTTTATATTAGAGTATATAATATAAAAATGTATTTTTTACAGGCATTCTTGCATTCAGTTCGCGGTTTGTTTTTATTGACTGATGTGTGTTGTGATTGACCGATTAGTAATATTTTACTGATGATCTGTATTTTGATTTCCGCAATATTACAATATTATAACTAGTATATTAATCTCTATGTCAGGTATTTCATCACACTGTACCAGAACATGAAAATATAATAATGGAAATACATTGTCGCCTTGTTTTATGAAAAGGATATGTCCAATGCACATTAAATTAATAGCTTTAGAAGTGAGATTAAAGATCAGTGCCAGTTGTTTCTTTTAGTCCGTTTTCACTTTGCTCCATTTGTAGTGGGTTTGGTTATACAAGATCAGACTTGTATATATGTGGTTTACATGATGTTACGAAATAAAGAGTCAAAACAAAAAAAAAAGTTGGAAATGCATCAAGGGAATATCTGAATGAAGTGCAGAGTAAGAGGAGGATAGGTTCAAGCCTGCTCCATTTGGGAAGTATTTAATTTCACGTAGCTCTGAAGAGAGGTGTCCGGCCTGGCAGAAATACAAGATCTTATTAGAGTGACTTTGAATCTCTCACCTATACCTGAGTCAGTGAAAAAGAAATACAAGCTTTTTCTGATGCAGTACTAAGAGAAAATGTGTCATGCATTCTCATGCGTAATCGGAGCACTTAAGCAACATGGAAATGAGTTGTTGTGTGTAATCAGCTGACTACACGCTGAATGATTTACTTTGCAGTTGGGAAGACAGCAAGACAACAAAAGAGTCAAAAGCCAATATGCACTCTTTCATTAAAAGTTTCATTTTTGATTAGTTTGAAAAGTTTCAGTTTAAGGTTTGGGAAAACCCCTAAGCTCACCACTACCTATAGTATTGGAAGCCTATACCCCAGCTCCCACTCTTTAAATATGTCATGGTTGTTTAAACATACGCCAGTGCTCTGTTTGTATTTCCAAGACTTATTCAAGGGATCCCCAAAGCCATTGGCCTGCTCCTTCTATTTAAACACACAGGAGGCAACAGCACAGTAAAGCAACAGACCAGTAATGCTGTGATCATCTCATCTGGTAGCCGCTGTCAATCTGACTGATTTTAATAATGGAGCCCTGTCTATAACTAGACATTCCTTGTAAGAAAAATGTACACAGTCAAACACAAACATTACAAATAAAATGAACAGATTTTCTTTAATTAACATAAAATATAAACATTGCATGTATAAGACCTGTTACTGATTTATTATTCGCACATTTATTATTTATGCATGACGTTAACCCACTGGGACTTGTGGCCTCATTTGCAAAGGGCCTGAGGAAATGTACGACATCAAATGTTAGACCTAAAGCTTAAGAGTTTGAAATAATGTTCGGAGTTGTCCCATCGTTTTAAAAGGAAAAAGGCTACATGATTAAAATGTTTTAATTTCATTTATTGTCTAATAAGATTGACATTTAGGCTGTTCTGCAGCTAGACCTACAAAACCAAATACATATCATCCATGTCTATTATAGCATCTTGAATGGTGGGTTTTGTTTGAGTAGGCAGTGCTACAACCTGGCTGGCCAGGACACTGAATACCCTTATCAGACCTGTTCAATCGAACAGATTGATTTGCTTTTATTCACTAGTTAGTTTTTGTAAGAGTAGTCATAGTACCATATCTTAATGATCATCAGAATTACATTGAATCAATGTTTTTACGATTTCACAACAAGCATGGCAATGTATAGTGATTTTAAGAACATCTTTGAAAACAACTGAAAATATTTTGTAAATACAGTAACTGGTAACCTAAACCCGGAATATTTGATGGCCTTTGTTGATACAAAATAACATTCCCAAAAAATACATTTAGCATTATTTCAGTTAAACCCTGTTCTGTGTACATTACCAAGCCTTACTGAATCTTAAATAACGAAAAGTGATGGAAAAAGACAACGATTATAATTCTCTAGTATTTAGAACAGTATGCCATGTAATAGTAGCCATGTACTGTAAGCCTCTACGGTATTTGATTATTTGTCTTCCTGCTTTGCTGTAGTTGTTACTACTAAGTCTGTGGTTCGTAGTTTGAAACAAACAAAAAATTGGTTTAACGGGTCTGTGCTCGGGACCAAGGTTTATCCACTTTGTTAGGCATTAATTTAATCCAAAGATTGCATTTCCAAATCCCTATGCTTTAAAAAAAGAGATCTCAGGAAGCCTTTCTGTCATTCAGGTGTAGGTTTATCATCCAGATTATATCTTTATAATTAATTGGAGTAACCCTTGAGGTATTTAAGATTCTATTAAGATTATTTTATTATGAGCCTATTCTTACAGTTGTCTGCTCTCCATGTTATTATATTTTCTTAAATGCAGTTATACAAAATAACACCGTGGATGTAAGGGGGAGAAAATGTCTTTGGAATGACAGTCTCTATAATTGTCTTGCTTGCAAGGGGCCAGTGAAGTTTAGCAATTGTCCCTTGGCCATGTGTTGCACTCCGTCTCTCCCCTCGAGTGGATTCAGAAATTCACGAAATATTCCCATGAATAACAGTATGACTGTGGTTTGTTTTCAGGTGCAATGCTTGCAAAACTTTAAATGGTGAAATTAAAGATTAATAACAGTGTAGAGCTCTCAAATTGGTGATTCATCCACTGTTTATAAAATAGTCTCCCATGTATGCCATCCCAGTAACAAACTTTTAATTCCTTTTAATTGTCAAAGGAACTGATAATTATGACAATTATGACAGCCTGTGTTTATGCATTTCAGCACTCCCCTACAATGACTGCCCTTTTATTTAGTTAATTCTTTTCAAAATACATGTCCACTTTTCCACAGAATTTAATGATGCAAGTAAGATGAGTAATTATAAAACTAATACATTTCATAGCTTTAATCAAATGTGTCATTCCATCTTACTTAGCTGTCTGCTCTTTTTCTCTTGGTGAGAACTATCACTTAAGTGTGTTAGCGAGTGAGTAAATTCCCTCAGTGAGCAATGGCGTTCTCTAGTGTGTCATTTTGCTTCATTACTCCAGCTTATACCTCTTGTGCTCAGAAAACCAATTTTAAGATCAGATTCTCAAGTGTGGCTCGTTTTCCAACACAGCCCTGGGTGCTCCTTTGTCCATTTTGACCAAAAACTAGTTTAAACCTACACACTTCAATGGAAAGCAATTCCAAATATTAGCCCCATTTAACAATTCTACCTATTCATATACTGATCTTTTAGGAAACAAAGACTCAATCAGTAAAGACTGCCACTCTGAACACATGTTATCTAGAAACATGCATGTGTTCTCCATTCAGTGCCTTAGCCCTGGTGTTTGGACTGATGTTCACAGCGTTAGTAAGAAGTAGATGGCCATCATATTTCTTCTTTCAGCGAACTGCTAGTACTGTATCTGCTCTGCGCTGATAAACAAGGGTTACAATGAAAACAAGTGGTCAAAATGTCACATTCCAATTGGACAACATGAAGATGTCTGATTTTGTAAAAGAATATGCAATAAACAAATTTGTAAATCTAATCCTGCATCACTTCTATGTCATATAGTTTAGACATGGAAGTCATTTCTCAGGAAGACCAACCTATTGATCTATCTGTATTTCTTGACAGTCAATGTACATTGTAGTTGTGGCTACCAAGTTTGGGGCCAAGCCCAGATTTGAGGCATGGAAGCAGTTGGTGATTGTGACGTGTGTTATCTGTGTATTATACAATGATGACTTTGTATCATAATGTTGTTCAGTTTAGCCTTTTTAGACCATATGGCTTAGATGGACATTTGCAAAAAACAAAACATATTGTCATTGGTCTAATATTTTAAAAAGATAATGGTGCCAGGCACATGCTGCTTGAAATAGGGACAGTCCTGAAACATTTGTAACTTTATTTCTGGCAAAAAATGGGAAATGCTTTGTTTGCAATGTTTTTTTTTCCCCACTGTTCCTCCTAGGTCTAACGGTGCTGGCAGATGTGTTTCCAGACCAGATTTTACAGAGGCTGCTTGATGAGTATCAGGAAAGCCCTCCGGAGGTGAAGAAACATCGCTCTCTTGAGACCAGACTGAAGGTTGGGGAAGTTCTGATGAGGGCCAGCAGGGCACTAGGTCAGTGAGCATGTGCTGTGCTTGAATATGTAGGAAGTCATCCCTTTCCTCATAATATTCCGCTCAGGCATTCCTGGCTTGATCTGTTCTAAACATGCAAGAGCTTTTCAAGTGATGGATTAAATTTACTTCTGACAAGAGTCTAATTTAAGAATGAAAGATCTTAAGTTTGAGCAGTAAAAACACCAATATTTTCAGTACTTTTGTATCATTACTTTGGTTTTAAGAGAAGTGGGCAATTGACAGAACAACAAAAGTGAATGAACAATTTATAAAATTATTGATCTAGCACTTTGGAATCATAATGATGGCAATGACCTCGTTAACTAAATAATACTGTAATGTTACAATGTAACATCCTTTTAAATGACAAATGATGATAAACATGAACGGAGTTTTCCTGTGGATGGAAAATAGCTAATTAGTGGTAACTGGCTTTGAAATCGGTATGCAAAGTTAAAACTGACAGAAGCAATGGAGGTCTTGCATGCTGTCATGTCCTCACTTGCATTAGTTGTTGCATGCTTGGTAATGATTAGTGGAGTGGGTCATGGCAGAGAGCTTCTGTGGAAGATGACTGAGGTCTTAACTATAATGCAAATTTCTTCACTGAACTAAACTTGCAAAATTAAGACCCTTCTTCTGTTCTAATACTTTTTTTGTTTGGTCCTGTACAAAGAGGAAATGGATGTTGATCACTCGACAAGCAGTGGCAAGCTCCTATTTAACAAGACAAATAGTCCGTTCTCAAAGTTGTTCACGCCTAGCAGTTGCTGTTTGCCTTTGTACTTGTTCCAAGAGTGGGTGACTTACTAGTGACGGAGACATGAGCCAAAAAAAATGTAGTGTTTGTTTTTTAGGTAATTCTATGTAATTCTGTTGGGAAAGTTTTTTTGGTAAAAAACGGTTCCGTAGGCAAATTTTGTTTCGGTGGTCATGTCCTGAACTAACAAGTGAGCATTCCGGTTATGAGAATAGAAAATCCAGGGGTTAGAGTTCAAAGTTTGGGTGAAAAACTTCTAACTCTATTTATATATACCAAAATGTCTATTTTCAAGAGCCATTCGTGACTTTTCTTCCCTCGTTGAGCATGCAGAACATGTTCAGGTCAGGAGGAGGAGGTGCACTGGTTCACTGAAAACATTACAAGCACATGGGTACCTACAAAATCATAGGGGTTAGCTATCAAATCAGAGTGGTCCTTCTGATGTGAAACAAGCCCTGGCACCGCTGGTCACCCTTGACCCTTGACCTAGACTTGAAGACTAATGTTGGAAGGTGCGCAAGGTTGGGCCTGTTCAGCACTAGGAACCAAGACGTCTAAGGAAGAGCAAGCTGATGCTGGAGGAGGTGCTGATGGACCAGATGGAGCAGTCGGTAGTGCCCTTCCATCTCAGCCCGAGTTTCCAAAATAGTGCCCCAGTATGGGAACCAGGGCCTTTGTGCTGTATGAGCTGCCATCGATTGGATAAGATGTTAAACTAAGGTCCTTACTACTTAAGAGTAGGGTTGTTAACCCTGGTTTCCTGGACATTTTCCCACCAGTGAGTTGCACAGTGTAGCCATCTGAGGTTCATCTTCAGTTCAGTTCCTGAAGCCACTCCTCACTCCTCTTCCTGATCTGTAGTGAGGCTTTCCGCATTTAAATTCTACTGTGCGTTCCTGGTGTGAGCTGAGCTTGTACAGTGCTGGGTGAAGTGTTTCCCCTGCAGCATGGCAAACGCTGTGAGATCTACTGGGATGGAAATGCAATATATTGTACTGTACTATAGTGCAAGGTTTTTTTTATTATTATTTATTATTATTAGTTGTTTTGATTTTATAACAAAAAGATCAGCCTGTATTCAAATAGAGTCCCTTTTCTGGTTTAGTCACTATTGACGTGGTGTAAAATAAATATTGTAGTCTTTCACAGACTTTAAACATAAAACACTTCAAATTTTCTGTGATGCACATTGATGCTTGCATGCAGCTTGCACAGTTTGTCAACAGCAATTAGCTAGTCAGCTCGTGAAAAGTTTCATTTGCGAAGTTGTGAAATTAAAATGGACAAGGGTGGTGTTGGAGAGCATGATGGCTATATCTGTTGCTGTTTGTAACAGTATTGCAGCATCAGGAAATTAGGTAGCAATGGGCTTCGCTATAGGAATGTTGTAGTAACTGTAATCAAATGCTGCAGTTAATTTCAGCATAGTTCATAACTGGAAAGTACTTTTGCTACAACAGACAATTTATCTAAGGTCCAGTGCATTTTACAAGTGTTGTAGAATGTGAATTGGTGTATTCAGGCAATCATGCAATGTACAAAGAGAAAGAGGCTAGCTTAGTGGGAAGCCCAGGTACAAGTACCCTCACAAAAAACAAAACTGTGTCTGTCTTGCCCTGTCTAGGTGACCTGACGTGCCATTATGCAGGTCCCCTGATTCACGTTTTCCTGAGAGGGACGCGGGATGAAGACAGCTCCATCCGAGCCAGCAGTCTGTCGAACCTGGGTGAGCTGTCTCAGAGGCTCAACTTTGCTCTGGGGCCTTTGGTTCATGAGGTAAGGACTTTTTTGGGGTCCTCTATTATAATTAACACACAGTTGTGTTGAATGAATGTTATTCTTTTTATTATTTTTTTTTTAAATAAAGCAAAAAAAAAAACTTTCCCTGAATAGTTCATTCTCAAAGTCAGTGATTCATTGAATTGCTTCCTGGTGTAACCTGTAGTAGCAAGACTCTGTATGCTTGTTTCCAAATGAGTTGTTTAAGCCGGCAGAGACTTTTAATTGTGCTCAATAATTGATTGACAAATATTCAAATATGATCATATATGTTTCTCTATTCAGCTGTGTATGGACCTACTGTATTTGTTGTTAAACTCCTGCGGTCACCGATGGAGTGATGGTAACAGAAAAGGCAATCAATTCCCAAGCTGGACTATATTTCTTACTGAAAAGGTTCTAAAATTTTGTGGGATTCCAAAATGCCACTGCACACCACTTCCCTTTCAAAGTTAATTGCCCTTGCAGCACTGATTTTTATGGTAGGTTTTCATTAAAGGTTCAATATTTAACTCTGCAGGAGGGTATGAGAACATCTGAATGATTATTTAAAATAGCCTGACCTTTAAGGCTTTTTGGATCCAGAAAAAGAATCTGGTGCTGTTTTGTAAGCATAGACTTGTAGGTATTATTGGCATTGCAGTGGTGGGTTCAATTTAACCTTTTCTACTCTTCAAACAAGTAATTCTTTTTTAATTATGTACAGACATTGAACTATGCACTGAGGCACTTGTAGATTTGTTAATGAAGAACTTAATATGAGCTTCAGCAGCAAAGTTAATACAACCTGTGCAGTCCAACAAAGCATTGAGTATGTATCATACCATAGAAGGATAAAATTAGTATAGGAAATGTACAACATTGTTTTAATTACTAGTCTTTTCTTCTCTAGGGCAGACAATTTCATGCAAACCTTTTTGGTAACACAACCAAAGAATCACTTTTGACGTTACATTCTTCATTAGCAAATTTAACAGCATTTCTCATTACCCAGAGGCCCACTGAAATGTGTTTGTAGTCCATACCCCTGAATCTAAAATGCTTCATACCAGAGTTCAGAATGTTGTATTTTCTTATTTTTGAATTTGATATCGCTACCCCTTTCTTTGAGCATTATTTTGCCATTGTGAAGAAAGGTAGTTGCAACCAAAGTGCCTAGTTGAAGCTCTGTTAGCCGGTGTAATCACCATAATAACAGACTCCACTCCATGTTGTGTCTTGTATACAGTATACAGTCTGAAGTACATCATAGGATTTTGCCATCATCAGTGGTCAGTCACAAGCTTTGAGATTTAGATTTTGAATTATTTCAGAATCATGGGCCTTTTAATCTGCAAAGGAGAGTAAAAATGTGTAGCTTATTTTGGGATAATCAGTATCTTTGTACTGTAGATTCCATGTAGATTGCCTGTGGAGAAGTTTTTTTTTTACATTTTACTTTCATGCTTTTTTATTCCTTGTCACATTCGCAAACTAGTCTAGGCTAGGCAATTTTAAACAATTTCTAAAACAATTTATACCTATGTCAACAACTACGGTCAAGTGTGTCTGCATTCAAGGACATCAGTGGAGCATTATTCATGACAATTACTCTGTCCCACCTTCTCAGTGCACATCAACACCAGCATCCTGACAGTCTACACAGGTCTCAGAGCTGTCAGGCTGTATCGTATCTATATGACCTCCAGGCTGAAGTGAAATACTCACCTAATACAGTTCTTTAATTGAACCCCCAAGATCACTGGCTGTATTATAGGGCAGTTAGAAAAATGCCATGACTTTTCATGTCATTTGTAATTTGTACCTACAAAGGGTACAGACACAGGTTTAATTTTAATTTTATCTGCAATGAAAGTTGTTTCAGAAGCGATGAAATAATACAGAATACGCTAGCGGATGAGCAGCTATAACAATCCCTACTTCTTCACCTTCACACTTGGGCACATTTCTTGAACTCAGCAGTCCTGTGTGTTGCAGTGGTCCCTGGTGATAATGTTGAAATCAGCATCTCTGACTGGTCATAAACCCTGTTCAGTGCTGAACTCGAACTTCTCGTGGGTGAAAAAGGCCTGACTGTTTGTCAATAGCTGTGAAAGGCATGGTTATCTCAAAATAACATGGTCTGTTCTGGAAAGTCCTACGTCCAGATAATCTACACTCTTTGTGTTATATTACCATGACTATGTGTAGTACATAAACATCACAAAAAGACATCCAGCATTTCTTTGGAACAAAACGAGATTCATTTGTTTATCAAAACCAATAAACCACTTATGAATTTTCTAGAGATTGCAGTGATGCTCATAACAGACGAGAGCACAAATGAAATTTATCTGAACTCATTCCTTTCTAGATTGTGGCTTAGTTGAGTGGTAACAACAGAGAAAGGTGACTTATTTGTACTATTGCAAAACATCTCTTGTACTACATTACCGTTGATAAGAGTACTCATTCCCATCAGTGGAATTTAAAAAACAATAGAAGAGTGATACTGTCCAAACCCAACAAAGAAAAAAAGTGAACATTTCTATACCTAGACTCATGAGTAATTATTTCCAGCTTTATCCAGACAAAAGACTAGTCTGTGTCCATTGTTGGTCTTAGCCAAGATTTGGTCTGACTTGTAGTTTGTTTCACAGTGTGACTACATGGCAAAAATAAGTATTGTTGGATTATTCTGTGCAAGTCTGTGGCATCCTTATAAAACAAACTGAAAGCTGTCATTAGGTAGACTTTTGACTTGTTCAGTTTTTACTATGATATGCTAAATGTTTTTACGTTCTGAATTTGCTGTTGTAAAATGAAAGCAATTGAATATGTACAGTATGTTTGTATTAACCTGTGGGTTTTAATAAAATAACTCTGCTAGCAATGTTATAAGCTTACCTCTCAAATAAAACATGGTTTGAAAACAGCATTTAGGATGATATAATTATCCTGAAGTGTAAAGTAATGACAGGAACAATGGAAGTGATATAAAGAGTTGATTTATAGGAACGTTGGTATTTTCGTTCACTTTTTAAAATGAGTGACCAGTGTTGAGGGCTACACGTTAATTTACTTTCACAGATATACTTCCAGTGTTTTATCAACATGGGATGCCATAAATATGAACGTGGTGCAATATTTGATGCAATTATAGTTCAACATCAATACACCTGCTGTGGCCTGGTTTCTCTTTTGGAAATTTTGTCCACTTCCTGTTATCTGCTTGAGGTTCTTCCTAATTCTAGTACTGAAGCTTCTGAGGGGAGGGGCAGTTAGCTCAGAAATTATATTATGCAGTCTTATAAAAACTGAAAGGAGTCAAGTGGTTAACTGAATGGGAATTAAGGTACTGAACAAGTGGCTCTTATTCACTGTTAAGCACACAGGCAGCCGTAGAAATGCAAACTGGCGTTGCCAGCAAAGCTGTCTCCAGTGATGAAATGGAGACACGGGCTTCTGTCAGCAGAAGTGGGATGGAGTAGAGAGAGTTTAAGAAAGACAGGCTTCATTGATAGGGGGCTGCCTGGTCATTGAATGAAGCGTTTCATGTGGTCTGATGCAGGGGGGCGAAGGGGTGTGAGAATTGAACGGGCAGCGCCTGCAGTGAATTGTGTGTATACTTAAGGATACCAACCTAGGAAGTGTTGGCCTTTCTTTCTGGAGTCCGAGGCCTGCGAAGGAATTTTGTGTCCCGGGAAGATTCTAAAAATAAAGCCACGTTGCTAGGGATACGAGAAAGCTCATGCAGATGGTTCTATAACATACAGACTAGCTCTCTGCTAATTATTGAGCTACATTGATATTTATGAGAAGAAGCTGAGTAACAGTCTAATTTCATTTGAAGAGTTTATTGATTTAATTTTCAAGCTATTAGTGCAAGCTATTCAACTGCATCTCTGACTATAGATTGTGCATACCAACATACTTGTTTTTAAATACTACGTTATAATAAAGCCTGTAATAAAGAAAAATCAGTATATACAATTTTAAAAGGGTTATTTTTGAATTTGTTACCTTGAAAAATGTATTGAACTCTCATTTACATTTGGATTTATATTAATAAAAATCGGTTGTTTTTTTTTAAGTATCTGTATTAAACCCACAAATCTTGAAAAATACGAAACTGTCCCGTATGATTCCAAATTGTAACCGTTGCCATCACTGTTTTGTGCTCTGCAGTTGTGTTCGTGTTTAACTGCAACCATTAGGACAGACGGGGAGGCCGAAGTGCGTAGAGCAGGTGTTCATGTCATTGCCCTTCTCCTGAGAGGACTGAGTAACAGGGCCACAGAGGTAAGGAGATTCCCTGGTGCCACCTGCATTTCTTACTCATCAAAACATGAAACCAGCTCTTTTTACTTTATGCTATATTGCAGTTTCAGATAAAGGGGTGCACAACTAATTTTTTTGTTTTCATAATAACCGGACAAAGTAAATTAAGAAATTACTGTATATTCAAAGGAGCAACATACCAGTATTTTAGAATGTGGATCATAAGTCTGATAGGAAACACACACACACTTGGAATGTGCAGACTTTCTTAGGAAAAAGACAACATATCAAGCCTCACAAGGCTGTGTGAGGTGGCTTTTTCCTTGGTTCCTTTGATTTATCCTTTAGGGAGTTCAGGGAAGCCCTTTATTAGTGGTCAAAGTGAAAATGAGCAAAAGTGTCCCCAATCCAGTCCTTTCATGCACTTTATCTTGCTCCAGTTTGCTTCCAGTTTTGTGTGGTCAGCGTCACTTAAAACGATTCACACATTTGACACTTCTAAGGAGGCATATTTCCAACACTCCTACGATTGGGTGTTGGAGGTGAATTTTCATGGTCCATGTTTTGAAAATCTTTACTTGGCTTTAATGGCTTTAACTTATAACTTTGAGCTGAGCGTTTCCAAATCAGAGTGTTTGTAAGCTTTTGGTTTCTTTGTGTAATTATCTGTTTGTTTGAAATGAATAACGGGGTTTTGGGGCTTGCTATAGAAAGATCGCTCAGAGCTCAGACATCATGACTTTATTAAACATTTGTCACCTGTCCTCTCAAATATATTCTGTACCTAAAACAGTTTTAGTCCCTTTATCAGCTTCAGGTCAATACCTGTCAAAACTGTTTGATCCCCATGGTAAAAGACAGGTACTTTATCTTTTTCACTCTTCATCTTGACAGTTGTGACTGTATCAGGCTTATGATGGGGAGGGTAAGTTGACTTTTTAGCTAAAATAAGCATATGAAAGTTGACTTTCCTCTAGGTAACAGTGCCTGGGAATGGAAATATATTGGATGTCAATTCAATTTTCAGAGAATTTTCAGCATTACATGCTATACTTTTGAGATCCTGTCAATTTAGACAGAGTCAATTTAAATGTGGACTTATACTAAACAGCAAAGGCAGACAATCACTGCCTTAATCTACATTTAACCCAAGCCTTATAGTTAGTTTTAGAAAGGAAACTACACCCCTGAGAGAAATGTGTGTGACCTCAATGTAACTTAGTGTTTCACTAGATCAAGTTGTGAACTGTTCAGCCGGGAAGTGTCATCTTTGGACCAGTCTTTGAAGTGGAGAATTTGGAAATCTGTGTGATGTAGTAGTTGGGGTAGTTATTGGTGATCATTGTCTGCAAATGAAAGCTGTATCCCAATGAGATCTTTGTATTTATGCTGTGATGATTCGGAAGTGAGTCAAGAGTGGGTGTTTGAAGGGCGGATGTAACACCATGCTTAGCTCTTCCCCAGGACCAAAAATGAAACTGTTAGCCTTGCAAATAAGGTCTCTTGACCGAAATTTTGGCACCTGCTTAACCATACTGCTCACAAGGTGCCCTGAAGGATAGAGGCATCAATATAACTTGTTTTCCCAGATTTTCAATTCCTGTATTGCCAAAAAATGGTTCCAGCTCCCTCCTTGAAGTTTAATGACTCACTTTCTGTTGGAAACCAGAAAGGTATCACACATCCAAGACATTTTGTGAAGCAGACTAGTGTGCACCTTGACATTTGATGATGATTAATGAAGCACAGGAGGGAGAGGCATGAGAGAGCAGGTCTCAGGTTTTAATTTTCCTGGGAAAGCGCCTTTTGTGAGGATGGGGTTTAGACAGGTTGGATTTAAAGGTCTATGGGAATTCCTGCAGTTTCCAATCTTCAAATTCATGATTCAGTTCTGTCAGTTGATCGTATTTTGAGCAAGCCAGAATGCATTATCCTAAAAAATTACACAGCTGAAATGGAGAGTAAACTTAAGCCAAACCAGAATTGTTTTTTAAATCATTATTGTCTCATTTCCTTATTTGTGTTTTTCGTAACTACACTATAGCTTTCATCCTTCTCTATTTGTAGTTGACTTAGCTGTGCATCCGTCATGTGAGCCGCCTAGGGAAACCGAATAGCCACATGTGCTGTCACATCCTAATGTATGCTTACCTTAATGTCTGATTGTTCAAAGAGGGCTGTGAGATATTGCTGACTGATTCAAACAAAAAGACCTAAAATCACGGAACACTGTGAAAGGCAAGTCCGGATGTGTTGTATAGTGGGATTGACCAGTGAGGGTTTAAATCTGCCAGAGGTTACCTGCCTGCCTGGGGGTACAGTGATCAAGTGGAAGAGTGCAGGAGAAGGGGCAGCGCCTGCAGATGCCAGCGTGCTTGATTTGCCCGACTAGGGCGTTCTTTTGCAAGGCTGTTTACTTCTCAGGCTGCGCAGGTTACAGGCTTTTGGTAATGCATTAATTGCCAGAAGCATTTGGGAATCCTGGACCATTGTTATATGGGCTGTAGTGTGGATAGACCTGGTCAGTGTTAATTCTGATCCAACTGAAGAGAAACATGGCTGTATTTATAAACATACAATGCCAGTTTGAAATGAGTTAATATTCAAAGGTAATTGCACTGATACTGAGTACCCTTTTTCACGCAGCTGAAAGTCTTGAATTTGAGTGGATTGGGATTGATTTGGTCCTTTTTATTTTGATCATTGTAGAATTCACCAAGTAAAAACGCAAGTCCACACTCTGTATACATTTCAGTTTACATGTCTACTGGTACAGTACATTCTCATGATGTACGTATGGAAGCTTCCAAATGAAGCCTCATAAGAGCTTGCTCTTGGCTATTATTTTTTGTTTACATTTCACTATAGAGTTAAAGTAATTGAAGTAATGTTTTGGTCACAAGTTAGTGCCTATTGGGATTTTGTCCGCTGCTGGGTATATCCATGCTGATTGAGGTTACATACACCATCACTCTTTGTTGGTGGCAATAAGCAGCATGTTCTCCTGTGGTATTTACAGCTGTTAGCCTTTGATTGGCTGTTGTCTTTCTGTACAAGGGAACCCATATCATTAACTTGTGCCAGACTGTCGAACCTCACCTTTTTCAAGGTGTGGCAAAAGCAAAATTGGCCTCACATCCACCCTCATTGAAAGAATAGGAATGTTAGAGGATTTAACGGGGAGACGATTAGTACATTTATATTTACTTATTTATATTTTCTTTATTGATATTTACTGAAAAAGTTATTTTTTTTTATTTCTGACTCTTTTGATCACTGGATGATTGTATCTTACACTAGGTGACCATTCCTCTTTTTAGTCGTTTCAAATGTCCTTAACTTAAACGCACAAAACTTTGCTGAAAATAAGTAAACTATCTCCGTAGTTTAGCAAAGTGCAGTAGGATGTGTTTCAGGGCAGCAGCGCTTGGGTTTGTTATGCATTTTAATTTGTCACGTTGTAGTTTTATCATGTCTCTCATCCCATGTACGTGTAAAAGGTTGCATAAAGTGGAATGAGCCAAGTGGAATTAGTACGTAGTGTGGCCCAAGGTCTTTGATGGGAGGACAATAAATAATCTCACAAAACAATTGCCATGTTATTAATGTCTTGTTTTCCTTGCAACCTTATTTCGGTCTTTTTTTGTGACATGTTAGTATTCCACCATAATTTCCTTTAATTACCTTCCTTCATCTGGTCAATTGTAAAGTTTTGCGTGAGCGTAAAAAACTAATCAGGCATCTAAACATTGCTTTAATAACATTTTTTCTTACTCAAGGGCATGTAAATGTCTATACAGAGGTTATTGTATAGAGAGCTTTCAAACCAACAGTATTTTATGTATGCATGTATGTTTTTAGAAAGATGGATATCACATTTTTTTGTGAAAAAAACACTCAGAAGCTCCCTCCCCCGTTTACACTTTATTAACTTTTAGGTCACGAAAATGATGTACTTGAAGAGGACGCTGAACAAGATGATAAAAATAGCTGGAAGTTTTTGGATATTCTCTGGAAATAAACCTTCCCACAAAACTTTAGCAGCTTTTGCAAGCTGTTTCTTGTATTGACAGACAAAAACGGCTGAAATGAGTGCAGAATCTGAGATCCTGTGGCTTTGTTATCCTTGGGAGAGGTGATAAAACACTTGAATAGGATCCATCCTATTGAGAAATTAGATCAAAGCTTTCCTTCGGAAGACTAATTTGCATCCTTTTTTCCACCTCAGTTTTCTTACTTTTATTTCTGATCTAATTGACCACAGATCTGATCGGATGGCAAGATACATTCAGGCAGTGACTTGTTTGTTCTGTTTAAAAGTATTCATCTTTTCACTGTAACGATACTGAAAGAGACTAAGCCAGTGCAGAATTTGGGGATTGTGACTGTCCTTCTAACAGGTCTTGCCCATCTAAAATCCATTTTTGAACTGCTTTTAACTGGGTTATAAAATAATAAAAAAGGCTAAATGCATTTTCAAGCTAGCTGCTGGTCACATTGTGTTATTATATTTGCAACTGCTTTTTACTATATTGTCCACTAATATGTGGTGGTTAATTCCTTGATCATGTTTGAGATCCCAAATTTTTCCTCACATCCTCAGCACATAGTGTCAGAAATCTGTGTCTACATGTGTATTCAATGTGTGAGGATGCAAAGGTTTTGCAAACCTTAGATTTCTGATGTGTATTCCCAAAGGTTGCCTGTAAGGGAAGACTGAAACTAATTTAAGGGGTTTTCCAATTGTTCTCCCCATTCAGGGTGGATGTATTATAATCCTGTCTTACCAAATTTAAGTTGTTTTTTTTATTTTTTGTATCCTTTTTTTATTGAATAAAGTCCAGTTTATAAGGTGGCAGGGTGTGTCTGGTTCTATGTGAAAAGGGGTATTGTCACTTAGACCTAGTTAAAACAGAAAAATGGACACAAAAACTAAACTTGTCATAGTCCTGTAGACCTATTGTACTATAAGGAAAGAAAACTGTTGTTTGACAGCCTTTTCATTTAAACATGGTGATTCCTTTCTCAGTCTCACAGGCCATGTAATGAAAACTGCCTCCCTTTCATTTCTGTAACTACAGTTTCAAAGAGCTGTTTTGACATTATAATAATGCACTCTTCTCTTTCTTCTTTATAACAGACTGTTAAATGACAATATGGCATTACCTTTTGTTTTCATGGGAAGGAACTCTGGTAGAATGGTAACATTACAAGTGTTTGGCAGATTACTGTTTAAGTGACAGAGCTGGTAGCTTGATTTTGGTCTAGGAAATGGAAGCTAACAGTTTTGACATTGTGTTATAGATTTTGATTAAATCAAATTCAGTTGGCAAGATATTGTACTGGGGTGATACCTGTGTCGATCCTCCGTCTTAATGTATTCTCATACATTTTGATTGAATATTTTATTGGGATTTTCACTAAGATGTTTTTTTTTTAACCTAGCCTCATTTCTTTTTTTTTTTCCTCTTTCTCTTTCGGAAAAGTTCACAGAGACAAATCGTTTAATTACAGTGGAAAATAGAAAAGTGCAGCAGGAGCATTGTAAGGCTTTAGTCATGGTAAAAGATGGTGGAGTACAGTAATATGGACACATGGTATTTGTGGAAATGTAGAGTAAAGACATGGCAGAGGCTCAGAATCGCCACGCACGTTCTTGAAGGCTAACTTTAATATGGGATTCCTTTACAGTTGTTGTATTCATTATCTCCTCTTCCTATCCTGTTCCATAGCTGAGAAATGTGAGAAATGTGGGCGCTGACTTTCCTGTGCTTTCCTGTGCTCCGCAGGTCCTGAAGGACGTGCTCCGGGATCTGTACCGCACTCTGAAGTTCGTAGTGCGGAATGACCGTGATGAGGTTGCTGTCCTCCACGCCCAGCTGGCCCTGGAAGAGCTGGATGATGTCATGCGGAGGTTCATCTTCCCGGAGCAGAAACTGGAGAAGAAAATTGTAGTTTTACCGTAAATATCTGGACCACATGCCATCCTTTCGGAGCTGTTTGGAGCTGTTCTTCATCTTGTGGTGAAGACTGTTGGTTGCATGTGTCATTTCCGGAGTTTCTTTGGAATGTGTGTTAGGAAGTTAAGGAGTCTATGGTGGTTTTTTTTCTTTTGGGGGGGAAAAAAGGGGATTTCCCTAAACCATTTTCCCCAGTGCTTGTGTGACAGCCAAGAGGCAAACTGACATTTCAGCTTCTCTAAATCTACCCCCGGACAAGCTACAGTACAGAGCTTTTCACGGTTTAGTCAGCAGGCTGAAACTTTCTCTCCACTTGCTTGTGTACATATAGGATTTCAGAAATTTTGGAAAACTGTGACGGGGTTGACATAAGAAAAAAATATTATTAATTTTAATAAAAAAATATTCAAGAGTTGTAAGCACTTCACTGTCTTAATTCAGTTCCTAATATCTGACATTGTAAGTTTATTTTTTTCTGTTTCATTTTTTATGTGTGATCACCAATTGTTTTTGTTATACTTACCTCATTTTTGAAAAGCGGATTGTGTTTTTCTCGCAGCTACTAGGTGAGAAAATGTTGGCAGACTCTTTGAACCACCTGTCTTTCTATAGGTCCCTCCCTTGCGCAGGTGGTTCAGTGATAATTGTGTGTCCCACACCTACAAGCACCCAGCTGGCCACAGGGATCTTGGGAGAGCCGAGAGAGTAGCAGTGTAACTGTGCTAAGGAAATAGCTTGGGAATTTGACAAAGTCAACGGAATTCTTCTGAATGAACAGTGAAACATGAATGAGAGGAACAAATGGAAAATACATGGAAGAACCGGGGAATGCTTCTTTACTCAAAGGGCTGTGGGAGTATGGAACAAGCTACACAGCCATGGTGGTGAAGCTGATACCCTGGTTGAGAACCTTGGATCAATCAACTGCCTGCTCTTGTTTGTTGCACATCTAACCTTTCAGCTTATTGCACACCTTACCTTTCTTAGGAGTGCCTTGCAAGAGAGAACCCTGACTGATTAATCCCATCCAACCCTCAACCAATCGCTCACTTCCATTTGGGGAATTCTGGCTGCATTTGGCTAGTGACATAATAATAATAATTAAT
Organism: Atractosteus spatula; assembly: GCF_055471065.1. NCBI lineage: Eukaryota > Metazoa > Chordata > Actinopteri > Semionotiformes > Lepisosteidae > Atractosteus > Atractosteus spatula. The sequence continues at coordinate 4,008,618 of NC_142726.1, read as the reverse complement.
AATTGCTTACACTCCAAGCGCTTTACAGGTAACAGGGATCCCCTCCGCCACCACCAGTGTGCAGCCCCACCTGGATGATGTGATGGCAGCCAGAGTGCGTCAGTACACTCACCACACACCAGCTCTCAGTGGGGAGGAGAACAGTGATGAAGCCAGTTCAGAGATGGGGATTATTAGGAGGCCATGATTGATAAAGGGCAATGGGAAATTTGGCCAGGACGCCAGGGTAACACCCCTACTCTTTTCGAGAAACACCCTGGGGTTTTTAATAAACACAGAGATTCAGGACCTCAGATTTCTGTCTCATCAGAAGGGCGGTGTGTTTTTACAGTATAGTGTCCCTGGGAATTAGGACCCACATAGACTGCAGGGTGAGCACCCCCTGCTGGCCCCACTAACATCTCTTCCAGCAGCAACCTTAGTTTTTCCCAGGAGGTCTCCCATCCAGGTACTGACACCTGCTGAGCTTCAGTAGGCTGCCAGATGTGAATTGCAGGATGACATGGCTGCTGGCCATTAATACTCTGTAGTATTCTGTAGTAAAAATTTTATGGTAGGGAAGTCTTGACTATTAGAAGAAGGAAACTATAGCAGTTTTTAGGCTACTAATGGGCAGCTGCAGTGTTTTCCCTTTGACTTTTTTAGGATTTTCATCTGTTCAAAGGTGAACACTCATGTTGATCACCTAAATTCATTGCAGGGCTGAAAAACAATAAGATGAGGCCTGTTTCCATGTACATAAGCATTAATTACAGCAGTGATGTAGGTTAGTTATATTAATGTGGTGGCTTTTCACACAAATCTCTGGGGACATTGCCTGTGAACAAAAGCCCTTTCCATTCTGTTAAAAACTTTTCTTATTGACCAGTTGTTCTCTGTTTTAACCTTTTTTTGCATTTGTTCAGCTCCCTGTTGACTATTCACTCAAGTGGAATTTTTTACCTTTTAGATCTTAACTGACTAAGTTGAGGGTCTTGAATTTTGGTAACAGATTCCCTTCTCTGTTCAAGACTCAGAAGGTGCAGTTGTTTCAGCCTGTCAGTGTGTAACCTTTTAAGCCTGAGAATGTATCAGGGTGCTCTTTGTTTTTGGACTGATTCCAGAAAAGCAATGTCTTTCTTGATTTTGTGACGCAGTTCCAGGGAGAGTCTGTTCCTATGAGTAACACCTAAATTATATAATGGAATTAATACTTAATCAAGCGGTTGAAGAGCAGGTAGCAGTTCCGAGCAATATGCATAACAATGTAACACTGTGTATTGTCACACCGTTTAATTAATGTTGCCACTCTAATCCTTTATAAAACTTATAAGGTAGACGTCAACTGCAGTCATTTTCAACATGCCCACTTCCATGCAGTTGCAGTTTGGTCCTGCCGAAGAAAAAAGGCTGTTGTGATATGGGAGGGTGAACATCATCTTTCTCCAATCACATTTCGTTTTCAAAGGCAATGTAAAAAATGTCATCCTGATGCTATTGGTCATTGATCTTTTCTCTGAAAGAAGAAGTCATCATACCTTTTTATGTGGAACCTGTTAAAAGTCTCGAATTTGTCAGTGGTTTGGGCATATGGAAGTGTGTCAGCTGTGGTAAGTTTCTTATTAATGAGCCATGAAAAAGCATGGATTGTGAATGCTGACGTGCTAGGGAAGACCTGTCCTAGCCAATCCCCTGGGCTCGCATTAGGCTCTGTTCCAGCTTAAGGCAGCTATAGGACAGCGATGTACATCCTGTGGATTCCTGTGGAAAATTCCTGTGGATTTTCTTCATGTTTTTTTTTCAGATGAGCTATTAATGATGTTGGCTTTTTCCTGCCTTAGTTGCATTTGGTTTTTTAGCTTAATCTTTTAAATGTTTTTACACCTTGTCCTCAGTTTCAGATGTATTTTGGACATATTGCTGTCAAAAAAATACATTGTGGATTTAATAAATGTTACTTCTTAGTATGTGTCTGAACAACTAGCAACTAACAGGTTGCCAATTTATGTTGAACAGGTAAGGGTGAGGATTTTTGCAGAGTTAAATCTCTTGCAGCAAAATTTTAATTCTTCAGAGGTTCAGATGCTTAAATTTCAGACACATGGACAATGAAACAATTTGTTTTTAATCCTGTAAAAGGTCTAATCCGTGAAAGAACACAAAGGTCTCAGTTTTAGTAATTCAATTAAGATGAATACTTGAAGAACATAGTCTAATGGATTAAGATGTTGTGTACCAGACAAGGTAACAGTTAATCTCCAGAAAACAACTTAATACTGGAGTCAAGAGCATGTCTGCCATGTTTTCCAAGAGTTAAACATGTTACTGTAAAATGAAGATCTTTATAAATCCTACCTTGGATACAAATAGTCTGATTAGAAGTGTTGCAAAGACTAAAGGACATTTTGATCAAAAACAATCCAGCTGGCAGTTCAGGCACATGGGAGTCCACCTGCCATGGGGCACATGCATCCAGTTCAGTTGCCTTTCTTTCAGGTTATACAAGCCTGGAGCTCTTGGTGGGCAGCAGGTGTTAGCTTGAAGAGCTGGAGAGCTTCACAGTAATGGTGGATGGCTTCTTCATTCGGGTGTCATGGGTATTCAAGAACTTTGGAGTCGCATTCAACCCTCTCCTGTCTTTTGAGCCCCACATGTAAATTTTGATTAAGACCTTTTTGACATCTTTGGCCACATTAGGTCATTTCTATATCACTTTACGGGCTCCCTCCCTGACACTCTTCTCAGTAAGTTGCAGTATGTCCACTGCTCTTTTTAAATCTTTTAAAACTCACTCTCTTACAGTGTGTCCTCCACATTCTAGTTTCATTTTATTGACTTATTTTTTTTCTCTTTTTCTTCTTCATCACTATGTGAAATGTCCTTGGGTTTGGGAATGCAAATCCCAAAATTATTATTGAAGAAACAATATTTTATTAGCCATTTAGTTCCATGTTTATACAGATTTATTCAAAATAAGGTAACATGCACGTACAGTGGAAATCTTGCTCTGACGGCTTGTGGTGATACATTTTTTTAAACTATTTGATTATTTTCAGTACGTCTTTATTGTGCTGAATGAACATTCTGTTGTTCGCTTGCTCGAAATGGCTAATGTCTGCTCTGCGTTTCATCCCAGAACCATGTGAGGCAGAACAAGAGAGGCAACAGCAGGTAATGTCAAGAGCCTTTTATAGCTGCAGTCCCTGGCAATTTCCCTTTAAAGTTCAGAGCAGTGGAGTTCCTACATCTCCCGCTGAATAAGTGGAGGTACAGGCAGACACTGAATAACCTTGGGGACTCCCATGTCCTTCTGATGTTAAAGGATGCTGCTCTTGGCAGGATTAATACGACGAATCACTGATCCCATCGTCCAAAGCTGGAGCTGTTACTTTAATTACCATCCTGCCATGTGCTGCAGTTTCTGTGTTGTAGCAGGAGAGCAGGCAGCTGCATCCTTCCATTTCTGCTGAAGAAAAAAAAAAGAATAAAGATGACTTAGGCACTTTGTATGAACTGAATCACGGGGATTTATTGCTGTGATGTAGTGATGGAGCGAAGGGAACAATGAGGGAACTTTGGACAAAGGCTTCTGGACTGCATTTCAAATAATAATGAAAGAGTTGGCGGTCTTTTCTCTCTCTCTCTCTCTTCTTCATCTCTCACGGACAAACTAGTGCCTTCAAATCCTCAAGCCAGGATCCTGTTTTACCTTTTATGTCTTTAGGAGGAGGACGCGCTGGGTAATTTGGTGAACTGATGGGAAAATCAGTGGCTTCGGTGCTCCAGCAAACTGGATTGTTTTTTCCCTTCTGGTGCTACAAAAGAGATGCAGTGTGTTGCTGCAGTAGCAGCCTAGGCTGCTGCTTGAAATAAAGCTTTCTCATACAGTACCTCAGTCCCGTTTGCATCCTGCTGGGCTGGCTCAACCGGGATGTTTCAGAAGGATGGATCACTTGCAGGCATGCTGCAAGGCAATCCCGGTGCTGAATTTGTTTTTGCTCGTTTTTGCTTAAAGATTGAGTCAATGCCCTGGGTCTGGTTTTGCTCTGTACCCCCCTCCACCTCCCCCTAGTGGTACTGGGGTGCACTTGGATGAGGGTTCTGAAAAAATCTCCAAAAGAAAAAAATGTAGCCTGAATTGCTAATGCTACTCCCTGTGAAACAAGGAGATTTCTGTAAGCCGAACAAGTGCAAATTGAAACAGCAACTGCATCCCTGGGAAGTCAGTGGGGAGCCTTCTGCAGGGGGGAACACCAGAGGTATTGTTGTGCATTTGGAAGGTAAGGACAGTTTCCGAAATGGGAATCCATTGTAAATCTGCCATTGCAGTTTTTTGGCAGAGCACTGTAAGAGGTGCATGTGTAGCCATGTGTCTTAAGAGGCGTGTTAAGTAAAGTGATGTGGGAAATCACAAAAGAGCAGCCGTGTAGCTCAAGGAAGCAACACATAACTTTGCTGCAAGTTGCAACAGCTTGCAATGAATGGCAATATGTCTTCATGTGACTCTCTGTTAGAATGAGTCACAATACAAACAGAACAGCTTCTAAGTGTTATGATTAATGGGATACTATGCTGAAGTAAAGCAAAAAGGCACAGGTTTTTTAAAGTGAAACCCCCAAAGCTTCAAGGTTTTTTTTTCTTATATTTGGTAATAGGTTTTAAGGAATATTTTGTTATTACTCTTGTACACATTTTCTGGAATGTTTTATTACATTTAACATTTTGCATGTTAGTGCAATATAAGTGTATGAATGTTTAACATTCTTTAAGAAAGTGAATTTGTTTTCTTCTTATTTTTAGTGATGTCTGTTCTGTCAGTGCTCACATGTAAGTTCTTTTGTTTGCCTCAAGGGCTTCCTACCAGATAAGAGGTGTTTATTCTTTTTTTTTCATTCACTACTCTATAAGAGATTTATTTGAATTTTAGAAACAACTGCTGTTTTAAAACAGTTCAGATGCCACTAAAGCGGTGTAACATGTACCTGGATGGCAGATGTTCACTTGAGCCAATTCTTGTGAATGAAGCTGGGAAGAATACAATGTCTGCAGCTGCTGCAGGATAAATTGGTTATCTGGCTGTGCAAAAGCATTGCAGCCAGAGAGCCCTCTGCTGGACACAAGTAATAACACCCAGCAACTGCAACAACTCTGTATTGGAGATATAAGGCTTTGTTCAAGAAGATCTCCTTTTACATGTCCTTTTAAAAGTCAGTTTTAAACTTAAACAAGACCCTTGCATAAATTAAAAACATACCTTCCCCAACTGGTTGCTAGTAGCGTAGCAGAGTCCCAGGGTTACTTTCTCAGTAGTGCTGAGGATTTTAAACTTGTGTTCAGTATTGAGTCTCCTTCAATGTCCCTGCTGCTCAAAACTAAAAGTAACTGGGATCTTGCCTGGAATGAAAAACCCAAGTCCCCGCAGTTCTTGAGAACCAAAACAGGAGACTTTTATACAGAGGTCTCATTACTACCAGGGCTCATAAAGCACTCCGACCTTTGAACTAATGACCTTAAACCTGAAGCACAGTGCTGAAATGCAATAGTCATTTGAGCCAGATCAGGGCTGGACAGCAACTTTGAGACAATTAAGCAGACCGGAAAGAAGATTTTACATCTTGTTATGTGTTTGGCTATGATACTGGGACCTTATCCAATCTATTTTTGCTAAAGGTTTCTTGTTGGTATTGCATATGGCATTAAGACATAAACTGAGCTCTGAACACACATGCACATGTTCCAATATGTATGCTAATGTAGCACATATGACCAAACACTAGATTTGGTCTTCTGTTTCATCTGTGTCTTGTATTGGATTAGCTGGGTTTTAAATACACTTCCAACTTTTCACTTGTGGAAATTTCCACATGTGCCCTCTGGTTCATGTTTCACTATTCATTCTGAGGTAATCTGATGGGTTATTCAGACTTTAAATTCTTGCTAAAGGTCCACGTAGACTTCACTATTGAAGACTAAAAAGTTAAACTTTAAAGGGACTTTCCCTTATTGTAAGCTGGGGAATATACTGTATCTGGTTCCATTTCAAAACAGCAATATTTTTCTATAAAGTGGTAAACAAAATTCTGCACAATATTCTAAATGAGACCTTACTACTGCATTATCCACTTTTAACATAACATTCCTTGATTTAAATTCTATGTTTTTAACTATATATCCTACCATTTTGCCTTTTTAATTGCTTCACCACATTGTCTAGAAGATTTAAATAATGTAATAAACACCTGAGTCATTTTTATAAGTAGTAAATACTGAAGGTCTGGCCTCTTATTACAGGAGAATTCACTGCTATTGAGATACTGTATGTCGCCCTGGTGGTCTCAAGCTTCTGTAAGACCTGTTACATTGCATGTGTTTGAGACCTCTGACTCACATCTGTCACATCTGTCTCGGCAATACATGACCAGGTACACCGAAAAAAATCATTTCCCGATGCAGACATTTTGAATCTTCCTGTAAAACACAACACACTGAGTGCTGTTACACGTCATATACTTCTCCAGGACTTAAAAGGATAAGCTTAGTAATGAAATAATTGCTTTCAAAACAATATTGTCCATGGATTTATATTTTCTCCATATATAATTGAAATAATAGTCCATAAGAACAAACATTTAATAAAAACAAATGTTTCACCTTCATACTCATTGTAATCGATCCTGTAAGAAAGTCGGTCCTGCAGACTGTATAATTGAAACCCATTTTAGCCTTCTTTCACTTATACTCTTCCAGAATTGACTCAATCACACTCAAATGTTGTTAGTGAGTATTATCACTTAAATGTTGTTTTCATACTGTTCATACAGTTATTTTGTTTGGGTTTTTACTCTGGATTAAATCCTGAAAAACGCCACTCATTTCCAAGTTTAAAATTGTATCCACATCCTGGAATGCAAATTAGATCATAGTCTGCTGTAAAAAATGGAATCCACTATGAATAAATCATGCATTTATCCTTTCTGACTTGAAATCTGAAATTAAAAACTGAGCAGCTTTTTAACTCTGTGCTGGTGCAGTCTTGACAGCATTTTCAGATGCTATTTTAACTGTAAGGCAAAGATCACACTTCACATTAAAATGAAATCTCTTCTGTATTAAGCCATGATTGATGAGTGATTCTATAGCGTATACAGTAATTTATTTTAGATCCAATATAAGTTTTAAGTTGGCATGTGCAGTTGAGTAAATGCTTTACAGCTGTTAATCCAGAAATAGCATTTGAATGTGTTCCCAGAAAACTAATTGTGCCACTTAGGAACCTGAAGTCTCATCTTGAGAGTTTACCTTCTTATTGAACAATCTTTAGGGATCAAATATTGCGTGGTACATTTCAAGCTACAAAGTCTCAATATTAATTTTCACGTACATGATAATATCAATAGCATGTGGTTTAAATACTGAACTCACACATTGTAGAGAAAAGCTGTAAATACGGGTTGATTACTAATGCGCCGACAGGCATTTTCACTTCTGAAAGTAGGAAATCCTGTCCACAGAAGAGGGAAAAGATCCCTGTGTAGAGACACTTTTTCTAAAGCTATTGAAAAATAAATCCTCTTTAGCAACTCAATCCTTTAATAGCTGCAATTAACTCAAACACTGCTTAAAACTAGCTTGACTTCATCCTCAACATGTTATCTCTGCAGGCTATAGTTATAGTTATAGCCTATATATTGTTTTTTCTCTTTCTGTTTAAAAGAAGGTCTTCTTCTATTCAAGTGGTTTTCTAAGGAGTAATGTTTAAGATATCTGAATGGTAGAAAAAAAATCGAATTCAAATGTGCTAATTTGATCTATAGGATTGGCTGCTCATCAGGTTGGGAGGTTATCTGTTGTCACCTTTCCTTTCTCTGTTATTACACTCCCAAGTCTCTGTCTGGAATTTGGCATGTGTTATCGTGGTAATACAAAAGCCAGGGAGGGTCAGTAAAGAGGGAATTGGTCTGTTATCCATTTTGTAAAAGAAGAGGTGGAAAAGATCCAGAACAGACTCAGATTACTCGAAGGTCTTCCATTAAATCAGACAAAACTTTCCACTCATACAACTGGTACAACAGGTACAAAACACTTTCATGTTTATTTAATTAACAGTTTACTACGGCTAGATGGTAAAGTCCTTTAAAGGAAAGATTAATAAAACGGAACCAGAAGTTCTTTCACTCGTGGCCCCTGGTCTTCTGTTCCTGCTGGAATGCTGGCACCTGGTTCCTCCTCCTCTCTCACCTATTCCCATACCTCCCCCTCTCTCATCAGCAGAGGAGGAGGTTTAAAACTAACTTTCCCAGCACTCAGAAGCTCATTCAGTCTCAACAGCCTCACATAACAGGAGCCTAATTACGCCTGAGATTAGAAGGCTATCGTTCTGCCAATGGACTGAAGCCTCCCGTCTGTGTCCCAGTCACAACAGTAAGTACTTTGACCTTCATCGCTCTTATTTTAAGCTTTTATTCTATTTTTTACTATACATAGTAATATTTTCCTGAGGAGTCAAGTAGAAAAATCAAAATGCTGTGAAGGTCTTGTAATGTTAACATTTGTGTATCCCACAGATCAACTCTCTTCATATCTATTTTCAAGTGAAGAGAGAGAAAATGTAATACCATTTAAATTTGATTTTATTTCAGGATTTCTCTCAGTTACTCCTTTCCAAGCTATTAACAGCTAGGGACCTCTTTCGGGATAAAGGGAAGTCTGCTACTAATTTTAGATTGTGAATTAATAAATGCCATATTACAACTCAGAACTGCTCAAATTAAAAAATGCCATTCAAAGTAATTTATATAAATGATTTTTTCCAGTTGTACATGTTTCTTCATACTAAAAACTTATTCAAATGGACTATAAATACTTATAAATAATTAGTAATATAATTTTCTAGGACACTTACAAATCAGTGTAATAATGGTGAAGGTTATGGTAGTCAGTATCCAGGGGCATATTGAAAAGGGGGCATTGAGGAACCAGAAGAGATTTTAAAGACACTACAGCTACAGATACTCCTACAAGCAGTTACTAGTACTTGGAAAAATAACGTTGATCATAGTCATAAATTTCACCATCATCTAGCTTAGTGGCTTTCAACTCTACATCCATGCTCAATGGAAGTTCTGGATGTGAGGAGCCCAGAACTTATCAGCCTCCAGCTGGCCGTGTTAGCATGATTTCTTGTTTACATGACATGAATTGCCACATGAGACATTGCTGTGCCTTGTGATTCACTGAAATAGGACGCCAGTTATGCATGTTGATACCGTGTCTGGCCTACGAGCTTAACAAATGTCTCTGGACCTTACTGGTCACACTGAGTTTGGAGAGACACACCAGTAGCACCTGTAAAATGACACACTGGCCTCCCAGTACAAGAGCTGATTAGAGTTTGTGTTCTGCTTGTGAACAGTGCACACAACTTAACATATCTGTTGCTTTCAATCGCTGCACAGGGGCTCCCCTCACCTCCTCCATGACCAAATCAATGTTATGATATTATTACTCTGAATGAAGCCTGTCTTTATTCTGCTACTCTGGGAGGTAATTTAATGAATGAATGACTGATATTGTTTCCAATCCCAGCTCCCCAGTTTGCTGACTTTGAGCCAAGCCACCCTGTGCCTTTAATTAAAATCATTAACCTGGCAAAACTGTTTCTCTTTCTATTAAAAAAAGAGAATGAAAATAATTAAATTATTACTACTTTAATGGGACATTTTCTCACCTCCTCCTTCCACTGTTCTCTGCAATCGCTTCATTTGTCACTGTTGCAGATCTTTTGTGTAGACAAGTCAGGCCACACATGGGCAAAGTAATGAGAGATGAGAGTACAGCGCTCTTGTAGAGGTACTGTAGCAGAGGAGAATGTAAACAAGAGAAATGTGTAATTACAGTGCCTATTCTACAAGGGGATTTTAAATGCAGCTCTTTGAGAAATGAGGCCTTTTAAATCGGAAAATGGGTTACGTTACAAACCATGTTGCAACCTGCCAGCTTAAACCGTAAAAACATTAGTTTACGACGAGTGGCTGTGGACTCTTTGACGTATTCATGATGAAGTCTCGTTTGGCAGATGAATCCTAGGGAATATTGAAATGAATAGATACAATTAAAGTGTCATCTGGTAGAATGAAAGGCAGAGATACTTTGGCTTTTTTATTGGTAATGGAAAATGATCAATATCAGATATGTTAGCAAAATATCATGATTAAGGTACAGCTGTCCATAGCCCAAAGAGTGTTACTGCTTCCCATCAGAGCAGATATGTAGAAAAGCTCTTGGGTGTAGTATGTCACTTTCTTTGCAGTACACACCCAGCATATGTTGTTTTCATTAGCTCAAGACTTTTCATACTCTTTATTGAAAAAGTTAAATGCTAATGCCTATATACCAGTTTCACCATATACATTTATGTATTAAGCCTCAGTTAAAAGGTATTGTATCCTACTTGGCAACTTCTAACAAATGAATTTTCATTTTCTACTCTAAATATATACTGCAAGTGGAACTATCTCAAGAGCTCATCTCAATCTAGTTCAATGTTCTCATCTTGCAGTAGGGACAACAGAGTACCATATCGCAAGAGGAAATCTCCCCAAAGAGTAAGAATAGGAGCATTTTGTGCTGCTTGAGTAAGAAAACCTAAATTCAGTCCTGGAGACAGACATAGCTGTACATGTTGAAAACAAAATAAAAGCAAATGTAGAGACATGCAAGTATTAATATTTACTTGAACTTTATTGCCATATGTAGCCGGTACATGTACTGGTACAATGGAATTCTGACTTGCAGAAAGTCTCTCGATTGTTAAAAACAAGTGTAAAAACACAAAGCGCAGACAGTACATCAAGACAATATACAGACAAACAGTAGACAATGTACAAGTAAATGTTTAGAATGTAAACCTGATTGCAGATGCACAATAAATAAATAAAACCACAGTGAGGTAAATGGTGTAGGTGTGGTCCGAGGGGCATGGCCAAGTGTGTTTGCCAATCACACTGCTTGTGTGTAGAAGCTATTGAGGAATCTGGTGGTAAGGGTCCATATGCTCTTAAAGTGTTTTCCTTATGACAGCTGATGTTTTGGTGGCTAGCCCGATCTTTGAGAGTGAAGCTTTGCTAAAACTACTCCTGCTTGTTGTTTTTTTTCTCTTCAGATGTCATCCAAATGCTCCACAGTGCTGAGGGTCATTGGCACAACCCTCTTTGCCTTAATTGTGCTGCTGGGCATCCTGACAGCCTACATCACTGGCTACCAGTTCATCCACACTGAACAGCACTACCTCTCCTTCGGGCTGTACGGAGCCATTCTGGCCCTCCACCTGTTCTTCCAGAGTCTGTTCGCCTTCCTGGAGCACCGGCAGATGAGGAAGGAGGCCAAGCCGGAGAACCTGAACAAGACCGTGGCTTTGTGCATCGCCGCCTTCCAGGAGGACCCCGACTACCTGAAGAAGTGCCTGCGTTCCATCAAGAGGATCTCCTTCCCCAACCTCAGGGTGGTCATGGTCGTCGACGGGAACAAGCCGGAGGATGCCTACATGATGGAGATCTTCAACGAGGTCATGGGCTCCGAGCAGACGGGCACCTACGTGTGGAAGGGGAACTACCACAGTGAGGAGATGAAGGGCACAAGGGAGGAAGGCGCCAGGCGGGTGACGGAGCTGGTGAGGAGCTCCTGCTACTCCTGCATCATGCAGAAATGGGGAGGGAAAAGGGAAGTCATGTACACAGCCTTCAGAGCCCTGGGGGACAGCGTGGACTACATGCAGGTGAGCACGGACCATCCTTTGGGGGCAGGATTCAGGGCTGATCAATCAACATTTAAATGAAACCAATCTCATGGAGATTGTTTAAGATTAGGGTGCTTGATTCATAGTCTTGGAAAGCAGAGTATGCCCTCTACTGGTATTGCTCCTCAAGGCTTATTGTCACTAATTATCATGCGTACATGTTCTAAGACATTAGCATGCTTTAAAACAGACTGAGAGTCAAGAGAGATATTCTGGACGATTTTATTTTTATAAATGTCCCTTCAAGAAAAATATGGGACATCTTAGCTGGTTTATTTACACATCAGCGATTTATACAAATGTTTTCATTTGAAACAATGTACAGTAGATGTATTCCAGAATATATACTAATGACCACTATTTCACCAGCACCCAAAGACTGGCGGGCATGTCTTTAGCTTGGTCCTACTCCTCAATGTTCAGACAGTTCCCTCTGTGTTGAATACTGTATATCTACCATTAGAGACTATTGCTTTTAAGTTTCTCAATTGTTAAGAACAGATGAGCTGCTGTAGCACATAATTGTACACCCAGATCATACGTACCAGACTGATGAAGAATCCTCTGAGGTTTTGGGTAAAGTTTGAATTAATGAATTGAATGAATGAGTGATTGCAACAGAAAATTACTAAACAGTGCTTTACATGTATGAAGAGGCTTTCACTAGAAAATGCCCTGCCTCTTATAAGTTATAAGTGTGACTATTGTATGCACTGTGAGGAATGCATCAAAAGTTTGAGTTTTCAACTCCTGTTTGAACATAGTGAAGGGTGTATTGTGATTCAATTCAATTCCTCTCCCTTTCTCACACTCTATTCTTCATACTGTTCTTTTCACCTGGAACCAGACCAGATTTGTATTCATGCTTTTTGTGTGCCACTAAACAGTGTAGGCGTGATGAGTAAGCCCACAAGCCTTTCTTTTCCCCCTGAAAATTTCCACTCAGAGGAACCTGCTGAATGAACTCCAATCCTGGCAGTAAGAGGGGAAGATTGCAGTGTCATAGTTATCAATGATGGTTTCCCAGGAGTGGAAAACGCCGCAATTGTGGCAATCGAGCTACATATCCATTGATGAAGCCTGACTGTCTACACTTGGTGTTTTTGTCAAACCCTCGCTAGCTATAGTCTAAACATGTATGAGAATGCTTTCTTCAGCTACTTTTTATGTAGGGGTTTCTTCATATCAGTGCAAAACAAAAAGAGCTAAAGAAATATTACCACTTTATAAGACAAATAAGGAGAAAACTAATGTTTAATAATCATCACTGTTTATTTTGCTGTTTGAAGTGCTACAGCTCTCCAGGAAGAAAACACAGTTTGTTAACACTCATGCCAATTCATGCTTGTATTTGCTTACTGTCTGTGATTTTTCTCCACTAGAACTTCAGAACTATTCAGAATTCGTATTAATCCTTTTTTAGCTTGATCACAAGATTCTTCTAAATTTAGTGTACTGCTGGCGTGCTAAGGCCCTCTGTTGGTCAATCCAGATAAATGAATTCTTCATTAAACCTTCAAAAGGAAAATGTATTTAGAAACCATTCTTATAATAATTTGTAGTATTTGAATTCATTTTAGGATATACTGTAAAAGGAGGAAAAAATCAAACACAATATCCATATGGATTTATCATAAATCCATTTATCATGGATTTATCAATGGGTGTAACCATCCACCCATTCATTTTCAGTCCACTTGCTCTGCTGATCATCACAGCAGATTGTCGCCAATAGGGTTTCTTTTGCAAGGAAATTGCAATAAATTGTGAATATACATGACACATCATATTAATTAAATAGCCTACTGAGTATTATTTATATGAGGATCACGAAGGGCAATTTGTTTTTGTCCAATGGCCAATAATTTAGATGATTGTTGAGTATCAGAATTCCTATAAATAGCTGTCCTTTCTCCATGTTCAGAAATGGGGACACAACACGCACCTGCACATATTAAAATACCAGTCTACTCTCAACACATGACTTTTCATCACAGCCTCATTGTGACTTGTTGAAAGCTTCCAGAACCATAAATATTAGTAAGTCACTTCTAGTGCTGACAGGACCACTGGAAGTTGCAATACGGGGGGCTCTTAAATCTGATCACGTTGTATGCTTTTGTTTTCTAGTGCTTTGCAAATGTGTATATAGTGCAGGTAACAATGCAGAAATTATACATGGAATTCAATATGCTCACAAGCTTAAAGACTAGGAACCTCTTATCAGATGAACAGACATGGTTGGTTGAAATGAGACACATAAGACTGGCTGTGTTACTTTTATCACCTGGCCTAAACAATTCTCAGATCTCAGTCCTGTTGTAAATGGGTGGAATGTGTCGTTCAGTCTCACACAGCACAATACTTATCAGAACCTCAGTTAGAGGCTACTTTGCTAGGAGAACATGATAGGACTGGGCTGCTGTAGATATTTCCAGATCTTGTGGGCGCCAAGTCCTTTTCAGCATGTTCCTGGTACTTAGAGGCCAGATATTTTTCTTAAAATGCTTGAACTCTTAAAGAGCTCTTGAACTCATGCTGGCATCAGAGAATGAAGAACAGAAACACCATTGAGTTAACTCAGTGCTAACTCACTGTCATTTCCAGACATAAGATAACACAAACATGGGAGCATATTTTCCAAGCAGGTGGAAAACATTAAAGGAGTAATGATATTAAGGTTAAGAGCTGCACATGTATAATATAATTAGGATGAGAGACAAGCCCGCATACACAGCTGTTCAGCACCTGTGAATTAGGGACCAAGCTATGAAATAAAATTAAGATTAATATTTTATTTTCAGTAAAACTGCAATCTCTGATGAATAGTTTCCTTTATTCAAATTTCTGTTGCAAAAAATAGTTTATTTTAAAATAAAAACTCTTTATGAAATATAAATAAAAATATATGGAAACCAGACATCCCTGGTTAAACTAATAATTGTTTATGTCTATATTTAGTGCAAATACTGCTTTAAAGCTATCATCTGGTTACTCCCCAAGCTCTAAGGAAAGAGAAGGAGTAGATTTACAAGCTGCTCTGACTTGACTCAAGCATATTTAAATGTAAGGTTATGTTCGTTAGGTTCTAGTCTGGTGTTGGAATACTAGACTATACTGAAATGCATAAACATATTGAAAAAGATCTCAAATATAATAAAGCAAAACATTAAAATAAAGTGACATCTGGTAGATAATAGGATTTTCTTCTTTTCACTCTGACAGAGATGTACAAAATATAGGAAATGGGAAAGTTGTTTTCCTGTTTTTGTTTTCCTATTGCCAATTTCCTATTTTTTTAACTGTGTAACTGTCAGACACAGGATTCCAGCTTACCTGTGTAGGCCTTTTGGAGAGATTATTATACTTTTGTAGACTCAAATTTTGTTCCCCTTACTCTTTTTGTGAAGGTATGTGACTCAGACACAGTTCTGGACCCTGCCTGCACCATGGAAATGCTGAAGATTCTGGAGGAAGACCCAAAAGTAGGGGGAGTTGGAGGGGATGTGCAGGTAAAATACAAGTTAATACAAGGATTGAACTGAGACTGTTGCAGATAATTAAACAGCGCATTGAAATTGTAAGGTGACACACAAGCCTTTAAGGGTACATTAAGGAGTTAAGGATTATCCCCTTCCAGAAGAAGTACAGTAAGATTATCTTGGGGAATTATGTTGCATGAAATAAATATTAAACAGAATATGGAAGAATAAGGAAGCTACTAAAATTCTAAGTGAATACTACTGACCATAAAAAAAACAAAAATATTTTCTAACTGGTATTCTCCAAGTTCGTAGGTTTTACATAGCCAGTTTGAAGCCATTAAATTGATAGTTTGGTGAACCATTGGTAAAGGAGGAAACCTTATTCTCAACTGGATTTCCCCTATTAGAGCTCCAGGTATGTCAGTGGTTCACTATGAGGCTTTCTAAGCACATTTCAGAACTTCCCTCTAAAATGTCTTTGAAGTTAGGCATAAAATCAAGGCTGAATTTCTATTTCAGGTCAAACAATTTTTAAATTGAAGAACTTGCCCCTATTTGTTTACTGTTTCTCTAATCGATGTAAAACAGCTTAGAAACTGCAATAAATCCAGAACACAATACTTTAAGTGATGTAATGGATTTTTTAGAAAAAATGCTGCACAGAATGTTGCAGAATTATTTAAGTCTCATTTTGGCTCAACACAAATTAATTCAGTTTCTTTAGGAGTTCCTTGCACTTAAATGGAACAAGACAGTTTTTCTATGAATATCTAGCAGACTTATAAGTTTTATGCAGGAGTGTTACTCCTGCCCTTCATAAACAGATTTCTGGAAGTTGCTTCATTTGCGTGAATGTATCCAAATGACCACCTAATACTGAAGAACACCTCCCTTTTTCTTAACCTCAGATCCTGAACAAATATGACTCTTGGATCTCCTTTCTGAGCAGTGTGCGCTACTGGATGGCCTTCAACGTGGAGCGCGCATGCCAGTCTTACTTTGGCTGTGTCCAGTGTATCAGTGGGCCCCTAGGCATGTACCGAAACACCCTGCTTCAGCAGTTCCTGGAGCAGTGGTACCACCAGACCTTCCTGGGGAGCAAGTGTAGTTTTGGGGATGACCGGCACCTTACCAACCGGGTCCTGAGCCTGGGCTACAAGACGAAATACACCGCCAGGTCCAAGTGCCAGACCGAGACGCCCACGAAGTACCTGCGGTGGCTGAACCAGCAGACACGCTGGAGCAAGTCCTACTTCCGAGAGTGGCTCTACAATGCCCTGTGGTTCCACAAGCACAACCTGTGGATGACATACGAGTCAGTGGTCACTGGTTTCTTCCCCTTCTTCCTGATCGCCACCGTAATCCACCTCTTCTACAGGGGCCGCGTCTGGAACATCCTGCTTTTCCTACTCACCGTGCAGCTGGTGGGCATGATCAAGGCTACCTACGCCTGCTTCCTGCGGGGCAACGTGGTCATGATCTTCATGTCCCTCTACTCCCTCCTCTATATGTCCAGTCTGCTGCCTGCCAAGATGTTTGCCATCGCCACCATTAACAAGGCAGGCTGGGGCACGTCTGGTCGGAGGAAGATCGTGGTCAATTTCATCGGCCTCATCCCAGTCACTGTATGGTTCGCCATCCTGCTGGGTGGGGTGGGCTACACCATCTACTGCGAGACTCAAGACCCTTTCACTGAGACGGAGAAGGCTTTCCTCATTGCCGGGGCCATTCTTTACGGCTGCTACTGGATCATTCTCCTTGTCCTATACCTGGCCATTGTGGCCAAGCGCTGTAACAAGAGGGAGGAGCAGTACAGCCTACCCTACGCTGAAGCATGAGCCCAACCGGTGCTATTTCCTTGGGGGGGCCTGCTGAGATCAGAAAATGCGATGAACTAACTCTAAAGCACATATGGTTGAGGGGCAGTTCTTGTGGCCTTAATTCCTTTCACATCAGTTGTGCAGCAGTCCGTGTGTACACAAACGGTGCTATACACGAAAGTGGATTCCTTCTGGCAGTGACATTTTTTTAAGCAAATGCCAGCACACCTTAGAAGAGTGCAATTTTTTGCAAGAATCAAAGCAAATGACTGGTGCACAGCAGCTATCTTTGCTCTTTTCACAGTGTACAGGGTCCAAGTGAATTCTTGGATTAGATACTAACTTCAACTGTTACATTTATGAGATGAACTAGACATATTTTAATCTTCTGCCTAAATCAGGTTACCTCTCTCAAGGTGTATGACAGGTGCACTATGTAAAACCAACATGAAGCAGACAATCCATTGTTATTGAAAAAGTGTAGTTTTCTTCTGGTTATAGGTGACACTGTCAAGGCCCAGCAAGAATTTAAAGCTGGCAGAGAAAATCCTCTTTTGGGCAACTGATTTTTTTTAATTCGTGAATGTGCCACTTTCTCCATGTTGCTGTAGAAAACATGTTGGTGTTTCTGATTGAGGCTGAACAATTGAGAATCTGTAAACAATATTGAATGTTTTTTTAGAGAAAAATACCACACATACTGTAGTGTCGCAGACTAGTTTTAGACTTCAATTTCAACCTTTTGCCTAAACACAAGCAAGTTCAAGTTCCTTCTGTGTACCTGGTGCTTTGATGGTACAAGGGGATCATTAGGGCAATAACCAGTGGTCATTCCTTTATACTCAGGATTCTCAGTACTGTCCTTTGTAGAGACAATGTCCTGCAGTAACAAGACCTCACACATACACCAGCTACAGCTCCAACACAAAATGACAACCAAGGAAAATCTTTTCAGAGTCCAATTCAATTTCATGAGAAATTATTACTAAAGCACACCCAGTGCTTCATTTTTTCATTTTATTTGCATATCTTCCTATTTATTCCTTTGAACAAAACTCGTCTTTCAGTACCTCAGTAACTGAGCCTCTGTGAACAACTTGAAATGTGGCTGAAAAGCAGACTTTCTTTAATTTTATTCAAGTATTTTTCTTTTTTATTTATTTTTTTTCCTTTTTGTATTTATTGTTTTATTTAAATACACGTAACAACCAAAGAACATGATTATATTTTGAAGCATTATTGACTAATTAAATGGGATATTTCAAACTCCATTTCGGACAGTGTGAGGACTAATACTCTGTCCAGATTGACTGGGAGTGGGATTTGACATTATTTTAAATGTTGTTTGTTATATTGTTAATTTCTGTGCCTCTGTATTATATATCTTTGGAGTTCAAACTGTTAAAGCCTGTAGGTTCCTACAGCATGAATGAAAAAAAAACATAAACCCAGCTCTTAATTAATGACAGTCTAAGGATGGTAATTATTTGCTAGGTTGTGTACTTGTGTATAAAAGTCTCACACTGTGGTCAAGGCAAAACTAGATATTTAGAATGCTGAAGGTGCTTTATGCAACTACAGTATATAGTACATCAGACCAATGTAAGAAGAAACAAACAACTGCTAGCAACCCACATAACAGATGAGTTGCTAGTCATCCAATAAAACAGCCTCTCAACACAACTCATACTTGGATTAGTTGTGGCTCAGAGCACTGGTGACAGGATAGTTGTACCTGATATAATCTTACAGCTTTTGTAATGGAGTACAGGCTCTGGGAGGGAGAACTGGCAGTGGTAAACAAAATGTGCAATACAGTAGATGTTACACTCCTCTGAACCTCACTGACCACTCTGAGGTCTAAGTCCAGGCTTCACTAGTTTTTACTCAATGCGCCAGGCCATTATATGCATTTTAACTTGCAAAATGCAGGGTACCGTAGTTCTACAATTGCATCTGTTTGCAGGGCAATTCAGAAACCCTGTATATCTCAATCGATTTTCATTTTTTTAATAAACTAAACTCGAGGGACATTTTTGTACATTCTCTTCTAGTGAGAGACTGGTATAGCTGCCAGTATCAAATAATAATTTATGATCTCTGTACGGTGCTTCTAAAGTTCACTGTCATGGGGCAGGAAACAAGGGAATGAGCTACAGTATGATTACCAATAGGCCCAAAATGAGCCTGTACCTGGAAAATGCCGATACACACAGCAGGGCACTAGCATCCTCCGCGTCGACGGTTTACACTGAAGATGCTAGCAATTCG
Source organism: Atractosteus spatula (assembly GCF_055471065.1). Taxonomy (NCBI): domain Eukaryota; kingdom Metazoa; phylum Chordata; class Actinopteri; order Semionotiformes; family Lepisosteidae; genus Atractosteus; species Atractosteus spatula. Next base: position 3,989,269 of record NC_142726.1, on the reverse strand, counting down.
TCACCTACATCCAGTACTGTATAGTGCTCGTCCCGTATGGAGAATACTGCCCTCTGGCGTGCCTCGTTTTCACTGGCTGCGTTTGTATGTGCGCCCAATTTTATTGCTCAGCTTGCACTCCACAGTTAAGTTTAGAAATAGCCTGCACGTATCTTCAAATGTCGGACATCATGAGCAAAACCTTTCCGTTTTATATACGCTCTCACCATAATTGTTCAATTCGCCTGCTTTGTTTCCGATGCGCAAACCCCACCTTGCTGCTTTCTACAGTCTTTTCGCCACGTTTCGCCATAGCGATGGTATTGTACCGTTATTTGAAACGGGCAATTAAACGTTTGCCCGCAAGTGTTTAGTAAAAATTAAAGCGATGAGTTTACAATAAGTTAAAATATCTCCTTTCATGGAAACGTTGAAATGTTTTGGCTTATGTAGAATTTTCAGCGTTTCGTTTTATTACATTTTATATTAAAGCTCTTTCTTTCTAATAGTTATTGGTGCTCTTTCATATTGGATATTATCCTGGGATTGCCAATTGCTTTATGAAGGGGGACGGGAAAAAAATCAAAATATGTAATTAGTTTTAATTCTCAGAACCATTTTTTTATAAAAAGAAAATTCACTGCTACTCACAATAAAGCGTGCATTCAAATGTCATTGCAGTGACATCCTGTAACATTGTTGGTGGTCTGTACATTTGTTTGAACTATTGTGAATTTATTTTAAACAGTTTGAAAGAAGTGGATTTTTAAAATGTTTATTTCATTTTGTATACGTCGTCTTATTTGTACAGTGTTAATTTCCACATTGTATCTCAGTCGATCTCTATTGATCGACTCATGTTTAAATACAGTGTCTTTTTGTATATATCGATATGTAAAATTTATATTTCTTTCATTCTTTACATTTTTGATTTTTTATATGAAAGAGAAGACAGAGTTAATTTATCCTCGCCTTCACGAGAAAAAGGTGACGGCTGTTCTCCATCCTGAAGAAAATAACACCTGTCCAGGAGCAGGCGAAGGAGGCTTAAGAAGTAACAGTACAATTCAGTGATTAGTTTAGACTTTATTTTTACACGAAAGGGAAAAGCCGTAATCATCCCTCAATACTTCTGATTAAAACGGAGATATTGAAATGGGAACAAAATGCATTTAAAAGTGTCTCCTTGGCAGTTTGACAAGGGAAAAGAAGTTCATCCTCTAACACGCAGCCTGGCGCTGAATCGGGGCCCTTCAGGTGCTCTGTTTCCTGTGTGAACTCCGTATTCAATTTACTTGGATTTTACAGCTAAAGTTACCCATCTGCGGTGTTTCCAGCACTGGTTTAGCAACTCGGGACAAAGCGTGCTTTTGCCTTTCGTCGTTAAAGAGTGCATACTGTGCTTAATTCTTTTACTTAGCTTATTTGAGCATTTTTTTGGCGTTGCTACAGTACTTAATTCTCATGGAAGTTTACTATGTTGAACTTGCATGGTAATGTCCCTATTTTGCCATTGATTTCTCTACATTTACCTTGCTGCTCCTGTAGATTCCTAGTTTTGAGATACCTTTGCTACTTCTTGGTAGTGTGGCCCCCAGAACCTATTTCATAATAAAAGGAAATTAGATTTCTTATTTTGATCTGCATCTTATATTGATCCTTCAAAAATTCTAGCGTCCTTTTCGTGGAGATGGTTTGCCTTTGTCTTTAAGATTTGGATGATATGCAGAATGCTAAATCTTAGTGTCCTGCATTCGAATGTCAGGTGTGAAACCTGTCTGTACTTGGTAAGGCATCTAGGGCTGTAGTTTACCAATTAACTGTACTGTACTTCTGTAATTTTTAATTATATATTCTAGCAAATTCACATGAAACAAGATGTAATCCAAAATGATGACTCTTGGTATGAGGCTGTACTTCCTCCTACATATTTTTGGACAGACTATAGTGAGCATTTGAGTTTTGTGGATCGAGAGTTCCTTGATCAGAATAAAAGTCACTATCATTGTTTCTTTTTTTAAAATCCAGTTTCTTTCAATGCTTTTTCAATGATACACACAGTTTTGGGGACATTATTGATGAAGTATTTTCTATGAAAAATGTGTAGGAATTTTTCATTCTTATAGCCAAAAGAATACCTGGCCACAAAACAGAAAATTTTAATATAGTGTGCATTTTATTAGAACAACTCAAGAGTTTTAATTTGCTGAGCTTTGTAAACCAATGAAAAATAATTCATTCACAGAGCATTGCAAACTTCCATGTGGTCGTGTTCATTCTGATGGATAGTTTGATCTGTTTTGTGAAGATGAGAAGCATTAATTGCTGAATTTTTAATCTTGCATGTGTGGTATATTAATATCATCAACCATCATCTTTGTTTTGGCCAATTTTTGGGGATTTTCTGCTACAATGTTACAAAGTGAAATTAAAAACTGATACTGGCGTGTTCTAATAAATTTGCAATTTAACATTTAAAAAAGTATTTAGCAGGAAAATGCAATTTAGAAGAAACGGCTTCTAAGAGAAATCCATTTGTAAATTGTTTGTATTGTAGCCGACAGTGATGTTATTAAAACTGAAGAGTGTATTTCTACACCTGCAGCTGAGAACACAGATTCAGGACATCCACACATTTCTCTCACAGCTGTACAAGGGTCCGGGTGTATTTGTGATAAAATGAGGTGTTGGTTTCCTTGAGCTCTTTCTGCATGAGACAGGCTTTGTTTTCAGTGGTTTCATGTTCTTCCTTCACTTCACAGTGAAACGGATGAAAATCCAGAAATTGACACCTGTTTGGCCCAATGGAAGAAACTCTCCAGCATGGTGATGTGTGTAGATGTACTAGGAAATGACTGTATATTGAAGAATCAATGTCTTCCTTACCAGTGAAGTGTATTCCTTGTTTAATGATTAAGAAGAGTTGTGATCTTTGTGTGCAGTTGAGCTCATCCTAGCCTGAATCATTCATTCCATTGCTTCTCTTACTTGAGGCTGCCTGCTGAAGACACAGACAGCCAATACAAACTCCCTTGTAGCTGGAGGTGGAACAGAATATCCTTTTCCCTATTGTTTCCTGCCTTCCTGAGGCCCAAGTTAAAAAGACTGAGATAAAACAAGTGAGATCAGCAAAAAGCAGCTTCATGCAGAGCCACTGCATTGGTTGTGTTTTTGATCCACGTTATTGGCAGGCGAACATTAAGAACACGAAGTATGGCTCTTTATTTTAACAGTGATGGATGACTATTCCTTCATGTTGAAGAGTCCTGCAAGTTTTACAAGCCACTCAATAGCAATTCAATTATTTTACGTTTAAATTCATGAATAAGAGTCCGAGAGCCCTGTGTCCAGTCCATCTCTCACTGATCTGATGCACCTTCTTTTGTGCTCCATATACTATCCATATACTGTACATTTTTCATCACAATTTTATAAAGAATAACAAATAGCAGTGAAATGCTTCTCGAAACTTCAGGCATTGATGAAGGTAGCCTTTCTGAACTGTGACGCGTGACAGAATAAGAAAAATACTTCTGGCAAAGACATCCTAAGACAGTGGTCTCCAACCCTGATCCTGGGAGACCCAGTCCAGTGGCTTTTATACTGTAGGTCACCTTTAAATCATCAGTTTCTAAAGGCCTGAAACAGTTCTACTCTAATTACTTCAACAAGTGATATGTTCAAAAATCAGAATATCGTACAGCTCCCAAGATTGGTTAATTGACCAAGTACTAAAACAGGCACTTTAAATAAGAGGTGACTTAGGGTGACCTATAATAACTAGATTGTGGCACTCAAGGATCAGGGTAGAGACCTCTGGTCCACCGTAAGTCAAGCTAGAGGTTTACAGTACATAAGGACAATGTAAAAAAAGGTGTACATAAATATATTTTTCTATTAGATCATTTAAAAATGTTTGTGTATTATTGACATGTATGACTACAATGAGGAAAAAAATTACTTCTTTGAGATTTGTAAATGTACAGTAGTTGCATTGTATGTTAAAGATATATTTTTGTCTGTCTTGCGGGAGGCATTACAGTGTATGCATATACATATAAAGGGTTTTTTAAAGTTTTTACATTAATTTTATTTTGAAGTATGTATTTATTTTTTGACCCTTAAGAACTTTTTGGATTGAAATGCTTTTCAATAAAAGAGCTCTGAAATTATCTTAATGGTCTGTCGCGTGTTTCAAAGGTAAAATGGACAAGTCTGTTCACTATATGGGTACATTTAGCATGCATTTTTACTTATTGTAAACTATTTTAAGGTCTGAGGTGTCCCTTTGACACTATCATGGGTTTGCTAACTCAGATTTATAGGGTCTCTTATGAGCTGTTACCACCATTACTGTGAAACTATTAAAAAACAAAAAAATGTGGCCATATTTGTTATCTTGTTGAAATGGTCTGTGTTTCCCAGAACACAATCAGCCCCTTCCTCACTGTGAATGGAGCTAAATTCTTCAGTGGGAACGACCAGTGCTCTGTACTGCTGTGTGGTATACAGTACATATTCCTTTTGAGTTTCTCAACATAGCTAGCTATGTGCTGTGAACACCCGATTTCCACTGATATAAGACTCAAAAGTCTTTTTTCCATTAATATATTATTAGGAGTAAGGTGTTTTTTTTACATTTCAGATATATTGTGGTTCAGAGAGATAAGGAAATATTTTCCTTTGCACTTCTGTTGTGTATTTACTAACCCATGTCAAGAAAACAAGCAAACAAGAAACAGATTTTCCTACACCACCAAGTGATTCTGAACACAACTGTGGGATGTTTTAATGAGGGGATCATTTTCACAACACAAATCATTATTTTAATGTGAACCTGTACTAATTTTGTAAAAACGCAGAATCACGTTTCTTTTATATCCTGACTTGCGTGGAGGTTTGTATCACGCCTCTTTAAGGCTGAAATATATATAAACAGGATCATACAGTAGGGTTGCCCTGAAAGAACAGTTAAAAACCTCACACATTCCTTTTAAATTTACTCAACAGAAAATACTCAGTTAAATAATGCGTGTTCTCCTTCATTAAAGTGCATGTTTTCAAAAGACTGAGGAGGTGCATGATCAGATCTGACCTCCTAAACAAGGGGAAGCAGAACATCCGAGGAAACGAATGCCAAGAGCCAGTGGTCTGTGAAAATGAATGCCAGTTTACGGGAGCTATACTTTTTTTGGCACGTTGGTGATAATTGGCTTGGGACGGGTTTTAAAGATCAGTTTCTTCTTGATGAGCGCAGAAACCTGGTATGTTGTAGGCCTCTCTTTGCTCGTTTCCATGGCATCCTCTTCTGGGCCTTCTGGGAGTCCAGAGTGTTTGACAAGGACAGCGAAGGGCTTCTCCAGTTTCACAATTTTCCCATACAATATGTGGTGTCCTATTATCAGCACAGGAACCCCCTGTACGAATAACGGTGAAAGGGATAAACAAACTGTGGAAGCAATGCATCACAGGATATGGTCCCTGTTCCAGTTCAGTAATGTTTAAGCAGCGGTAATAATTATAAGCAGTAATTATGAGGAATGCATTTAGAAGTCAAAAAGGCCCTGCTTTATATAAAGGGTTGTGTGAGCGATTCTGAACACAACTGCACAACCGCAAATGGAGCACGCTACCCAGCATTACCGAAACACGCCGAGGTGTGCTTACCTGGGATCTTTGGGTAATTTCGGCATTGGATCACAAAATCTTTAAACTACAAGGAACCAAATGAGCAGAGCGAAGACAACAGCCTCCTCTTGTTTGTACCTCTTAATTACAGTCTTAAAGTTCCAAGAAGAACCAATAAAATGCTGATATTCCATTATAGCATTTAGTTTTACTAAATTCATTAGCTATATGACAGTAAATCAAGCCTATATATTACTTATTTAAATGTTTAGTAAACGCTGTAAGCGCTGTACAGTACGTGTCTCTTATTCATACCTCTTTAGTATAATGCAGGTCTCCCATTAGGTTCCCAGTCAGCCCAGTGTTCTGACGAGATACTATCTCTCCCTGCAGTTCCAGCAGCATCCACTCCCTGGGTCTGCCTCCGTCAGGACTGCAAGACACAAACACTTTAATCATAAGAGTTTTCATGTATCATTTATGTAAAAATTCATGTTACTTTCTCTGCTTATATTGCTGAAAAAAAATCCCGAACTCAATCTGTTAAATCAGCGTGGCAAAAAAAAAGGCAATGATTTAATTGTAGTGTAGGGATGATTATTACAATCATAATGTGATCATCACCCCGGATGCCTGCATTCATCAACAAACAAATCCACAACAGATTTGTATGTGTGCCTTTACTATCGATCAGTTTGTGGGGTTTGAAAAGAGAGCTAAAAGAGGAACTTTACCTACTTAGATTGCAAAAGATTAAGCTAGGAACTTTGCAGGAAATGGAACCAAGTGATATGGCAGTTCTGAATAATGCCTTTTAAGCTATATTATGCTTCAACTATATTATTTTAGACCAGTGACATACTTACGCTTCAGTATGTCCAGAATTCATGTTTAGTATTTTAGCAGATAAACCCAGTAAGTAAGGCTTTAGTAGTATAATCCTGGTTAATTAAAGACATGCATCAATTTTTTTTCAGAATCAGGCCGAGCAAAGGCCTTAACAGAGCAGTATTACAAAGAAGGGAAAAAGATACCCTAGTTCCTAATGAACTTCAAATGATACTACTGTTCCCAAAGTAACGGCAAGGTTTCTAACTCCCATCAGAGAGTTCATTTCAGCCCTGAAGTCACGAACATTGTGAAGGGACTTGTAGGGAGCCCGTGTGCTTAACCTCAATCTTGTCACAGTCTGGCTTAAGAAGCTGCTGTTGCATCCATACTATAATGTAAGATAGTGAAAACTAAGAGACATGTGAATACTAAAAATGCAGGATCCTAGGACACAGAGCAAGTACAGGGTGCAAGATAAGACTTTTCCGTTTATACCTTGAAATGAGGATCTGAACCATTTTCACAGGTGTCACAGAGGCTTAGAAGAATGTGTTCTAAAAATATAAAAAAGAGAAACGGACATTAATTTAACTCATTAATGATTCACCTATCAGTGAAATGCAGCAGGCATGAAGAGCATCCATCAATTTTCTAACAACTTTATCCAGTACAGAGCCTCAAGGGAGCAGAGCCTATCCCAGCAAGCAACGGGTACAAGGCAGGACAAGCCCTGGATGGGACGCCAGTCCATCACAGGGCAGACAGACACAAACAGACACCCACTCAAACCAGGGCACCAATACATTGGCACTATAAGGGACACCTCACAAATGTGTAAATAATACAAGATACATTAAAGAAACAGAATTGAATACCAGTGATTATGAAATAATCAAAAATGTTGTTTTCCAGATCAGTGAAGCTCAAGAGAACAACAGCAGTGACACATAAAAGATCTGAACCCACAACCTTCCAGTTATACAGTAAGGCCAGGGCTCTGAACATTGTGCACACTGGAGCCAGTATTGATCACTGGTGACACCAGGGGAGTTCACATTAAAAAACAATAGCATGATTTAGGTGTTTTTAATAAGATAAATTTCATAACTAACGAAACCTAACGAAATGAATTAATCGCGAATTAATTTTATTCTCTGTGGCTTGTACTAAACCTAGACAAAAATGCATAAAGGAAATAATAAATATTATTATATTTATTCTAGAAATACACCTCGTACACGGAGCAAGATTGCTTTGCATCTTTCAAACACGGGTTAATATCATCGCATCGAGCTCGGTCAGTTTTTCACTGTCACGTCACTCGATTCACCTCACTGGTGCCACTGATTAAAACAGGACCCAGCTCAAATCTTAAGACGGCTGGATTCGCTCCCCGAAAACACGTTTAATAAATTCGTATGCAATTTCACAAACTATTTTTATTTTAAAAAAGTATTTGCCACTCATGGGATTTACGGTACCTGACGTACAATACAATATAGAACATTAATCTATACGCATTACCACTAATTACAACTCGTCCAACTGAAGCCCATATCTGTTTCTGTGCGTCCGCTCGCCTTTTCTTCTGACACATGGAACGGTCTACTGTCACATTCCTAAATTCCCGCCAGCTCGCTATAACCACGTTGCCGGAAGGGGAGGGGTGCTGGTTGTTTCCAGTTCCGGGTTGAAGGTCTCAAATGTGGTGCTGTGGTGTGGAGGAGAGGACCGGCGTGTTCGTCTGGTGTGGGGCTGGGAAAGTCAGAAAACTTGTAAATATAGTTGGATGCGCAAGAAAAGAACAAGTCAGAGTAAGAGAAAGCTTTTATCGAAGTCTTCAAGGCGACCATTTCGACATTTACCTTCTAAAAATAAAACATTTGTATTGGAAAAAAATAGGCGTATGTTTCCACGCTTAACACTTTGAAAATAACCCTTTTCCATTTTATAGTTACAGTCAATTTACTTTTTCGCTGTTATGTTTTTTTTCTGATATGCCATTACAACGCAGTCTTGTCTGTTTTGTAGTAGACTTGTTGTATCACAGCTGGCATTAAGCTATACCACAACACACGCATGGGTTCAGTTTGGTGTTTGTCATATAGGTGAATGGTGTGGGGGTATAGAAACTCTTCTTTAGCTACCCGTAACACGCTTTTATTGACATGAGTATCTTTTTTTTCTGTTCGCAGTTTAACTATGGGCGAGTTTAAAGTGCACCGAGTGAGGTTTTTTGATTACATGCCGACGGGGATTCGCTGCATGGATTTTAACAGAAAGACGAACAGACTGGCGCTCGCTCGGCTGGATGGCTCCGTAGAGATCTTCAATTTTTCTGATAGATACTTTCAAGAAAAGGTAAATTCAGGATCTGCTCTATTTCTGTTTTGATGGCGCCCAGTGACGGTCTAATGGCTTGGAGCAAATGGCTTCATCAGAGCGTACTTCGGTTCACATCAAATTAAAGCCTGCTAAACTTCCTGTGGTCTATTTCTTTTGAGTGGCAACCATTCTATTGCTCGCTGTGGGTTGTGCAGTTTCGGCAACGACACTCTGCTTCGTTGATTTCATCTGTAAACCCGGATTTTGAATGTATTGATGTCTAGTAACATTAATCCCTTCTCTGTAAATCCTTGATTCATTAATTACATGAAAATCGCACAAGGTACGTGAATCCTCGTGGTTGTCAGTACCTTATTCGTGACCACATCTCATTCATATTTTTCATTGAATGATGGCAAGGACTCTTAAAAATCAGAGTTCGGTTTTTCAGACTTGTGAATCTTATGATCTAGAATGACACCCCCCTGTCCTTGGAGATCAGAAATGAGAGTAGGTATGGCTACTTGCAGTTCTGCTGTAATGTTCTGTGGAAGCTGTGCTTTAATTGGCATGTATTTGTCATTGCAAAAACATTAGCGAAAGTTGTCTAGTCTTTAAGTAGATGTGTACAGCAGTGTGTTTAGATTGGGGGTGTCAAACTCACTGTCTGGAGTTTCTACTGCCTGCTGGATTCCTTACAACCTGAGCTTCAATTAATCTCATTTTGAATGGATACAGATGTTACTTAAGGTCTTTTGCAGTTGATAAATCAAAGCACTTAATTAAAGGTACAGTTAGTTATAAACCACAGAGCACCTCAGAGACAACAAGCATTAGACTAATTAAATCGATTAGATCCAAGGTGTAATTGAGAGCTCAGGTTGGAACATGAAAAAGAGGACACTAGACGTTCGAAGAACCGTCTCACACCCCTGGTTTAAATGAAGCAGCTTGTTCCTGAATCTCTCTCGGATGGCAGTGTTAGCATCTTGTAGCTTGATCTCGAAGTTAAACAACCCTGGATGTTGTCAGTAATGGCGTGTAAAGTAAATAAGGATGCTGCTGGAAAAGGTAGCATTCTTCTCTGTGACCCAGTATTTCCAATATCCCAGTACGGCAGTGCTAATCTGGAAATGGCTGCTGTTCTTCTGATTAAACTGAACATTAAACAGCACATTAAACTGAGCTCTTGATGACTTGGTTGTTTTTCATGGCACTCTTGGAAAGAGCAGGGGGTGTTAATGCAGCGTCCTGGATAAACGCTACTTGAGCTTGAGCTGCCTGGCCATCAAACAAGTGAAATAAGTTCTCACTTCTTCAACTGGGGAACTGTTGGCGCACTGTGGTATCTGTATGTCATCCAGAGAGGTGGTGCACTTTACTGGGGGATGAAGTGGGCTTCCTCCTGTATGTGAAACAATGAAAAGCGCTATACTAATTTAAGTCATTATTACTTGCATTTCTTTCAATCTATACAATAAAGCACAAAAAATCTTCCCTTAGGGTTGTGGAATAGTTATTTTGTAATTGAGCAAGCAGAGGAGCTCAGTTAAACCATTAGCAGTATACCTGGTGTGAACCTCTGTATACTTTCTTTGTGTTTCTTAGGTGATTCCTGGGAATGATTCCAGGTCTATTCAGGCAATCTGCTGGGTTGGAAGCCGTCTCTTCACCGTTGGCTTGAATGGAGAAATCGTAGAGTATGACCTGGAGAACCTGTGTGCAAAGTACTCCTTGGATCCATCCGGGGGACCTCTGTGGGCTGTGGCTTGCAATTCTGAAGGAACGCATTTGGTGGTGAGTAAAGCTCATTTATAAAGGCACGTTTCAATTCGGATTTGTTTGCGACTTACTCTGTACAGTCTTTATTCCGGTCATGTTCAATAGGAGTGCACTACATTGGGGAAAACCCTCGCTGTAGGTGAAAAGATAAAGTGTAGGCAGTTAGCAGTTTAGGCACCATAATGTTCTTGCTGCTTGGCTTGAGTATATGAGATTGAAGTTCATTGTTGCTTGAAATGAAATTGAAACTTGGTCACTTTGTGCTGATAATTTTTTGCTTTTATAAGGCTTTCACGTTCCTTAGTAGTATTCCTTTCTTTCCAATAATGCTGTCTATAAGAAGGCCTTATGGGCAGGAATTTCTGTTCTAAATGAGTGAAGTTGGCTAGCGTGGGAAAAGTGTTCAGGCCACCTGGTTGTTGAGTTAAATGGAGTTTGCAATAGTGTACTTTGTGGTCATTTACTGTATCTCTTGATTGTTAGGTGGGATGTGAGAATGGGACCGTGAAGCTGTTTGAAGTGCTGCCTGAAAGAATCCAGTTTCTGAGGAACTTAAGCCGTCAGAAAGGTGGGGATAGTGAGTCTGGTTTGTTCGGTTTTTAAAAAGACTGTAGTCTCAGTGAATTCACTTAATCTAAGTTTGATCTTTTTCCTAAGGCCGTATTCTTTCCCTCTCCTGGCACGCATCTGGAGAGCAAGTGGCGGCAGGTTTGACGGACATGATCCAGGTTTTTGATGTGAAAACGGGTAAGCTTACTTGTTAATGCAGTTCAGTTCAAACTTTTATTATCCCCCCATGGGCAAACCTGTGGCAGAGCCCAAGACTACAGTAAAAACAGTCATCACCATCAAAGAGGTCAGGGCCAACATAATTTTTAAAAATAAAATTATTTTATAATATAAGAATTCAGGTGCCGAGGGATTAAATGATTTCTGAAGTGTATCCCCTTTACGTTTTGAGGTACCAAGGCATTTCCCAAATGGGAATAGTGTAAATTTGCAGTGGAGAGGGTGTGCTACACACCCCTTAATTCTTCTTTACTACTTCTCTTCAGTATTTTTTCCAGTCTATTTCAATTTGCAGATTTACTGATGCTAACAAACCAACATGCAAGACATTAAATGAAGACACTTTCAATAAAAGATTTATAGAAGTGTTAAAATAGTTCTGTCCATGTTATACTAACCTTCCTTAGAAAAACAAAATTGTTGATCCCTCAACATATGTTTGGATTTTGGTTTCAAAACTGCTATTTGGCAAAAGGGGTAGTGCAGGACACAAATGACTGTCCCCCGTTTGGTGTGTTTCATTTCCAGGTCACTCAGTTCGGAGGCTGCTGGTGGACAGAGGTCCATTGGGTATACGTCACAAGGACTGCGTGGTGTGGAGCCTGATCTTCCTCTCTGACTACACCATTGTCAGCGCAGACTCCTCTGGCAAGGTCCAGGTCTGGGATGCGAAAATGGGAACATTGATTAAAAACCACCCGATCTCTAAATGGGACGTCCTGTCGTTGTCTGTGTCGGAGGTAAGTGGTGCATGTGGCGATTCCCGTTTTAAAACCTTTCTTCAAGATGGACGCTGTTGAGGCTCAGATGCTGCTTTGAGCCATATATCCAGATGCTGAGACATGAGCATCAGTGAATTTGTTTCCTCTTCAGGATGAGGACAGCATTGTGGCTGGAACTTCAGAAGGCACCGTAGTGCAGTTCCAGTTCCTGTCTCCGAAGCTCGGAGCCGAAGAGAAAGAGTGGGTCAGGACCAGGGTCTTCAAGCATCACACTCATGACGTCAGGGCCGTGGCTGAAATCAAGACTGCGTTTGTGTCCGGGGGTCAGTTTTCTTGCTTCGCCTGTTTTGATGGTGATCAAAGTGCAGTCAGACCCCTAACACTACTTCACAGTGTTATTGGCACCATTTGTAGTATTGAGCTTTGCCATTCACATTTTATTCAAATGTTTTTTTCCCTGAGATGTGAAGTTACACTAGAAAAGTAAAGAAAAATGTAACTGGATGTTTCTTATAATGTTGTCAATAAAATCTTCTAAATTATTTCTGTCATAATGGTGATCTACATAATGCTTTTTTTTAGTATTATTAAGGCATTTTTAGTTGCATAAAATGCACTACTGATCCCAAAGAACATTAATGATGAAGTGTAAATTTGTAGTTGTAAAAACTAATTGCTAGTTATGAAGTGCGGATAACAGACAGCATGATTTTACGATGTTCTAAATGGAACAGTGGGGGGAAAAGTGTGAGCTACATATTAATGCTAAGAATGTTACATTACAAAACAGCTTTCAAAGTGCCACTCATGCTCTGACCTACATTCTTATGTAGCACAGTCTTATTATTATCAAGCATATATTGCTAGTTTAGGATGCTGTGATCTAGCTGTAAGAGATGGGCTTATATTCTTTGTTCTCTTATTGATTCAGGTATGGACACACACCTTGTGATTCGTCCATTTCTAGACAAAGTGGAAGTCAAGTCATACGAGTCTGCCCTCTGCAAAATCACTTTCCCTCATGTAAGTATGATTGGGAATTGGGTCTTTTGTTTGCTTCCTGTCAAATAGCTGCAAGAGAAAATGCTTGTTATTGTATAATATACAGAGGGCTTGTAGTAATTTGTTTGTATTTTCTAGCGGAGCCTAGTGTCTTGTGCACAGAAAGCAGGCCTGCTGCTCTTCCAGTATCCTGACCAGCTAGAGCTATGGAGGCTGGGGGGCTCTGATGTCAAGGGTGAGTTCTGCATCAAGGACATTATTCTGCCAGCAACAGGAGGCTATGCATGCTATACCCTGCTAACATGGACAACTAGTTAAGATATCAGGTGACACCACACATTGTAATTTCAGGCATAATATACAGTTTATCCTCTGTAAACAGATCTTTTTTGTTACTTAGACCTTGAAATGACAAAGTTGACGTGGTTTTAAGTTGCTAAAGTAACAAATCTTAAAAGTAATCCTGTAAAAAGTTAAATAGTGAAGAAGCCTTCCGAAACATTTGTGCTCTTTTATGATGGTGACACAGTGTCCACAGGATCTGCAGTAGCGTCATCTGGGGTAATAGTAAAGGAAGGGTGGCATAGTGGTATGCCAGTTAGAATTACTGCCTCACAGCCTGTTGGGTTCTGGGTTAGATTCTGACCTGGGTTTACTTCTGTATAAAGATTGCTCGTTCTGCTTTTGCTGGGTGCAGCTTTTCCCTCCTGAGCTTCAGAATCTAGTTGTCTCTAACCAGTTGGTTAATTGGTTGCTCTTAATTGACCTCTTTATGCACATGTAAGTCTCATTATTGGACTTACGTGGGTCCCATGATGGAGTGGTCTTCCACCCAAAGTGTGTCCTGCCTTGAGCCCACTGTTGGGCCCATTTTGCTCTTGCTGGATTAGGCTCTGGTTTGCACAACCCTCGTCTTTCTCCCACATTTATTAGGATCTAACCGAACTACCAAATATATCTGTGTTTTTTTTGTCTTTAGGACAGCCAGGGGACCTCTTGCCTGTTACAAGAAAACCAGAGAAACTGCTTCAGCTGAAGAGAAAGGTGCTTTGGAAATATTTCTTTCAGGCAATACCACAAAATGTTCTGAAGTAAACTTATTTGAAACATTGCTAAATGTCAAAAGTTACTGCTGCAGAATTGCGAATGTGCCGTTTCTTAGTACTTGGTATGCCAAGGTTTCTGGGTTGATAGATTTGTGGAAAACAGTGGAGCAGTTGAAAATCTGTTAAGATGACTGTACTTTTATGCTTTTAGGGTGAGGATCACATCTGCTGTAGCGCCATTTCACCTTGTGGTAATTGGATTGCCTATTCCACGGTTTCCAGTATCAGAGTGTTTTACCTGCAGAGTGAAGGCAACAGCATCAGTATCACGAGGGTAAGTTACAACATGTCATGGGTGGCCAGACACCCAGAGAATCTGCAAAAAATATATATTTGTGTGACCTTGTGATACAGGGTCATGTGTCTTCTAGATTCAGCAAATTTATCAGGTATGTTTTAAGGCTACAGTAAATAATCTATTTAGGTTTCAGCATCCTGGATTAAAGTGGAGTGTAATGAAAAAGGGGATGGCATTGGGTTATCAAAAGTTTGTCAAGCATCAGGAGAATTGCACAAGAGAAGTTCTGAGTGAGAGGAGATGATTTGGTCCATGTGGTTGTTAATAGCAGATTGATCCAAGATTCTCATCCAGCCGTGCTTTGTAATAAATTGAAGTATTGGTTTCAACAACATGACTGGGCATCTTGTTCTGCATACTCACAACCCTTTGGGCAAAGTGTTGGAACCTTGTTTGCACACGGTTTTGGATTTCAGTTAAGGCTGATGTAGTATGACTCATTCCAACAGTATAAGGTGGATTTGAGAGCAGTGAAAGGGTATTTATAAGTAAGCTGCTGTTTTTAAAACTATCGTGACAAAGGTTAACTGATGTTTGCCATCGGCTTTCATGTCTTAAGGTTTAACTGTAGAGATTTGATTTATTTTGCACTGTTCTCCTGGGTGCCTTACAGGTGTCAAAGCTGCCAAAGGTACTACGATCTGCGCACAAGCTCCACTTTTCAGCCGACTCGACCAAACTCTTTGTGGCCTCTCGGAAATCGAGTGTCCATGTGATCGCTCTCTCTCAGTCAGAGTGCAGTTATGTTCACACTTTCAAGCCAAAGTCAGGTGAGTCTCGGAGCAGGTACTTTTGTTTTAGAATTGTACAAAGCTAGTGGGGAAACAGCAGCATTAACCGGTATGTTTTTGTTTTGGATCTATAAGCTGTGGGATGATCAATACAGTAAATAACTTTCAAATGTTTGTTTGTTGCTCCTCGTAAAGTAGCAGCTGACATACTAAGCAACCCAGTGGCTGCAGCTTGTGAATCCTGAAACAATCATGCTATTACGCAGTGAGAGGCTCATTAATCTCCCAGGTTTGCATTGTATCAAACCTGTCCTTCCAAAGTTGCTGTTGTGCTTTTGACATTGTAGAAAATCCAGATTCATTTTGGTGGTTTTCTTTTCATATTCCACAAGTGAATTTGCTTTTATTCAGTAAATTGAGTGCTTCTTAAATGTTTTGTAGGAGTTCTTTATGTTTATGAAAACATTGGTGTAAGAAGTTGGGTTTGTTTCTAACTGACATATCTCATCCAGCTGTTTCTTGAAAGAAGCTCTGATCCCACAGCCCCTTCCATAAAGAAATACACCCCGTTTCATTTCTAATTGCACTTCCATCTAGTTCCTACATAGAAAATGTGGTTGCATGCTTCAGGATTTCTAAGGAAATCTGAGTTGTCTTTGTCATTGCATTTGAGAATTTTTTAATTTTTGAACTAAGACATTAAGCACAAGTAGCTCTGAAATGACTTTGTTTTGGATATTAGCTCAGGTAATCAGGAAAGAAAATATTTTTCAGAGTGATGTAGTCTACGCCTGTAACGGATAAGCATTTAAAATAGTGGTAGCTTGTAAAGCAAGCTTTTGCCTTTTTCCCTTCCTGTCTGCTCAGCTTGGTGCCAGTGATAGGCGAGGGAAAAGTGTTAACAGTCTGACTTGGACTGTGCATCTTACAGTTTGCTCTTTGAACTGTTTCCTTGTGATTTTATTCACCATACACTTTCTGAATTTTTGTTGAAAAAGTAGAAATTTGGTTCCTGCATTACAGAATATCTGTGCAAATCGGTGCTGTCATCAGTCAAAGGTGATCAGAGTCGTGGCACAGGCCTTCCTTGAGATGAGTAAAGTCTCTTCTTGTCACGACACCTTTCTCCCATTAGTGGCTGCTTCTGAAAGTCTCATAAAAGACTACAAATGAGTGCAAAATCAAGAATCTTACTCTCATGCAGGGTCATCAATTTAAGTGATGATACATAGGTTTAATCAAGTTTAAAATGGGAATATTCAAAACTTGTCTGTCTGGCTTTATGGGAAGCCTCTGATTTAAATTACCTAGATAATTAGGATGTATGTGGTTTAGAAAATATTTCTGTAATGTACATTCTTTTCTTATCATGGAAAAGCTTTCAGTATTTTTTGTTAATGATTACTTCAATTATTTTTTACTAATTATTTAATTACTTCAGGCTTCTTTCATTATACTGTCAATGGAAAGTTTATATTATTACCAGCTTAATTCACTAACAATCGTATATTCCAGAAGTCTTGTTTTTATATATTTCATTTTGCACATCTTAGTTGATTTTACATACTGTACTTATAACTATACAATATCCTAGTCTCAGTGCGTGCTGGCAGAATTATTGTGGAGTGTTTGTCTAATTGACATGTTGGGGGTAAGCTTTTAATTTTGTTTTTAATTTTCAGTCCAGAATCATAAGGTGAAACTCTCAGGGCTTGTTGTTGTGAACTGTTCCTGATTTTTCTCGTAGGATGCGCAGAGGCCATTCACTTGCTAGCAGCCAGTGCGGATGGGAAGTGGCTGGCAGCAGCCAGCAAAAGCTGTGAAATCCACATCTACAATGTCCAGAAGTTGAAGGTGAGCAGGAGACTTGAGCACTTGCTTCCTTTACGTGGTATTTCACCGATCTTATGTAGTATATTTTCATTTTGAGGAGGGCGAAAGTAATATGCTTGCCACACACCAGTAAAAAATACTGGTTTTACACCTGTATTTGCATGACTTTAACATGCCAGTTGACATTTTTGTGTACATCTTGGCGCTTAGGGCATTTAGTAAATGCTTTTATTTTTTCCAGAACAATAATAATCATATCGGATAATCAGCAGTAATTCGGAGGCTACCAATTCAACTTTTTTACATAATCTTGTCTTAAATTGTTAATAAAATAGCCTGAATCCAGTTATTGTTTTTAAATCTGGTTTTAACCTTGAAAATAGGTCACTCTGTGACCTTCAGTGTACGTGAGAAAACTTACAAATTGAAATATTGACTGGCCCCCTGGAATCATGAATAACCTGGCTTGGTGAGTTAATGGGCATTCTGTTTTTTTCAGCATCACTGTACAGTTCCTGTATACAGCTCCCTTCCTAGCACCATGGCGATACACCCCAAAACAAACAACCTTGTCGTGGTCCACGCAGATCAACAGGTATCGTATGCTTATAAATTGAGAAAATTAATTTCTAGGCAATGTAAAAATGTTATTCTTCTCTGTGCTCAGAATGTCTTCTATTCCTGGTTTGACTTGAAATGTACTGTTATGTATCTTAATGGTAACTGTACTTTTTCTTGGTTTTTGTACACATCTGATATGCAACTAAACACAAATTAAGCTCTTGGGTTTAGTAGTTGGCAAACTGCTCGTTGTAAGTGCTTGTTTTAGTATTACACTAAAAGGCTTAAGACTTTTAATGTGCAATTATTTTTTTTGTAAGGGGTCTATCGATTAGTTGTATTGTCTTCATATTCCTGGAACTAGTGCTTCTTCTCCCCCCTCCCCATCACCACCCCACAAAACTTTTGTTCATAAATCGTTTTTTGAATTTCTAGATTTTTGAGTACAATATGAAAGAGAAGCAATACACAGACTGGAGCAGGAAGCTGCAGAAAGAGGGACTGCACCAGGTGTGGCTGGAGAGAGATACACCTGTTACACACGTGACCTTTAACCCAAAGAAACTCTCTCAGTTTGTCCTCCATGACAATTATATGTTCTGTATGATTGATCAAAGCCTGGTAAGTACTTTTTTGCTGGCCTTTAAATAACTTCCATTTCCAGCTGCTTTTAATTGAAGAATTTCACATTCAAAATGACTTTTTATCCTTAATTGATGTTTGTGGGGATATGTTGTGGTCTAGCTGTAAGTTCATGATGGTTATTTTCTTTGTGGTTAAGTTCATTTTCTGTCTCTAAAGCCACTGCCAGACAGCAAGACGAGGTTTGTCGACCAGATAACTCTGGGGAGCTTGTCAGAGGAGAAGAGGCAGAGCAAGACCCATGCTTTCAAGATCTGCAAGAAATTTCAAGTACGTACTTAATAGACAATATGGGCATCAACTTTTTTCATTGACATTATTTTAGTGTGCAGACAGAACATGACAGCAGAGTAAGGTTTAAGCAAAGGTCTTGTATCCTTTCCAACCGCATTAAAAGATTGAAGTAATCCTTTTGGGTGGAGGTTTTTTCCTCCCACCTACAAAAGACTTGTATGCTGACTAGGTTAATTGGCATCTTTAAATTTTTTTTTTGAAGTTGAAGTTGTTGAAACCCTTAAAAGGAATAAGCAAATTTCTTAAATATGTCTGTCTTTAAGAAGAGTTCACATTTATGAGGATGAACTTGCATCTCTTGTGTATGGCATGAAATTATTTTATGAACTCTCCTACAAGGTATCTGCTTAAAATATGATGCAGCTTTTTAAATTCAGACCTGCTGGATCTAAAACAGCCCATCACTCAGTTACTTCTGTGTACTTTAGCTTTTCTGCAGGGAGTCAGGACAGTCTTTCAGAGAAAGGAAATCCTTTCAGAGTTAACTCCAGTGATGCCTGTGCATTGCAACTTTGATTTCTTCAACTGTTTTAATATTTGTTCTGTTTAAATTAATTAACATCTGAAAGACAGCAGCTTGATCACAGGGCCCCAGATTCTTGAGGAACTTAGGGTCTGTTAGATTCGTGTCCCTTTTGTGATTCTATTGCTGTTGTCCCCTTGCAGCCTCTCCTTCATGCACAAATGCTCGAAGACGACTGGCTGGTGGTGGTTGAGCGTCCCCTACTGGACATTAGCTCAAAGCTTCCTGCCCCAGTCATGCAGAAGAAGTTTGGAACATAAGGACAGGAACATTTCGGAATGTGCGTTTTCTGCTTTCCCTTTTCCACAGCTTTGTAAACCCACATGTGATGAAAGAAATAAATCCATTATTTACTTAAATGTATGCAGTTGTCATTTTTTTAAAGAATTGCTTCAAAGCCGACAGGTGATCTGATCTGATGGCTTATTTGGGTGTATGTGAGCATTTGCATTTTTCCTCCTTCTGTTTTTTAAGGCTTTGCAATTACATATATTTGGTTGAAGAAAAGCAAGCTTGTTAGTGTTCTGTTGGTGATTTAAAAACTGATATAGATTGGGAATGATAGTCAAATGTGGTTGATAAACGCCAAGTCTTTTTTATATACTTTGTTTTACAATTCATTATTCCATTCAGAGAATGCAATGATTTGATTAACTGAGATGAAGGGAATACAAAGGACTCTTATGGCTATTTTTGGTTTCAATATTCCCATCATGACAGGTGGTAGATATAGTAGCTACATAACTAAACATTTTAAAATATATTAATTCTATTCATTAACTGACATAAATCAGCGTTCTGTTCTAGTGAATTTATTGCTGCTCACTTATTTGGGTCACCAGTGTATGATATGATTCGGATGGAAAGGATGTTATTTTCTCAGAGAAGGCATGCAATCCCGACTGAGGCATGCAACCTATTGTGTGCTCTCAAATGCCCCCTACTGGCAGCAAGCAGAATTTCATATTGAGTACAGTCTGGTTCAGATTCTTGTGCTAAATTGTATTTCTCTTCCCATTAAAAAGTTAGTTAATGATACTTCCGCAGTATCATTAGAGGGATGTAAAATCGGACATCCTGGTTTAAAAGCAGTTGGAATGAAATATGCTTTAACCAACCACTGGTTGAAAAGCATAAATGAAAGTTTTTTTTAATTTAAAAAAAGATTGGAAATTTTCATGTGTGTGAATCTGAAAGGAAGGTGGCTTTCTTAAGATTTTGATGTACAATGCTCTTGAAATTACCAACTACCACTGTAATGTTCTTAATGTAGTAGTACAAAAAACATCTGTAAAAACGTTCAGTACTAGACTAGTTCTGGAGGGGAAAACCTTCCTTCCAAGAATGAGTCTAGGAAATTAATCTGCAAGTGTTGTTCCAATGTACAGAATACTTGTATTCAGATATAGGACTTCAAACAAAGACCATTTCATTCCTAGTGATTCAAAGTGTATAAACAATAATGAATCAAGTTTGACCAACATAGTTTCTCCAAACATTTTTATTTTAAAATTATACTCTGTACACATCTACACAATGATTTCAGGAGTTCAAAGAATTTACTAGTATTGCTGACAGAGTATTTGAAACTTTTTAAAGGGCAGACAATCTAAATTTCTTAACCTCCTGGGTTCAGAAGAAAAGCTTCACTGGGTTGCTCCTTCCTTTAAAGAGATTAGTTTGCACAGAGGTAGGTTATGTTCCCATTTTCTGAGTGTGATTTTATGTTCATGATGATTTTTTTAAATTATTGTACCTGGTGATTTTGCAATGACTCTCAGGTGGATGTTTGAGTTTCTTGGAAGGTGCTTCTAAATTGATTATTTCTATGCTGCAGTTTTAAGATATAAAGAAACTATCATAGCACCATAAAATGTACAGTAAAGCCACTGCATATTATTATCGTGCAATTAATGTTCTTAGTCCCCTTGCCTTTTTACAGTATTTTACCCTTGTTAAACAGGCAGAATTGGGTCTTGTTGACTTTCTTGCATTTTGTTCGGTAGCCTCCCAGAGATTGAAATCAAATGGTTATACATGCATTTTTTCTGTAGAAATGGGAAACTCCGTTATTTTCAGATTAAAAAGATTCATGTCTTTTGCTTAATGTCTAAATAGCTCTCAGTAGCTGGATTTAATAAGTACCACAAATTACTTCCAGACTTTCTGACTTTATGTTATTCCATAAACTTAATGGACTTATGTGTTGCTGAGTATTTTTTTTTCTTAAAAAAACGATTAAGTAGATGTCTCCTATGATTTATCTCCTGTATCAAAACTACAAAGGATCTTTGTCAAGGTCAAGGGTACAAAAAGCATGTGGTTGGTATTTCCTGTTAGTATAACTTAAACCTTCCTTCCCTGAGCTTTTACAAAGTCTGCAAAACAAAGGCTTCTGAGGCCGGGAGGAGGCAACTGCTGTGTTCCTATGGCGGATCAAAGCAGATCTTACTCATTAGTTTCCCTGCCACCCAATTTCTCTCACACCATTTTGCAAGACGATGTTTGAAAATGCAAAAAAAGAGTCTCATTTAATTAGCTTTTGACATTAGCGTTTTTTTTTTATTTGCTGCTTACATTCTGTAGTTTTCTTGAGGGAATCTGAATCTCATTTTATTTTTGCTTATTGTTCAGTGTATACTATATTCCCCTGAAGCCAAACTCTTTCAAGTAATTTCTAGAGTTATTAAAAATTACATGGATTTTAGAATTTGCTTTCAATATAATGAAACCTTCTCTGTTTACACTTGAACACTAGTTTCCTACCCTTTACTTGATTCAGATGAGATCCATTAATTAACACGGCTAATTATATAACAGTCACACCATCAGGATATTACAGATGTCCAGCAAGCAGATTGGGGACTGAATTGCTACAGAATGCAAGCTTAAATTTTATATATGATGAGGCTGTGCAGGCAGCATGGTGGTGCAGTGATTAGCATTACTGCCTCATGGCTCTGGAGCCCTGAGTTCAATTTTTGGGGGGCCACCTGTGTGGAGCTGGTATGTTCTCTGTGTTCATGTGGGTTTCCTCGGGGAGCTCCAGTTTCCTCCCACAGTACAAAGACATACTGGTATGCAATTTGGTTTTTTGAAAAATTGGCTCTGGTGTAAGTGAGCGCATCTCTGTGTGCCCTGCAATGGACTGGTGTCCCATCCAGGGTGTACCCTGCCTTGCACTGGTTGCTTGCTGGGATTGGTTCTGGCTCTCCTGCCTCTACTGGATAAAGTGGTTAGAAAATATATGGATTAGGATGTGCATGTTATATAGATCTTGACTTACTCTGTTGTGTTCTTTTATAAACGATCGCCAGAACAGGGCCGCGATAATATATTTCCTTTGTTTCATATTGTTTTGATGACAGGTGATAAGTTAAAATTGTAAATGAGTACCAGTTGTGAAGTTTTTCATTCTTTTAGAATGGTTATTTTTATATCTTTACACAAGTCGTGTCCTATATCTTATTACAAAATTTTAAAACTACAAAAAAGTTCTTATAGACCATTGCTTGCTTACACAAAATGCATTGCTACAGTACCAAAATGCATTGCTTAGCTTTTTCCGCTCAGCATGCAATTTAGTGTTCAAGAAAAGACAAATTAACACAAAGTGCTTGTTTTGGTCCTGCTCTTTCAAATTACTTATTGTGCACTGGTGTTAATAAACATTGAGTAAATGTTTACAGGAATCTCAGCTCCTCTGCAGTCAACAGACAAATGAACAGAACTGCCTTCCTAGTTTCTTACTTAGTCTTCACTAAAGGCCACATAATTACAACCTTCCTCTTTTATCTGGGCTTGCTACTGGCACAGATTGGAGAACAATTACAGAATGAACAATGGCAGGCTGATGTACTGGCAGAGAGTGGGTGGATGATGTGGAAGGATTTATACAGTCTTATCATACTGGCACTGGACAGAAAAACAGTGTGGTCAGACAGGCAATTGCCACCAACAGCTGGTTCTTCAATGGAGTCTGATGGTGATGGTGACTGTAGACTTCGGAGGAATTGTGCGATCATGGCTGTCTTTGGAACAGAACATCTATAATAGGAGATTAGCTGTAATGTTTTTTCGAATATGGAACCCTCCAACCCCACAAAGCACCAAGTAGCTGGTTTTTGTTCTGTCCAAGCTCTAAATAATTTCACTGTACGATTTTTGACTTAATTATTCAAGATGTATTCAAGACTTTGTTCTTTAGCTTCTGTTCAAAAAGACAACTATGAAATCTGAGGCATTTGGTCTCTCTGGAATGAAGTTTGGGGTTAACTGATCGAATTTCTGCATCAGCATGTGTTGTGATTTTCAGACTTCACAGTTAAGATTTCAGAAATCACAGTTATAACTCACAGTTATATATCAAGTAGCATACAGTATGTGGTAGATTTCCTTGACAGAGGTATATACAGTATGTAAACCCACATGAGCAGGCTCCTAAACTGTACAATACTGTAGTTTCCTTGTAATTATAAGTCAATAGCAAGGCAGCTTGAATAAGCTTGAAATAGCTTATTGAGTTTATGTATTCAGAAACAAGTAAACTACATTCAGACGTCTGATGTCTGAAATGTGAAGGGAAAATAAGGATGACCACACAGGTGTGGCACTGCTAAATCTAATAGTAGTTCCCTGGAAGTTTAAGTAGAAAAATATACGTTTCTGAAACATAAGTCATCGTCATTATGCCAACTTTAAATGAGATGTCTGAATCAAACCTGGACAAACAGTTTTGCCATTGAACATGAGAACCTGAATGTTCAGCCGTTTCTTCAGCAGACCTGTGTAAAGAGTCAACAGATAAACCAGTTAATATCTCATGATGTTATTTAACAGATGTACAGGAGGTGGTCAAACTGTAACCCCACTCTTACAGTCTCCTATGTATAAATTCTTTCTGGCTGCCCACAACTCCTCTAACTCACCTCCCTCCGCCCAGCTTCATCCT
The DNA here is from genome assembly GCF_055471065.1 of Atractosteus spatula. Classification (NCBI taxonomy): domain Eukaryota; kingdom Metazoa; phylum Chordata; class Actinopteri; order Semionotiformes; family Lepisosteidae; genus Atractosteus; species Atractosteus spatula. Next base: position 3,965,272 of record NC_142726.1, on the reverse strand, counting down.
TGCAGCTGCTTCTCTGATTCATTGCTCATAAACGAGGGGGGTTGTGAGATCACTGGACAAAGTTTAGGTGAGAAGTACGCTATCTCTTTATATACATCGTATCATTTTGTCATTACAAGAATTTGACTAAACTGCTGACTTGTTTGATAGCTGGGATCTACAGTAACTGATGTGTTAATGGTGAATTATTGTAAAATGCTTTTCTTTTGGAATTAAGATAGGATTTCTTGTGAGGTTTTTGAATGAATAAATAGTATCATTTACCCCATGCCTGCCAAACCTCAGGCTAGCTAAGGGTTCAATTGAATAGGAGATAAATAGATGTGGAAACTACGAACAGCCACATTTGCTCACCCAAAAGATGATAAGAATTTATTCAAAGCCTTGATTGAACACTTTTTTATAATGGATTGATTCTATTTTAATCTATTTTCTTCTTGTCTGCAGAAATATTTGTTCCTGAATCGTATTTAGTTTGGCAACCACGAGGTGAGTAATATGTTGCCCCCCAAAAAAGAGAAATCCCAAAAGGAGCCTTGATTGATAGATTTTGCAGAAGCAAAAGCAAAAAGTCTAGCAAGGTGCAACAAGATTCTAGCTACATTTTTGTGTAACTTTTAATGTTTCAAGGATACGATTTTCAAAGCTAGTTTACCAGGTTTATCTCAGGTTTGCAGGATTTAGATTTATTATTCATTTTAGATTTATCATTTTTTTTTAGCCATGTTGACTGATATTTTCTGTCGTGTATTCAGTAGTTTGGCCTACTTCTAATTAATGCAATGCAGAGAAGAGAGTAAAAAGTACAAAAATAAAAGTGTATCGCTACTGGCTGAGGGAAAGGCAGGAAGAGAATGAGTCAGGGAGCTGCTGCGAAGGTGAAGATAGAGTGCTGGGAGGGAGACTCGGGAGGTGAGATATTTGTGTTGGAGAGGGGAAGTGGGTAAGTTTAGAATTTTCCCTCCCCCTAAACATGTTTAAAAACACTGTTTTGTCGAGTTGTCTGAGGTGTTGCTTGTGATTAAGCTCAATTTAAAAATCCTTGTTTTTTTTCATCAGCAAGGTGATACTGTTTCGAGGTTTCCATGCAGAGGACATCTGGACCTTGTAGCTCCTTGTCCTTGTGTAGGACATTCCCTTAAACCCCAGAAAGTCTCCAAATTATACAGAATATACTAAACGAGGCTTTACTGGTGCAATATGCAATTTTAACACTCTTTGATTTGACTAATTTGGTAAGAAAAAGTAAGACGTTCTGATATCTAGAAATAAGATTATATCTATGGAGATGTACCTTGAAGAAGGGCTCTGGGTGGTTTTTCCATCTTCTATCCCAGATGTTTGTGGTGCTGCTTCTCATAACCTACAGCATTGTTGGAATTGCTTCCTGTGGAAATCCAAAAACAGGTTCTTAAACTGGCAGTTACTGGAAACAGGAAAAAAATAATCAAATACTTAAAACTTGTAGTTCTCAAGGAACCTAAAAGTGATTATTATAATAATACAACATGGTTTTAAAAATGAGAAAATTCGAATTTATTGTGCATTGGGCAGTAGCCAGAGATGAGTATAATCATAATGTTATTAATTATAGTAGTTTTAGCTTTTTTTGTTTAATTAAATTAGATTTTAAACTGATCATCTAGCATTGTAAGTAAATATTATGCTGTTCTCTCTGCTAAAAATGCTAAGCATGTCAAAATATTTATTAGGAACAAGTAATAGGTTTATTCCATGCTGAAAAAAAGAAGAAAGAGAACACAACGTTTCGGCTGTGGAGCCTTCTTCAGGTGTGAGAGAGACAGGGCAGTAGGCAAAGGTAAAGTAGCGGGAGAACAAAGGCTGGGAGGGAGGAGGAGTGAGAGGCGGGAGCAGGTGACAGAAAGAGAGGCCAATCAAGAGGTGTGAAGTCAGAATAGGTGTAGAGAGGTGTGAAATGAAACTTCCAATGAATGGAGAAAATTTAAAAGAACAGTAGTCTGTCGTTAAGAGAAGGGAGAATGTGTGATCCTAGCTGCAGAATAATTTTGGTTTCAGTAGTCTTTCTGATGTATGAGTTCATAAAATATTTATTATGTGTCTTTTCATTTCCCCTCAAATTCCAGTATGAAAAAACACATTCCATATTACTAAATGCATACAGTACTTTGTTTGATGACATATTGTTGTGAGAGGGAATATTTTCTGAACCATTTTAGATGCCTGATGTAGACATATGACGCAGTGTGGGAATGGCCAAAACAAACAGTACCAGATTGTGAGGTGGCTTTTTAGTTCCTTACCTAAATAATCCTTGTAGTCTTTGAAATACTTGTGCCTTAAACTGCGCCCATCTGTAACAAAATAAATAAAAATAGCACTGAACTCACCAGATATATTTCTTTATATCCACCCTGATTTAGACAAATCAACTGTGCATTTTCAAGTCTCAATGAGAAACCCCGTAGCCGCACACAGGGAAGAATGCAGAAGTGTATGCAAACTCCTCCAACCCCCCCACCTTTGAGCCACTCTTCTTTAAACATGTTACAGTTAAATCCAGAAGTTCAATTCCTGTGGGAGGAAGAGCAGGCCTTGCTGACAGCTCCACATGACTGCAACTGTCTATCCATCCATTTTCTAACCCATACAGGGCTGCGGGGGAGCTGGAGCCTGTCCCAGCAAGCAATGGGCACAAGGCAGGATACACCCTGGATGGGCTACCAGACCATCGCAGTGCACACACAGACACAAACACACAGACTTCAATACCAGGTCTTAATTTTTCCCAGAAGCTAATTAACCTACTGTATCAGTATGGCTTTGGTCCTATGGTAGGAAACCAGAAAGCCCAGAGGAAACCCAAGTTAAACATCTGGAGAACATACAAACTCCATGCAGACAGCACCCCAGGAATTGAACCCAGGGCCCCAGAACTGCTAGGCAGCAATGATCACTGCGCCACCAGAATAATCATTAAGCACACAAATCATTTCAGACAGGGAGAGACCATGTAGCTACAGGTGGCAGAGTGCAATTGGCATTTTAGTTTCAGATCTGTTGAAATGACTGACGGATGTCAGTGTACCTTCAGTTTTATTGTAAGGACAGAGGGTGGTAAAAGGTTCTTCAAAAAATCCTCCCATGTAAAAAAGGTCCTGCCACACAAGCACAGTGACCTTCCCCTTTGTGAAACCCATGAGATGAGAATATCTATTAGCACCATAGCCATGCTGACCAAACAAGTCTTAGTCCCACTGTGCCACAGGACTGCTCCCTGGACATGGAGGACTCAAATGCTTTTAAGGGAGGAAGTTACTCTAACAACCTTATGTAAGATGCGTCCTGTTCCAATGCATTGAGTCCTGTACTGTGGCTGTACTGAGTGTCAGTCTTGTGAGTCTCAGCTGCAGAATTCCGAGGGCTGCTGACCTGAGTTCCCGCGCTGTTTGATGCACTGACCCCTGTTGGGGATGCCAGCGGTAGGGTTGCCAGGGTTGATGATGTGGCACTCATACCCCGTGGGACAGTGCAGGGGCTCATCTCCATCCTCTGTGGTGCTGCAAGCTTCCGCTGAAAAAAAGTCCAACGACAGGGTGTTTTTTTTCTAAAAAAAAGTTCACAAGGGGGTCCAACCCTCATCTCTCCCAGTTCAGCCTGCCTGTGAAATATCGCCCTTCATGCACGCGTTCCAGTTTTTGCATCTCTCCCTTGCCTCATCTTTGCCCTTGCAGCAGCTTTCTGGTTCATCACTCATTCAAGGGGGGGTTCTGACAGTCCCGTTCTTACAAATAGTTTTCCCCAGCCAGGGGAGTCACCCCCATCAAAGCTGACTATTGTAATCCTGACTTTTCTCTTTAGGCTTTTCCCCCAAAAAATCAAAAGAAGCTCCTGCTGTGAACGGATCATAAAATAAAATAAATATTTGCATTAATTATAACAGGACTCCTTGGAAATTGAATGTTAAGTGTAAATTTGCCATTTGATTGCATTGTCTTATAGACTAGTTTAGTTTGCCAAGGATCTGTACTCAACTACACAGAAGCAGTTTAATTACATTTTTTTCCTTCGGTAAAACTATGGAAATTTTGTATTTCTGTGGCAACACATTAATTAAAACAGCAAAGCAAGGCTTTTCAGCTAAAAATGGAAATTACACAACAAGAAAACTGCTCAAACCAGGGTGGTCCAATTGCACTCCTATTAGGCTGGTCTGACTGCTGGTTTTCATTACAGCTCAGCTCTTAATGATCCAAATAAGCTACTGTTACCGGCTTAATAGGACCAATTTACCATCTTTTCCCAGCTTTTCAAGTGCTGCTGCTTGAAGAGACACAGAAAACCTGTAGATAAAACTGCCCCTTCCTGGATTGCAGTTGGACCACCCTGAATTAAACATTCAGTTTTGTCTTTTTCAGATCATGCTTTTGAAAGGAACACATAAAAAGATTGGAAATATGTGTACATTTCTAAGCCAGTATAAACAAACTATTCAAAACCCACACACACACACACACACTAGAATGAGCTGACTGAGCAGGCCTCTTGTTGTTTTCAGCATTTCAATAATAAAGCAAACCCCTGATATCTTATTATGAAGACTGCTGATGATCGGATTTACCTTCCAGTGTGTGAAAATGTTTAATTGACGTATACAAGAATCTCTCATGAAACTGTTCACAATTATTTTAAGTATTCAAAAGCATTAATTTAGTAACACTTTAGTTTACTAATATTTTAGTGAGAAGTACTGTAAAGCAGTTTGCACATTCGAGTCTTGTGTTTCTAGATATACTCTCGTTATTGTCGTCATTAAGTCCCTGTCAATGACAGAACAGGTGATGCTGTTTTCATGACCACTTCCTCACCTTGAAGGACTTCCTCTGGGCCGTCCAGAAGCCATCCATTTCCTCCCAGCCATCTCGGTTTCGGCTGCACCAGCCAGTCAAGAACTGGTAAAAATCACAAAATTAAAAAAAAAACCCTTATGAAGCCGAATGCATGGCATCACAAGTGAATGTGTCAATGTTGAAAAATGGGATTCATCTGTTATGTTTTTTGGAGACACACATACAATTAGAATTAGAACATCTGTCATGTTGTAACATTTGTATCAAGTTGCGTAGCGCAAACATGATGATTTCGAACAAGCACGAAGTAAGATTTTTTTCCAGTCTTGCCTATACCCATTTGTGATAAGGAAATTGTTCATTCTGAAATGTTTTTTTTATTTGACTTAAAGTTCCAGGTGAGTCCAGCTGGAATCACAGAGCAGTGCTAGAGAGCTTTGCATTTGCCTTGAACACTCAAGAATCCTAAAGACCCTCTCAAGAAAAACAAAGAAAATGTTAGAGGTGGGCTACAAAGCTTCTTTTATATTTTGGGGTTAGAAAGAATCAGCATTAGTGAGTTTCAAACTACAATAAAAGTAAAATGTACACAGTAACTTATAAAACTTATAATTAAAATAGACAAAATTTCCAAGTATGCGCAGTGCCATATTTCGTGATTCAGAAGGAGGCAACATAATTTCCCGTGAGGCGAGGTTGGTGAAGATTGTAAAACAAGCAGGCTTGTGAAGACGTCTCTTTTAATCCAATATAACTATTGCTCTTGACTTCAAGACAGTTTTGCCGATAAATTGAACATACTTGTTAATTCTGCGTGCAGATCACATTGGACTCTTCCTGCACTGAAATGTCTTCTGCACAACCTGTACTTATTCGTTCCTACATCGCTTTACTTTAGTCATTACAGTGACTAGTGAGCAGGAAGGGTCGATTTTACGTCACAATTCTCGCAAACAAGCAGGCTTGTGAAGACGTCTCTTTTAATCCAATATAACTATTGCTCTTGACTTCAAGACAGTTTTGCCGATAAATTGAACATACTTGTTAATTCTGCGTGCAGATCACATTGGACTCTTCCTGCACTGAAATGTCTTCTGCACAACCTGTACTTATTCGTTCCTACATCGCTTTACTTTAGTCATTACAGTGACTAGTGAGCAGGAAGGGTCGATTTTACGTCACAATTCTCGCAAACTCTCGCAAGTTCCCCATCTCTCCCGTGGTCAGACCAGCGATTTGCGAAAACATGGCGATTTACAGTACTTTCATAAGTTCAAGATTTTATGCTTAATTGGAAATTTGTAAAATGTCTGCATACCGTTAATACTGCATACTGCAGTTCCCCCTTAAACGCTGAATCGAGCCACGGAGCCTTTATTAAGCACGCATGGCAGATGAACGACAGGCTAATGGCTGAGCGTAGAGGAAAACTGCCGAGTGAACACGGTACTCTGTTTTAGTTTTTGCAGTGTAACGCATTAACTGCCAAACATGAGTGACTACATATGAAGCAAGCAAATCATGAAGAGACACGTATTTCCAAACTGAAAGGTTTTAGGAAGTTCCCTTGTCAGGACGTGTGTGAGGTAAGCTGGCATGTCCCTCTGCCTTCTCCCCGTGCTCTCGAAACGCTTTCTCAAGCGCCGCCAGCCTTGCACCGTGCTTCCACTTGCGCGCTGAGAGGGCTGTGCGCGCTGGTGGAGCGGAGCAAGCCGCCCCCCGGCACCGGCCGTGTGCACTGACCTGGTGGGGGCTGCACCGACTCCAGGCAGGCGTAAATGCAGCCGTTGTAGCAGCAGCGCTTGTGCCGCTCGCACTCCGAATCCGAGCGGCAGCTGGGCACCTCGCAGGCCCGCTCGGGCAGCGTCTGCGGGGGCGGCGGGCAGCGGTCGTTCTTCTGGTACTGCGCCGACTGGGACTGGCTGGGGTACTCGTAATCCTGACGGCGGTCGGACAGGGAGACACGCTGGTTAGCAACCCATCACGGTCACACGCCACTTTGGAAACTCAAGTTCAACGAGGGCCGAGGGAGGCAAGATCACATGCCTTGGCTTTCAGTTCTCCCTTTCACTGAGCGCCTGTGATATGTTTTTCTCATTCACCTCTCTAAACAAACGTGCCCCGTTTTGGTCTCCATTTTGTTCTGCTTTCTTCCAAGTGGTTTATTTCCCGTAGTTCCCTTACAGAAATGCGGTGTAAACTTGTTAAAAGGCCTGGGGTCAGATGTTAAGGCACCTAGTTTATTTCTGTAACAGATGCCCTAACAAGCAAGGATCGGCACAGGTAGAGACATGTATAAACATAGCATATCTTTTTGAAAGAGGAATAAATGATCCCTCTTTAAGATGACATTGCTTTTCTCTTTGCTTTGTGGCCTTATGCTTTGTGTTCCCTACTGGTGGCACTATCTTGCAAAGTTAATGACTAAAAAAGCCCTAAATCTCCAAGCATTCAAATCAGTGGTTTAGTGGATTGTTTTGGGTGAACAAGAGAAATCATGGAAAAGGGTGTGTCCAAAACCTTTTGGCTAGTTCATCTTCTCTGTGCAGAAAACCTGGACATTATTCACAAAATCAAATACTTTAAAACTGTTTCCTTGAATATACTGTACTATACATTGTCTTAATCCTGAAATTTTGCGGACTCCTCATGCACCCTCCCAGATCAGACACTGATGCTACATCTCCCCCATTTTTGGTCCTAGATTTCTGGATACTCACTCAAAAACATTAAACGTTCAAAAACACACATTCTACATGCTAAACTCTCTATTATTTGCATTTAAACATCTGCTACAGCTACTTTCAATGTTTCTGATTTATGTGGAGTAATCTGGGTAACTGTTAGAGCACACTGATGAAGGCACGGTTTTTGTGACATGTTCTTGAAGTACCCGAGCTAGGGTGAGGGTTAGAGTTTGAACAACACCTAGACATTTTGTGATGCATTTATGCGCTTTAGGATGCATTTGAAATGCAGGAATGCAGTTGTTTTTGTGTTTCCTTGAAAATTTAATTTTTAATTTTAAATTTTACAGTTTTTTTGTAAGCTCATGTGCCTGTCATCAAAACTGGTCAAAAATCAAAAGTTTGAAAACACACTCTCTACATGCTAAACTCTTATTTTTTGCATTTAAACAGCTGCTTCAGCTACTTTCAATTTTGCTGACTAATATGGAGTCATTTGGGTAACTTTTTGAACATTTTTTGAAGGCAACATTTTGTTTCCTCAAAGATGAAATTTGGCCCACTTTTTACGGTTTTTGGTTAGCTCGCACGCCTGTCAATCAAAATATTGTTCACAATCAGCCGTGATCTTGTCCATACTAACTTCTGGTTGAATAAAATACAGTATCAAATTCTTATACTGCACATGATTGTGTTCCAGAGTTGTTGTGTTGTCTTGTAGTTCCCAGCTGAAATGCAGGAAGGGACGATCTGCACATTCCTCTACAAATTCCTCAGCTTATGTGTTGATCTTACTGTAGGTTATCGTTGTGTATGAAGTGATCAGCATTGGATAAGTATTTTATTGGTTCTTTTAATCTCAGTAAGGGTTCCATCTGATCATTTTGTGTGCCCCTAGAATGCTGTTTAATGTAGCTGAACTGTCTTCCAGCTTCTGAGCAAATTCATTTAAAGAGCAAATGGATTCACCGTTTGTGCATGAAGATCAGAAGAGTGACGTTCCTGCAGATCTATTTGCCTGTGTATGAATGTTTGTTGATCTTTTTCATTTTATATTCTCTCACAAAAGATGTGTCCTGTAGTCACCGTGTGTAACAATTTCATTCTTTTACACAGTGAAACAGTTCTATTTGTCTTCTGTCTTCTCCGAGAATTAGCTTTTTGGAAACAATACAGATACAGTAATTATAGTCTTTGAGGTTCCTTTTGTTTTAAATTCTAGAAACTATAGATAATATGTCATAATATGGAAGTACCATGTAAATGTAACATTCGCAATGTTACAAAGTGAGTACGTTCTTTTGTTGTTTCCGATGAAGTGGAAAATCTTTTTTTATTTACTTTTCTTCATGTTCATTTTTATGAAGTATAGTGTAATGTTAGAGCAGTCTGTGCCTTTACAGTCTCTGAGGGTGGGAGGTATTACAACTGCCTCAGGTTTTTGCAAATTTGATAATGGGTTCACACAGTGCAATCATGTGTCAGCTGCAGTGGGCTGGTGAGTTGGGTGGTGGAGAATTAGCCCAAAAGCCATAAAACTGAAAGCAAATGTTTGGCACAGACTGATGAAATGTGGTTTCATCAGCTATAGCAGTCAGGTTGTCTTTCCCACATTGCACTGTACACACATGTAGAAAAAGAACAGTAGTGTGCTGTTTCAGCGTTAAAACTGCAAGAAGTGCCCTAATGAGAGTGCCCACTGTAAAAGAGAGACTTCGAATGGAATGGTGTAATTTTTTCTTTGATTTTAAGATTCCATCAGGACATTCTCACCAGTTTCATTTTCTTTATGATTTTTAATGGGATCTCTTTACCATCTTCTGATTGTGGTTCTAACTGCACAGAAACTGATAATAACCGTAAGAAGCTGTGGCCTAGTTTAGGGATTACAAAGGTGCTGGTGCTCCTTCTGGGTAACAGAAATGGCACAGCTCTAACAACCATGGGAACAGGCGCAATAGCTCTCTGACTGTATTGATATACCAGTTGGGTATCGGTATTGGAAAGAAACAAGTGCATGTTACTTTACTGAAAAATAAGGACAGCCATAGCTGTGCCATATCGATCATCATGGAAGCTACTGTGGTGTCTAAATTCCCGAGAGAAGATTCCACATCTGGTGTCCCTGACAGTCACGTCCTTCTGACGGGATTTGGAAACTATTTGAGTACATCGTCTTGCTTCAAGCACAGGCACAGCTTAGGTCTTTCACCAGTTTGTTTTTTTGTACTAATCAAGCATAGTTGTTTCTGATTCTTATAGGTCATGCCCTTTACATCCATAGAATTCATCCAGTGCTGGTATACACCCAACTGTGCCTTTTAAATCCCTTACACAAGACACTGTAGATCTTCATAAACCACTGTTAACAGAATCATCTCTATATTAAGAACAAGCCCCTTCTAAATGTGTCCTTTTTACTTTATCAGTGGTGTAAATCAGATACCCAAATAGTGCACTCACAACAAATCTTTCATCCTTTAATTGTGTGGCTCAATGAATTATCAATCAGCCTATTTAGACAGGTCTATTCCTTGAGTATATTGTGGTCTGCAAAGCAAATTGCAGATATAATTTGCTGTCTAACTATACGATATCTCAGAAAAATAAGTCTTTGGACGGACTACTTTTACTGATAGTCGGAAGCATGATTTAATTGACCATGTCACCTTACTCACTAGTCAAAGAATGATCTGGCACTGTTCTATGCAAAGTGTGATAGGACAGCAAATTAATAGCATTCAGGCCTCTCAGGCTCAATCATGAGACACTCTGCACTGAAGCCTGCACAATATTGAATTATTTCTCCCTTCCATTTCCTCCAGTTCAGACTTTCGGCACAGCTGTGTCTTAAGGGGCTCCTTTCAAGTTCAAGGTCTGCCAGTATGAATTTCTGAAACAAATGTGTATGTGCTGTATCTTTTATGCCTTCATACTCTCAGCTTTTCACCCTGCCCCGTGAGGCCCTGGGGAACTTTACTGAACCACTTGAGCTGAGTTTTGCCTGTTTTACAGCACAGAGGTGAACTTAGAAGAACGACACTCCTGATCAGGGACAACAAAACTGAAATGTGTAAGCTTCATTTCCACATCCAGTGAGTGAAACTTCACTGCTGAGATTAAAGGTGCCATTATATTTTAATGTTGCTGCATAATGGCATTATAGTCCCTTCAAAATTGCTGCACAACATGTTATAATTACATGCATAGTGTTTTATAGGGTGATATAATAGGCATAAGAAGTCATGACGTTTGTTCCAGCATTGTTTTGCTTGAAATTCTTTGGCTGTGTAGAGACCACTGTGAAGAGTAAATGGATCTGGGAGGCAGGCACTGACCCAAAGGCTGTCATTAGTGTCATTTAAACAAATCCACACAAGTGGAGAAAGAACACTAACTGATACTGTTATACACCTGTTCCGTGCGTCTATTTTTGGCTTCATTTTCAGTATGTTTGCAACAGGTGATTATGAATTAAATACACCCGGTGAGCTGCCAAAGGAAATGTGCATAGGTAAGGAGGGGCTGCACTAACCTTCCTGCATTGCACTGGTCTCTGATCATGGAAAAACCACAGGCACATCCATCTACATGAGCAGACGGTACAGCAGCTCCTAGTACTGAGCTGCCCTCCCTGAGTACAGTAATAGTTTAGCAGGAGAAAGCATGAAAATAACTGAAGCCACAATATTGAGGAAATATATTTCATCATACCTTCACAATATCTTGGTCTTAGTGTTTTCTAAAATACACAAAACATTACTTCAACATTTATGAGACACAGAATACAAATTCAGCAAATTGGTGTTCGTTATTATGCTCCTTTACTTAAAAATGAATTGCTTGCTTGCTTTTCAAGACATGAATCCCCCTGAGAACTGGAGACTTTCATTGTGTTTTTGAATGGTCCCTCTGTCTAAAGGTCCCTCTGTCTATCAATTGGAGCTTTTTATGGTTGCAGAGAGTCAGATCTAGTTTACATGGATGATTATTTTCCAAGATCTGAAACCCATTTTTGGGGATAATGATTTTCCTGTAATGAAGCAGTTGATGCAGCAGGAGTCCTACCATTTTGTCTGCTCCAGGTTGTCTATATCTTAATGTTTTATGTGCTACCATTCAGTTGCAAGTGTGTATATGAATGTAAAAGCAAACACAGATTGCCATTTTACTAGTTTATTCAATCACTAACAAAGCAAGATCTTGCTTGTATGGGTTGCTTTTCTACTGATGGCAACCTGGGGAGTGTGGATTTCTTTTGTGGGAAACAGACGTCTTAAATTGCAAACATGACTGCAAAGTTTATATAAATGTTTTATGTATACGCTTGCTTTTTTAGTGAACCTTCTTGAGATGTCTGAGCAGGTTAGATGCCAAAATAAGTAAAACATTATTGTTTTTAAAGGCAGTGTGTTTTTACTTTAAAACTGTAAGGTGAAATGTTGGAGTAGACAGAACCACTTTGATGAACACATTCTGTTGTACAGTAGCTGTCAGGATACTTTTTATATTTTTGGAACTTACAAATCACCTCTAGTATTTTACAAAATGTGCTGTATTCATTAAAAAAATGTATGGAGATCTTAAAGGAAAGAGCAGTACTGGAAAGGATGGAAAAGATTATTGGAATTTATATCTCAAAATAGGTCCCAAGCCTTTTTCAATTACTGCAGCCTTTGAGGATGTGGACCATTGAGATTTAACAGTTGTTCTCCCCACCAGCAGGTTACACTATGCAGCCCTGGTTTAAAAACTATCTTTGAGAGATTGTAGTGAGTTCCCGCTCAAATTTGAAACTTTCTCATGTTCCATGAATCCACATACAGTAGGTTAGCTTTACCCTTTCAGCGAAACTGAGTAGAAACCCTGAAAGGTTACTTACATCATCCTTGTCTCCCACCTTTTGGTGCAATCCCCTTTTCCGTCTTCTCAGGGAGAATCCAATGTCGGAAAAAAGCACCAGTGCACATAAGAAAGCAGCCAGGGCTTTCCTTGAAGCATTCTTCACCATGCTCCTTCTCACTTGTTGAATTTTGTCTTCCTTCAAAGATGAGTAGCTCTCTATAGAACTGTAGTATTCTGAAAGTCTTCAAGTCTTCTTCCAGCCTCTAATTTCTTTATTAATATTTTTTGTTCATATCTCAGTGTTCTCTCTGCTATTGTAGAATTATTTCCAGGAAAGGAGAAAAAGAAGAATGGCTGGAGTCTGATCCTGGACTTGAGAGTTGGTTAATTCAGTCTGCATGTGGAGCACATGTCTGCCTTATGCAGAGAGGGAGAGACAGAGACGAGAGAATGAGATATTTTTAGACTTTCTAACTGCCTTTGCAACGGGAGCTCACATCTGGCACTCTCTATTCAAAAATGTCAGTATGCATTGGATGGCCGCTGAGCATGTCTGTGTGTGTCTGGAGGACTGCAGGGAGCGAGTGGATTTGGAGGGGAGGGGAGTGGGGGTTTAGGAAGGAGGAACGAATGGGAGTGAGTCTGGTAAGGGGGGGGGGGCTGCTGGTAGGTGGTGAAAGAGCCTCTTTTTGAAAGTCTGATCATACCCATCTCCTGAAAGAAAAGAATGTCAGGCCTGCAAAAACAGCAATCAAATCGCACGCTTTCATACGACAAGCTACTTTCATCATTCAGGCCAGGTGGGAGTGCCCAAAGAAGTAGCAATAATGACAATCGGTGCAAACAGGAAACAAGATGCTTGTTCGCGTGCATAGTTTATCAACCTTACAGTTAACATCGAGTGAAAATACTCTCTTGAGAATAAAGACAAATGTGGGCTGTCTTTCTAAGTCCACAGACATTTTCAAGAGAAACTGACATTAAATGTTATTTCAGGAGAAATGCCACCGCAGTGGCAAATGGATCCAGGAAGGACTAATTGGCACTAATTTGTCGCACATCAGCAGTGGTTTATCTCACTGTTTAACTGGGGAGATGGAATCAAACAGTGGCATTTGAAGCAGTATTACAAACCTGAAAAGTGTTTAATTAGGCACTGTGAAATTCTAGATCTGTCCTGAGCCTGTGAAAGACTTGAAAGAATGATTTTCTATTCACTTTTATAAAAAGCTCACAATGGTTGACTAAATATTTTGCATTTTTACGGAAAAACACTTGTTTGCAAAATTGTTGAATGACTGTATATAATTGTTGCCACTCTCAATGCAGATCTCCCACTACGCTGTAAATGGATAACCCGGAGTTTTTCCACATACTGTATGATCTTTGCGTGATGTTGAGTAGTTTACACTCTGTTTTGTAGCCTTACTTTTGTAAACATCCATGAACACTCTTGTGAGTATTTATCAAAGAATTAAACGATACATCCACATAACATACACAAGCACCAAAACCTTTCTTTCTCTTCCTGAGGCATCTGTATAGTTCAAGGAGTCAGACCACTGCTGCAAACAGCTGTATTTAGTCATAAATCCAAGATGGCAGTTGTGCACTGTGTACCAGAAATCTCTGAGTGAATGTCTTATTTCTGATCTGGTTTACTCCACATTCATGTGAAAGCCACAGTTTTATTTTTTCTTTACATTTACAGTTTCTGCCACTAGCTACACAAGTGTGACTAAATAGTGTTATATGCTCTCCTGGCAGGGTGAAATTCACTTTGTTTTGCATTTGTGCTCAAGAGAAAAACGTTTTTTCTTATTTTAAGTGTGGTCACTATCATGCAGATGCAGCACAATACATCATCATCCCTTATATTTTAAAGTTTTTATCACTATCCAATGTTTTCATTTTGTTCTGTAGTGAAAACAGTCATTTTAACCATAATAAAGTTTCTGAAAAACTGCTTTTTGTAGAATGAATAAAAACTAGTAATGCAATCTTATTTCTGAGAACTTTTTAAGAAAGTCAATCTGCTCTGCAACACACATCTATTTCAACTTGAAGATGTGAAAAGAATGTGTTTGCAATTGTTTTTTAATATTGTTCTCTTTCTGCATTTTTCCCCAGTCACCTCTACCACTGAACTCAAACAAAAGGACAACTCAGAAATAATTATCATCTTAACATGTAAGTTTTAAATTTGGTCACAAAAATTTAAACAACACAGCAGACGAAATAACTGATAAAGTAGTAATAATTGACCTAGGAAAAATTATCCATAAGTGTGGAAGCATTTTTTAAAATTTCATTAACATGAGCAAGAGGTTAAAATGTATGGGAAACCAACATTTATGTGATCTGTGATTGCTGTGATTAAGCTACAGAAAGGGGAAAGTGTGTTTCTGTGCAAACCCTAACTACCTAGCCGTGTTGTTGAATCCAATACACTGGCTTCTTTCAAGAAATGGCTGGATACTAACTACAAATGTTAACTAGCAAAGCATCTAGATGGTCCAAATAGTTTCCTTTCCCTTGTAACTTTTCTCATATTCTTATGGAGTATTTGCTTGGACAGCAATGTGATTTTCATTCCCACCAATAGTCTTGTTTTTGCATAACCACCCAACAAAATCAAGTGTGATGTATAATAATGATTCTTGAAAAAACATTAGCATGAGTTTGCAAGTATTACATCTGTAACGGATACCCAGACATTTTGATGGTAATCGTGACTGAATTAAAATCACAGTATAGACTTAGTCATCTGGCAGCACTAACACTAATACACCATAATGAGTTATGCTATGAAGAATGAGCCTTTATTTCTCAGCTGCTTTTTCTAAGCATAGTCAGTTCTCCTGCTTAGAAGAACCCACACAGTTAAGAGAGTTAAATAGTCTTGATTGTAATGATCATTGGTGGCTGAAATCAGATTATCTTGCATAGCTCGAAGAAGAGCTGCTCTAACTTGCTTGCCAGAGTAAGAGAGTTAAACCCATCAGTGCACTATCCCTTATAAGGATAAAGGGAAAGCTTAGTTTGCTCTGCAATAACCAGTTACCATTTGTCATCATGCATTGGCTAGATTCACTTGCCCATTTATGGCAGGAGTGCAAGATGTTTGTGTGTGCGGGCTGATTTTTTTTAAGTACAAAATAAGTACATTGGGAAAGATAGCAAATCAGAAATACCTTTGCTCTGAATGAATATTCTTCTCAGATATAGAGGCTTTTATTTGTATCGAGAGAACACATTTCCTCACAGCACAATGAATTAAACGCGAAACCTGCAAAGCATGATGAATATGTATTTAGTGCATGGGCATATAATATATTGAGATGTATGTAATAGCTTTTGTTACGTAATTTCTCGATGAACACCACAATGGTGGGAGTTCTTTTGTTAGTTGTTTAGCTCACTTCAAACATGAAAATGGAGTTCCTCATCTGTGTGGTAACATTCATCAAAACGCATTGTGAATATAGGCAACAGAGGACTTAACTTGTTCTGTTAAAGTAGACAAATGTGATTATCCTAGCTTGTATCTGGCAGGCTGACTACGAGTGGCACAAGTGGGGTGGTGAAAACTTTGAGAGCGCATTATCAGACAGGTCACTTGAATGAGTTGGTGGCAATCTCAGTGAGTGCTTGTGAGCGTACAGAGCTGTCAGTGGGAGCTGACATGCCTCCAGTCTTTAGACACTCGGGCTCAGGGTGAAAATGAGGCGTGCAGGTAACTGCATATTTTGGGAAGAATGTCATCCCTGAACCCTCCCACTGCCTTTTATGATACTCAGTGTTTCCAACAGCTAACAATTCCAAATATGAGAATCCGAAAAATAAACCTAAAAATGAATGGTGATGGCAGATTCTAAGAAAAGAAAGATCATTTTTCACAGTAGCTCAGAAGGTAAAGATAATATTATTTATTCATTAAAACAGGGGATAATCCAAGGTTTTTGCCTGAAATGAGACCCTTAAACTAGATCTTTATCACCTTCATAACAACACTGTGGATTTAAGAATAATGAATTTCATTCACTGAAAAAAATGAAAAATACGTTGTTGTTTTTATCTTCTAATAAACACTGTTTTTCCTTTTTTGACCTTTTGGAGTTTTTATTGACAGGTTGTGTTAGTTGAACACTTTTGTTGGTAAAAGTTAAATAAAAATGATAAATAATTGGCATTAATAGAAAGAGGAAACCTCTTTTCGTCTGCATATCTTAGCACTTTCATCTTCACTACTACTTTCATTTTCACTCTAAATCAGATGTCAGATTTTCCTGTTTCTCGAATGACCTTGCTTCACAAAACAAGGCTCCCTGTCAGCTCAGGGCACGCTGAAGACTTGTCATTGAAGGTGAAAGAAGCCAGCCCCCACCCCCATCAAACACAATAACAGCTCTGAGGTCTGCCAGCTTTATTGGAATTTAACAGGAGTGAGAAGGGCCCTTATCCTATAGGGATAGGCTGCAGGCCTGTCACTGCGAAAGGGCTGCCTTAACTTTATGATTGAATTATTTACTGAGCAGGGATCCTTATTGTGAACAACCTTCAATGTGCAGAATGTTTTGTATAATACGTATTCCAGAAACCACAGTGTCTTGGGAAGACAAGTTATGTTCCATCTCTGAACACTACAGCTCAGACCTGTGTGCTGTTCTGAAACCTGACCCAGCAGAAAGGCCTCAGATTTTTACTGACCCATAATTAGACCTTTCTGAGGAATATAACATGTGGACAAGTTTCTGCTTTTATTGCAGCATGACCAGGCACCTGATCCCCCTGGGGTTTTTGGGGGGTTTAATTGTTTCATTGCATGTTTTACCGCAGTGGGCCAATCTAGAGGTTACTCTGGTAGGTTACCATTTCCATTACAAGCAGGAAAAGACATCAACATCAATTACAGGGCTCCTAGATCAGCTTTCCTTAAGAGCTCACTCTTGCATTCGCGAGATACCGGCTTTAAAAACAAAAAAGTGTGCCACCAGAAGTCACCTACGTTTGTGTTTCTTTCAGCTTACATCCAAATTCATATGAAACCAAACCTTAACATGCTCATGTGTTTCGACAGCAAAAACAAACATTTTGACGAGAAAAGTAAAGCTTCGTTTTGGAGTCTTTTTCTCCTTGTTCAAGCTGTGACAAATGAAACCTGTTGTGTACTGATTAGCACACCCCACCCTTCTAAATGGATTAAGTGGATTCTAAGTGGATTCATTTGGGATTTTCTGAGATTCTGCTGTGCTGTGCTACACATTGCTTTTACAATGATATACTTACATTGACATTTTGTATGATATGAAAGTTGGTTTTGTATTTCTTATTCAGAAAACATCATACTGACATTTTTGATAGTTTCCAACAGTCTGTTCCAGCCCAGAGAAGAACATACTGGACTGATTGAACCAAAAGACCTTACTTTTGTAATGTAATGTTTGCTGTTCAGCACCATCTTAAATTAACTTATGCCCACATTTTCACCACATACTGTATGAGACATACAGTAAAGTAAAACCATACAAGTTTGGAATTAAAGCTCTCAATCGGGTTCAAAACCTCCTTATCCTATGGCCAGCGGGTTAACAAAACTTTTCTCATCAAGTATTCTAAGCATTCACAAAGCATTACTGGATATTTCTTTGATGTTGCTGTCCCTGGCGAAACATTTCTAGCACAGCAGAAACAGTATTTTTCCTATTCTGCAGAAAAGCCATAAAATAAATGCTGCAATGACTGCAGACTCTTATTCCTGTAAAATGAGCAATGCATTTCTGAAAACCTCACCCAAAATAATCACAGAAACAATGCCACAATAAAGAAATTTGGCATGGGGACTATGTACTATTCTTCTTGTGTGCTCCAATTTAAAAAGTAATTTACTTTTTAACTTTTTAAATGAAATATCACTTTAAGGCCTTGTCCATTGAAATCAAGAAGACTTTAATTGGTTTCTTGGCAAGTCTGTCCAAAATTCTTCCTTTCTTCTCTTAGTTTTGAAACTGCTGTAGCACAAAGACAATCAAATAAATGATCCAAAACACTGGACCTGTAGTGGAAGCACATCATGACCTGTTTTAGCATGTGTTTGAAGCTTGCAGTTTATACAGTGTTTGTATGAAAAAGTGTCACTGTGAAATGAATTAATATGTCGCTCAAAAGGTTTAAAATTAATACTTGTTTTGTAGATGGTTAAGGAGTATTTATGCACAACTTTAGTGAAACTAAATTTAAATTAAAAGGGATTTTAATGATTTTTGTGCATTTATAATATTAAATGTAAAAAATGTGAAGTGGTCTTCATGCTAATGAGTTTATGCTTTGTAGTGCTTCTTTTGGAAAAGGATTTTTTTCCATATACCATGTAGATGGACCTTTGGGTCTTCAAAACTCACTAAAAGACTGACCTGTTTGATGAACACCAGCTTGTAAAAAAAATTCATTCCCATGACCCTTCACTGAATAAATGCACTAAGACATTTAAACAGCAACATGATCCACATTTATATCCTTGCTGAAAGTTTGCTTTGTCTTATACAATAGCTGGGCCAAAAAACCCTGTTGTTTGTATATTTTGGAAGAAGAACAGATCTTGGATCATTTTACTTAGAGAAGAAAAATGGTTTCAGCTGTTAGTCTTGGTCTAGTGTTTCGTGAAATTTGCTGCTAAGCACAGCTGAAAGAAAACAAGTGTTCTTCATTGGAGCTGAGGAATGCAGCTCATGGCTCTTAGCCGCAGCATGAGATATAGCTTAAGACAGAACGTGCCGTACAGACTTGGATGAAAGTAATGAAAAGGGAATAGGAAACAGGAAACACTGAGGCAATATGATCACTCCCTCACTGTTTAATATCCAATATTACTGATATGATTCAACTTTTCATGATTCTGGAAAAAGGGGCCCGGGAGAAGTTCCTGAAGTGTGATAGGAGTTCTTTGCATTATATTCAGGTGTAACATTTTATTTCTTACACTTTTAATAACATAATTCATAATGAATAACTTTAATTCAAGTGAGATGACAGTCAGTAGTTCACTTAGCTTGTTATCTTTCAAGCAGGAAAAACAATTATTTGAATAGAATGAAGGACCTGATCTCCTTATGGATGGGAATACAAAACGCATCTTAAACATTCATTTTTTTTAATTTCTCCTGTCATGCATTGAGCTCCTCTAATAACACCTGGTAGTGATGTCCATCTTAATTCCTCCACAATATGTCCAATATTGTAGACTAGCTGAAACTAGTTAACACAGGAATCTTATTTCTTTTCAGGCCCTTAAAATGACATATTTATCATTGTAAATAATTATCTTTATAAAATGGCTTGACTGTTTTAAAAACTGAGAATGAATGAGCTTGCTAGTTGACAAAAGATTTTAGAATTTAAAGGAAATGAGGAGAAGTTTATAAAATCTGACTTTTTATATACAGTAGCACAAAGGGATCAGAATTAAGTGTTAGCTGTAGTAAAGCTGTCATGACAATTAATAGGGAGTTTCAGTTTTAGTCGTATGCATATGAGAAAATTTGATAGATTTTAAGGGATCTTTTCAAAGCCTTAGCTGTCTTTAAGTCTCCCGGGATTATGGGGCCCTAACCAGGTAGCAGTAGTATTCTGCACCAGTTTCTAAGAAAGTCAGACATATCCCATCAGTCCCATTACTGTGTGAATTGTAAAGCACATGGTATTGTGAACTCTTTTGTGCTAATTCCAAGCTAAAGGTGATCCCTGTCCCCCACTATAAATCAGTGTCTTTAACAGTGAAAATGCAGCTGGGAAATGCAGTGAAATATTTTGAACTGATGGTCTTGTCTCAAAAATGAGTTTTAGTGTGTGTTGAAATCTATAAGAATAACCAAATTTGTGCTTGCAACAGAAAATGTTACTGCCCATATTGCAGACAATATGTTTTTTGAAACATTAAGGTTTTGATCCAAAGACACAAAGAGTGAAGGTTGGGTTGAAAGATTCCATCTTTTCGCTTGCATGGTTGTTTTTTAACCTGAAACGAAGGAAAATGTGCCGCCTGCACTGTAGCATTAGATTTGGTTACAGGATGTCCTTGCTTAAAAGAGCGGAGCAAAAAATAATAGAGGAAGTTGAAGGCTGCAGGGTAGATACAGGTTGATTGCCTTTCACAGATGACCTAGGAGATTAAATTAAGTCGAGACAAAATAAGGCTAAATGGGAGCAATGATAAAGGTAATTGGGATTTTGTGAAAGACATAACACGTCAGATTGTCCTCTGATTAACTGTAATCGTCTTCACATGCACACAGATTTGTCAGTGCACAGAAGAGATCAGTCGATCTTTATCCACATCAAAAGAAACACAACCCTGGCACGAAACTAAAAGAGTGTGGGCTCAGTCTCTTAGAAGCATTTACTCTTTGAAATAAAAAAAAAAGTCAAGTTAAAGTGAGTAAAGCAGATTCAGCGTTTTAGATATTTTTTTTAAAGATATTTCCTAACAACACTTTGTATTCTATTCAGTAGCATTTTTAGGAAGTGTAAAAACCTTGGTTTGGGAGTATACCTTCTCTGATCCTCATTCCATGTCTTAGGATCACTATATGATCAGCAGATTTCAATTAGGGCACACTACTTTTTTAAAAAAATTTCAACCCTTTCCAATCTTCTGTGCAAATATGCAAGGTCAAATGAAAAAGAAACTAAATCCACCAGCTAGATAAAAATAAAAATCTGAACACTCTTTGTACTGCGCAGTACTTGAATGAAAATCATCATTTGCAAACAAAAGCACCTTGGGAAGGTGCTCTTTAGCTGAACACACGAGAGGATGCCATTTCTCTTGATGTTTTTCAAAAGGCTGGACATGGCATGACTTTCCCTGATGTTGATTAGGAGAGTATAATCTCTTGAAGGCTGTGCATGATTTCACTCAGTCATTAACCAAGCCCCTGCTGCCACAGATTCAAAACTTGTTAGTGTCATTTTCTGCCGATTATTCACCATCAATTCCGTCCTAGTGCCTCTGGGGAGTATTTATTTCCCTTAATCAGTATCCATGATGGAGGGATTATTTTCTTGCTGGTCTTCTTTGAATCTGTTCTTTCTTCTCTCTTCTTCTCTCTTCTCCCAGATGCAGTGCAATGTGGTTTAAACTGCTTTGAACTCAGGTACCGGCACACATTCCTGCGTAACCCTTAGCACAAGGTCAAACAAGGGAAACCTTTCAAGATTCTGTTACTATAACTACCATCCGCCCATATGCTTTCTCAAGGTCAAGTTAAGATCCGAGTAAAGTTTAAATAGGTCAGACAAATAACGTTCCTTGAGTCCTGACAGACAACTGTTTCTGCGAAGGAGCCTCTGAGGTGTCGGGACCTGTTCTCAGTAGAATTGCATCTTGAGAAAAAAGTGGAGAGAGTGGAGATTCATCTAGCGTGGAATTCACATTCTCCTCCTTTTCGCTTCTTTTTATTTCATCCAAAGAGATTTTTTTAATGTTTCCAAAGCGGTGAAGTTGTCAGGGTGTTTTATATGCAGTTCACAATATGCTGTAATAAATGTAAGAAAGCCAAGAAATGAAAAAAAATGTTGGATTCTCCGTTTACCCCCATACCATTGAAAGGACATATGGCTTTTATTTTCTTTTAATACATGCCATACGCATGAAACCCTTCATATGCTAAACATTTCATTGTTTCATTTACAGTCTGAAAGAAATAGTCTAGTAGTGAGTATATTATGTGGTATAGTAAGTCACTGCACAGATGAGAAGGGGTTTTATAGGGTATTTACGTTTATCTATAAGTAGAATATAACCAATAATTTAATTTTATTTAGAATGTCTTAATAATTGTCTTGCTCTGTCCCCTGGAGCTCTGTGTCAGAACGGCAAATTAATAAAATGGTTAAGCTGAAATTATTTAAGACAGTTTTTTATTACATTAATTATCCCAACAGACAGTGCATCACTTGCAGGCCACAACAAGGTTTTGACATTAAAGCAGGGGTTAGAGGAAGTCACACCATGTAATTTTCTTCACATAGTTTTGTTTTCATTAAATATCCCATTAGGCTAAAGTTTAACCAACAAGAATCACTTCAAATGGAAAGATGACAAATGAAAAACTAGTAAATTACATGATATTTCCTTCCTTTTTCTTTTTCAACCTCCGCTGTTTTTCTAGCTAACGACAATAATGGCACGGTATCCCCCTACAAATCTGAATCTGTTAGCAGCTGTGCTTTCTATGAAGAAATTAATGCTTATGCCATCCATACAGGATATGTACTGTAATTGCATTTCTTTCTGAAATAAAGAAGTGCCTTTCCTTTCCTTTTATCAGAAAAGGAAAACAGTTTGTTCCTATTGCACTGTACAATGACTCAGTACTGGTACAGAGCTCTTGCAGCTCTTTAGATTGCATATTTCTGCTCAGATTTTTATGTTGCTATGTACTTTTCTTCCAAGTAGAAGCAAAGAATCTTTGTTAGAGTGAGTTATGAGTTATAAACATTATCAGTTTTACTTTTGTTTTCCATATTTGTACTCTTGTGTGTATGCAGTACCTGTATATATACTATTTGATTCTGTTCTTTCAAAAACATTAACTGTTGATCACCAAAAATGTACAATGCATTGCTAAATCTTAAAGAAGAATGTTGCGCACAATCAGTTGCCACATTGCAAAAAAATCTGCAGCTCTGGAATGAAGGCAATAAGAGTGACTATGTAAGCAACAGTTTAAGTTTAGACTCAAGAAAATGAGTGACTAGTTGTGTTCCAGTGCAAAGCCTTATGCATACAGACTAAAAGAATGGAATCTGAAAGGGGAGTTGATAGAAGTAATCAGAGTCCTCAAAGGCAACGACAAAATCAACCCAGTGGACTTCTTCAGGATTAGCTGTGAAATGCAGAGCACAGAATACACGCAGAAACTGGGAGGAACTGGGGTAGTGGTATTGGAAGGCTGAGAGAAAGGAACATCTCTTTGTGCAAAGGGTTGTAAGAGTAAGAGTGAGCCGCTCCATTGTTGTTGAAGCTGATAGGGGAGTTAGCTAGATAAGATATTTGGAGCTACCAGCTACCACACAACTAGGTGCTTTCCCATGTTTGCAACTACTCTTGTGTTCACACTGCATGCAACATTACACCAAAGAGACACTGGATCATGAGGTTCAGTATGAGCAGTAGGAGGGCTCTCTCTGACAAGCAAACTTTTCTAGACTGTTTGCTGGTCTTTGCTAGTTTTTCAAAATGTTGTCATCTATTAGGATGTGCAGACAAACCATACAATCACGTAGCACTAGAAATTCTGCTTGACGTACAGTAGGAGGACATAGCAATAGTGCTCCTCACTGTAATTTAAAAACCCTTCAGTGAGTGGTGCAGCAACAAAAGAGAGCTCTAGCAAATTGGAGCACATCCTCTGAGCCTCAGTACAGGAAGAAGGTAAAGGAGGAAGAAGGAAGTAAATTGGGGGAAATTTAAATTTTTTATGTTAGATTTTTGGAATCAGATAGTGAATGGGCTCTTTTTCTGTGATTTATGGCATGCTTGCCGAAACTACTTGTTGATTCACTTCTGTTGAAAAACTGCCTCCATGAATCTTACTGTATATAAAAACATGTGACTTCTGGGAAGTGTGTTTTCTCTGACATATTCAATCAATGTTGGCGTATTGTCCTCTGTGATTAGACAGGGTAGTCTACCAAAGTCTGATTTGTTTAGATGTCAGTTATTTGATCAGTAATCTGCTGCACTGTTCTTGCATAACAGATAGCTAAATAAATCTTAATGAATTATTCTTTCCCAAACTGAGTATAGCAAAACTGGCAGATAATTTGTATTCAAAAGCCATTTTAATTATGGGTTAATACATCTAGAAATGCCAAAAAATACACACTTTGTATCTATCTTTCTATCAATCACTTCATTGCACAAAACATCAGCAATATGTGATACCAGAGTAGTAAGTATCTGTAAAAATACTTCTTAGTTATCCCAGATGACATGCATCAGTGTATGTAAACTATATGTCTGTAACGTGTATGAGTTATTTATGTAGCCCTTAGAATCCTTAGACATTCTTGTAGTAGTTCAGCATTTAGACTAAACATTGCTAGGTCTTATGTATTAGATAGAAGTGGGACATGTGAAATAATTCACCTTTTGGTGGGAAAGATTAGAAATGTTTTCCCACAAAAATAAACTATCCGTTAATTCAAGATTAATTCAAGCTGTAATAACTGTATCTCAGACAACATTATAGTTATAGATCAAGTATGTGATTACTGTTTAAAATTTGTCCAGGAAAAGTGCTTTTTGTTGAAGTGTTTTTCCAAGCTGCTGCAAACACACACATACATAAAGTAAACAGTTCAATTGCTAGTTAGGAATTTTAATGAAAAGTACTGGGCACTTTATGGAAAAACCTAAATACAGCATTCATGGAACAAGCTTTAATTGAGCTGTGGTATTCCCAAAATGATTTCAGGCATTGTTCCATGTCTATGTACTTTTCCACAAAAAAACAGTATTGTTCTATGTGGAATGCAGGCACTGTTCCTGATCAGTGGTGCCAGTTTGTGGATTTACAGAGTAACAGATGTTCACAGTTTCCCGACCTGG
This sequence comes from Atractosteus spatula, assembly GCF_055471065.1. Classification (NCBI taxonomy): domain Eukaryota; kingdom Metazoa; phylum Chordata; class Actinopteri; order Semionotiformes; family Lepisosteidae; genus Atractosteus; species Atractosteus spatula. The sequence goes on along the minus strand of NC_142726.1, from coordinate 3,940,298 downwards.
TGATACATTGGCAGATTCAAAGAATGGGAGCTGTGTTCTTTGGTGAGCAGCTCCCTAGCAGGAAAATGTAGGTGATTTCCAAAAGTACCTTCAGCCCTTGATAGATGATTCACCTGGCCTTGTCATCTCACTAGGAAAGAAAAGGGAAAGTAGTACCTCTGAGTGACAATGTTACCCTTTTATAAACCATGTGCTCCTAATTCCAGACAGTGCTGCATGGTTAAGCTCACTCTGTTGAATGTTACATATATTCCTGCTCTGGATGTTATTTCTGTACTGCATGTTTCAATACAAAAGATGCCACTATACTGTATATTGTATATGTTTTGTCCGTCATCACAAGCCTCTAGGAGCATTAAGCTTTGGTTACAGCAGCTGTTTGTAGATGAATGACAGTGAATTTCTCATATTATAAATGTTAACAAAAACGTTGTCAAATTATTTAACATTTCAGTTACACAAAATTCAGGGTTTGATTTGTATTTGTTTGCGATTTTCCTGTTGAATTTGGTGTTGCTTTCTTGCAAGGGGTTAAATTGCTTTGAAGAATTCTGTCTAATGGAAGTTCAATGGTGAAATTGAAGTTAAATGTAACTTTGGATGATGTGCAACACATTTTCCACATTCACGGTTTTGCACCCTTTTTTTTACTGTCCTTATAGTAGCTCCTTGGATTATTCCACATAGTGGGAGGGCAATCCACTATCTCTGTCCTATAGGTCAGCATATCATTGCTTTATCTATGGTGCTTAAAGCCAGGTCTGTATTTCAAATTGCTGTATGTATCTCTGTATGGTTCATGAGATAGAATCTTGCTTTGGATTAACAGATGTTCAATCAATCAACAATTTGCTGTCTGATGAGGTTCTACACTTTGCTCCTAAGGTGCTCAGGTATATTTGGTGGTGACGGAGTTAGGTCACATTAGAGATACGTTTGGTTAAGGTTGGTATTACAGTTAGGGTTAGAGTGTGAGTAGGGCTCTTGTGAACGGTACAGTGTTGCAGGTGCTTGATTAATATTCTATAGAACCTCAATTGCTATGCGAGATGGTGCCTGGTCAATATTAAGATGGGGGGCCTTAAGGAAAACTAGATTGGTGCTGTAAGTGATGTTGCTGGAACAGTAACTGTTACTCTTCCATGTAGGGGAACTGTCCTTCAGATGAGATGTTGAACATTCATCCTGACTTCTTGGTCATTAAAGATTCAATGACACTGTTTTTAAGAGTAGGTGAATTAAACCCAATATCCTGGCTGAATTCCACTCTGGCTTGATCAGCCTAGCTTCCATACTGATCCCCCTGTATTCAGTTGGTGAAGTGATATGTCAGGTCTTAACCTGATCTGTTTGGTTGACAGAGCTGAATGATGAATGGGCTCCCTTCTGAGTGTGAAGCATTCAGGGAGAATTTGGATTGAACATCCCTACAGGGTGCGGTGGCAAACTAGTTAATCAGAAGCATGACCATGGACACTCAAATCTATTTTTTATATTGTTGATAAATTGTCGTATGTGTTTATGCTGTCGTGTTCTTTCACTGATGGCCACTCACTTACCCCTGGTGACACTGGTTTAGATATTTCTTCCCTCCTGTTCATTTGGTGCAGCACAAGGAGAAACAGAGCAGAGATGATGAGGGCCACACCAGCCATCAAGAAACCAGTCCCGTAGTTGCTCATCTTGTCAATAAAAAACCCTGGGTGTGATGAGATAGGTAGTGTGAAAATCAGAGGGTCATGATAGTGAAGTAACATACTGAAAAAGAAATTTGGGAGGAAGGTTAGATCCTAATCTCACCGCAATCCAATGTAAAACTCTTTGGGAAGCTTAGGGTTAATCGCACCACATAATACTGTATGTGAGACATTCTCAGAATTAGAGTTTTAAAAAGGTAATGTCATTTACCGGCAATGGGAGGTCCAAGTAGTCCGCCACTGCTGCGAATGAGCATGAAGAAGCCCAGGGCACTTCCCAGCTGAGCCACATCTACAATGTCCGCCAGCACAGTGATGTGGATGGCCACAGTTGATCCAAACGCCAAGCCATAGGCCACACTGAAAATGACTAGGTGCCAGAAGGAGGTAGCCAGTGGACACAGCAGAAGGATCACACCCAGGAGTGTGACTGTAATGAAGAGCAGTTTGATGGTCTTTATAAGGCGCAAGTTGGCAAGCCAGCCACAGCCGATCCTCCCTGCTAGGTCAGAGGTGGCCGATATCGACATGAGCAAGGCTGCTTGATATTCAGCTATCCCTTTGCTTCTAGCATAGGGCACCAAAAACAAAGCTGGAGCAAAAAAGCCCAGGGCTGCAAAGACACCGAACATTGCATAGACCATGAAGCGCCCATTCTTTATCAGCCTATAATCTATGTATTGGATGATCCTTCCTGTTCCTCTGCTTTGACTGGACCTCTGTTGGGTCTCTGTTTTGTTCGGCAGCTCTTCAAGCTCCACTGTTTCTTCAGGATCGTCTTGGCGGAGGTGGATCGGTCTGAGCAGTGCTCCACAGATGCACAGGTTGAGCTCGATCCCTCCCAGAATCAGCATCGCCCCGCGCCAGGTGTAGCAGTCCACCAGGAGCTGGAAGAGAGGGCTGATGAGAAAGGTGACCACACACTCCCCCGCGCTCGCCAACCCATTGGCCATAGGCCTTCTCCTCTCAAAGTATCTGCCCAGCATCGTCACGGTGGGAGTCCATGTGAGGGCATATCCAAAACCTGCAATTCAGAAGAACAGACAAAGTTGCCGATTAAGGAGAGACACTTTGGCATTGATTACCTGGTATATTCACTACACATACAGTTGTAAAAGTGACTAGATATGTAGCAGATTCCTCCTGATTGTTCTGTCTGGAAATATACATCATAGCTGCTCTGGCACTCATAGCTGATAATTATGGATGATGCTTAAAATATCCTGATACTCTCTCTGAGAGTTTTTCTGGCTTCTAAGTTGTCTCTTGGCTAGTAAAGTCCTTATTTACATATTTACATTCCATATTCTGGAGTAGATTCCATACTGTATGTTAAAACACCAGATATCTGTTCCCCAAAGGGTCTGTATATCTTGCACATTGCAAAGCAATGTAATAGATGCACTGTGCAATATTATAATATACAATAGTATCGTACATGATAGTATGCATGCTATTAGGAAGACTGGGGAATATATAGGGGTGCAGATAGCTGTAGTACTGAATAAATTAACTTAATAATGGTATCTTTATATAAAATGTGAAGAACAACAACTGCTTTAAAAAAGGAGTTTATTGGCATTTGCAAAACATTTGCACCCACCGAGAGCTGTCCACTGACCTGAGAGGAAGCCCACGGTCCCGTAGAGGTGGACGAGGTCCCGTGCGAAGGCGCCTGCAATCATCCCGAGCGCAGCCAGCGCTCCCCCTGCCGTGACCACCGCGCGGTGCCCGAAGCGCACGCTCAGCGCCGCGCCCAGGGGAGCTGGGCAGGACAGAGGAGAGCAGCGTGACTCGGCGGCACCCTGTGTACGTGAGGCATCCCACGTCCCGCCACTTATTCAGGCTGTTCTCGTTCGTTGTTCCATAAAGATCTACTCTGCTGGTCTGCAACTCCGCTCCCTTGGTAAATTTAGAATAGAGGACCTCTGATGTGAGTTTGTGTCCAAGGGGAGATTTCTCAGTGGGATTTTCTGACTGAGAAGGGGCTCCCTCTCATGGCCTGAGAGATTCTTGCACCAGTTTCGAAATAATCTTTTGATTATTTTTTTGTGGGTAAACCCTGTGGTGTTGTATTGCCATCTCCCTAAAACATACTCAGTTAAATCATTGCTTTTATAAGAATTCCAGATTTACCTTACTGTAAGCAGTCTGCAGTATACAGTAAACATATGTCAGGTTCTACAGCTGCTTCTTTTGTGATTTCATTTATCAAAAATCTATAGAAGTTTTGAAATGATTGCAAAATTTTAGAACTTTATTATTCCTGTTGGCACTAGGTACCTGTATATGTTCCAGCTATAATTTAAAATACAATTTAAAAAACAGTATTTATTCCAATTATTCAAATATAAAAATATATACGGTATATTCAAATGTCAGTATTCAAATTAAAAAACATTTCAAAGTGAAACAGGGTATTAAGAGAGTTAGGATTGCAAAGGGAGAAACTTGCTGGAAATAGAGTGAACAGTGTAATTAAATAGAGGATTCCCCTAAGTCTTGTATTTCAGCTTTATTACTTGTTTATATCAAGGAGGAAAGTATCAGGAAACTTGAGCTCCAGTGAGGCCAGATTATCCAGGCACAGTTTTCCCCCATTGAACCTGAATGGTTTCAGATTTCTGCTCTACTGTTCATGCTCCTAGCAAGGAAACTCAATCCAAATGCTGTACCCTTGGACTAAGTGGTTAGAAAATGTATAGATAGTACTAAGTATCCAGGACCATTACTGGCAGATAACTACTGAGGCAGAACTGAGGGTGGTCTGCCAGGGCTCTCAGCCTTCCAGGAGAAAGCAGCTCCTGCCACCTGCTAGGCATTGATGCCAGTGAGTGGTGCATTACTTCTCCAATCCAGCCGAGATTATAGCTGCTCAAACAGGAAATGGCTCAACAGGGGAGCGGACTGGAGGAGCACGATCTACATGATTCTCTCCCGAGCCAGTACCGGCAGCGTAGTCGCTGCTGAGTCTCGGAGGCAGTTCTGAATGGAAAATAAATAAAACACATGTCCACGTGTTCGGCGGTGATGGGAAAAGATATTTACCAGCAATGTGGACAGTCGCCACGGCGACGGAAGTGATCCATGAGGTGCTGGTAGCAGTTGTGGAGAAGTATTTTTGAATCTCCACGTAGAACACCCCAAAGGACTTGATGACTCCAAACGTCAGGCCGAAAACGAAGAAGGCAGAGAGAAGAACGAACCACCCGTAGCCCCCGTCCGGGGGGTCGACGGGCCTCACAGCCCTTGTCTGCGGGACGGCCTCCATTCACTGCCCGTCCAAAAAGTGTCTTCAGACTGAGGTCAAGGAAACTGCAGTTTCAGGACAGATTATCCCATGCTTACTGCAGAGCCCTGACACGCTTCAGTAGGCCTTGATGTACAGTGGAGGTCACGCAGTCGCTCCTAAACCCCCTGAAAAACACAACCGCACTCATCTCAGCAGTGTACCTGTGTGCATCACTGCAAAGCCGAGCTCCACTGGCCACACACAAGGTGGATATTCATGGACACTAACTGAAGTACCAGGGGAAATCTGGACACTTCTGCTGCTTCTGTGTGGGTGTCTATTTTCATTAGGCAGAGCTCTGTATTTTTTGTAAGAAAATACTGTACAGTATTACAATTTCAGTGCATTGATATATTGTAGGTAAGCCAGTTCCGGGTGTGACCAAAGGGAATGTTTCAAGCCATGGCTACTGAATGTAACTTTTGTGATTTCTAGCCACTGATTTCTGTTTTTATAGTGATATGTCTTTACAGGATTGAGTATGGTGGTGGCTATTGTTTTGATATTCTTTAAATTTTTAGAGATCCTCTGCCTAGCAATCTTTCTTGGTTTATAAGTAAGGGCATACCTCATATTTATTTAAAGAAACTGAAGGACAGAAGGACAAAACCTAGTTTTAGCCCACTCTGTCCTGTAAACAGGAGTAAGTACTCTTTTTTTGCATAGTCATCATTTTAATTGCTTATTCTGTTAAAAATGTAACTAAGATAAATGACTGACTACATATTAATGAATTCTTCTTGTGGAGATGGCTTTGTTAAATTAACACTCAAGGACATATACGGATATATAAGGACATACGTCAGACTAATACCCAGGAAGGAATCCTGAGTCAATGTGCAAGACCCATTTAAATCACAATTCGAGTGTGTATACTTTGGGTAAAAATTATTTGCAACAAAAGAGAAAACAGGATGCCATCTTAAAATACATGATACACTTCAGACGTTTCAATATAAAGACTTTGTTAAATGCTATCCTTCCAGAGTTTGCAATAATTGTAAAGCATAAATGGTTGTGTCTGTTTCAATTCAACTTGGTTGAAGTAGTTGAATGCATTTTTTAGACTGATCTTCAGAAATATGAGCACATTTAGCAACTGAAAATAATGACAATGCTACATACAAAAATAGTGTTAATGCTATTACAAACTGAAGTATGAATTAAAATGTAATGTACACTTTTTAAATTTAATTCTCTAAAAAAACTAAACAGAATATCTTTGTAATATAGTAATGACAACATGGGGACCACAGTCGTCCCTTCCTTGCAGTGATGCAATAAATTGAATGAAGCAAAACAACACTTTAGTTTGCCTTATTTCCCATGTCTGCACAAATAAAGATCTGAGTATTTCATGGATGGTGATTGTTACATTCTGAAACAAAGGGTAGGTTGTGGAAATAACTGCTCACTATACAGTAGGTGCAGTATGTGTAATTTAAGCAATGCATTTTCTGGTTTCTCTCTTTTGAAACCATTAATATCAATGCTGTTCATATAACAGGCTTGATCTAACAGAAAGATCCTGCGTATGTGCTGTTTGCCGAAAAGTTTAAGAAGCAAACATGCCTGTCATTAAAAACGTGTATTGAAAAAGGGTTTTGCTTCGAAATTTTAATTTCCTTTAGCCCTTCAAGAGGCATTGGAATGTTAACATTGATGTATCATGTGCAGCGATAGAGTTACAGAGTGTAAGTATAGATCACTGACAGCTTTCAATGACTGTTAAAAAGCTAAAATAAGCTCACAGCAGCAAGAACACAAGCCCAGCATGATGAGAGCTTTTCACTCATAGCATTGAAAAATGGAACTGACGCTGATTATATGACCATACAGTAGTTATTACTATATAAAATTTAATTTACCTGCGGCATTGCTTTCTCTTAAAAAATCCTTTCCATTGTTGTACTTTCTCTGGGATTTCCTCCAGAATTAAATCAGCACTGTTTTCCACTTTTCTGTTTGTGGGTGAAAGTTTAATGGTCTTCATGAATTCAAAGGTCATCAGCAGTGCAAGGGATTGGAAAACGCACAACGTGTTTAATGCAAGATGGGCTTTAAGGTGTCAAGTGACTGAAACACCTGACACAAGCTAAAAAAATCGAAGAAGCTGTAAAATCAGCAAAAATAGCTCTGCTGTCTGTTTCAGCTGTGCATTCAAACCCAAAGGGAGTAAAATTGTTCTGATATAGAAGTTGACTTCTTTTTAAAATAAATACATATTAATCTAAATAGTAAAAAGTAATGGTAATAAAAAAGTGTGTTATGCTACAAGCAAAAAGTATATGTGTTCAGGATTTTTATTTTAATATGTATATTTGTGATTCATACAAATACAATAATTTGTTCCAATTAACACTAGTCAGTCGGTTTCATCCATCTCTTCACAGCAAAACATCCCTTATCACACTAATAAAGCAGTCATTTTGTGATTTTCCATTATAGTTTTGCAGTATGCACCTGGTGCCCTCTAATAATCATAGTTTCAAGGTTTCAGGTAAACTGATCCACTTAATTTTATTTGAGTATATTTATTTACATGGATTGTCGGGGAACTCAAAATGTCAGTGCACACCATGAGCACTGAACTACAGTATATTATCACATTAATCCCGGAGGCTTCTTGTTGCTCCCTGTTACACTTTCTTGTGTTGGAAAACAAAATCTGGACTGAGCGAGTGACACAATGACCACCTAACAAAGTCCACGCCTGGCCATCTAATTATGAATTTAAGCATCTTTAGTGTTTAATCTTTCAGAAAATGTATAGCATGTAGGTTTTTGGAGAATATGGCTCTTAGATTATTCCAAAGGTCATTAAGACAAATGATACTGTTTATAAAACATGCATGTATACTACTGAGGTATACAGAATTTGGCACAGAGTCAGCAAGTCTGTTTCTGGATTTGTTGGGCTATATTCCATCCCAGTACAGTGTATTTACATATCAGCGAAACCACCGAAGGTGTTTTTTCCCATGAAAGGAGCCTTAAATGATGGACGCTATAAGCTTCACGCGAGCTTACTAAACAGCAACGCAAATGGGCTCAGCAATCGGAGACTAAAAATTAAAGTTGTTATTTTCACAGTAGTGATTCAAGCACAAAGGTGCTTCTCGTGTCTCATGTGTTTGTTACTAAATACCATGGCTGTGCTGGAACACAACCACAGCTTCTCAGATGCCAAAATGATGCTTCCCACAGTGTGTTCAGTACATTATTTGTAATTGCACTGGAAAATACAGACCTACTGGAATATGTTTGCTTTTTCTAGGATCGTTGGTTGGGTCTATTGTTTTGATATAACGGGTCTGATTGCTGCACTATGGGAAAGAAGAGAAGATAATTGTTTTCTCTTATTGACCCAATGAAAATGATGTATTAGGTGTATGAAGGAAATTATACTGGTCAGTTTTCGTGCCCTTGGATATTATTTCTCAAATTTCTATATGTGGTAATTTTTTAAAAAAGAATAATCTATTTTGTGTCTTCCATCTTGAAATGGTTATTATATATATGGGACATAATACAATATACATACATAAACTATAATAGCTGTTTTTTTATTAATATATACAGTGGTACTCTTGCAGTTAGTGCTGGTGTTGTATAACAAAGCAAGTAAATTGATCTGAGGATCCCAGGTTATTAATTTCAATAACGAGGCTGAAGAGCTTGTTCCATACTCCCACAACCTTTTGAGTAAATGCTTCCTATTCCCTTTGATGTTTGCTTGTCACCGGTGTTCCTAATGACTGTAATATAGCAGCAACTGTAGGAGCAATATACATGCAGCACTGCGCATACTACATTCCCTGTGGAAGAGAAATTGTCCTCTTCCTGCCACACATCACTCAAAAGTGATTTCTTGTTAACACCTCACATCTCTGTCAGGCCTGAGCAAGGTTCTCTGTAAAGAACAAGTTAAGCCTGAAAACCACCTGAAATTGGATAAGCATGTGGAGCAGGAAAAGCTAAGCAGGTTTGCTTTGCATTGGTTTATTTTAACGTTAACAAAAAAGGGAAAAGCCAGTTGATTGATTCAACAAATAAGTGAGTACCTGGAGCCATAAAGAGCCATAAAAACATTAAATAACAGTGCTACACTGTGTCAGCTGTTTAACGCAATCTTATTCCTACAACATGATGTATTTTTTCTGTCAGAAAGGGATTCTGAATGCCAAGGTGAAAGAAGTAGGTAAGGGGTCCCCCTTGTGGTGTTTTAAAGAAAACAAGGATTCTGCATCAAGGTTTCAAGGTAAAGAAAGTTGATTTCACAAGACGTTTGTAAAAAAGTTAACCCACCAGAAAGAATAAATTACTTTTATATAAGTATAATTATATTATACAAACATCTTTTTTCTCTTTTTACCAAAAGTTGTGAGTAAAATCCACACTGTATTTGAAGCAGTCAGCCCAGAATGATTGTAGTGTGAGTCAGTTTTAGACAGCCTTGACTCGAAAGCCAGTATTGTGCAATTCTATTTGTGCTATAACTCATCCTAGACAGACACAGGACAGTCCTAGGAGAGACTCTTCCTTGAGGTGCCCTTTGTTCTTGCAAATTGCCATACAAAAGTGTCACAATATAATGAATTATAATGCATGTAGTTATATTTCTCTCCTGGTCAATGGGTGAATTTGCAAAGAAAATAAAAATTAATAATTTATTTTAAATAGCCATGGCTTTCTATGAACCCAACACTTGCACATTTTATTTATATCCTTATGTTCTTGAATGTACTGTTGACCTTTGATGCATCCTAGGGCAGAAGTGCTTTCATTCTATAAAATTATGTATTTCTGTGTAGTTTCTTTTCTCTTTGTTGGATGACATAGTGTTTTGTTTGAAATGTCTATGGAATACTTATGTTAATACATCCGTACAAAAGATCAGTGGATACGTTTTAACTCCCATATTTTCAACAACACTTTTAACTGCAGAAACTCTTGTCTTTGACATATTTGGTTGTACGCAGCTCAACTTAGTTTTATGAACTTTCACAAAATGTATTCAGAGTATTCTGAAATATAGGGAGACTGCATTAGCAATACTTTTTCACTAGGGGGAGCAGTGGGGTTTTAGATGGACAACTTAATTTATGGGACCTATACAAACCCAATATAAACTGAGCAGCAAAGGATACTTATCACTAACTGCAACAAATTTGCAGTCATCAGGAGAATGACAAAATCTTCTTTTAACAAGTGCACTGACATTTTAAAGAACAAACATGACATGTACTTCTGTAATGCTAATTAATATTTGTCATCCACAAGGGGTCTGACTGAAAGTCTTAGGCTAGTAGTTCTGTGCAGCAATACAAGCTGTAAATATGTGATGTACAGTTCTCACCAGGTTGCAGGGGCTGTTTTGTGGGATTGTGGCCCATTTGTCTCGTAGAGCTGAGGGAAGCAGGTGCCTGTTCACTTGTCCTTAAGATCCGGATGACACATGTTGTCCCTGAAATGTTCAAAGCCTGATGAGTAGGCGTAACTCTCTCACTCTTATCATGTGAGAGAGCCACTGTTGCACGAGCGGCGCGGGGATGTGTGTTACTGTGCTGGGATGTCGTCTCATCAGGACGAGCCAGCGGGAAAGGCAGAATGTGATTTGAATAATGTAACAATGTGCCGTCAGGATGTCATCAATCACTCCAAATGGATGATGGATGATGAAATGTCGATCTTGGACAGGCATCGTGAATTACACTCTCCCAGAAAGTGACCTCCTATTGACAAACTCTGTTTGGCTGTAATATCTTGCCATGTTAGACACTGCTGCCTGTGAGCACCCCAGAGGATGGGCACCTGGATCGCAGTCCAGCCTCCCTCATACCGATTTTCTTTCTTGATTTTCACTGAGCTCCACATTCAACGGGTTAAACAGACTCATCACTTGTGCTCTCACTCAGCTTTCTCACTACAGAGGTGATTGACATCTCTTGTCAGAAAAAACTCTCTCTGGTGTAGCACTGACAATCACAAAGGACCAACTGATAAGAAAAAAAAACATTTGATCAAAATCTAAACTCTATATATTTTATACACATTGAATGTATGTTTTTTATCACTTTCCCAGTGTTACAGATATTGGTGATAGCCAATCACCTACTGTATCAGACTGCAGCTCCAGCACCACTACCAAGTGTAGATTCTCAGCCAAACTTCCTCTTGATAGGGAAGGAGGTAATCCGATTACAATGTTAGTGTTTGTGGTCAGCACATTCCATAGAGAATCTACAGTAACTCTTTAAATGGTACACCTATGCCCAACTTGTCTCCCTTCTGAGAAAGAAGAAATTCATATCACGTGGTTGTTGGGCAAAGACGTCCTTGCGTTTGGTGGCTACAACTGATAGAAGTGTAACGCTAAATGGTACAAGGCGATAACCAGCCCAGCTCTGCTCTAATGGAAGTGAAATTGCCACAATCGCTAGTAATGAACCCAACCCATAAGGTTGCTTAAGGTGGACAGGTCACATAAAGATTGTAAGGACTTAGTAAACGTAAATGTGGCAGCTGTTCAAGTTTTGTTGATTGCGCTATTTGCTATTCAATGAGAAAATAAATTTAATTTGGAAGAAAACAGTGCATCTAACATGAATCTCAATGAGACACAGCCCTCTTTTTCTACATTGTAGGGAGTGTTGGGGGGAGTAAAGTACTTTCGTTATACAGCACAGAAAGCTCATGATCCTCTAAAAGAAATCCAGGAAAGGAATATTATCTTCCTCATGGAAACAGTCACATTCCAGTGCTTTCTGTCCAGCAAGACACAAAAATTAAACTTGGCAACAAATCAAATTATTATATGTAAGGTTTAGAGGTGGAGTGTCTCTGTGTGGTAATACATCAAATTAAAGACAAAAAATCAGTAGGATTACATCTTGAATGAGCCCTTTGACCTCACTATGACATCCATAAGCCAAGCACAAAATATTAGTTCTTGTCTGTCAGGCAAGATGAAATTAAATCCTAATATTTTAGTGGAATATGTTAAAGTTACCCTAGGCTTTTTGCTTTAAGGGAAAAGTGATTGATTGTCCTGGCTAACAAATAAGCCCTTTATTTTCAAAGAAGATTCAGTCAGCTAAATGGAAGAAGTATAAAACCTGATCTGAAAGGATTTTGCTCGTGTACGTTATTCTTAATAAGAATCTTATATTCTTCTGTGTAGTAAATGCATCTCTTTTTCATCTTTGAAAGCTCTCACTGTACAAATACACACACATGGAGTTATAAAGTCTGATGTTTTTATTCAGTTTTGTGAAATAATGTCTTCCAAATGACATTATCGTATATATGTACAGTTAGATTGTTGACATGAATGTCTTACCGGAAACAAATATATCCTGCAGGATTAATTTTCCATTGGACTTTCGTTATACAGTAACCTCACACGCTCAATTCTCGGGATAATACGTTTAGATCAACAAAGGCTTTTTTAACATTCCGAAATTTTCACTTATTTCTCTTAACGTTTAATAAGCTTAATGTTCTTAATAATGAGTAAATCTATCCTTCAGCTCAGTTTTATTTCTGGCTAATGCTGTTGTGAAGAGCTGTAAAATGGGCTGTGCTGTTTGGTTGTGACGTCATGTCATCCTGGAAACTGAATATCGAAAGGGAAGTGAGGCGAGAAACATGGATATTTTTGGATCAAGCTTGAGGCCATTTGGGAGGCCCTGGGATGTTTGTTTCACAGTTAAGTGTCTGTGGGAAACACAACATACAGTAGGCAGAGTTCTAATTACTATTAGGGATGATTTTCAGTGTTTCCTGGGGACTTTTCTCTCCTTCCTTTTTTTTATCTGTGTTGTTTTTGGTTTTATTTTTTTTAAATAATTATAAATATGGAGACTACTGTGAACATTTGTGCACAGCTATTAATTCTGACTTACAGCTATTAAATATGATTTAATTTTTTCTCCCAAAGCCATATCTTGCACCTTGCCCATTACTTAAACAGTTGTTTATCTAGCGCCCTCCTATAAGCTAGAACTGAACCAGTCACTTAAAAGGTCGTCTATGTGGAAAAAACTTCATTCTGCTGACCAGCTGAAAGCCCCTTGTGGTCTCTTAAGAGCTTCTACATATTTTTTTCTTTGACATTTATGAAAGCATCAACTGAGTTTAAAGCAGTGACCTTTGATTTGTCTGCTACTTCAAAAAAATGTCTGCAGTCAGGTGTTCCTTTTTTTGGTCAGGAGAAGTGCACACTGGGTCAAAAGTCATGTTCTGCATTTATGTCTAGGAGATGAGAAACAATTAAGCACAGCAAAAAAGTTTTTGTTTAGTTTTGCATGTGCAAAGTGTCTGCTTTCTCATGAACCACACATGATAAATCTTTATCAAGGCACTGGAATTTGTAAGGTTCATGACAGAAGAAAAAGAAATACTTCAAACTTTGACTTTGGAAAAACTACTCTCTCACGGTGCTTGGATGTGGCTTATTTTCATCTGCTTTGTTAATTTATTTGTAGCTGGTGCTCATCCATAATTCAGTAATACTTAAAGACCCGTAGTCTGAAATTGATACTTTTTCATGAACAGTCTTTATACCACCAAGAATGTGCATTTCAAAAAAGTCCTTTAATTTCATAAGGCTTTTTTCCCCACTTTTTAACTTTGAGTCCTCTGCACATTCTTATAAATATTAAAGGAGAATCACCAAGGATTTATTATTCACTATATTTTACTTAAAGATTCATCTTATATCACTTATTGTCTTACACAGGTTTTTTTCTTATTCAAGTTATTCAAATAGATGCAGCACTTAATTAAGAACACTGGCATTCAAGAATGGCTCAGAGCTAGGCCTGCCTGCAAGTAAATAAAGACTTTTTATTTTGTCTGCTTAATTTAAACATTTTTTCCCTGGAAAAATAGCATAACAAAGAGATGAAAGGCCTTGCTCAATTTTTTAAAACTTTAAATTTTTTTGATAAAAGGTCACAGGTTGCTCTTATAAAATATACATATACAGAGAGATGCATCTCTGAATTTTAAAATGGAAATAGGCCTGGTGTGTCTTTCACAAATAATTTATAAATAACTGCCTTATATGGTACACAGTACCCTCTGGGGTTAATTAGAGTCTGCTCCCCTAAAGATGAGCACTATCACAGCACACTGACAGTTTTAGCTTTTTACAAACTGAAATCCATGTGTATTACATCAGACACATTGCTGCTGAAAAATAATACATTTTTTAATTAGAAAAACATAAAAATAAAGCAAACATAGCAACCATCTGAATACATATCATTATTGCAAACAAGTTTTATTCATACCTTGATCTTATTTTCAGTCTGAGCTTCATAAACAGACACCAAATCAGAGAATCACTCTTGTTCTAAACAATTCCAGCTAAATTAATGTTAACTCTGGCGAGGTAGTTTTCTTTCCAAGGTATCTTTGTACACAGATGAATTACATTAGCTGAATTAAGATCGTTCTTAAGTCTACACAATTATCCAGTCAGATTTTTTATTAGTATTGTATGATCTACAATTGTTAAGAGTACATTGTTACTATCTGTAATTATGTTATAATCAATGTACTGCTGTATTCAGAGTAATACAGCCTCAAGTTTTGAAAATGGAGTCCAGTCAGGAATACTTTTTTACTCATTGCACATGCTGCCTTTTTTATCATGTTCCATTTTTTCAATCTCCTCTTGTACCATTAAACAGTTGCTGGCAGATGTGATGCATAATGTTAGCCTTCTCAAGGCCATGAACAGAAGCTTCACATCAATATCCTGCCTAGCTCACTACTGTTGATGTTTCCCTTTGATTATGTAGGCCTTTTGGACTCAACTCAATACATCTGTTGAATTACACTGGAGAAAGCCACAGCATGAAACAAGTGACCTGAATTATTCAAATGAGGACATCACTCTTCTTGGAATAACGATGGAGATCTATCTATGTCAAACTCTGTGAATATGAAACAGGTATGGGATTCCTTGTGCAAGAATCCATACTGTTTCTGTGGAGATGTTCTCGTGTTGGTTCTGATTTCTAAGTTCTGTAAAGCTTCAGATGCACAATATGCTGATTTAGATTTAGCATAATTGATCAAATTAATACAGCCTTCATAGTAACTTTGCCTTAAGTTGTCCCTTGCACATTAGCTCTGTGGTCATGCTCAGTAATTACAAATAGAATAAATTGGGTAGTATTCTCAAGTCATTGGTGCTGATCTTACTGTCCTACCTACCCCATATCTGTTGTATCAGTTACAGTCTTGTTAGAGTCTTCTGTAAACCATGTTCCATCCTAGAGGACCTTTTACACCCTTTGTTTAAGGAATTAACGGCATTCAGGCATATTGTAGATTAACGCAACCAATCGGACCTCTGTGAAAAGCATTATGGGTGTGTCTGCTGCAGTGCCATTCCCACCCATGTGTGTTCATCATCAAGTGATCCACTAGGAAGAGCTGTTCCACTCAGAAGCACAAGCCAGTTGAGGACGGACTGTGTAAAGTTCTGTGTGCTGAAGTTGTTGGAAACAGCACCCTTCCAGGCACAGGTTTCTAACACTCAAGACTGATCAAAGAAAAAAAAAGTGAAATAAAAGCCTAAACAAGCAAGCAGATCATTGAAGTGATGAGTCAGCACTGGAGACGTGCAGCTCAGCTGGAGTGAAAACCAGCACACAGGGATACCCCAGGACCAGAGCGGGGAACCATTGCTCTAGAGCTCTGTTTCTCAACGTTTGTCACATTAACCCTCCTGCTCCTTCCCACGCTGCACCGCAGCCTCTAGGTTTACCCACAGCCCTGGGTGTGGATGAGCAAGGTTCAACTTCCTTGTCTTTTTGGTCAGGTGTCATTCCTCACACCAAGCAGATTGAAGCCTAAACCATCAGTGAGCACTCTTTCTCGCATTATTGGAGCCTATTCACACTGGCAGTCAAGCATCCCAGTTTACCTCTGTGATACTGCTTTCCAGATGTAACTGAGTAAAAAATGTAGGCGAACAAGCAACAAAAAGAGCTGCTGAGTCTCAACTTAAAAAAGGCAAAGCTAAAATTAATTCCATTAATGAACCACACTACAGTACATGAAAGACACTGCAGGGTTTAAAATAAATGGGTTCATTTTTTGCAGCTTTCTATAACTTAAACTAAGACTAAGTATTCCCACACTCAGACCAGATGGCGTTTTAGTATGCAGGTCTATGATTGTATTACTGCATTTCAGCCTGGGGTCTGTTCACATTCTATCTCCCAGAATGACAGAATGGTTTTAATAGTCTGGGGACAATCACATCTTCAGATTGCCACGGATTAGGAATTTAGGAATTACTTTTTTACCCAGCCAAAGTGAGAGGTCTGTGGGGTTATCTCCTATCCTCTGCTTTACAGTAAATCTTTAATTCACACGTCGTAAATGTTTTTTTTTTCAAATCCCTTTGAAAGATCAGATCAAAACCACATCGTATGTCTCAGGGTTCCACTAATGGCATGATTCCCCAGTGACTGAAGAAGGGGATAAATCCTCTGTTCTTAGGACAGGGCTCCTCCAGTCATATCCCTGCATTTAAATTGTCATAAACCTCTGGACACTAGCTTTGAGGGAGAACTGCAATTTATTTAGAAAGAGGAGCAAAATAGTATAGGATAACTTTGAAGACCTGTATAATGGAGTTCAAGTTGAAGTTTTTTTAAATTTTTTAAATCCTGATGAAACAGTTTTAGATTCTTTATTTTAGGTACATTCTGGAATAAAGTACTGTATGCTTTCATTATAATATAAATTATAATAAACTTTGTTTTATATAGTGTCTTTAAAGTTGGTTTCTCAAAGTGCTTTACAGAACGACAACAAGCATAAAAAATACCCAAGCTATGCACAATGAGAGGAGACCGTAGATGGGGGTACTGAATACAACAGGAGCAGAGGGGTAAAGAACAGACCTGTGAAGTAAAGGCTCTTCTAAAGAAGGTTTTCAGTCTAGATTTGAAGGAGTTTAGAGAAGGTGTCTCTCGGATATCCTTGAGGATAGAGTTTCAGAGATTTGGGCATTCCAGGAGAAGGCTCCGTCACCCATAGAGAGCAGACGGGCTTGGGGGACAAAAAGAAATAACAAGGTACTTATTTTTCCTAGTGTAGATGTCTCCAGAGGCGCAGTGGAACCTTAGATTCTACATATTTATTAAAAATCCAATACATACACGTAGTCTGTAAAGACAGAGAAGAAAAATCGATGTAGTACCTGATTGAAGTTGCCTGTTTTGATTATATTTTTTCTTTCCTTATTTGTTTCCATTTTTTTTTTGCCTGTCAAGAAGATGATCAATGGTCTTGTTTGAAATAGTGGGAAAGAAATGTGACACGCTCTATTCTGAAATGCAAATGTTTCTTAAAATATTGTTGACTAATTTGGTAACGTTAATTACATTTAGAATGTTTTTGGCCTCTTTTTTGATAATGGCCCCAATTATAAATAATGTTTAAACTGTATTTATATTGTTCACTGTATTTATATTGTTTAAGCAATATTATCCATACATTTTCTAAATGCTTCTTGCAATACTGGGTTTCAGCCTATCTCGGCAAGCAACAGGTACAAGGCAGGATACACTCTGGATGGGACACCAGTCCATCACAGGGCAAACACTCACACCAGGGCCAGTTTTCCCAGAAGCCAATTGACATACCTGTATGTTTTTGGACTCTGAGAGGAAACCAAAGGATCCAAAAGAAACCTAAAAGCATGAGGAGAACATACAGTGCAAACTCCACACAGATACTGTAGCATCCCAGGCATGGAATTGAATTCTGGGCCCCAGTACTGCACGGCAGAAATGCTAACCACAGCTTTAAAAGTCTTAAGAATGTACAGTATGATGCCTTTCCTATAAACTCAGATATGAGGTATCAAGAACTGGTTAGTATAAAATCCAAAGAATCTGTCCTGTTTTTCTTTCTGATGCTCTTCTATGAAATATGAATATTTCAATAAAGAAATTCCTGAACTACTGAAATACGTCATTCATACATTACTGTAATGATACTGATAAAAATCAACGTAAGGCTGTTATGCTACATCATAATATTTTTCTATTATACTTAGAATTTGTTCAATTCTGTTGTCCTGACTGTATCTAACAAGAGAAGGTCGTTTTAGGATGTCTTCTTTTTGGTTCTAAATCCTAGAAGCTTACAGTAAAAAAGCAATCAGGTTTATCCACTGCCTTATCTCCGTTCAGTCAGTAATTTAGGAATGAGCGGATTCAATGAGATATATTTTGGTAAACTGGTAATATTAGGCAATGCGACACAAAACATTTCTGGAAATGTGAAACAGATTTCTTACTGTTGACATCTGGAACAGGTACTGTAAATCTGTAACAGACAATGAACTTGAGGTATTTGAAGAAGAAAAGGTCATTTGGCAAATAAAATAATAATTTTTAACATAAAAATCGCCCTGAACTTATTATCTCACACAGCCTGTTTTGAATCTGGAGGATAAAATGATCAAATGCATGCTGTTACAATTAGAATTATCTTTTATAAGTTGCCTCAAAAATGTAATTGTATAAATAAATTGCTCATTCACACAAATAATGTCCAAACAGAGATATAAGAGTTGTGTTTAGTATTAAATGTGTATCAGCCCAAAGAAACTGGATTAGGTTGTGAAAGGTTTGGCTTCTTTTTACAACCTTACAAAAATTAGAGCAGACGATTTAAACTAACCTGCATGTTGTTTGGGACGAGGGAGCAGACTAGAGCACCTGGAAAACATCACATTCACCATGAAAGGATAGACCATGCAACCTTCGCAGAGACTGGTACCAAAAAACAGAATTGAGGTTTTTATTAAAAAAACTCTAACCAAGAAACCAGTTACAGTATTTCAGAACCACAAGTCGGGTTGTTAAGCCAGGACAGACCTTGAATTGAAAAGAGAAATCAGAAAAAACACCGAGCAACCATCCCAAATACCAGGGGACCCTGCATACATGAAATCTGGGGCTTTTCATCTGGGACTTTAATAATCAGTATCTAGCTGTGTGATTTGCATAATTAACCGATAATGTGCGGTTTCTAAAAATAAGACGTATCTTACTAAAAGACTGGACCGTTTTTACTTCATACCCCAAGCTTAGCAATTAGCAAAAAAGGCTGAAGTGTGATTTCAAAGCTTATAACGCTCAACAGGATATTCAGAAAAAGAAGGAAAAGATGGATATAGCATAAAGCCTGCATGATGCCAAGAAAACCTATTTTTACAGCTTGCAGGCTGATTTTCAAAACACGCCACAGCGTGTTCCTGGGTTGGAAGCTCTGAGTGACGGGGTGAATGGGTGGGTTACAAAATGAGAACACAGCAGCAGAAAGAGTGAGAGAGATAAATGTTAAAAAAAAGCATGGAGTGAAGAAAAGGTTTGAAAACTCCGAGCTCAGTTATTACCCCAGTCTGAAGGCAGTGTAGATTGCTTTGGTTCGCAGTAAAAAATAAGCTACTAACCATTTAATCAAGTGTCTTGGTACAGTATGTATTATTAGTAAATAAGGTTGCAAATAAATAAAATAAAAAAGTTTAGATTGGCACATAATGTTAACTGTAACAAACATAAAAACGAGGAGATTATGTTGAGGTACTTTGAATTATGACAGGGACTGCATATTCAACCTTATCATTACTTTAACCTCAAACCTCACATCAGCAGTTAACTAGCTCAGGGGACAATCGGTAAATTCCAGGATGAGGACATAGAACCCCACAGTGTTGTGGCAGGAGAGAACAAACTAGCAAGTCATTATGTGAACAGGAACAACTTTCTCACACCAGTAAGACATAAAAGCAACTATAAAAGCAAAGATAAGCCAAATTGTTTTGTCCTGCTTAAAATGAGAAGAGTTGTCTTAAATCAATCAAATAATCGATTAAAATGATGCACAGAAGCCAGTGGCACACACTGCCATTCTGTTAGTCAATTGCACACATGAGCACATAACAATTATCTGTGGCAGGTTGTCCAGGAAGCTAAATTATTATGCCCCCCCTGGCAGATTAAATAGAATGAGTTAACCCTCCCTGCTATTAAACACTTGTCTTTACTGATTTTCAAGCGTTAGTGTCTTAGAAATGAACCTTAATCCAGAGGCTGATCTGTCTGTCACAATGAGATTCAAAAGATTGCACGGTTGCAGCTGTCAGTTAACCCTTTGCAGTGCCTACTTTGAAGCACTAGTATTCAAAGATACCTAAAGATTGGACCTAAAGGACCTAAAGATTGTTACAGTAGGTTGTGTTCTTTTTACACCTGAAATTTTTATTCTTCTTTTTTAAGTGTGGAATTAACCTTTGCTTGTTCCTATAAAATATTGTGTTTTCCACAGTATTTAAAAAAGAAATGTTATCATCATTTCTTTTAGGATAATAACAAAATTCCATTGATCCACTTTCTATCCACCACCAGTACTAGGTGGCGGGAGTACTTAACAATTAAACCACGCCATAAAGATTCATATATCCGCAGGGTATATGTAGGCACACAAATTATGCATTCATATTCTGTACAAAACAGCACAATTATAAGAATCTTCTAATAGCACAAAAATGCTCATTAAGCATAATTTTGATGATAAGCATATTCAAGCACTTTTTTAAAAAATCACTTCCATTTCTGCATTTAACAAATACCAATAGCCGAGTTAAATAACAGTCTGAATTGAATTCAATACAGACAACAACATCCAAGGACTGAACGCTTTGTGAAAGCTGGGAATATTTGGTGAGGTAGGTTTGGATGAACCTGCTTGTTCATGGGCAGCTTCCTGGCCGCAGGACGAGGGCTCGAACCCCAGCCAAACTGAGGGGACCCGGGGGCAGCTGCAGGAGGGATACTGGAGTCGAATCCGAAGGGAGCTTTTTGAGTTTTGGAAAAACTTTTCCAAAATTGTATGTATGATTGTGGATTGTGTACAGTTCCCAAAATAAATAAGTCAGTTTAACTGCATATATTATGTTGCTCTTCTGAAATCTTGTTGTGAGAGAGTGCACAGGAGCAAATCCCCTCATTATAGCGTTCCTTTATTAGCGTAATTTAATCTGTGATAAGCATACACTATGCATTCATTTGAAAGGAACTTCATTTAGTTACTAGAATAATTCTTTAGTCCTTTATTTTTTTGTTTCAAAACCACTGAACCCCATCACAATTAATCAGATTTTTTGAATGTCATGTTTACAAATCAATGCAAAATAATTTTGAATTTCCCAGTTTCCGCCAGCAGGAGCACTAATAAGCGCAAGGCTTTTTTTAGCTGAGAGTGGATATTTTGCTGGTGTTGCTGACAGTGCTGCATTCATATTCTCAATGTTTCTGCTGATGCATATGCAAGAAAAGCAGCAGAAGAACTTCAGACCCTCGCAATCAACCTGACCTTCACCTAAGACCAAAGGACAGAGTTTCATGCTCCTTGCTTAGCTCAAAATCAAATCTCCCAATTTCCAGCATAAAAGTAATTCTTTTTTCCTTATCCACTTTATTTAATGTTATAAAACAGCATCTACATTTTTTCTTGATTACTAATGTTGCACCTTTAGCTTACCAAGAGCTTGTGTTTACCTCATATAAATGACGACACAAGTGCATATCGGCCCTAGGGGCATTCAGGACAGGAGGCTGGAGACACATCTTTCTGTAGTCGGGAGTCAAGCCCTTTGCCACATTGTTGAATCTGATTTCCTGGGGCCCTTTGAGAAATGGTTTGATTGAAGTCTTGGATCATTAAGCTACTGTACTAATAACCAATGGAGCAAGATGGGCCAAATGGCATTCTCTCAATTTTAACCCTTCTCATGCTCTTCTCATCCTCTTACATGAGCAAAATTACCATCTTAATTGAAACCTTTATCTTGCATCTCCTGCAATTACTAGTCAAACGCTCCCCCTTACAAAAACACTGTAACATCCTTTCACTGAGGTTCGGTTCCAGTTGTTATCTCATCACCAGTTAGCTCACCTTGCTTTATTTTGAAGACAATTGACATGACATAATCTCAATAGTCCCAGGTGTTTAGAAACAGTTACACAGATGGTCCCTTAGTGGGGTGCATTGTGAAATAAGTTTCTGCATAAGGTGTAAGACTGTGGTAAAATTTGTTGGAGGTCATTTCACTGGATTCTAGTTGAAAGTGTGAATTTACGGTATAGCACACAAGGATCACTCATTTCCCATTATTGGGCATTTTATAGATAGATAGATACTTTATTGATCCCGTGAGGGAAATTGCAGTGCAACAGCAGCTTAACACACACAACACAGCCACAGTGTAACGAATTATATAATAATAGTACAATACATACAATACAATACAAGAGTTACTCACAGTCCGGACGCACAAGAACAAACTAGAACAGAACAGTACACAGAAAATCGTATCACACTCATATCACACATATGAATATAAATATAGATGTAAACAAGAAAAAGTTTCTCAGCTTCCTAGTATCCATCATGTTGTGATCGCAAATCTAGTTGCCGGCAAAGGTATGAAGAAAAAAAAAAAACACTAACACACTAGCATTAACTAACTGAAAGAAACAAAAAGACACAGAGCTGCTGTAGCAGGCTGCCACTAACACGGCGCCATCTTGGATATGATGGTATTTATCAGGAACAAAACTTTTTGTCCAATGTATGTCTTAAAATACAATGTACAAAGCAAACTTTGTTCATATCAGGCCCAGACAGTGCCGAAATTAACTGAGCTTGATATTATTATGGGTGCATTTATAAACACTAGGCTTCAGCTGAAGAAGGTTCCACAGCCAAAACTAGAATTACAGAAGTCTTTATTGTAGTAAAGCAGTCTTTCTGGCTTCTGGCTTCAGTCTTTCTGGCTTCTTTCTGCTGGGAAAGAAAAGGCAAAAACCAACTAAACTCACATGGCAGATCCCTGGCTTCACTGTAGGGCAGTGAGGAATGGAACCTGTCCTTAACCCAAAGAGTGATGATGGTATAAGAGACAAGGATCCAGGCAAAGCCTAAAAGAGTGTTGTAATGCAGGCACTAGATACAGCCAAATGAATCTCTAAATCCCTGAGGGGCATTCAATAACATATTTCAGCATCCTAAATGTACATAGCTGTGGTACTGCCACGGGCTTTCAGTGCAGTGGAGTTTGATGGATATTTTGCAGTGTACAGGAAAGAGTAATAGAGATATGGTGCCAAAAATCTCAAGCCATATATCATGCAGCAGTCATTCCAACATGTGCTTAACACTGTTACACTCTACTTACTAGACTTCCGCAGTCCTGACCTGATATGTGGGGAGCCTGGATAGATTATGTTCCAATAAAACCAGAACACCTGAAATCTGTAACTCATCCCTGCTCATCAAAGGGTCTTGAGAGGCTAATATCCATTGGGCGTATAGTTTGCTGTTATCTGACATCATAGAAGTGACTTCGCATTTGATTTCATACACTGAGTACATGATTTCCAGAAATAAATAAAGAGTCCCTGTTGGTCCCAGAACTGTCTTACAGTATGCTCTTACAGTATTTTTATTCCATTGTTTATATAGTGACAAAATTTAAAAACTTCCAGTGGAATGACATCTAATTTAGAAATTTAGGAACTCATCAAGATATGAACAATGAAGAGAAAAACAACATGCTTGACTACAGATGGTCCCTGCTGATGCACACTTGGCATACGCGTGCAACTATTCCCCAAGACTACCTCCGGCTCTGGGTTTTCCACAATTCACTGCACAAAACCCCAGCTCATATCCTAACCTTGACAGAGCTTGACTCCCTTCCTGTGTTAGATACTGATGCAACTTGTTCAAGTAATTTCATTTGTGATTTGAGGCAAAAGTGAGCATGTCTGGTTGAAGTCTGGTCAGGTACAGTAAGTTGCTTTAACCTCCTGTTTCATGTGGATTTTAAATGTGCAGACAATCCCTCATTTCTGCAATTACTGAGCAGGCTGCAGGTATGCATTTTGTGTCTCGTTTGGTCATTCAGACCTCGGCACTACTTTGAAATCTCAATGTGAAGGTAAAGTCATTCATTCTGTGCTTCTTGGGTGCCTAATGCAACTTAATAGGTTTTCTAAATTTCCATTAGAAAGGAATTAAACTCTACCAAAGTTTATTTAAAGGCTTAGATGATAGTTTAACTCCTTATGGGCCACCTTTCCCTCTTGATACTCTTCTACCAGAATGAGGACATTATTCAAACAATACTGACTTTTAGCCCAGTGGAAAAGTAAGAACTTTTGGGTTTTGGGGGGGGGGAGATAGAATCCTGTTTTTTTTTTTACTGTATTGAACATATTAGCACTTCCATTCTGGTCTCAGATAAGCTACAAAAATAGGCTTTTCCCAATTCAGAATAGCTTACTGATGTTAATGCAAAGGAGATTTTACATTTCCATAATATTCTTTCAGTATAGGACTGTAAATGACAAATGAATTCTTAAAAGTCCACTCTTTGTCAATTTCTGAATTTTACAGAGACAAAGCCAAGGCACCTTTTATCAGTGTGAAATACTGACAGGGAAATGTCCTTTAATTGACCAATTCAATGAGTTTTTGATTCAGAGTGCTGGGTCATTGAACTCATGTGATGAGCTGAGGGCTGACTCAGCACTTTGTTACTTTCTAACAGCTGTGGAAATTTCCTTTCTATAGAATTTTCCCTATTCAATTTTCACAATATACGGCCCAAAAATTTAACAGATTTTTACAGATTGTTTTTAATTGTGTATGGTAGTCTCAGAGACTAGGTCTCTTATTAAATCCCTTTTATTCTTACATAGCCAGACTTAATAGAGAATAAATTAAATTAAATATTCTGCTGTGAAATAAGACAAGGACACTTTCAAGGCCATACTTGTGAAGAACGTCTTGTGTATTTTGCAATTTTGCTGGAAATATTGTTCTCGTCGATAGGAATCACTTTGTGTTTATAAGGTTATTCCAAATGTATTATTATACGTATGTCCATCAAACATAATGAGATTGAGAGCTTCATCACACAAAAATCTCACAAATCAGTCTAGTTTATCCATATCAAGTA
Organism: Atractosteus spatula; assembly: GCF_055471065.1. Taxonomy (NCBI): domain Eukaryota; kingdom Metazoa; phylum Chordata; class Actinopteri; order Semionotiformes; family Lepisosteidae; genus Atractosteus; species Atractosteus spatula. The sequence goes on along the minus strand of NC_142726.1, from coordinate 3,915,238 downwards.
AAGATGATAATGTGGAAAAATACCATCTTTTATACAGTACGTGCTAAGATTTGATTTATTATCCCCTCCTTTTGTATTGCCAATTGGTTTGATGTTTTGGCTCACAGTGAAGACCAACACACTCAAAGGCACAAGCTGGGACATGCAGACAGGCTCTTCTAATGAATGTAATATAATAATATTGAGTAGGGAGCTGCATCAGCTTGTCCACTCATTGAAGTCACCACAAATCCACAGACACCCAAGTCTTGGTGACTAATCTCAACCATATTCCCAGTGCTGCTGACCTAATTGTGTGTCGCTGCTGGATGAATCCCAGTTACTGTTGGCAAGTGACAGGACCTCGGGACACTGCAGGCTGATTTTCAATGAAACAGCAGTTCTCTGGAACACAACAACCTGACCCCTGACCAGCATTTTCAGCTGTTTAAGAAATATTTTTTGGAGTAATTAACGTAGCAACATAGAATTCCTGGTTCCATTTTTACAGATGTTGCAGAATTAAATCTGCATCTGCCTTGGAAATCTGTGGTTTGAAAGAGATTTAGAATTTAATGTAAATACTTGTGAACTCTGATGTGCTTCTTTGTGCTAGTTACCAAAGAGATGACAAAAAATGCACTGTTCAGGGTCCTTAAGTACAATGTCAGCCAAAATGCTTCTGAAGTAGCTGGTTGATTTTGTTCTGTTACTTTTTTCCATTGCAGAGGACAGATTAAAAAGGTTCAAGAAGTCTTGCAGGTCTGGAAGACATTTAAATTTTCCCTTTTTTGTATTTGAATGCCAAACTTACTTCCGCAATGTTTCATTCAAATTTCAGGCGTAGCTAAAAGCAAAATAATGTTTTAGTTACACAGTGTTTAACAGTTAGAGGCTTTCCTAAATCTTTTTGGTCTGTATTTATTTTTAATGAAGTGCATTTTAATAAGAGTACCTCTAATGTTCGCCAGAAGGAAAGCAAATGGAAGATAAAAAAAATGAAAAAAAATTGAAATATAGAAGTTTGTAAATGCAATGCAGCTCAGTTTATCTGCCAATCAATAAAACTTCCGGCATTCTCATTTTCCCCAGCCTTCCTGCAGTCTTTCCTACTGTCTCCAGGGTATTAAATGGGAATGGAGGAATTTTCCTGTCCAGCTAGCCTAGATTGTAGTCCTTCAAGCCAAATGGATTCACAACTATGATAAATATTTAAATATGTAAATTAATAATAATATACATATTTATTACCATGTTACTTATTCTACTTGATGCGCCTCTCAGAAAGGCTCATGCAAGGACATGCTTAGATTTTATGTGATTAAAGGTTTTAGGTCCTGTGTGACAGGATATTAAATATCACATGATGGTGATGAACTTATTGTTATCATTTTAAGTGGAATCTCATCATCTTCTTCTTATGTTGCCTTATTGAAAACATTCCCAGCCCTGTATTTATTTGGTTCTCTGAAGTATTACAAGAGTATGAAGAGAAATAAATTATGAATCAAGACAGTTTGAGAAAACCGGAACTCAAGTTCATTCCGTTTGTTTGACTTGTGTGCTTGATTGTGATTGGTTGCATCTCAAAATCTCTCATCCGTGAAGAAAGAAAAACCTTTGTAAGGCAAAAGAAGGGTTAAGTTTCCACCAGAAGTGTTTCACAATGGAAGTAGAAAAAAGGTGTTTCTCCTCCAAGGCAGAGTAAAAACAAAATCAGTTTAAAAGACGGACAAAGCAATCCATTTTGGCTCTGCATTTCACAAATGGGTTTTCATTGTCTACATATCTACAAGAAAGGTTTTCCTTTTCACCTACAAATTAAATTAGAATTGCATTAGGTAATCAGACTGTTTTATGTGCTCTCGGTGCAGTTTATTTAAAATGAATATTTATTTTGTGACAGATAACCTCTTGTAAGCCTCAGCACAAATATTTTAATGGATAAAATAAGACACTGGTTACTTCCAATTCCAGGTCAAATAGGTATCAGGGTATCTCTGTTATGCAAAAGAAGCCTACAAAATGTGAATCTGCGAAAATACTTTTTTAAAGAATGCAGCTTGTCAAGCGCTCGTGTTCAAAACTGTGGCAGTGTGCAATAAAGGAAAACTTTCTTCAGCAGCTGAAGAGTCATGTCAGCTGTGGTATGCTCTTCACAAAATCATTTAAAATCTCATTAGAGGAAATGGAATGTTGCAGTGGCTTCAACTACACTTTGTAACACAATTCTGCTTCCGAGCTGTTCCAGGTTCTCCCTACTGTGTGACATTTGCCCTGAATTGTCTTAAATTTAATAAATTCTCACCGGAGCCAATACTGAGCCTGAAGCTGTGTAGCTTCAATTATGTCCTATTAAAGACGTTTCTGATAGATTTACCCTGAAAGCTTGTATCAGTGGAGTTCTCTCGAATGTACTGTATATTGGGCACCTCATAAAATGCAAAGTGAGAAGTGTATTGTATTACAATGGCATACTTTTAACAACTGAGTAATATCAATTTTAATTGCTTACATCTGTGACATGGTCTGATTATTATTAGAATAATATTATAATTCACAACTATATTATTATACATGACATTATAAAAAGAAAAAGACATAACATACAGTAATTATAATGAAGCAAGAATGTACAGGGTAAACTACAAGGCAATCAGACATTTACCCTAGTAAAATGGTTAGTTTTAAGTTTAGATTTGAAGAGTCGGGAGGAAGAGCATTCCGTAACAATGAGGCAGTGACAGAAAATACACAGTCACCAGAAGTCAAAGATATAGTCCCTCGCAGAGTGAGCAAAAGTCCAACCTCAGCAGAACGGAGCCTACGAGGGGAAAGGAATTCAGAGATGTATAATGGAGCCAGATTATTTAGATCCTTAAAAGTCAGTAACAACATCTTATATTGAATATGTGACTTTCTAACTTTTTTCTATAAATTTTACATTTCTTTAGCCTTGCTGCAGGGTTATGGACATATTACAGCTTCATGAAAAGAGTATTAGGTAGCCCATGCAACAGAGGGTTGCAGAAATGAAAGGTCTAAGGTGAAAAAAAGAGTAAAAATGTTTGCATGGGTTTCAAAAGACTCAATTGTGACTCACAGATTCCTGTCTAAGGCTGATGTCTGAATGGAGAAGCCATCCAACATTACTGTGAAGATCTTCAGTTTTTGCAGCTCACATTTGCTGCCCACCAGTAAAATATATGTCACTATTTTGCTTCAAGGAATTTGATGTCAACCACAGCTGGATGTCAAACAGATAAGAGTTACAGTAAGTGATGGAGGTGAGAGATCAGTGGGGGAACAGATGTTAGATAAATCTGACTATCATCTGCATAACAATGAAATGGAAGAGCATGTTTGCATATTATCTGACTGAGAGGAAGCATATAAGTAATTCAAAGCATAGGGCCCAAAACAGAACCCTGAGGCACACCCTGATTGACTAGGATCGTGGGGGATTTGTGAGCACAAAGGGAAACAAAATTCTGCCTGCCAGTCAGATATGATCGTAACCTGTTAAAAACAGTACCACTGATAGACAAGAAGGTCTGCAAACATTTTAGAAACATCAAATGGTTTTACTGTATCAAAAACCACGCTAAGATCAAGGAGCATAAGAATACCTACATTATAGCCCCCAAGTCAGACGCAACAACCAAATCATTCACAACCCTGACAAGAGCAGTCTCAGCTCTGAGAATAGAGTGAAAAACATATTGGAATAGTTCAAACAGATCATCACGTGAGCCTGTAATTGATGTGCAACCACGCGTTCTAAAACTTGAGATGGTAAATTAGAAATAGGTCTGCATCTTGGTCATCAATATATCTAATTAATCAGGGATTACGTGCAGTGGAGTGAAACATTGATTGAAAGTGATACCACTTGATGCTGTAATGTTGTATCAGTTTCAGCATCTTTTTTCATCTGTTAATTAACCACACAGTTGACTTCATTCCTAACATTCACTATTATGTCAAGTGTAATTTAGTGCAGTGCGCCTAGAAGATACATCTCTGTGTAGAAGGAAGCCCTGGCTGCTAAATTAATTTGATCATTTTTGATCCTCTTCATTTTCTTTTATTATTAATTATGTTGATATTATCCTCACTTGTTCTAAACCGAACCCACAATGAGTCGTATTTTAGCTGTGATGTTACTTATGTGATTCGCTAAAGAGTTCCACTAGACAAAGTTGACTTCCAGTGTATGAAGTAAAGGCTCATTTTGTTACAGAAGTATTTAGAGAAGAGTAAGAAGAATAGTAACAATTTAAAATACACATAATTGTAGCATATCTTTGGACATTATTTAACCTGTGTAATAATGTCCCACCTATTTATGTTTATGAATGTACAAAGATAAAAGTTTGAGAAAAATAAAATAATGGACATAAGTCATAAATTCTTGAGGAAAATGTTTAATCTTGCTGGATTTAAGGGAAAGTGGGGTCAAAATTTTTATTAGAGAATATACCAGAACGATCTGAAATGAAAAGTCAAACTGTGACATCAGTCTCAAAAATAAACAGCTGCAGGCCTGAGCTTCAGATTCATCATGTTCATTCTAATCTTGATCTCTTTCACTGTCACTTCACTGAAGTAATCTTTTTTTGTTCTGAAATTCTTTTTGTTTTCCTTCCAGAATAAAAAGTGGAATTAATACTGACAGATATTTTGGCCATTTTTTAACATTCAGATCATCTAAAGTTACAGCCCACGAAATAGAGTGCTTTTAAATCACTGTTACAATGGGGAGGCTTCTATTTACAATGGTAAGAGTTAAATCTGATGTGAAAATAACTCATCAGACCTGACCAGGACTTGAGAACTAAAAGACCACAACGCCCTGTTTGAAACTGATTGTATTATCATGACTGTACGTACAAGAGACCGTAATTAATTACTTTAAAAGCATGAGAACTCTAGTGAGACTGGCCGCACAAAAATCCTAATCACCAAATAAAATCCACAGTGTGAAGACACATGTCCTACTATTGTTTGTTTTCATTCTTTTGTTCTTAATGCTGTCATATGAGCTTTGTCATCACTCACAGAGCGTCAGATCCTTCTGAACACTCTGTCCATGAGGTGATATAGGTGCATGTTTACACATGTGCTGGGAGTATCCCGATGTGCCTACTGTAAGTTTTGGAAACAGGTTGCCTTTTCTTTCTTTACTATTCTGAACAAAGCTTTTTCCTAAAAGTATTATTAGTTATATCTTGACAGCTCCAGTCTCTTGAGGCATTAGGAACACATGTGGTTGGTCGATCCAACTGCAGCACAAAGGATGTTGACACTGTGTCGGAGGGACCGTCTGATCTTTGTGTGTCCTGACATTATTTTATGGAGTTCTGTATTGCTCTGTAGTGTTGGAAATGGGATGAGGAGAGCTTAGAGCATTACTGCTGAAGAATGTGTCTTTAATGGAAGGTGTAGTTGCCTGATTTTACTTTTGAAGCCCTTTAGCAGGAAACTCAAAATGAAACACAAAACGGTGAAACACGAACCGCAGGACAGAAGTGCAGACTATGTGGAAGTAAATTTAAAACCATGAACATGAGGCACTTCCTTATGCAAAAGAATGTGTACTGTATGTATTGAATAAGCTGCCAAGGCATGTTGTCAAAGCTGATACCCTCGCCGCATCCAAGATAATAGATTAACTCCTTACTATGAAACTATGTGGTCCCAAGAGTAGTTTTGACCTTCTGTTCCCATGGAAGATACCATTGATAGAGGCAGGATGGAATTATGGGGGCAGTGTGTTTAAATGTTGTTTTGTCTCGTGCTTAAAAAAAAAAAATAAAACTGTGAAAAAAATAAAATTACTAAAAATTGGTTCACAAAAGGGCAGAAATGATTTACACAGTGCCTGGGTCTTCTAGTCCATTCAGTTTGATACGTAAGTAAACTGGTATTGAGTCAAAGAGTCCGAATGAGAAATTCTAGGAAACACGTGGACTGTGGACATCTAATAGCAGTGCAATCCCCACATCTACAGTATTACTCCTCTCTTAAATCCTAAAACAAATCCTCCCAATGCAGAACACAGCTTTAAAAGGGTGGCAGGGCTGTTTATATTGAGAAAAGAATATACATGCGGCTCGTGTGTGTTTTTTGTGTTTGTGATTAGATAACTCTCCAGTATGTTCTTGGATTTAAAAATACAGAACAGGAAGGCTTACATTTTCCCAACTTTGTCTCTCAGCCAGAGCACAATATGTGAGGCGGAGTGACACTTCCTGCATGACAAGTAATAATTAGTTTTTATCTTACATAAATGTGGACTCAGCAAAATGTGTTTTTGTTGTCAGCATGATTGGGCCAGTTCCTCCCTATCTATCCTGGGCTAGCTCAACTGGGGAGAGATGACCTCCACCACTGTGATAACATTGAAATGATACCATGCTACGCTGTTCTCCATTCATTCACCTTGCTTTTATTGCACACGTCTGTGGTTTGACTATGCTCTCTCTGTGCTAAGATGATTATTAAGTAAACTATAGTTGTCACTTCTAAGCATTTCTAGTATTGAATGGTAGTGCTACAGTAGTGTAGTAACTGAAGGTAAGAGCTGTGGAAGCAAGTGTTCAATGGCACAGGAATACTGTGATAAATACTTTATGTTCAGAATTCTGCGTCTTACTGGAAGTACAGGTCTCAATCTGAGATCTGCTGATTCAGGACTTTTTACTTTAGGAACTGGCTCCAGAACCTTGTAAAGATCCTTAAGAATCTTAATGAAACAATTGCATTGGATCCCTGTCATTGAGCTTCAAACCTAAGTATAATCACTGCAGCCTCATGCAACTCAGTTTGTACAATAAAATACACATGGTTGTCTTTCAGCTGTTTTATTACAAGCATTCCTTATAAGTCCACTAGTGACCTGTGGATACAGCATTTCAGGCTCCCATACTGCTCTGAATTTTAAATCTATTTAATCCCAAAAGATTTGAACACTAATCTCTTCATTTATTATACAGAAAATGAAAGCATACAGTATCATTTCCTAGAAAAGTGGAACGAAATATAAATCAATCATAGACTGTGAAAAAGAATCCTTTAGCAGATTTTTCAAATTATCATTTGATCCCTCTTGTAACAAAATAAGTGCAGTGAAAATAAGTGTAGTGGATTTAATGCACAGAAATGGACAAGATCTTCTCTGGGTTGGGAATAATGGACTCATGTGAAAGGCTAACCTGAGAAGCTCATAATCTCTGCATATTTATAAAATACAGTTACTAATGTAGAACTCCTACAGTACATGCAGACTCTGAAGTCTTGGGTCAGAATTGTGCCACCCTCCCAGTACAAGCCATTGGGCCACCCTTCCAGTACAAGCCATTATGATTAAAATGATATAAAGTACGCTTTTGTCAGTCTGGGTGAAAGTTGATCTTTTTCCTGCTTATTTCTTTGATAAAGCTGGATATAACAAATCAAACAATATATTGAACTACTGCACAGTCACTTAGGGATACAGTATACTGAGGGATATATTACTTAGGGATATACTGTATTATGTAGGAGAAAATCCTCTGAAATCTGTGTTGGTTGAACTTTTTTTCTGTTCCATGAAAGCTAATGTGAAACACATCTCATTCGTGGCATGTGAATGCATCCAGTATTAGTAGGACATCAGTCTTTAGTCTTTCGCTACAGTATATACTGTAACTGTGCGTTTAACATTTAGCCACCTCTGTTAAGTTAAAAAAAAGCAGAGTTAGGCCAATGCCTGGATTTCTTTTAGCCTTAATCCTTTCTAGTTTCTATTTCCTTCTATATCTCAGCTATATCCCAGAAAATAAGGCTTTAAAGACTCAGCAGGTAGTCTTAGTGTGTTCAAAATGTGTTGGAAAATAATCTATTGCTTTAACTCTGCTGGAATCCTGGGACAGATAATTACAGATCAGGCAACATGAAGGTTTTATATCTTGAGACTCCAGGTTGAGAGAGAACCATGAAATGTCACTGAACTTTATTACAGCAACTGGACTGTGTATCCTGACTGAAGAGAGACTCCTTAGTTCTTTATTAAATTATTTAATTTTGAGAATGTAGTAGTAAAATATGATTTATGGAAAAATGTGTCTTGTTTATTCATGCTATTAATGTCAGTTAATAAAAAGGTTAAAGATGTTTATTGCTTAAAAAAAGCTAAAAATATGTGCTTGCAAAGAATTTGAAAAATTGTACATCTACAAACTCTTAACTGCATACCGTATTTACTCTAAGGTACTAATGTAAAACCTTTAAAAGAGGCAGTAAGACACTTTTTTCTAACCAGAATTTTATATTCATGATTCCGATTTTGTACAGGATTGCTAAATAAGAAAGATAATCTACAAGTGCAAAAATAACGAGAACCCATTGGATTGCTAAAGTAAAAACCTGAGGCAAACAGACAATGCAATGTTTATCGCCCACAGCAAACTTGCCTGCCAAGGTCAGTGTTCCAAATAACTTTCTTCCTGTATCAGAAACTAGAGGGAGGTGGACCTTTACAGATCATTGTGGAATCATCTACAGGAGAATACCAGAATCTCTTTTTATTTATGGCAGTAATATATAGTAATATCATTTATGTTTCATGCAAGGAAATTAATAATATCTGTATGCACCACACTTAACAAATAATGATGCATCTTCAGCTAAAACTGCTTCATCTTGTGAAATTCCTTTAACCAGGAAAGATGAAAGAGAAAATAGCAAATTGAAGGGAAAAAAATATGTTATATTTCTCTGGGTGATCATTAATGTTCCATTCCTGTAAATTTTTAGCCCTTAATAAACCTCAAGAAAAGTTAATTTTTTGTTAAAGGCTAAGATATATCACACTCTGATTTCAATATCTCCTGTTATTCACTGTAAACTGCTGCTAAAACAAGACATCATGATGTGATGCACTATGTAAATTTAAAAAAAAACTGCCTGTTTGTAGAAGTGCTGTATAAAACTGATCCAGTGTTTCTCAGGTCTAATCAATATAGGATGGTGAAATAAATCAGGATATGTAGATTGCAAGATATTAGGCTTTCAGGTGTCGTAGAAAGCTGTCTAATAACATAAATAAGCTTTGTATTGTTAATTAATCTGTGAAGTCTGCAGGATGTATATGCCACTAACACTTTTGATTAGAAGCCACTTATGTCTTCTCACAGAATATTATTATGCATTGTAATGTCAGGTAAATCACAATATGATGAAATCTTTTCTTATTTAAAGAGTGGAATGTTTAATGTTATGAGTTCTAGGTGGGAGGTATTTGAAAGGTTAATAACTTGCTCCTACAGTCGCTGCTCCTCAACAATTACTAAGTGAGATGCAGCCAATCACCAAATCACCTCTCAGCTTTCATTTCGCAGCGTTTGAAGATAATGGTGATAGTCCATGCTGAATGACAATGAAGCAGAGCTCGGTTTGGTAGAATGAGCATGTGTGCATTCCTCATATCTCAACCAAAAGCGTGGCGTGTCTTTTAATCTCATCCATATTGGTTGAATTTGATCTTTTCAGAGCCCATGGGCATGTTGTGCCTTTTTTCCCCACATAAACACAAACCTGTAATTCCATCTGCGGGAGTCCACAGTGCTGCGTTACGTGAAGTCTAAAATGGAAAATGTGGTTTTCCTTGCTTCCTGCTCCTGTTTCTTTCAGTTATTGAAGGTCACACAGGGCAGCCAGGCATTTTCTCTCATGTTGATTTTTTTCTGCTTTGTGCAGGTCACTAATCCCACATCGACTAATTGCAAGGGTCTCAGATCAGATAATGAAGAAGTGACAGGCAGCTGAACAATGGAAGGTTAAAAGGACGTAGCGCGTGCGATTTGTTTTGGGTATGTATCAGTAAAATCTGTCCTGGCTCACAGATAGTTCAACTTTCAGAAGAAAATGAATGGCGAATGAGTCATTCTTCTAGCACGAGGTAATAATTCATTTAAATAAAGGTAGCAATAATAATAATTGCACTTACGTTGTCATCCTGTGAAGGAAGGGAGGCATTACTCTGAAGGACTAATTTTGCAGTATATCATGTCTCCCTTTGTGTTCATTTATTTCACAGCAAGAATTTCAATTTCTTTAGCACTGTATGAGGCCAAAGCAACTTGGAGCTTTACAAAAACAGATTTTAATACAACATCTATAAAGAAATGTTTCATAAGGTTGCAAATGAAGGTTATAAAAATGGGTCAACTGAATTGTGTAAGCAGCAAATATATGAAACACTGTATTCCCTACATTATTTAAGGTCTAAATTTAAAATAATTTACTGCCCCCCTTTCTTATTTGGTGTATCATTCAGCAGAACTCTGCAATTAGACTTCTCTTCTCATTTTTCTATGGGCCAGAGCTCATCCTGGTATGTGGAGTGTTAAGTGGACTAAAAAGCATTTGACTCCTTCCCCTGGATGGGACACTGGCCCAACACAGGCAGTACACGCCACTGGGTTAAAGTACCTCACTCAAGGTCCAACAGGTGATGTCATAATTGAATTAAATAACCATTTGCTGTATATAATATACCCTTTCCACAGTCCCCTGATCACCTGTGAGGCCATTTATTATGCGGGACAAATTATGCTTTGTTAGTTTACACGATGGTGGTAAAAATCTCTTTTATGTTCCTAGCAGGAATTAAATTACCAACATACCAGCGGGAATTAAAGTAATCTTCAGTTAAAACAGTTGTAGCAGCACAATACCATCTATGAGTTAAAACACCTCTGTTTTGGATGTCACAGCCTCACTGTGGTCAGCATCGCTGCCTCACAGCACCGGGGCCCTGTGTTCACTTCTAGACCTGGGGTGCTCTCCGAGAGGGGGCTGTACTATATGTTCTCCGCATGTTGGCATGGGTTCGTGCCGGGGGCTCCTGTTTTCTTTCCCAATTCCAAGATATACTGGTAGATTAACTGGCTCCTGGGAAAACTGTCCCTGGTGCGAGATTGTGCGTGCGTATTTGTGTCTGTGTGTGTGTCTGCCCTGCTTCCTGCCCAGGATGTACCCAGCCATGCTTTTCCAGGATTGGCCCCGGCTCCCCTGTGACACTGAATTGGATAAAGTGGTTAGAGAATGGATGGCTGGAATACCTCTATGTAAATTCGGAACAGGTTATAAGGGTTTCACCATGTTGTCAAGGATGAATCACCTTCTGGGTTTTCTAACTCGTGATGAGCCTATGACCTCAACCCTCTCTACCCACAGTCTGCAGGCTTTCAAAGCCACTGTTGACAGCCTTCTGTAGACTGTGTCAGAACTGTCCTGTCACTTTAAAATAGATTTTTTGGCTCTATTATCATAATAACCTTCATGGGTCAGATGACTGTGCCACAGTGTGCATTGTCCTCATTGCTGATGTGTGCCTCTGCACATTTGACTTATTGAAAATCCCCTCATAAAACAGAAAAAAAAGAGTCACCTAAGAAGGTCCTTTCAAAGGAAAGAACATTTAAACTGAGAAAAATCTGTTGGGAAACGGTCCCTGGCTTCACCCACAATGCATATTTCTTAATCAAATAATGAGCTATGAAGGGATTTTGTGAAACTAATAAATCCTTACATTGTGGTTCTTTAAGTAGACTCCTCAAAGGTTTAACATTTGTTCTGTCATTATCCTCTTTTAACACAACTACAGTATGCTTTGCTTCACTAACATTTGACATCTAGTGAAAGAAATCATTGTGTTTAATGTACATGCTGCTTACACCTATTGCAGGTTAACTGTGATCACTAATGACAACAGACAGTCAGATGTCAGGAGAGGATAAGCAGACGACTACTTTTACATTCATGTTTTACAGTAGGTCGACTCTGGACTGCCTCAGAACAAAAGGTTAAAAGATGAAATGGCAGTTCAGCTGTTCTGTGTGTCACGTGTCCCAAACTTAGAAAGAACAATACTAACAAAAAGTTTTAAAGAGAAAGTGGTGAGTAAATCACCAGTAACTTTGCACCCTGTCATGTAAATGACTTCAAGTACCAGCCAAGTTGCCAGTAGCAAAATATTCATCTAGATTATTTTCCTGTAACGTTGTTGTCACCTCTTCTCATTATGTTATTTTACCATTAGTATTTACCGCACATTTCCATTCCCCAAAAGCAGTGAAGTTTTTTGCACAGCTCAGTGTTATTCTCTCACTGTTTTTTTTTATTTAATTGCAGGTGTGTGTGAAGATGTGTGGGTGGGTGCTGTCTGTTAGTGGCTTTATGTTGTATATCTGTATTGGATGTCTTTTAATTCAATGAGATCAACAAACCGCTTTCCCTATGACAATAAAGCATTGAACTTGAACTTGAATGTGCAAGATGATCTTACATCACAAGTGATTATCAAAGTCTTTTATCTAAATGTGAAGTAGCTGAGGGCCAGCTCTTGGTCAGCCTACTGTAGTAAATGCAAATAAGGCCAAATTTATGTCAATAATGAGGCACCGTGCTTTTTATATCTTTTTTATGCTGTTTTAGTTTGACCATTTACGGTAATTATTATTTGTCTGCAGAGCTTTTTAATTTTTTTGAGTGCAGAAAAAATCAGTATATGAAGAAATCAAGTCACATTAATAGGGTACCGAAGGTGAACATTTGGATTTGTTCCTGTCACAAGGCTTGTTCATGTATTTAGTAAAATATACTACAGAGCGTATAATCTCCCTTCTAAGCTTCTAAATTTAAAGGATGAACCCTTAATCCTCTAATTTATCTATGACTTAACATCTGGGCTTTTCTAAGCACTTGTGAAACGTCCAAGTGTCAGTGATCTGAGGTCACTGGGAGAGGACTGAAATGAAAACCTAGTGCTTGTGTAGCTCCTCGTATTTTTTTCTTTTTCTGTCAATGAATGCCTTTTAAACCTGCCAGTTTGCGATTGCATATTGTTAATCAACTCCTGCTGGAGACCGCCGAAGGCGATGTGCTCCAAAACATCAGAGCACCAATCTTCTGCTTATATGTAAAAATCACTACAGTATTGGAGCACTGCTTTCTCCTTTTGCAGGTATTTTTTTACTCCCTAGCTTATCTTTATTATTCCTGTGCTGCCACTTTAATTGCATTTAACAGCACCTCATCAATTATGTAATGCAGTTCAACAAACTAAAGTTTAAGACTCAGAGACAAGGCTTCAAACTTGAACAAGTAGGTGAAAATTGGGGTAGTAAGTTCTCCTTTCTCAGCATGCATCACTCAGCATCTGCATCTCCTGTCCATCAGCACCCTGCACTTGGGCTCATTATTCCTAGTAGCTGAAAGAAGCTCCATTCATGGGCAGACTGCTATTCCCCTTTTTGAAGCAAATCAATGACAGATCAGCACCAAACTGCTTTCTCAACAAACCACACAATATCATAAGATCCGTCTGAAGCTACTGAAAGCAGTGTGTCTTCATTTGGTTTGGCTTGCTTTTTTTCTCACTGCCACAAAATCAGTGGGGCCTATCTAAGGCATTATTATAGTCTGCAAAAATTAAATTAAATATAACCACTCAGACAGTGGACATAATATTTCTGTAGAGCTTTGAGAATGAAAAGTTACTGACCATGATTCCTACTTTCAGTAACCCATACTGTTTTGAGGCATGCATGAAACATACATAATTCTGGTACAGAAATGGCAGTTCAGGATAACCCATATTAGGATTATCCAGTCTTTTTACAATTTGAGGAACTTTTTAAGGAGCAAAGGAAATAAGAGACATGATATATAATATGCTAGGAGAGAAGGTGCTAGGCTCAGCTCAAAAGGAAAGCCTCAATAACACAACAACAAGGTCAAAGCGACAAAACAGAGAGAATGTACAAATTAAAACAAACATCACAGCCCTTTTTCTCCTACGTAAGCTTCTGCACACTAAAAGCATTTTGCTTTTTACTAATATGAAGTTACTTAAACCTAAAACCTTTACTAATATGAAGTTAATATTAATAGGGCACCAGTACTCAAGTTACAATACATGCATTACTGACAGGAGATGCACGTATTTGTATTAATGATGTTCTAATGAAAAAAAGGGCTCTCTCACATTTGTGAATTAAAACGAACTTGTGTTACACACATCTAAGAGGATACACATTTTTACACTCAACCTGTACGTCTTGTACATTTACTAAACTTTATGGATGAGGCGCAGTATAGGTAATTAATTTAACATACAGGATGAAAAACCTATTTACCATTTGCTAGGATGTATGATTATTCAATAAACCTTAAAAAATATTATAGTTAAACAAATTTAGATTGGTCAGAAAACAATTATTATTAAAATTATTATTAAAGCAATTTACTGAGTATCACAGCTAGAGGCAGAGGATAGGTACTAATGCATATGACTATTTAAACTGAATGCACAATATTAGACTATTTGTATTCTGTTGCCTATTTGAAAATTTGTAGAGATGCACTGTGATGCACTTTTCAGCTTGATCAGTAGATGTTGTCCTGAAATTGATCAAAATGCACTAGATTGGAAGTCCAAACAGTTTTATATAACATACAGTATGCACACAGAATACCTTGAGTGCATACTGTACCTCAATCAGACAGATCTTGATTATATTTTACATCATCAAAATAAAAGATCCACTATGCACCATGCCTGAAAGAATTTATGCTGATATTGAGGCTTATTAATACTTAACCCATACACCACTCAAGATGCAGCATTCACTCCACATTTAGAATTCAGGTTATCCATTAATATTTAAGAGAGATTAGCTCGGGTGACTAAGGCTCCCCTGTCTTCCAATCCCCCAGAAACCTCACAGTAACCTTGTAAAAACAGAGAGCAGTGTCAGACATGGGCAATCCCATCAAGGTATTTTGAGTTCTGATGTGCTGTTGAGTGCCTGGTATTTTGAGTACCCTCTTAATACAGTACGTACCATTCAGTCATTAGGCTCCAAAAGGAGAGTACAGCTTTGCTGACAGGCTCATCTTTGTGCAGTATTATGCCCTTTACAGCACTTTAGATTTTCTTCTCAGCAACTGATTTAGCAAAAGTTGAGTCTGTGTATTATGCATGTGTAATGGAGTTTATCTACTGCAGGGGTGCCCAACCTTTTTAATGTAAGATCTACTTTTTCATTTGCCAGTCCAGCGCGATCTATCAGTGTGATTTTGAAGCTCTGATATAGGGAAAGCAGACTGTGGGCCCATCAGTACAATAATGATACCCATCACTAAAATAACAGCAAATAAAAGCGAGTGACTCAGGCTACAGTGAACATGTAATGTTCCCCATTTAAAAAAAAGAATATCCTACCTTGATGTGAGCATTGGCACTGAGAGGTTTACTTGAGAACACTTGTAATGTTTTTGAACGTGTTGACACTTCTGATCATGTCGATTACATTTTTATTTTGTCTGTCACACAAGGGCAGCAAAATGTGTGACATTACATGAACGGATCTGAATGATTTTTTTAGGCTACCGAGCAAAAGTAAATAGTCAAATAGCCCGTTTATTTTTTACCTAACATTCTTGCGATCGATCGACTGGTTGAGCACCCCTGATCTACTGAATATCAACTCTTCCTATATAAGATACATAAAGGTGATACACAATGGTCATTTTAACTACTGTACATTGAATAAGACACCTTTCCTCCCCTAAATTGGGTAAAATTGAACACATCAGCCAGTACTGTGTGCAAACATGAGAGCATAGAAATCATCTCACATTTTTTGCAAGCCTCAGTAGATGAAATTGGTTAGCTGCTTATCCACAGTATTCTTCAATATATCTATTATATCCCTTGGCAGTTAGCCACAATTACTCAGTTGTCTACTGGAAAAGGAAATGTCTGAATAGCCTTTGATTGTTCTGGGAATTTTTAGCATGGCACAATAATTCTCAGAAAAGTGCATTTTCTCTACTGTGGGTGGAAGCATTGTTAATTACATCCCATTATCAACTGGCCTTCTATTAATAATTTACTCTTATACTTGTTTATACAACAGAGTAATTTCCTGGAGCGAATCCGGGTCAGGTACTGTACAACAGAAGCGTCAAGGTCCAGTTACAAGTCTAGCACCCTCACCACTGCTGCCCAGATAAGAGAACCAGGGATCCCCCTTTACTGTATATTGAGTTAAATCTGCCAAACACAGATAAATACCATTCACCCTGTTTCTGGTGAGGTGGTACGTTGATCTAATGGACATGGATTATAGCTCTCCCCAGTCACATGGAGAGTTGGCATGTTGTGCCTCCCAATCTGATCACACATTTGCCTAATCTGGGTTTTTACTCAGAAACAAACTAATCAGCCAAGATGAAGTCCTCTATCAATCCACAGCTCTCAATATATGGGACCTCCTGTTATTAGTCCGGGGTTGTTTGTAGCAATTATTTATTATCAGATTTTTTAATATCTCTAGCAACACAGCAACTCTAGGTACTGTACTACAGCCTGTGAAACATTATAATCAATAGAGATAACTAAGGTTCATCTAAACTTAACACACAATATATGTAGGAAGCCACATATTTGTTTCATATCTTGTTTAATATGTTTATCCAAAGCTGTTACAACACTGCATTATTCTCCTGAAATCTAATCTACAACTTCTGCTGTGGAATCTTGTCATTTAGATTTGCTTTCAAAGTGACTCTACTGAAGCAGGCCAAATGTAATTGATATGAACCCGGGATTTGAATATACAAAACTAGACTAACAGAGTAAGGATTTTCAAATGGACCGTCTTATTAGTGTTCTTTGTTGTTTTTTGACAATTATTTTTTCACCAATCCCAGTAAAGAGGTCTTTTCTAACGATGTCCTCTATAGCTATATTAACCTTGCATGATATCATTACTCCTTCTTCCCTTTGTAGGATATTAACGGGACAAATAAATGAGAAGTGCTGAGATTTAAAAGAGACTTTTCCTAGTTTGTGGATGATGCTATTTTTTTCTGCTTTGTAAATCTCTAATACATTAGCAGAATAAATATCAAATGGAGCGCTCTAAATTCTGAAAATACCCATAGACAGGCTTTTTGGCTGTGAACAGGAATATTCCTAAAACAGATCATTAATTCTGCCTGACTTCACGGTAATTTATAATATAGATCTCTTCACCTACAGTATCTGTTTTCTCCTACTACAAATTTATTTCAAAAATGTATTTGTTTCTTTCTGTGTTGTTTTATCATAAACTTCTACGGAACAGAACTGTTACTCATCCATAAACCGAGTATGTGTAGCAACTCAGGTAGACTGGAATGCAGCTAGATTATGCCTGTGGACAAGTGCAACAAGGTCAAGAGATGCTCTTCTAAAAAATCACCAGTACAGTTTCAGTCATTTAGCTTTATTTATTTATACACTGACTGAGAAACTGGACTAATGTAATTAGCGTGCAATGGAGTTGTGGAATATTATGACTATTTTATCTATTATTTTTGACAAGTATCTTTATCAAAAAATGATTGACAGCTGACAGTTAGCATCAACAAAATATGATGCATTGTAAATAAATTAAAATTATGCAAATGAAATAACTTACCATACATAGTTCAATGTAATGTGAGGTTACACGCACAGGGGATCAGCTAAAATTGCCAAACTGATTTCTCACATGATCTAAGAAAGGCTTGAAAGGCACATTAAAAACCAAGCCCTTCAGGAAATACTGTATTGTTTGCAGGCATTTGAAAGAATGATGGTTTTAGCAGCCCAGCGCAAACTGTTAATGTAACCATGCTGAGGTGATGGTACTTTGCCTTAATTTCTCAAGCCCAAGTGAAAACGATAGCTGTCAGGCTGAGCTGAACGAAAACACAATTAGAGAATTACTGAAAACACAGGTACTGTAAATGATATGCTGAAGGCAGCAAACAATGACATGGCTTGCGCTTGCCTGAGCCAGGAGAGACACCGTGCTGTGCTGTTTCAATCCAGCTGAGAGGTGGTGTGATGGCACTGGAGAGAAGCCTACCAGGAACACAAGCTGATAATCGATGACAGACAACACTGCCCGGACTGGAAAGACTAGACATTCGGTGCAAATGAATGCACTGGCAGCCCAGGAACAGCAGTGTCAGGTTATCAGAAAGGTGTCTCAGTAGCATTACATGGAACATTAGATGGCAGAAAGAAGGAGTGATAGAGAGAGAGAAAAAGAGAGAGAGAGAGTAATGAGTGCAATCATATTAGCTTGGAAAAAGCATGTTTTAAACAAGGCAACATCTTCTATCCAGCAAACTCCGTAAACTAAAATGTCCTATTGATCCTTTGGTAGCAACACATTTGTCCAGTTCATACACATTCTTTTGTATCCACTGTTCTTCATCTAGTCTACCGTATGTTTCACCCTTTATAGTCAATGTGCATTTTGTTGTTTAAGGTTAATTTATTGCAGGCTGGTGGAAATATACCTTCAAACAGTGTATGAAAGCATGAGACTCTCACTGTTTTCTCATTAATAAGCAAGTACAGTACATAGTTCCTCTTGAATAAACTCTTAAATTTATGTAAGATAGCAACACATCTATGTTTTCATATTGGTATGCTGCCAGTTTTTGAAGTAGATTCAGATTCTCACTTTGTCATTTCAAAGGTTTATGGAAAAAAAATATTACACCAATGTCTAGTTTTGGCTTAACGCCTAATTGCCCCGAGAAAAACAGCCAAGTTCAAGGTAATTCAAGGAGTTATGTCAGAAAACTCCACACATATCGTGTTTCAGTGGGCTTTGTGGTCTGTGTCAGCAAAATCTGAAAGTGACATACTGCTAGTTTAACTCAGATATTACCATTTGAAATGAAGTAAGTTAAAAAACAAAACTAGGAAAACTGTATCGTAGTTTTTCAGTGCAAAAAAAGATTTTTCACTAAACAAATTCCATAAGAAGATTTTGGAAGACAGCTCTACTTACTTTGTTTCTGGTGTGAGTTTTGCTGTTTATTTCGTCAGGTTGCAAGTGTAATCTCTTGCCATAGCAAACTAGGCCTCCTGTCCAGTAAGAGCTGAAAAGGAAGTATGTAACATAATGGAGACCCATATCCCTTTTTTGTAAAAGAAATCTGTAAAACAATGTTATAAAAACAGAATCATACATTTCGCGGACTAAAGCATTCACACATCTGAATTAACTGGGTGTTTAATTTAGATAAGCACCCATCTTGTAATAGGAGCTTTAATCGTGTCATAATAAAAGACATCTTTCTTTACAAATGCTTCAGATTTACTCCTGGAATTGTCTCTGCCATCTATAAACTCACTTTATGTACTGTATGCTTGCTACTTTTTGAGAGCATTTTACATCTCTCTCTCAAACATGTACAGATGTGATTTGTGTCATGTATGATTGGCTAAAATACGGAAAAGACATGGAATCCTTTCCTTCCGTCAGCTTATAAATAAAAAAACTATGAGAAGATAAAAAATGAGAACTACGATAAATGCACCTGTTGCAGTAGAGAGACATGTAGAATTGATATGTAAAAGTGAATTTCTTAGGAAACTGTCTGGTAGTATTAATTAGAGTCTACATTAAAAAATACAAAGCTATCTTGACATGAAAGTCAAGCATCAGAACACTTAATCCGTGTTTTTCCTGAGTCAAACATGAGTGATGTGATGGCAGCAGAATGTCAGTGTCTTGTATCTGCTAAAACGTCACTTTTTTTTCCAGGAGGAACAGAATGAGTGCAACCTGTTTCTGATCACATGCAAATGAGTCCTGAAATACAGAAATGCTGCTGGGAATGCCTACTTGTGATGTCTAAATGGAAACGAATTCTCTGCTTTGTACAAATTCATCTACTGTATTTAACCTCATTTTCAACCTTTAACCAAAACCACTTTGAAGATCGTTCAAAAATTAGAAATACAAAGTTCAGTTCCAGACAAAAACAGCTAGTTTGCACAAAAGCCACTCAGATCTGTAAATTGTGAAATTAGTGGATGATTCTGATTGTTGTATTTTAATTTTGGTTAATGTTTACTTAAGCTACAGTATGTACAGTACAGCATACTATTCTGGGTAGTGTCCTCTTCACACCTGCTTGGTGTGATAAACATGATCCAGACTAAATCTGTCCTAAACTTTCCAGCAACAGATTGCATTAGTGACCCTTGCCCTAAGAATTAATGTGTTGTGTGAGATACGTAGATTATTCATTATCTCAAGGCCACCAAATGATCTGATCTTCATAGTCTTTATTCAAAGTTTCTAAACACTAGAGATCTTCCATAATTCATCGTCTGTTTTTTTTTAACTTGGGTGTTTATATTTGCTGGCCATGATTCGATAGTGTGGCTAGTTTAAAAGCTTTGATTAAGTTTTTATTTACAAAGGGTTTTGTTGCCATGCTGCTAAATGAGAAAGGGAATTGGATTTGTAGACTGCAGTCGACTTGTATTGCAGACAGACTGCGGTGGCCACCTGTTCTTCTTCCATAGATAATCCACTTTTTAAAAGCAGAAGACCGGGGATTTTGAAGCTATATGAACTGTCACAAAATTGGATCAGCATTGTTTTTGTTTTACCTGAGATGATTTTTCTTCTTGTCGGAAGCGGACGTGATTCCACTTCATAAACTATTACAAACTTTCTAAAGCGCAAAGTAATCTAAAACATTCTAAAGTAACAAAGACTGTTTGCCTTAGCAGTGTGAAGAACGTTAGGGATTAGTTAATCAATGTTTCTTTTATATATAGCTATATTTTTCAATGAGAACCATATCAAAGGTCTGTTTATAATAGGGCATACAGGAAATGACTGATGTGTCAATTTTTATCAGCAAAGTGACATTTCGGTTACATGATCCATTCTAGCAATATGTGGTAGGATAATTGGGGAAAGACATGCAATAAGATAGTAGGTGAACTCTATTAGCGTGTTGTACAGTAAGTGTTGGTATAGTATGATATCACTTTCAGTATGTAAGAAAATGAAATCAGTTTGCTATGAGCTTACATAATTTTGGTCACCTACACATTCTTGCCGATCACATAAACATCACATGGAAGAACATGCAAATATTAATATTCCACAAAAATACCCCCCCATTTTGACATTTCCCACTTTGAATGGCTTACTGTGTTCATTACAGCTTTTTTACTTTCAAATATTTTTCACTGTACAGAGTTATGCCAGAACATTAGTTTTGAGGAACAACATCCTCTGCTGTGATACAGTATGTGCTTTAATGTTTATCAGGATTTGTTTACTATTTATTTAAAAGTAAAAATGTCAGTGGTACTAGTTTCCATGACAATATGATTCTGAAGGATTCAGTATTTTTATTTCCTATTTAATACAATTTCCCTGGTTCTATATGCAAGAGAGGGTTCTGTTTTTTTTCTCTCTCTTACACAGCATTCCAGCCGGCCTTATTTCATAACAAAAGCAGGACCTTTCGGGTTGCAAGAAATGAGATTAATGCCTACTTCTGTGTACAAAGGTCATTCACATAACCACTAAAAAGCTATAGAAGGTAACAGCTATTATAAATCGTGACATTATTTTAAAAGACTTCTGTCTTTAAGCCAAAGGCTTTTAAAAAAACTTTTAATCTTGAACAAAACCAGTTATCATTTTAAAAGGTAAAAGATAATTCAAAATCTATAGTTAAATGTTTAACTTTTAAAATACATGTATATAGGCTACTTTTATGAAAGACTGGACATACATTTCATACGCAGTCAATTCTGCCATCTCTGAACTACAAAACAAAATTTAGTCGCAAAACATACTATTAAAAGGATACATTGCTAATAGTGTAAGCTCACAAACTTGTCCTGAAACGTATAAAAACCCGAAAAGACACGCCTTATGTTTGAAAACAGGAAATTACAGAGAAAGAAAAGAAAAACAAGTTTCTTGCTTCATGTAAACGAACGCCTTGGAAACGATTTGAGCGTGGTCCGGTCCGCCGGCTGCGCACGACAGGGCAACAACAGATCCAGGGGGGTTTGCAGCACAAACGCACGGCTGAGAAAGGACTTGGCTGGAGTTGGGAGAGTCGCGTTTAGTTTAATATCGGGAGTGAACACGGACAGAAAGATCTGAACCCCGTAAACAGAATCGCTTTGGTATTTTACTTAATTTACTGTCCGTAGTAGTACAAGAGTAAACGGGCACGCTGTCTTTATCTCAAAAGAGGGAAAAGAAACGCTCACACAACACCTTGCCTCTCCACAAGTCTCCTGACAGAGCGCAGAGCTGCGGCACTCCTCGCAGCGCTTAGACGAAATGGGACACTTTCGCTACAGACCTGGGAGGAGATTTTAGCGAAACCTACGAGTTTATTGCTCAAATCGGAAGAGCGATTTAGTTTGCAGGCACTTGGGTTGCAGCTCCAAAATGATGGACTATATGCTCATGCCAGGACGTGTTGTTATGACACAAAAAATGAAGGAACACCCTGTTGTACGCTTTTAAGGAAACGACGGAACAGTTTTATTGAATTGAAGCCGTGTACTCTAGATATGGTAAGCGCAAACTTTATTTTGCATCCTACGTACTGTGGCGCACGTAGTATTCTGTGTAGTTTTCTTTGTAATTATTATAACAACATTTTCTTTCGTAGACTGCTAGTTTGTAACAATTTCAAATCTTGTGTCCGTTTCGTCGGTAATGCAATGTACTGTACTTCAGCTGAGCCGTATGTACTCATACGGAGT
The DNA here is from genome assembly GCF_055471065.1 of Atractosteus spatula. Taxonomy (NCBI): domain Eukaryota; kingdom Metazoa; phylum Chordata; class Actinopteri; order Semionotiformes; family Lepisosteidae; genus Atractosteus; species Atractosteus spatula. The sequence continues at coordinate 3,892,614 of NC_142726.1, read as the reverse complement.
CGGTAACTTGTATTCTGGGCTAGGTGTGTTCAGAACATGAGTCATATGAAATCAATATACTGTAGGACTGTTAAAGTGCATTATTGTTAATAATATTTGAAGAAAAAGTTGTCTCAATTAATATGTACAGTCTATACAGTTATTGCAATGAACATATGAAAGCGTTGCAGAATATTTTGTAATGTTTAAGGATTTGAACAGAAAACATTTGAATTTAATTTCCAAATGAAAATAAGCACTTTGTATGTAAAGTTGTAGAAGATCTAACAACATTTGTGAGTTGAACATTTCCAACCTACCCCTAACACTGTCTGCACTGCAGTCAGAATATCCTATGATGATATATTAATATAAAAAACCAGCGTGCCTTCTATATCATAGCGATCTATAGGACTACCTTAAAATAAACTGCGTTCGTTACCCACAGACCTAGTTAGACGAGTGTTTCATGTGGTCTGTGTACTGTCCTACAGCACATTGCTTTTGAGTTTAATTACAGTCGGCTGATTTCCATCATGTGAGCCTGAGAGTTGTCTTTCCGTCTTCTGTTTACTATGTGTAATAACTGATATTCCTTTGTGGGTAGGCTCTCCGCTAGGTAAATGAATGGGCAGGGAACCATATTAAGTCTTTCGTTGCTTGCAACGCTCTGATTAACTTCAGGCTGCATTGCCGGCTCATGTTTTCATCAGTGCACAATTCCTACAAAACTCGGATTTACACCTTGCACGTATTTTCTATACTGTTTGTCTATCCAGCCAAAATTGCTTGGAATAAGTGAACAGTCATGAAGTATCCAGTGCGTGGTGTCGTTTTTTTTTACACAGGTGACTGAGGTTTATAAAGCATGCAATGTCTCCAGCTTTTTTTCAGTGGAACTCTTACTTCAATCCTGAATAATAATGTAGGACTTCCTTCTTTTGCAGAAATAAAATGTGTTTTTTTTTCTAAACAGAATACAAACTCTTACAGGAACTGTATAGTGATAAAGATGCCTTCTAACAGGCCTTGTCATGTGCAGTGTAGCTTCAGCGTGGCTTAGATTAATTACACTATTTTGTTTATAAAACAGTATTGAAAGAGGGTTGATCGAAAGTCCTTGTACTCAGACTCTTATTAACCATGTGTTGCTGAATGTCGCTTTAGTCGCTCTAGAATTTGCTCTGTATGCTCTAATTAAGAGTTTTGAACAAAATAAACCTGCAAGGAATTTTAATTCCTGGGTTCACGAAGCTTTCTTCTTGCCGTCCTTCAATCTCGTCCCAAAGCAGCCGGTCGCCTGCCCTGGCCCCTCTGCCTGCCTTTGCTGAGCGTCCATGCCACCATGCCCATCATTTCTGGAACAGCTGACCAGGACTACAGCAACTTAAGCCTTAGTGATGACAGCAGCCTGGACCAGATCTTCACCTGCACCCCTGAAACTGAGACCATCAAGGGGGTTTACTACCAACGGGTGAGGAGGATCTACCGGCCAGAGCAGCTGTACGCTGTGGACCAGAAGCACCAGGTCATCATCAACGTTGGGGGGAACCGCTACACCATTCCTTGGAGCACTTTGGAAGAGTTCCCCCTCACCAGGCTCGGGCGGCTGCGCTTCTGCAGCAGCTACGACGAGATCGTGCAGGTCTGCGACGACTACGATGAGATCGCCAACGAGTTCTTCTTCGACCGGAGCCCCTCGGCCTTCCGGGTGATCCTGAACTTCCTGGCGGCGGGCAAGCTGAGGCTGATTCGGGAGATGTGTGCCTTGTCCTTCTACGAGGAGCTGACCTACTGGGGCCTGGAGGTGAGCCACATGGAGCGCTGCTGCAAGAGGAAGCTCTACACCCGGCTGGAGGACGTGGCTGAGATGGAGCAAAAGGAGGAGGCGTGGAGCTGCAAGAAGACCGAGACTGTGCCGGTGGAGGACACCAAGTATCATGCCTTCATGAGCAAGCTGAGGGACATGGTGGACAACCCCCAGTCTGGACTCCCAGGGAAAGTCTTTGCCTGCCTCTCCATGCTTTTCGTAGCTGTCACAGTCATCAGCCTCTGTATCAGCACAATGCCAGACTTACGGGAAGAGGAGGACCGGGTGAGTGCACATTGCTTCCTCAAATAAAGATATGTCCAGAAAAATCATAGATCATAAAATAAAGTTTAAAGTACAAATACAAGGTACAGTAATTCCATCCAAAATCTGTACTGAAAGTTGAGTGATTTGGTTCGATATGAATTGTAAACCGAGTAATTAACCTGTAGGTAATGAGAATAATAATGTGTTTGCCTTTCAATTTTCGAAAGATCTGTAGTAAAAACAGTACTATTGCAAACACACCTGCAAACAACGAATTGAATTTAAGAATCTGTAAATGGAAACCGTCATATTCATTCTTTGCTGGCTGATGTTTTAAAATGCAGTTTCAGTTGACTGTTCTGTGAAGTGATGTGTAATTTTCAAACAGTGCAATATGGGTTTGTTCACAAGGCCGAGGAGATCCGGTCAAAGAATAAATTATTGGTAATGTTTTGCATGTATTTAGGGAATAACTCATTGGTAAAGCTACGGTTTATGCACTGCTGACAAGGCAAACTATGACAATATTGTTTGTTGTTATTCAGTTCTTATAATTAAAACTATTTCCTCTGCTGTTTCTTTTCACTCATGCCGCATTCAAATTTAATTGAGCTGTGGTAATATTTTGTTACTGGAAAAAAAAAGAATAGAAAAAGATGCAAATGAGAGAAGGCCATTTGGCCCATTTTGCTTGTTTGGTAGCTCAATAAAAACCGAAATTGAATCCAGATGGACATCAAGCACCTGGCTGGGAGCCTGTTACTGGAACTCATAGCACATTTTTTGAAAGAATTGTTTCTTATTCTCTCTCCTCAATGAATTCCCTTTTAGTTTGCACTTGTAAGCCTTTGCTTTTGTTTTTCTACTGACTGTGAAATAGCCCCCTGGGTGTGTCTTATCCATATGCCTAAGTATCTTGTATACTTGAATACAATCTCCCTCTCAGTCTGCTTTATTCTAGACTGAAGACATTTAGCTTCCTTAGCCTCTCTGTAAGTGTCTGTATCTGTGAAGTGTCTCAAAGCAGACTGGTAAAGGGAGGCTAGAAATTGTTCTTGTTGCTCCTTTTTGAACTCTTTCTAAGGCTCTATCATTTTGATCGTTTTTGTGGTGTGGTGACTATAACTGAGCAGAGTATTCTAAGTGTTATCTTATTAGCACCTTGTAAAACTCAAGTATAAATTCCTTGGATTTAAATTCTGCTGTTTGCTATATATCCGAGCATTCTCTTTAATGGAATTATAATGGAAATTATAATATAAACTTCAGGAGAAAGGATGGATCCTAATGGTGCATGTTTCCACTTGCCTATGCACTGTGTGTCCTGTAGATTCGTACCCAGGACTTCCTGTAGCTCTCCTCTCTCATACCCCTCCCGCCACCCCACCTGGCCAGATATGCTCTGCATATCTTGTCTCTCTCGCGTACTTATTCAAATCTAACCACACCACTGAATAATAGTTAATAGTTTCCACAGGTTGGTGTGCTGAGGGCAGAAGATAAATCTTCATAAACACTCAGATGGCTCTCATATGCCTCATCCTGCAGCTCTGAATCCCCCACACGATATGTATAGTGTATGTTCCTACAGTGTGGATTACTTTGCACGTACTGATCTTAATTTCAATCACCATGTGTCTGCCTGATCCCTGGTTTGTTTAAGACTTTTTGAAAAAGTCCTAAATTGACATCTGCAGCTTTTCAGATTTGTCTTTAGACTTAATGTCTTGTTGCTCTCTATATAGTTCCATTAGTTCTCTCCCACAAAATGCCCATAAATCACTACTCTAGTATATGAAAGAAATAGTTATTAAAGATCTAATGCTCAGAGGCTCCATAGCATGGTCAACAGTGAATTATTTATGCTCTCTACAGTATAAGCAAAGCACATCACTTGCAACAGTGTAAGAAGTGCTGGATCCTGTGTATATATATCCATGGTAGATATGGCTTTTACTTGACTGACTTTATGGATAATTTGAATATTAGCTGTGTTTGCACTTTTAGACTCTCTCCAAACCCCATAACCATGCTGGTAAGTCTCGTTTTGTTTTGAATATATTAAGAGGCTGTTGGATATTGCAGAGGGATCAGGAAGGAGGTGGTCATTGGGCTGTTTATCTGTTAAATGCAAAGTGAATAGAAGAGCAATGACAGCTGAGTACAAGGTATTTCTGAAGTTTTTTTGAGCATCCCAACTAAACTGGGCATGAGTGCTGATCTCCAGCCCTTTCGAGTATTTCTTTCCAGGCTTTGTGTCTAGTCTTTTAATAGTGAGATGGTGTGGAAGTCTTGAAACAATTATTTTGTTTTTATACCGTATATCCTCCCACTTGGAGTCACCAGCTGCCAGCCTTGAGACATCATGGAGTAGTGGTTGGGTTAAGACCTGTGTAGGGTTTTCTCTGAAACATGCTGTAGATACATCTTTTGGGTTTTGCACCTTTGAGTTCCGAAGTGCCTGCAGTAGAGTCAACATGAGCTGGAGGAGTGATGCAGCTCTCACTTCAAATCACAGGGTCAAACTGACCCCCAAGCTCAGCCCACCCTCCCACATGGAACTCGCCCAGATGTACACAGCTGCTTTGGGAATCCCAGCCACAGCTGGCTAATCACATAGTTAATGTCTGAGCTGCCAATATCTGTTCTGAGCTCCAGACAAGTACTCTTCCTGGTTGTGCCACATTTTTAGCCTTCCCTAGCAGTTGTCTTATTTTGTGCTCTGAAATGTTAACCCTTTAATGAGTCTTGGAGTTAACAGAAAAAATAATAATTTTGTTTTTTTTTTTAAGATATTATAGCATAACTTTATATACTGTTTAAAGAGATTCATTGATTTTTAAGAACAATCATCGTATCAGACTGAATTTAGTTTTTTTATGTTGGTTCTGAATCTAATGCACATTGGTCCATATACAAACACACTGTATGGAAATATGCTGCAGTCATCTTCTGTTCTTTCATGCGGCATAAATTGTACAGACAAAAAATTAGGTTTCACTGCTCATAACAGTCGCTGATCTGAGACATTAGAGCATGATAAATGTTTAAATTGCTGTCATTTCTTTTCAGAAAGTTAAAGAATAGGACCATTATTTAATACTGAAAGGCTGTCATAGCTGTTGATAAACGGACTCAATGAGAGGTGTAAAACATTCTCGTTCTTTTGGGACCGCACACCATCCCTGGCAGGCTTTTCTTTCCAATACAATTTACATTAAGGGTCCATACATAATTTAAAGGCATTCACCTGGGTATATAATCATCCATAGATGTTATACTGAATCAACAAATTACAGGCGACTGCATTTTCATTTTGTGATAGGAGGAGTGGACAGGGTATAATGAAGTAGCGGAAACATCTTTATTCTTATAAAAACAGCAAAACGCAGGAACACACAAAATATGTTTCAGAAGCCTTCAGCACATAACAAAAAACAAAAATACTTTTGCCATGGACCTTCATTTCTGCACATACACTATACATACATTTCTAGTGGCTGTAATTGAACAAAAATCAAATGTATTTTAATTCCCAATTTTTTATGTTCTTCTATCATGTTTGGGAAAGCACTAACCTGGAATACATAACTGCTAGAGCATTTCTGTGGAAATAAGTGGCCTTTATATATTAAAGATGAACTAAAAATAGACTGTTAAATGATAGCAGGGATGCTATTCTGAGACCTTGGATTTTAAGAACTTTTCAAATAAAACTTCAGCTTGTCTGTACATTTATGGTCAAAGATGCATGCTTTGTTCCTTCACAAAAATGTTTGAGATGTTTTTAAGGACATAATACTCTGAATTCAGTCTATTTTTATCCATTAAATGCTCGATTACTTTCAGTGAAAGTGCCTAACAAAGCTACTGTATGATCACCGAGAATTAATGTCACATGTCAAATTAAAAGCCTGGGTATTAGTTACGGATACCACCTGGTGTCACTAATTTAACTTTGCCTGTTCACATTTAGAAACATTCCTTACACCTGTGACTTTCCCCTAATACCCCATTGAGACTCAAACAACACCCTGTTGTACTTTGGAAATTAATCTGGAGCACATCTTTAAAAATATAAATTTTTGTACATCATATTTCTTAATCCAGATCACCATTGCAGACAGGTGTAATTGAATCTCTATTAGAAATCTCTATAACTATTTTTTTAGTAAAAGAGATTTTGCTTTCAGTCGTGAATATGATAGTGTTTTTCTTTCTGAAAATTATCCTTCAATTCCTCTTCCAATCTCAACAAAAACGCTTATCAGTCAATAGCTGTTCATTCAGTCTAATCAGTCACTTGGACATTTTTTTTTAAACATTCTGGTTGGATTGAGTACCTGGACTAGTAGGAACCAAAATCTAATAATTTAAATGGTTAGTGACTAATAAATAGGGGGTTCAGAATACTATTAATGCAAATATGGCTTTATATAGGATTAAGTTGGAGTTGCCTATTGAAAGAAATCTTTTAAAGTAGAATACAGTTTTTGTTTTTATATCTACACAGTAGATATATAGTAGTGCTCTGGTCTCTAAGTAGTTCTCTCCCTTCTCCTGACTTCATTTTGTGAATCGTGCATAAAAATAGTAAACTGGGCTTTTCAAACCTTTTGATAATTATCAGAAAGCAATTAAAAATGCTCTATAAAGTGATCTATAAAGTGCATTTACATTGTATTACATTGTACATTACATTGTATTTGTATGCAAAATATAAATTGTGTGCTCGTTGCTAAAGCACTTAAAAAAAAACACACCTTAAGTGTTGAGTTGCATTAATGTGACTCATTTATAATGATGACCAAAGCTTTCTAACTCATGTAATTTCTAACTCTAACGAATGTAAAGAGAGCATTCATACTTGGTGCAAATTATGTTCTTATGTTTATTGAGTGCTTGAGTTAAGTATTTGTGAAAAGTGTTATTGCTACAGTGCAATGTCACATTACATTTCTTTGGATTCTCTGGGTTTGGACTGCCCCTTAAGCCTTTTCTCTCCAGGGAGATTCGGATTCTGAAAATATTTACATATTCAGTGTTCACAAGAGGTGAGCTCAGATTTCAGAGCATGCAAAATAAGTAAAGTTTTCAAGCACACAGTAATATTCACTGGAGCAAGTCTTTTTCCACATGCTACTAATTACAATTTAAATTACAATATTGACAAAAAGAGCAAAATGTATTAACAGTATATTTTTATTAGCAGTAATCCATTTAGTTTGTGATGCCACTAGGGGTGTGGTCCAGGGAGGACAGTGCCGTCCTAGTTGGGTAATTGATTTTGTTGATGTTTTTGACTATACCGATCTTGGACAGAATCCAAGATGCAAGATGACCCTACAACGTCATCTCTGGAACTAGGTACAGGTGGGTGTCCTGTTTCAGACCTCAGAAATTAACATCAACATTACCCTGGCCTGTGAGTAAAAACAGCCTTCTTGTAATAATTAAGCTTGCAGAAGACTACGGAACTGCTGAAAGTTTATACTGAAGCAAGGCACTGTGAAGAGCTAACAGCTATATCACACAGGGAACATAACTGTGTATTATGTTGCCTGTGTATTGTTGGAATCTGTATTACTTTTGGAAGAGTAGTATAGTGGAAACAGTGAGGGTGAAACCTTTAGAAAGAATAAGAAACTGCGAAAGAGAAACCGAGACAGAAGACAAACGGGGAAGAACTGACTGATTACAGAAGGAAAGAAGACCGATGCAGGGTAGCAAGACAAAGCTGGAAATTTTGACAAGCAGACGTTTAGGAGGATATTTTTCTCAAGAAGGAGAGAACTTTATTTAATCTTTTTTTCTCTTTTGTTTTCTCATATCAGAGGTCAGAGTAGCTACCTCTTAGCTTGAAGAACAAGTGAGATAGAAGTTCCACCCATGAGCTAGGTTTTTGGTTCCTTTGTTTTGTTATTGTTTTATTAGTTTTGTGCGTTAATCTCCCGTAGAACCAGATTTACACCTCAAGGTGCGTTGTCTCAAACTCCACTTACTTACAGTCCCAGTGGCATCACGGGTTGTTTCGCATTCTCTTTATTTTACAACAAGTAAACAAATTATGTAATGCTAACCTTTTACTAGCAGCTGTTTGCCCTGTGACACTGATTAAAGGTTTTAGGCATTTTAGATGAACAAGTATGCTTTGCATTGTTTTAAAGGAGGATTGAGAGTTCTATATATAAAAATTATTTCAATCATTATATATGCATTTTATAGGCAAATAAAGTGTTTCAGTAGTACTTGTAACCCACATAAACAACTGATCTGCCATTTCAACGACAGCAGTCTGTTGTTTACATACTGTTTTTTTAATCCTGTATGGAAAATGTGGTGCTAATTGAGTCATCCAAGGAGACTTACTGGAACTTGAGGCTGAACCATGCATCAGCATCAGCCCTATTTCTTACAACAGGAACTTGGATCCCCATCTTATCCAAACGAAAGTACACAAGAGATTTCATTAATTAACACAGTAACACAGCAAGTCACCTGTATAGCCAGGGTTTGGACCACAATCCTCTTGGTAAGAACGTTTACCTTAACTACTAAACCATAGCTCTCCAAAGCCTGAAGATCCTATCTGACCCATTGTTTCAACATAAATAATGTTTAAGCACAATTCTTGCAGAATTGTATAGTATAAAGCATCTTATAATTTCATTTTAGAATGCAAAGAATGCCAATCATTAAAGTTTTGATACTTACATCTTTCAGCTCCTTCCTTTTTTCTAGAAGTATTTAAGACCATGTTGACTTTACCTCTGGGTTGTCTCAGGGTTTTATTGACAACCTATAGACATCAAAGTTGGTACCTTGAATTAGAAGTTTTCGACAGCACAGCTGTTAGAATAATCCAGTGGTTTCTAGCCCTGGTCCTGGAGGACAGTGTCTTGTGGTTTTTGCTACAGCTGAGTTCTCATCACAGCCAATTTTCCATTTTATATCTGGGGCATATTTGTACATTTCCTTCCAGCGGTTAAATGTTAAAATAGTATTTGTAATTGGTATCAACCCTGTGCTGTCGCTTGAGTTTCAGAACTGTCTTCGTTCAGGTGTGTTGTCTGTAATCCACGATACCTCTGCAAAAGGAAAAAACACTCATCGTGGGTGTAATTTAATCTTGTTCCTGCTCGTCATAAATTCTTCAACTAGTCAGAGCTATTCAGAGAAATACAAGCATGTTAAGGCAGTGGAAAGTTCCGGGTGTTGAAGCTGCTGGAAACGGTACCTTTGAAGGTGGATATTTTTGACACTCAGGAGAGAGCAAAGAAAGTTAAATAAAGGTCTAAACAAACATTTATTACACTATTTAGAAAGTCATCCTTTGGCACCAGAGATTGAGAGCTCAGCAAGAATGAAAACCAGTAGTCAGTGGTCCTCCGAGACTGGAATTGGGAACAGCTGGAAGTTCAGTGAGCTTGTCAGTGAAGCAGCTTCAGATGCTATAAAGTGTAAGATAAAATGCATTTTATGTTTCTTTTAAAATTAAAATGAGAAAAGTATTAGAAAATTCACCTGGAAGTTTAGAGGAGACTAAATATTTGCCTATTTTCATTTTGCACATTTCAGTATTTCTGAATAGATGTACAAGAAATAACTGTGCAGTAACACAGCTGATGAAGTATGTAATGGAATGACTAAGCAACACAAAGTCAGTTGCATCCCGTCTCTACTCTTAAACATTAATCTTTCCATGTCCCGAGTCTGCAAATAGCCAGAGCTTCCACCCCATGATTCAGGGACTGTGTGGGAGGCTGGCAGTAGTAGTGGCTTCTTACTCTACAGTACTGTATGTCACAGCCTATGTAAATTTGAAAAGTTAGGGCAGAAAACGCAATTTTAACACAGTGCTTGATTTGCTTATTGTCCTAAAGCAAACACAGCTCCTAGATTTTTTTAGACTAATAATTAAGGTTCCAGTAGAGACAGTAGTCACTGGGGGGGTTAAATCTGGACTATATCATGGGGAGGGATAACATCTGAATCTGAATAACATTTCTGCGGAATATGTTTGTGAGACAAACATAGGAGTCAATATAGTAATGGAAGCAAAAATCATCTTTTAATCTTTGGTTAAATTACTTTGTCATGGAAATTGAAATTAGTACTAAGCAAGAGAATCATCACATGGCAGTAGAATTCTGGGGGGAGGTTAACATGTATTTAGAAAAGGTGCTGTAGGTCTTGCTTAAGTATCAGTTTAGAGCTCTTTGAACAAGCAGTGGTAATGGATACAGACAGAACACATGGTAAATTTAGATTTTCAGAGGCTTTTGATAAAATTCCTCTGGAGAGATTCATTTTCAGATTGTTGGTGGTAGGCATTCAAGGTAATGCATGTATTTGGATTTCAGACTGATTAATGGAGAGTAAACAGATAAAGGCTGAATGCTCAGACGGGGGAGATGTGATTAGTGGAGTACTGTAAGGATCTGTATTAGGACAACTACTCTGCTTAATGTACATCAACTAGTAAAGATTGCAGATACAAAATGAGAGGCTTAGCAAACACTATAGGAAGCTGTAAAGGACATTTTAAAAAACTGAAGAATGTGTGAATACCTGGGAGGAGACATTTAGTGTTGACAATGTTATGAGGTGTAGAAAGTCATACAGGGAGTGAAAATATAATTTTTTTCTGTTATTCGACCAGAAGCAAATGAAAAAAGCAGACTGAACTCTGAATTGTATGTGATCTGATGCTGAAGGACTACACATTGGAATTAACATTCTGTTTCACTTGAGGTACATACCTGCTAAGCAACATTTTTATTGTGTTTGTGCTCTTACAGTCTGTCAACAGCCTGTCAGGGGAAGTCTCAAGGTGACCGAACCAGGGGATCTATAATGGTCTTGTACTTAGTGGTGTATAGCTTAGAAGGAGACTGTAATGGAGAAGGGAATAGTTCTCTCCACTGCTCTAAACCTTAACTAATTTCAATACCGTATTACTCTTTAAAAAACATGTTTTTAATAGCTGATGCTTTAACTCAATGTCATGTCAGCATCATAATTCCAAAATTACAAAGCCTGTCTGGATGTACTGTACTAAGCTTGTTTTCTAGGTAACCAGTAAATTTATAATCACTGGTGGGATTTCTAAACTTTCAAGCAGACTGTAAGTCCCACAGGTATTTGCTTTCCTTTCCTTTATTCAAAATGCATGGCAATACAAGACACTAGTTCTCCAGAAAGAGAGAAATCTATACAGGAAAGGAACTGGGGAAATAAAAGTTAAGGGTTGAGGGTTTCAAGTAGAGATCCTGTAACCCAAATAGCACATAATTAAACATTTTTTTATATATAACATTTTTGTTATATTTTTAAACGTAATTAAACATTACAAAATGTATTTCATGTGCACTTGTCTGTACTTTTCTTCGTGTCTTCGTCTTTACAGCCCTGTGGTGCGATGATTATCACAAGCTTCACAGCTCTCCAGTCCTGGGTTTGACACTACCCTGAAGCAACTTTCTTCGTGACATTTGAATGTGCTCAATTGTTCATATTCAAATAATTTTTCCACAGTACTCTGGCTCCCTCCCCAAAACATGGTGTAGCAGGTTGAATGGTTACTCAGAATTGTTCATGAGGAAGTGAACTGTCATCCAGTTTAATTTATTCTACAGGGAGTGACACTGCTAAAAAGAGATCCTAAATAGCTGAAGCTATTAAGAAGAGACTTCTGCTTTAATTTATTGGTTCCAATTTTTTAAATCTAAATCATATGTTACAAAACCAAAACAGATATAACCAGGAAAAGATATTAAAGTTTGTGCTGTTTTTCTAGTTTAAGTGGATAAGTAAATGTGACAGTGAATAGTGTAAGAATTCAAGATCAATAAGATAAAAAAAATCCTCCCTTTTAAAATTGAAATGTGTCTTTAGGAAAAGCAGTAATCAAGAATCTCTGATTGTAAAATATAGCCTAATGGATCCACTCCAACACAGTGCCTTTAGATCAACCATGCAGATTTAAGTTGACCATCTGTGTTCATAAACGGATGTCATTTTCCACGAACAGCATTACTGCTTTAGAAATGTCGGGCTTAAATAGCATTTGGTTTAAATATGTATTAGGATCTTTTTTGGCCTGTGATTCAGTTATTTTGTACTATATGCGATGTTGTGAATACAACATCTTGGCTAGGATTTACTTATTTATGTCATCTTTAATTTCACTTGAGGCATCTGTTAGCTGTTTCACGTCTACAGTCTATTCACAGTGTCAGCTCTGTGGTGATCTGTCAGGACTGTATTCATGAAACACATGGTGCTTTCAGACTCATTTTAGGATTGCCATTGTCCCCTGCCAGGCTCTGACAGCCATCTCTCGGGTGCCCCCCAGCTCTCAGACCTCACCACGCCTCCTCTTAATAGTGGTGAATTTCACTATGCCTAAGGGCCAGGCTCCTGTCACAGAAAGAGTTAAGGAAAATTCCTAAAGTATTACGTCACTGTAAGGAGTTCAAGCCCTGCGTCAGACTAGGCCTGTTGATAAAAGAGTGGCTTATATTTGTACAAATGCTTAAGTTACCCAGTTTTATGTGGGCTATTTACAGTATGATCACATATGTGTCATCATATGCTTCAAAGGGCTAATTGAAATGTTAAATATTAAATACATATGAAAACAATATAAATGCAGGCATTTTCAAACTATTATCTTTTTTGGGACATACAAATGTACAAACAATAAAAACTGATCATATTAGACTGAGGAAGAGGAGCAGGAGCCAGTAACTTCAGCCCCGGCATCCACCCCAGGGGCAGACTGAAAGGGCAATTTGCAGAAGTTACTAACTATCCAGAGTGTGCCCAGCAAGCAGCTCACCTGATTATCATCAGCCGCTCTACTACGTCACACTCCAATGTGCTTTTATCAATTCAGCGATCTTTATCGGCATGCTGGACTAAGTGTTGTCAAAGCATATACGTGCACAGTACAATCAAATGGAAGCCTGGTAGCTTCTGTAGTTTCCAAAGTTTCCTTTGCATATTCAGATCAGTGATCTTGGGTAATGTAGGTGTGTACTGTATATCACAATGCAGGCTGAATTAAATATTTTTTCTAAACCCTTCAACACCTGGACATAGTCACCATTTCCATGTAGTGACAGATGTGTAAAGTTAGTTTGTTTATAGGAGTTAAACAGTAAAGCTACGCTTCAGTCCTGTGTTTTTGTGTTTTGCCACCATTTCAAGTATTTTAGCTTTGGTAAGTTTACAGTGCTTGCTATTTGAGAACAGTTAATATCTACTGTGATATAACTGTCTTTGGGAGTTATAGGTTATGAAGGGTTTTGTTTCATTAATGCCATCTTTCAACCCTTTGTTTAAATCCCCCCCTCACTTTGTAACCTCTGAACAACACTGAGCTTTTATGGCATGCAATCAAGGGTTTTATTTTTGCAAGGCATGAAATTAAATAGGAATGTACAACCGGTATAAAAGGGCATTCTCTAATATACATTTAATAAAAAAAGATTTTATGTTAATGCCATTGAACAGGTGAAGCAGTTTAATCTGCATGTATTTTCATGTAAACAGCAGTTGCAGAAGTCAAACTCTGGGGCTGGGATCTGACCATGTCGTGCTGTCGTGATCCTGATGTGTTTAAATTTGAGAATCTATGGCACTAATATTTGAATGTGATTTGAATGTGTATGGGTAAAATTTCCAGAAGCTTTGCTAGCTGCATCCTGCCTCTTTCTTATTTCATGGCTGATCTATACCTTTCATTGCTTGTCAGACTCCCCTGGCTTTATGGCACAGACCAGACTACAGTATAATCTTTGGTCATTTAATTGGTAGCTTGAAAGTCACAGCAGTTGGTCAATGATGTTGAAACTTGTACTGCATTCCAATCCATCAGGCTGTTAGTCCTAATGAATGGAAATTACTGACAAGAAAAGCCTATTGCAGATCTTCTACCTCCTTCATCTGCCACAAAAACAGCCATTCATTACTTTTTTCCAATTGGTGTGATTGTACAATGTTTTGTAGCCTTTTAGCAAAGCTTAAAAGTATAAAAATCTTTTTATCTCTTTCTGATTTTTTTTTCAAATACAGTGAAATAGTTTAAATGGATTTATGCACAAATTATGTATATATAGGCCCGATACTCCATAAAAATCTCAAATCAATTGAATAAATTAATTACATTCCATCACATCACATTGAAGACAGTTATATAATTCCTGGCCACAGTGGCCAGGAGTCTGTCCTGAAAGCACTGGGCACAAGGCAGGATACACCCTGGAAAGGGGCACCAGTCTATCACAGGGCACACACAGGCATTGACACACAGTCACACTAGGGCCAGGTTTCCCAGAAGCCACTTAACCTACCTGTATGTCTTTGGACTGTGGGAGGAAACAGGAGCACACAGAGGAAACCTATGGGAAAACAAGGAGGATATACAACCTCCACAGAGATAGCTTTCCCAGCAATAGGCCCTATTGCTGCCTGATAGCAAAGCTAACCGCTGTGCTACCTTGCTCAGTCTGCAAAGAATTATAGAGAGAGCCACAAGCTGCACAGCCTTGGTGTGTTGTGTATTGAACTTCATGGTAAAAAAAACTCAAAACAGATAATAAAAAAAAACAGAATAGAAATGTTTGGGATTTTTTTGTAAGGAAAATCATATTCTGCACTCTACAGTTGGATGGCTTGGTACTTCTTCAAAGAAGTTTGAAAAGGAGTTTTGCTTACTGTGTGGTGTTGTCCAAAGATTATTAATATTTTAAAGTCAAACTTCAAACAGATTGACTTGTTTTTACTCATGAGCTGCTCTGTTTGACAGACTGAGTGCCTGGCCTGTTTGAAAAGTGCGTGGTGCTGTATGATAGCATGCCTTTGATGTGTACACTATATGATTACAGAAGCTATTGTGCTGTGCTTTAAGAAGTGTGTACAGTATGAGAACAGTAACTGTGAGCTGATACATGACTGTATTTGAAAACATAGAATGCCACATGTGATGTGTCTTATAAAGGTTTTGTAACAACAAAAGGGGCTTGTTTACATTGAGAAGGAGTTGCTTATTGTTTTTCGCTGAATCTCCCATGAAATGGAACGGAATAAAGTAAACTGACTCTACAGGAATGGGCCGTTATATTCTAACTAGTCTGGCTGCAGGGAGAATATTGTCTTCAAGCTAGTTTTATTGATTGAACATAGGAAGCACTTCCTACTTCCTACACAAAGACTGGTAAGTCTGGACCAAACTACTTAGGGTTGTTTTGAACCTTATGCTCTGGATCTCTTAAATTAATTGGTGGATGAGATTTGGAGATCAGTTAGCTTTTGTGCAAGCACATACAGTATGTAGCGCAGCACAGATGCCTTCCTCTTGTATAGGGTCTGAAATCATGATAGATATCGCATCATACTTTGAAAATTCTTCACATTGCAAAAAGTCAGTTGTGTTCATAAGAACAGATGTTCAGTAAGTCACCAGCATTACAGATATAATGGATAAGGATACGCACATAAACTAGGAATTCAGCAGGAGTGTGGAGCAGAGTTAGGGGCTGTGCTCTCGTAACTGGAACGTTCTGGTTTCATATCCCATCTGTACTGCAGTTGTATCCCTGAGCACTGTCCTTTACTCAGGTTCTTCCATAAAATACCCAGCTGTATAAATTTGTTACCTTAGATAAAACCATCAGACACATAAATATCAATCATTTGTAGTAGATCAATTATCCAAAAGCAGTATAGGCACACAAAAAAGGAGAGCTTTCTCATGCTGGTAAAGAGATGAGTTATTCTGTTTATTTTTAAAATGCACTAAATAAATAAATATTGTTTTACCAATAATAGACAAGCTTGCTGTCTGATGCATTTGACGACGCACCATATCCCCTGGAGTGTCCAATGGGTGGACTAACTCCCCTTTCTAATTAGTCCTTTTTTTCAACTTCCCAGCTCTACAGTTTAAACCCCCTTATTCACTCTGTGATTGAAAAGGCTGGAGCCTTTCCAGTCTTTTTGTTTTATATTATGTATAAAAATTGAATTCAATTTACTGCGAATTCTATTTGTATTTCATGAATTAAAGGAAGAAGAATACCTTGTTCTTGCCCTTTGCCTTCCTCCCTTGAGCTGCAGCTTTCCAGCCTTGCTGGGAGCTACACCAGAGGGTATAGTCTTTCCTTCATGTGACTGCCTTTGTGCTGAGGGAGCCAGAGGTTGTCTCGGGTTTTGTTTGTTTCTCTCACGTCATCTTTCAGCCTTTTCCCTGAAAAAGCTGCCATCGTCAACATTGTTTTGTTTTGTTGTTTTGTTTCTGCACTAAGCCTTACGTTGAGGGTGCAGTTCGCAGTGTCTTAATAAAGATATTGCTGACAAGTAAGCGTTTCCATCTAATAACACCTTTTGTATTTTTCCATAATTTCAGGAATCGCCCCAAATCACAACCTGATAGCTAATTTTCTAGCTCACTGGAGAAGCATGTTTATGAGCTTGTCCCCTGGGAGCTCTTTGTTGAGAAAGATTGCCCTATCTCCTCCCCCTCCTCTTTGTAGGCTTAATATGTAAATTTAAGGATCTTTACCCAATGCCATTTGGATTCTTAGGTTATGTGTTAATATATCAAAAACAACAAAACATGGGTAAATGACCATATCTGTAAAACATTCTCACGTCATTTGTACTGTGGCACTCTGTTCCTGTGTAAACCAGTATGGGAGGGGTAATCTTACTTTTGAGAGATACAAGTGTTTAAAGACCCAGGCTTCTGGCAACAAGGAACAGGATAGATGAAAAAGTGTGTGTGTTTTTACAAAATCTTGACTGAAGTAAAGGCTGCATGTCAAATTGAGTATTATAGTTTTGCATTGTTTAAAAACAATAGCATTGTTTTTTTTTCAAGGGGATTCATAGTTCTTTTTCTTTAGGGGTCATAAAGAGACGGTTGGGGCCATTTAATTTTTTTTAGACAGTTGGCCTGTCTCAGATATGGCCCCCAGCACATGCTTCAGAAACCTTTAACAACAGCGTCACTAATGCCCCGCCTTTGTTTTTGCCCTCCCCAGGGAGAATGTTCCCAGAAGTGCTACAACATGTTCATCGTGGAGACCGTGTGCGTTGGCTGGTTCTCCTTGGAGTTCGTCCTTCGTTTTGTTCAGGCCCGCAGTAAGCTGGAGTTCCTCCGGGGACCTCTGAACATAATAGACGCCATGGCCATTCTACCCTACTACGTCTCTCTGATCGTGGAGGAGGAGCACCACACCCAGGACAAGCCTGGGGGCAAGGTCTACCTGGAGAAGGTGGGGCTGGTGCTGCGGATCCTCCGTGCCTTGAGAATTCTGTACGTCATGCGGCTGGCCAGGCACTCCCTGGGCCTCCAGACTCTGGGCCTGACTGTGAGGCGCAGCACCCGGGAGTTCGGCCTGCTGCTGCTCTTCCTCTGCGTGGCCGTCACACTCTTCTCGCCCTTGGTGTACCTGGCCGAGAGCGAGCTGACCAAAGGGCAGGACTTCACCAGCATCCCTGCGTCCTACTGGTGGGCCATCATCTCCATGACGACGGTGGGCTACGGCGATATGGTCCCCCGGAGCATTCCCGGTCAGGTTGTGGCCATGAGCAGCATTCTCAGTGGGATTTTAATCATGGCGTTTCCTGCCACCTCCATCTTCCACATGTTCTCCCGGTCCTACCAGGAGCTCAAGTTGGAGCAGGCTAGGTTGTTCAAACAAGAGTGCCGTGCGGCAATGGCCCAGGAACAGTATGAAGGCAAATCGCTTGATGAAGCATCTGAGGAATCGCAGTCCCTGCTGGCATGTGACAATACAGAGAACAATACGCACAGCCGCTCAAAGTGACTCTAATAAGAACCAAAGCGATCCGTCTGGCACAGCCAGCCTTCCTTGAAGGATGGGCTACACTGTCCTCCGTGTAAACGGAGGTTGGAAAATGAGCCCCACCAGTCCCTCTAATGTACCATATGGCAATGGCCATAACTTCCTTACATGTAGAGAATGGAACGAAAGAGAATTAACTTTCTAAGATAAAAATTAAAATAAAAAAAAAATTGAAATACGCTTTCACTTTGTGATCTTTTCGGTCCCTCAAGTCCTTCCCAAATTCCTTTTGTGTAATGCTCCTCTCGGTGATGCCATTATGAGGTCAGTAGATCCATTTAGGCATTCTGTATGCAACATACTGTATCACATAATGAAATAGACTTCTCTCCCCTGAGTTCTCCAGAGCTTTCCGCTAAACTGCAGTGAAGGCATGAAATTTCGGTTTAGTGGGTTTGGAAACTTTGCAAGTTTGTTTAAGATGCCTGAGATAGTAATGCGAATACGGAGTTGAACTGAATGAACTGGCTAATGCCTCAGCTGCTGAAGACAATGCATAGTTCAAAGGGTAAATGTGTAACAGTTCTCCTAAAGCTGTACCTTTAGGAGGGAGCCCAGTGACCCAGCTGGGTGACATACTGTACGGCAGGCAGACAATGAAAAGTTACTTCACAAGCTGAGTGGGAAATTGTGTGCAAAGTAGAATTTAGCCTGAGATAATTGCTTAGCTCATAACTTCAAGGGTATTCCGTTGTCCCTTGTGTGAGGGGGCTGAGATTTAGATACACCTGATTTCATTCTCCCCTGGGCTAGGTGAATATAGGGTCCAAACACACAGGCATTGTTTGCACGATTCTGTTGCAGCACAGACAGCTGTGCTTTGTTTCAGTTGCATCCTCCCTCCCAGTTTTGTTTTTATTTGTTTTGATGCACTTTAGGCAAGTTTACTACTTAACAAAAAAACGCAGTTGGCATAAGCCAAGAGTGACTGTCTTGTGGATGAATAAATGTTCGTTGAAATGAAGTTCAGAGTTTGACAGAACAGTTGTAAAAAAACATCTTTGTAATTTGACACATGATAAAAAGTCTGAATACTCTGACATTTTTTACTTTTTGTTTGTCTGGTGCTTGTAATGGCCCTCTGAAGTACTAGAATGCCTGAGCAGAAATAGAAATAAATACTAATCAGGGTTTATAATGTAAAAAAAAGAGCTGTTTTGTAGTAAATTTCTTCCATTTTTCTCATGAAATGTGTTTTAGTCCTACTGAGCACCAATGTTTTTAAAACATATTAGGTGATGCAAACATGGTTTTGAAGTGTATATACGACATGTCCTAACTTTGTGCTATAATAATTGGATGAATTTACTACTGATTTCTTTTCTACAGCTCAGCACTTAGTCCGTCAGAAACCGCTCATTTAGCAGGTCAAATGTTTCATGAAAAGCTGAGGTTTTCAGCTTCAGTCCCAAAGGGTTTTTTATACCAGGTCTTTTTAAATCATCAGCGTCTGAAGAGCTTGAAAAATTTGTTAAATTACTCCCATTACACTGACAGGTAGTTAAATTAGTTTGTTAAGACTTTGGAATTAGAACCTGCAATATAGGACCCCTTGGGAATGGGTGGAGAAACACCTGATCTAAAGAAAGAGCTGTAATGGACTTGCAGTACTGTAGACTGACACTGTTAAGTCTTTCCTTTGACTCTTTCCATTGTCAGCTAGAGAGGTGTGCTGCATTTATTCCAGATAGTGGTTAAATAGACATCCTGCGCCTCAAACTAAAGGGTATATCAAGGTGTCCTGGTAAGTCAATGCTTGGTAAATGAATGCAGCGGTATTGATCCTGATGGGGCCAGTCCACCGCCGCAGTAAATTGATTTAGCAATCCCCTGAAATAGTGTGAGGGTGGGGATTTTCTGATGCACATCTTATCTGCTGGAAGCTCTGTAATCACTGTTTGTGAACTCTCAGTATTAAATTAAAAGCCCTTAAATCCAAATAAAAGAAGATAGATTTGGATTTTACAGCAGCCCTATCCATGAACTCTTGCACAGATATTATTTCAATTTCAGTCTCCCACACGATATCTAGCCTCTCAGCTTCTTAGGAATCGCAGTAGTACATTACTCACACCCCTTATCTGCGTTTACTTGTCAGACTTGGATATTTGAATCTGTTCAGATTAAAAGATGCACATTGTATATTTTATATATTTCTTTTCAAACTTTATGTAGGTTTCAAAAAGGTACAGATGCATACGTCTCATCATTCCTCTCTTAACTTTAAAAAAAAAACCTCAGTGGATAACATTCTCATTCCAGAACCCTCGACTGGAGTACAAGGACTTCTTTCACAGTGTTCAGAACCTTGGTGGGTGCGATGCTCAGCAGTGGTTTTGCATCAGAAAATGACTATGGAAAGAGATGAGATGGAGATGGAAGAAAGCACTCCACCAGCCAACAGGAGAAAATCAGGTAAGTCTGAAATGAAAGCTGGCGTCCACGAGTTCTCCGTATCCGTGTGAATAGTGTGTTGGGATCTCAAACAGTCAGCTTAGTATAAAACCACATTCGAATAACGGCACCCAAATTATCCACCCTCTAGCGTTCACTCTGCCCATGTTTGTGGATTTTCCTCATGTGGCATTTCAGAGGATCCCAAAGTGCTTTACTTATAGGAGGGGATACACAGAAGTGCCACCCAACCTTGCTTGGGTTTCACAGAAGGGTGAGAAGTTCACTTCAAGTCTTATTATCCCCTCAAGGAAAATTGCTTTACAACAGTGACCCACACAACAATATGACAAAGATGGGAAAATATACTGTTGTACTACCGTACATCAGTGTTACAGGAGGTAAGAGAGTTAATTTACAGTGTTTGAGAATGCGATTGCAGAGGATATGAACGATTTCCTGAGTCTATTACTGTTACAACTGGGAACATGGCATCTCCCAGTTGGGAGGAGTGTACAGTAAATTCACAGTGGAGGGGGTGTGAACGCACACTCCATAATGCACTTGGCCTTCTTTAGAACCCTCTGTACAGTATGTGGAGGAAAGTTAGATTTACAGTACTTGATTTGCCCCAATGCTTTTCCTGCTTAATCTCACTAAATTACCCAGCCTATTACAATTCATGGTACTGATCTTTGCAAACAAACTTATGATACAGAATGTTAAAACACTTTCAATAAATAATTTATTATTAAAGTGATAAAATTGCTCTACCTTAAAATAGCTGATTATCCAGAAGTCTCTGCCTTTTTTTTATATGTCACAACATTTGTCCCATCTTACATTTTTGTCTGTGACCAGGAATTAATAGGAAAAGTTAAGATTGCGCAGGCCCACGTGGAACTGTTAGAAACTGTTGTGCAGAAATGGCCAGTTCTTCACAATAAAATGGTTCTTTACAAGCCAGCTCCTCTTCTGGGGGACTGCTATGTCATGTTACCTACAGCAGAAAAGGCAATACTCCGCTGTAGTTAATTCCATTTCGAGTCACAAAACTGCAGGACTGCAGGTTCCTTTGTAAAGTATGCTGATGAAGCAGAAAAGAAATACTATGTTTTAATATTTGACCTGTCATATGTACAGTATGTGCTGTACACACATTTACTCGAAAGAAGGTAATCACTCAAAATATGCAAACCAACTGTACGGAAATCTAAAGTGTGGAAGGACTCTTATGTTTTCCTGAGAGTTACTATATAATTATATTATAAGTCTGTAACACTTTAATGGAAGTTCACTAGTACACAAGCTGAAACATAGCTATTTGCAGAACAGACTCTAGCAGATAGACTCTGTCTGCTCACAGCACAATTGCATCTTCCCACAGACCTAAGCCAGAGTGATTCAAGGCCCTGGGAAGAGTTCAATGCATCCTGGTGACTGAATGCCAGGGCCAAGGCTATTTTTAATCAGGGGTTTTTTTAACAGTCATTCTTTCCAAATATTATCTACTGTTCTTCAATCCCAGACCAGTACAGGTCAAAACTGATTTAATGCCAAAACCTGTTTCCTACCTTCTGGGGTTTTACCCCTTGCTGAGCAATACTTTTCCTTGTTTGTTATTGTTTTGTTTTCTGCAGTGGCTAATCTTGTTATGCACTTTACAAAATCTGTTTGAAACCAAAGACAATTTCGTTTTAAAACAGGGACAACCCCATCTTGTGGTTAATTTGACAAAAAAAGGAGTCCTATCAACACTTCTACAGTTCCAACATCATGTGGTTCTAAGACAGATGAGTCCTCTATGAAAATGTTGTAAAGGAAAAACAGTTCTTGTAAATGATCTAATTTAGGGTTCAGGTGGAATGAAAATCAGAATAAGACTCTATGGCCTTCAAAACCTGATCTGAAAACTAGTTAATTTGATAACTATCAGACATTTATGTGGCCAGATTAGCATTAATCCTTTGCAAGGCTCAAGTTGTCTCTTAATTACCATGAAACAGCACTGAAATAAGTCTTACATGAAATACAATCTTCAATATTGTAATTCTGTCAGTCACCAATATAAATTTGCAGTCACCTTCCGTATCTTCAATATCTAACTGAAGGTGTTCTACAGATATGAGCACTCTGACAATGATCAGCTGTTCACATCATATTATCAGTAGAACCTTTGTTAAATTAAAATAAAAACGATTTAATAACTCTATTTACACATTAATTTATTTTAAGTTAGATGAAACCTGCAGATACTGTGTTGGGCTAGCTGGTCACCTTCATGACACCTCATTGATCTGCAGGTCTGACAGAAAATAATGACCTCTCTCAGAATAGCTAAAATCATATGAGGCCATTAGAGACCACTTACAGTATTGCCAGCTGATGCTTGAGAGGCAGCAGTGGTCTTAGAACAGTTACAACAAGAAGTCATTTGTGACAGTATTTGGAATGTAAAAGAACAAATTGATTTTTACTTTGCAGCAAGTTCCTCTTTGCTTGCTGACTGATTCTGCATCAATCACAATTGACAAGGACAAGAGAAAGTAATTTGGCAGCCAGTGGAGAATTAAAAAGTGTTGGAAGATGGGTTTAAAAATCTGATACTCTTTTATTTGCAACTGATTAAGTGCAAGGTGGGGTAAAAATCCTCATTAAATCCTTCAGAAATTGTACGGAGCACATTTTCATGTTCACTGTGTAATTGCAATAGCTGCACATTCTCATCAGCTGTCAGCCACTGAAATCATGTTCCGTGCTTTGTACACAGGCGCTGTACAGAATTGGGATACCCTTCAAAATGTGAGTCCCGGCAAATTTCTTTTAAATTTGAACATTTTTGGTTTACGCGTATTCTACAAACATTACCTACAAATCATTGTTTATTTTGTAGTAAATAAAGTAAAATAAATTATAATAATATGCGAGTTTACTATTATAGGTGGAGTCAAGTGATGTGGTACGATGTTGTCATGTTAAAAATGAAGAATCCGCCATTGATCTTTTTGGAAATGCTGTGTGTTTAAGTTGTATATACATTTATAACACATCATGTCATGTTTTATTGTAGCTTTACAATAAAACAATTGGCAAAAGAGAACAGTATTTAACCCAGCGAATAATTTTTTTTGTGGGAAGAGAATTTTCATAGGTTTAATTAAAACTGCATTGCATTACTAAATACAACGTTCAATTTAATTTTTTCTGACGCTTAAATTTCTGACAATTTAATATTTATTTTATTTAAAAAGGCTTTCGCCCCCGGTTGGTCTTTATCTGGGGTAGAAGACAGAAGAAATCCATTACTGCTGGCCTTTTTCCAAATGGCGTCACACTGTCTCCCCCCAGACAGTATATTTTCCAACAGTCGGGCATCACGTAGGATCACTGAGCATCGGAGCATCCAAGGTGTAACCTGGCAGGATGCTTTTCTCTTCCATCCTGTACTTTTTCCCGTGTTGTTGTACATTTTTCAAAATGTGTCAGCCAGCTTTGTGGGTCGCTGAGTCTTTCCCGAAAGGGCTGGATGGTGCGGGCGTTTGCCAAGAGCGCTTTTCTGGAGGCGTCCCGCGATCCCGTCACGTCCCTCGAACTACCGCTCGGGCAGGCAAGAGACATGACAACTCCCGACACGCACAAGTGAACTAGCTTGGGTCAGCCACCTTTTTGGAATCAGCTAAAACTTTAAAAATCATTCAATAGTTTCTAATGTTAGCTATCTTTAAACAACACTTTTTTTTATTAACCACATAACGTGAGTGAAAGATATTTGGTTTTATTTCTTTCATTTTCAGCTGATGTGACTGTACTGTATATACAGTACTGTACCGTGAAAATGCACAGCAGAAATTGGCACAGCGGCTGTTTATGGCATTACTATAATATTTTCAGGATATATATCTCCAGGTTTATATATAGTATTTGAGTTTATTTAAGTGAACAATAAGCGAACCTATGTGGTAATTTGCAGACGTAAAGCAGTTGTATAAGTGGTTTCATTCAGCAGACATTTCCAGTCACAAATGAACTATCACTGCTGGACCAACACTCCTCTTAAAACCAATAAATTCGTGATGCTTTTTTCAACAGACAAAAACATATCAAAATAATGACCATTCTGGGTTTTGAAGAAAAGGATGAAACAACTGGACAAGAGATCAGAGATGTGAAACCAGAATAAGAAATGAAAGAGACCACTATTTTCAAATATCACGTTTTACAGAGAATGCAGCTCCTGGCTGTCAAAGAACAAAAATAAAATTCTACAATGAAGGCACACTCAGTATAGTCTTTGGTTTAAAGGATTCCATGAATCCTATGATATTCATTACTCAATACTTTATACTAGAGTCTGTTAGTAAGGCACAATAGGACCATCTTTCCACAAATTTCCTTAAAGATATTTCTCCTGACTGAATTAGTTCTTTCATTTTCACAAGCATCCATATAGCGTCATGTTTATATTTGAGCAGAAGAGTGGTCGTAAAAAATGTAGATGAGGATGACTGTAAACTTTAGAACAGGAAAAATAAAAAACCTACAGTAGGTGCCTAGTAGGAATATTGGTATATTACAATTACAGTAATGAACATAGTACAGTGGTCAAAAAGGATTTTGCAAGTCATGTTTTCTATTAAGTTAGCAAATACATTATATATTTATGAACATAGTACAGTGGTCAAAAAAGATTTTGCAAGTCATGTTTTCTATTAAGTTAGCAAATACATTATATATTTACATACAGTACATGTTAAATGCACACTCTGAACCTATAAAATCTTATTTCTACTTTTTTCCTCTTAACTCACAGACTGCAGTCTTAAGTTGGAATGAAATTCAAAAGATTTCGAGTCCCTCTAGGAATCCTCAGCCATGCTTTGGAACTAGTGTTAAACGGGTGAATTTGCTAAGACTACTGTAACGAACAGTTCTTTCCGGACCCTATGCGGACGACACAGTCCGACGGAGTGGGGGAACACTAGGGAAAAGTCATGCAGGAAAACGGGGCTGAAGACAAGGGGGCGTGTCCAAGGTGCGCTGGTGCACAGGGGAGGCGTGGCGTGGCCGAGGCGAACAATCCCAAAGAGTAATCCATAGAGTATCCAAAACATGAAGGTAAGTCCAAAACCAGGAGATCCATCAGAGGAAGGAATTAAAAACCACGAAGGCCGGGTCGGAACCGGCGGACGGGGAACAGGAACGGGAACAGAGGTTAAAACCTCAACGGGACCAGACGCTTCCAGGTCCCGGACTCGCACGATATGGAAATCAGATGCGGAGCCCGGATGAGCGTCAGCGCCTGGCTTTTAAGGTGGGCTGGGAATAGGGAACAGGTGCAGAGAATAAAGTCTTAGTGAAAGGGCTGGAGCACCCTTAAGGAGGGGGGACTATAATCGTGACAACTACGAAAAAAAGACAGACAATGACGAAGAGATCAATGTGTTTCATGTGTAGGCTGAGGAACTGAAACTAGTCTAGAACAAAGAAGGCTTTTGGAAGAGATGATTGAACTCTTCAATAACTCCTTCAGGGTATTTTAAAGCCCCCAGCTTTCCAGTTTCAGCAGAGAACAGGCCTGGGGAGACACAGTACATGCACAGCAAAGCAGATTCGGCCCTGAAAATCACAGCACTTTTAAACACAGTTTTCAGTGTACAGTATGTGCACTGAAGATTAATTAAGTCACAGGTTAAAAGAAGTTAGCAGCCTCTGTGCATTAGGTTGGATGATCTTCCCTACTTTTTCTTCAGGGTTGGGGGCTCCTGTCTGGGGTCCGCCCTGTATGCTTTTCATTACTACCACACGTATATTACTGCAAAGTGTTCTAGTAGAATTCTACAGTGAGTTAAAGTGTGTGGCCTACCATTTAAATGGAATATTCCTGGTCTGTCAGCTTTTAAATCACATCCCATATTCCTCTGCCTTGTCTCTTTTATAAAACCTGGCATGTTTAAAAAATCTTATTTGAAGATGCCACTGTTGGTTGATGAAAATACCAAAAGGAAAATAATAAATAAGGAAAACTAAATTAATTATATATCAGAGGATGCAGTGCAATTCATGCCAACCATCTCATGTATTCATATCTGACATTCGTTATGTCAACAGGCAACATTGCTTTCCCTTTCTCTTCTTTCCTGTCTTTAAAAATATGCCGACGTATCCCAGCAAATCTCTTTCGTTTTGGTAAGAGTTGCTGAAAATTTTGCATTCCTGGTGTTATTTCCACATGGCCAGGAGTTTTGCTGGTGTGATGATTTGTCATACTATGACAGGCTTATGTAATACTAATCTTCATTATGTTTAATGTCATTCAGGCTGTAACGATCAAAAATACACCTGACTTGGACACTGTAGTAAATGGAGGATTCATTTCAGACTCAAATACAGAATAAGTGACCAAATTCACTTCATTGACATTTGGGTTGTTTGTAAAATTCTGGGTTGTTGGGAGTGAGATATATTGTCTAAGCAATAGTGTCAGGACACAATGTTAAAATATTTTTGAATAGCATAAATGTTTCTGTGAATTTCTGACCAAAGCTATGATGTATTAGGAAACTGGATTAATCAGATGAGGTTAGGAAAGAGATGAAAAATGCATTATCACTGTGTCACACAAAGCAGAAGATAAGAGACCCATGTGTCGTTATATCTTTTTATATAAAAAAAGCTGTGGTTCTTATACCCCAGGATTTAAAATGTATATCTACTAATAACCATTTAATATTTCAGAAAACACTCTGTGATTGTGATTATTTGAAACCAATTTATTGATTTCTGTTCTGCCCACCTGAGATCTTATATCAGGATAGAACATAGTCAAGGTTGAAATATTTCAGGTTTACAAACAAACTGGAAGTAAAACATTAGATTTATAGTACAAGAACTTTATGAAATGTTAGTACAACAAATGAAATTTGTATGCTGATTCAGTATTGACTGCTCCAAACTGTGCTCTCTTTCAAATCCCTTAGGCAAACCTGCCATCTTAAATAAGGTAAGGCTTCGATAAGGTTAAATAGAAAACTGTTAGTAATCGTAAACTGATTGATTTACCTAAAGTCAAAAAGGACTTTCAGTCTCATAAAGAGATTTGAAATCTGGATGTGCTTGACATGACACAACATGTTCAGAATATCCTGCATGAACAATTTACTGTATTATTTTACTTTAGTAATTTAACTTGGTAATAAATTACCTTCAATAGCATAATTTGGGTAGAATAATAACTATTTTTTTGTGCTATGGCAAAGAATTCAGAAACCCTCTCTTCGCAGGTCTCTTTTATTCTAGCCCAGCTTTCTTCTTGTCTGGTTTTCTTATGCACACGATGGAGGCCACTACTAAAGTACTCTTCACTAATGAAACTAAGCTTGCTTTAAATAGGCTTCTATGATAGAAAGGCCTATTGTGCTAATACATCAATCCTTGCTTCAGCTGTCACTTTTTATTAATGAAGCCATCCACTGTAGTCTGCTTTTTATTAGAGTACTTGCTAGTCTGTCTGGCTTTCAGTCAACAGGATAAGACAGAAGCTGGAATAAATAGCGAAGAAAAACAATAACATTGACAGATTCTCTCTGGAAGATGCATGGTTATAGATCATTTTCCATGATAGACATAGACATGCGGTTTAAAAAAATATCAATGAACTCTCTTCCCTTTATTATTAGGTCAGCGAGTTATAAATGCATCTAATTGATCTCTTCATACTTTTTATCCAAGGCGTATGACCCACAGCCTTCACGTTCTTGGCTCCACTTCATAAATCTGGAGAGAACGTTTCCTTGCGGGAGGGAGGCTCCATCAATATTCCTTTACAAGCCTTCCGGGACACCTGGGACAGCCAGAGGCTCACTCTGGGAGCCTGTCCAACACAGCAAGGCCCCTGCCTCTGCAAGGGGAAGGTGGAACTGAGAATACATCAACAAGAAATCCCGTCTTGGAGCACAGTACTGCAAAGGATTATTGCTTCATCACAGTTACTTTTTCAATTATATTAAATATATCAAAATATCATTTTCCTGGTGGGTTGGAGTTAAAATTCAGTAATTTAAGATACAGGTACTTAGGCTTGTTCTTGCACCTCTTTATATAAACTTAACCTCATAAGATCTCAGAATATTATGGACATACTGTATTTTGCTAGAAAGTGACATGCTCTTTTTGTACAGGAGTGTCTACTTCCACACAGAACCTATCCTGACAGCTCCTTTCTCACACACGGAATCTCACTCCCTCTGAGTGCCAATTACTTGTCCAGTTTCCCCAATTAGCAGGCGGCCATCTTTGCTCATCACTGCTGAGGGAAACTGTCAAGTCTGGGATGGAGGCCTTTTAAGTAATGCCCGTAACATTGGTCTCCTGATTTAGCCAAGTGGTGCTGGGAGAATTAGTGTCAACCAAGGAATTTAACTTCAGAATTACTTACTTTTGCATCACAATTAATGTGCGGCATTGTGACGTTAAAAACAAAATTGGCATTAGAGTACAAGTCCCAACACAGACAAGCCGGAGAGTCTCACAAGCACAGTATTACATAGTTCAGATGTTTATGGGAATGTGTAAAATGTCAAATCTGCAAAAAATGAAAGTACCATTTGTCCCAGTTTTCAGAACTTTTATGTATTTTGTTTGTATTAGTTGACGTTGTTTTGCTTCAGTTTAAATGTGCAGCTGGAAAACTCTTTAGTACGAAAGAGCAGTAAGAGAAAACATGAGGGAACAGAGAAATGGAATTACATTTTTCCCCTAAGAGGGCTGCAGCTGATACCACTGATAATGACCC
The DNA here is from genome assembly GCF_055471065.1 of Atractosteus spatula. NCBI lineage: Eukaryota > Metazoa > Chordata > Actinopteri > Semionotiformes > Lepisosteidae > Atractosteus > Atractosteus spatula. Next base: position 3,863,495 of record NC_142726.1, on the reverse strand, counting down.
ACTTTGCTGCATCCCATATTATCAGTGACTAATATGTATTCACTAGTTTGGCTTGATCCTAATAAAGACAAGTTTATCTGGTGTAGCTCGACTGGCCAAGGGAATTTTGGCATCCTCGCTGTGAGGGGGAGGCTGACCAGACCCCTTTCTGTATTGTGAAGATTTAGTCAGGAAGTTTCTCCAAAGGTGTAGATGGGGTGGTGGGAGGGGCACAAGAGAGATGGGTTACAGAACGTCCCAGACGCGAGACATATATGCAGGCGAGCGAAACTGCGAGTTACAACCTAACCTTCCTCCTGAACATTCTGTTATAACTTGTTATAATAATAATACAGTCATAACAATTCCTTACACTTCTATATTGCTTTTCTGGACAATGCACTCAAAGCACTTTACAGGTAATGGGGACTCCCCTCAACCACCACCAACGTGCAGCCCCACCTGAATGAGGCAATGACAGCCATAGTGCACCAGTACGCTCACCACACAGCTATCAGGAGGGAGGAAAACCAGAAAAATGAAGCCAATTGAGAGATGGGGATTATTAGGAGGCCATGATTGGTAAAGGCCAATGGGAAATTTGGCCAGGATGTTGGGGTTATACCCCTACTTTTTTTGAGGAAACTTGCTGGGATTTATAATGACCACAGAGAGTCAGGACCTCAGTTTTACATCTCTTCCAAAGGACAGCACCTTTTTACAGTATAGTGTCCCCATCACCATACTGGAGTATTAGGACCCACATGGACCACAGGGTGAGCGCCCCCTGCTGGCCCCACTACCACCTCTTCCAGAAGCATCCTTAGTTTTTCCCAGGAGGTTTCCCATCCAGGTACTGACAAGGCTCACACCTGCTGAGCTTCAGTGGGGCTGCCAGTTGTGAGCTGCAGGGTGAAAGCTGACATGTTATGATTCCGTTAACCTTAATCCATCCCCTACCCCAGATGGAAGTCAAGGTCAATGTCCTCCTGGATCGATGGACTGTTTGCATGAATTATTAGAAAGATAGGACCTGGATTGGTTTTCTCAACCTTCCAGAAATATTTAAATAAATAATAGAAATGATGAAAAGAATAAATTATTTACCATTCTCACTGTTGTATTTCACTACTGCCAGTTCTAAAGAGCCTACTTAGAGTTTTCAAAGTTACAAAAGCGTTTTTGCCACTTTTTAGCTTTTTTTTTTTGCACCTTTGTGGTATTTATGTACTTCTGGGAAACAGGTTTAATCAAATAAAACACTACTCCTGCGTGCTATAGAGGGGAGGGTTTAGGTCTGTGAATGGTCAGAAATCGCTGAGTGACAGCTATTTCAACCTGTTAGATGAGTTTTTCTATAGCCGGTAGATTTGAACTTCTAGGGGAGTCTCAATTAAGGGCCATTTTAATTGCATTGTGTATTGTTTTTATAAACTTGCGAATATCTGGAGTAAACGGAAAGCACTTTTTTCAAGGTAAGGGTAAACGTTCTTTATGTGTTTTAGGGAATTGTTGCTTTCGCGCCTGCATTTTGCTGGAGAACCGATAAATTATCTATATACTTTGGTGCCTCTCTAAACTGAAACGCGAGATGCATATCCTATGGAAAAAAGGTTCATTTGCTTTATGCTGATGTATCTAGTTAAGAAACAGTTCTGAAAAGCTTAGGTTGTCTTGTGTTTTGAGATATATAGTCCATGGTGTTGTGTTTTGATTTTGCTGGTAAAAAAAAACCTGTATTATTCACCGGTTGTGCAGTTTCTTCCTGAAGTGCTGTTTTCAGCATTGTTTATTTCAGCATTTGTTTATTACAAAATAGTTTCACTGCAGTAAAAACAAACTTAATGGTTTAGAAGATTTTGGAGATCACTTGCATTTACGATATTTTGAGAACCAGTTAAAAATAGTTGCTTATGGTAATGAAAAGTGCTCATTTAAAGCAAATACAGTACATACAGTGCGTTTAGGTGGATATGCCTACCCAGGCGTCTATACTAGATACCCTCGCCCGGTATCTAACATGTAGAAGCTAGTAACCTTTAGACCAGTGTCAAGGATAAATATCCCGAACTGCGCTAATGTGGTGCATCATTACTAATGTATAATCTGTCAATTTATGGGAAATCTGAAGATATCATGGGCTAATATCAACTGTATAATTTATGTGGCGAGCATAACATTTAATACCTCCCACCGGAGGGGTAAGCTAGACCTAAGAACTTAAAAGCTGTGGCATTTTTATATAAATCTTTTACATCATGTCCACTACCACAGAATTAATTGAACAAAGTGTAGTATTGAACACTAATAGCTATTAATTCAAATTCAAGAAAAAGAAGAAAAAAAGAAAGTCAAGAAAATGTAACAGATTGTTGCAGCTACTTTTAATTTTAATTAATTTTTTAAAAAAAAATTCTAATGTTTTCAACTTAGCTGGTTAATTGTCATCCATATTGTCAGAGTTGACACGTCTAAGAAAATGGCAGGAAATCACTCTCACAGAAATGAAACGGATCACCTCCTTCGGATGGTTTCTTTAAGGAAAGAGGAAAACATTGAATTCATAAGGTATAGTCAGTGAATGAAACAGACAAATCCATTATTACGACATTTGTAATGGACACCTAAATATATATACAGTATATGTAATTCTTCTTATATGTACAGTATAACTGTTTTTTTGTCTTGACTTTGTTTTCAACTTGCTTACTTTCCTAAATATTAACAGAGTCTTTTTTTAAAAATTGGGCTAATAACTGACATAATTGCAACAGTGATCTTTAGAAAAGATTGGCAATTGCAAAGAAACCACAGACTTGTGTAGCACGGACTCATTGAAGAGAACCTCCAAGACTACTGTCCTTTTGGGTGAAGGTATCGTCCTCGTATTATCTTTTAGGCTCATCTTGCTAGAGACTGGAAAACTGCAAAAACAATAATGAAATAAGATTTGTCCCCACAGTCAAACGTGTGTAGATTGGCTATCTATAGGAAGAATAACTGTGTTTTTTTGGTATCATTCTTTTTCCAATATTGCTTGGTGCCCATGAGATTTATGGCACATGTTAATTGAGTTAGTTTCACTGAGACTTTTACTTCACGATATGCGTCGCTGTAAAGTTAAAAACAAAATTTCCATTAATCGGAGTGCAGGCCCCAGTGTCTCGCCAGTACGTTATTACGTAGCACAGATGTTAATGGGAATGTGTAAAATGTCAAATCTGCAAAGTTTTTTTTTATTGTGTTTGTTGATGTTGTTTTGCTTCAGATTAAATGTGCAGCTGGAATACTCCTTCAGTACAAAAGTCCAGTAAGAGAAAACATCAGGGAGTAGAGAAATTGAATTACAGTATTACAGTATTAAGGCATAAAAAGACACTTTACTCTTTACACTGAACTCCAAAAGTCTCTTTAATTTACATATGGTACAAGTCATTATCATTTTGGTACAGGAACATCTTTTTTTAAGTTTGTCCTGATTTGAGATTTTCGTCCCCTGAATCCACATCATTTTATTTCTTAAAGCACTTCCATAGCTACTTTCCTGTGGGTATTTAAACACATTTCAGAGTTATATGCAACATTTTTAAAAAGGCATTTTTCTACAGAAATAATCTCAGTTGTACATGTTCAAACATAATTGTACAGCAAGCGTTCTTACAGCTCTTCGGAGGCAGGTATTAGCAGATGTAAGATTTGAATAGACTAGGCTACTGAATTATTAGGTTCCTTAAATAATGGCCTTAGATGGCTCCTTGATTGGCCCCCGTTCTTCTCTGAAGAAGGCTCCACGGCCAAAACGTTGTTTTCTTTCTTCTCTTTTCAGCATGGAATAAACCTATTACTTGTTCCTTAAAATCAGTAATGCATCATAAACAGCTTCACCACATGAATGTTCCTGCCAAGTACAAAATTATTTTTCATAAAAAAGACATTTTTATTGCAGTCAATAAATAAAATCTCTTAGCGTCATAAAATAAAGGCATTATATAGGATCAGCCCATTTACACAATTACTAGTAGTTCCTACAGTTGGTTGTGGGGCATTGTACTACATAGAATATAAGAAATCAAACACTCTTTTCCTTGTGGACAAACTGGCCACTCAGTAATACATGCAAATGTGTAGGGCAACTTGCTCGAGAATCACAAGAGGGACAATTGGGGCCTGTGTCTGAAAACAATAACTTTAAAGCAGTTTTATCAATATAATTCACACAATAGAGTAATAAATACTTTTCATTCTTTTCATCGCACAGACATGCACATTTAGTATTATGGGAGTGTAACAGGGTTTGTTAGGTATAGTACAGTAGGTTAAAAATACTCTCCCTTTGAGAAAACATGCTTTCACATACACATCAGGTAATGTACTGTGCCCTGATTTTCCATACAGTGCACCGGCTTGGTCTGGTAACTGATAAGAAATGACACCCAACACGCTTCCCACAGCTGGATAATGAATGCTCACCATATAAAGAGTGGTGAAACGCACAGGACGTGCAAAGAGAGTAAAGCCTAAGCTACAAAAAAAGCTATCAAAATGCAAAGCGTGTTAATAGAAACTAATAGAAAACAATGCAGTCTTTCAGATGGTGTTTTTACAACACAAGTGTAGAGCAGAACACTGTGTCCCAGCAATTCCTGCCAACCAAAATGACAATGAACATTGGCAAGGAGTCACTCAGTGTCTCTCCCAGAACATTACCACCCTATGAGGTGAGATATTAAATAGTACAATGTCATTTTCTAGGTCATTTCTAAATGATATAATGTGTGTACATCTTAGAATTAATTTTGGAAGAATTCTGCAATGTGTTCCAGAAAAAAAAAAACTTTGCTTAAGAACCTGCACATACTCCATTACATTATCTCGGGATTTTGTGATTAGGGGCACATATTAAAATAAAAAGCTAAAGACATTTAGCTCTTTTAAAACTACACTTTTAAAATAAATCCAATATATTTGTTAGGTTCCTGATTTCATTTTAAAATATTTGAATACTGTACATTTAACTTGTGAGGAACTCTGTAACCCAACACCTCAAATATCTAACTTTCAGCCAAATGGTTTTTAATTATATAAATACTTTGCACTAGGATTTGTCTGAATCTGATTTAACACGTTAATCGTCATTGTAAACGTGAACATGTTCTCAATTTAATAATCTGGTTAAAAAAGTATACATTTCGTTGTAGACATCACATGATAAAAAGTCAAAATTGTTTAAGATTGTGGCAACATCATAACTCAGGAAACACCTGATTTGGGGCATTTCTTCACGGTCATTTTGTTGCACTTTGTGCTTGGAAATGGTGATCTGAATAAGTTATAATAAGAAGCAGTAATGGAATCTGAAGAAGAGAACTGCAAGTACAAGAACTACTCCGAGACTTCTGTCTGGCTCTCTCAGCTACACGTCTGCTCTGTCAAACCAGGACAATATTATTATTTGGCAGTGAATGCAACACGGAAACGTTTTTTTTTAAACCTAGAACTGGAAAAATCCAATCTTTCTACATTTTCTTAAAAATGTTTGGAACTCATACTAGATTCAGCTTGCACAGGCTTTTCGTAAACTTGTAACATTCTTGTAAAAACGATTACTGACTGTCCAGCAGCTGTTTATGATCAGAATTCTGTTAGCCTTGCAAGGAGGTGAAAACATTTGCTGCTGCCTGAGGGATTGACTTTGGAAATGCGAATACAATGAATAAGGGACCCCTGAGATATCAACATCTTGAATTTTAAAACTTGTCAAGACGCCATAAGGACTCTCCATGTTGACTTAGAAAGAGGCTGTCGTCTTTGCTAGGCGTAAGTGGTGTGAAATACTGTATGCTTGTAGTTGGTGTCCTCTTGCTTCTTGGAGTCAGCCATACTTTGTGTGAGCATCTTGTCCATAATAGCACACCTGCAGCAGAATGGCTATGTCAATACAGATCTGCATGGTACCACACAACCAGAACTGGGCAGGGCTCTCATTGACAACAAAATACGTTGTCTTAAAGACGTCTCCAGCTGTCCACAGCAACACCATCTTTATACTGAAAAAGAAAATGGGGGAAAAAAAGGGAATTACTGAATTATTCAAATTAAGAGCTAATCTTAAAAAAAAGTTCCGTCTGAAACACTACACTTTGTTTGATTTTGTCATTTTAGGTATTGTAATGCTATCTGAGGTAGCCATAACGAGGGGGGGGGACTTCTCGTTAGAGTTGGGCCTGTTGCTAGGCAACCACAGCTGTAGGAATTAAGTGATCTAACGAGCAGCAGCTGTGGGCATTTAGCAACAGGCCCTTCTCTAACGAGACATTCCTCAGACAGCATTATAGTATATATTATTGATATAGATACCAAAAAGAGTAACAATGTGATAAACATAGTAAGTGGCTATCTTATTTTCATATGATGTGGTTTTATTGTTGCACACTTGTGTTTTGTGCATGTTTGTCAGATAATGGTCAGATATTCATTTCTATTGAGAATGGCAGGCATGATGTGTTGGTACCGTAATTTGTAATAAAAGGATAAAACAGAGCAGACACAAGCACATGTAATGCAGCCGGTAGATATACTCGCAAGTCTAACTTTCATGCAGAGAGAAAAGGTTGTTTTTTTAAGGCCTTCTTTTATAGCCAGTGTAACACCTTCATAGACATTATGCACAATACGACAACATTCATACTAGTTTACGATTATGTGATTATTTAGGTCTTTATGAGTACTTATGTAATTATAAGTATTGCTAATAAAATATACATAAAACCTATTGTATGTATGTCTCTGCAGTATCTTCTGTAACAAAGGTTATGAAGAATTATGAATGTTATTGCAGCATATGTAACTTCCATGAAGCTTTACCACATTCAAGTAAAGCATTATCAGAAAATATACAGTATATATATACATACAGTTTTCATTTATTTGTTATGAAGCAGCATGTCTGGGAATAGTTTGCACCCGTTTTAAGGTGTGTTTCTGAAGATACTATTCTAGGTGGTTGAATTTCTCTGTAAGCAGAACTCTTTAACCTTTCCATTGCGGCTTTTACTCAAGAAAATAAACAACAATAGTCTGACAAGTGTCATAATCATTGACTCTTCTGCATGGTAATCATGAGATCCCTTAGAAAGGCACCAGAGGGTATGTTTTCTTAGAAAAAATTAAGGTCATTCTGATAGTTTCCTTGAAAACAAGATTACCTAACTAGTCTCTTGACCCCCCCCCAGAGCAAAACTGCATCTTCACAGAATAGGTTTATGAAACACATTAACTACTAAAGGCACCTCTACAATGGGAGAAAGCCTGAGGGTTATAAAAGGCACATGATATAGTTGTCCTCAATATTTCTGGGCAGTGAAAGAGTCTCTAGTGGCAGGATCTCATAATGAAGTTGAATGTGTCAGTCGTTACCAGCTGCACAAAATCCCAATGCCCGCAATGAATCACTAAGACCTGACAAGTCTCCTTACGGCTCACATCGGTTCCACAGAAATGATTAAGTAGCCACTGGTGAGGGCCACTTTATTTCCTCACGGCACGCTTCGTGTTTGCATTAAATTGAAACACACGACCAGGCACCAGCAAATGTGAAGTTCTGGAGGAAATACGATGTGACTACAACACTGGGTCATAAAGTTACCGTTTCAGAAATGCAGACAAACCTTCCTAACAAGGGAGAACACAGATCACTGCAATGACATACCGGCAAATCATATTTTATATATCAATGACAAACACTTCATAATTTGATAACTTCATAATTCATCTACGTTGAACAGAACAAGGGTCTTTTAATGTTATTTTTGTTGGGAAAAACTAAGTTAATTTTCTTCATCATCTGTCCATCTGTCACTCTTTAGTGAATAATATCCTTACTACAACAGAAAGTATTGTTGAATGCATAATGTGTACTTACAGTATAAATACTATACCTGTATATCGCTATAGACAGTAATAGTTATATAACAGTACTGGTTTCCTCTCTTAATGGAGACAAACAGTAAAGAAAGACGACAATTCATGTCAATACAGTCAATAATATGATAAAACCAACTTATTTTCTTTGCAAGGAAAAAACTGTTCAAAACTTTTGCTAAGTGGTTATAATTCACTGCGTAGGCAGTTGAGATTAGTTGTTCTTGGCTTCTTGTGCAAATTGCCTGAAGTTGTGCTTGTAAATCAATTTCTATGGCACCATGCTCCCATAAAATCAAAGAAAAATTAACATGTTGATTAGAATGGGCTTCCTATTTGGAATGGAGCAGCAGTACCTTTTAATTCTGACAGGACATGGAGGTAAACCCATTTTTCAGTTGCTTGAATAGTTTGTGCACACCGAGATGCCTGCAGTGTTTCAATTTCATAGAGTCCCTGTGGACACCAGGTATACAATAGCCATCTCATTCTCTGTTATTGTGTTCAGCACACTATGTACCTGTACCTCAAAATACACACATCTATAGCGACTGAGCATACCTCAGCGACATATATAATTATGTAAATAGAGCCATTTAAAATCAGCCAGTTCTTGCTCTTCCTTTAGATAATTAAAAAAAAAAACTTAAACCTTAAACTTCATTGCATAACTTCTTATTCATTCCTGGGTTCTCTCCAGAAACATCCTAGTTGCTGTCGTGTCTGCATCATTCACTTTACCCAACAATAAACTAGATCAGAAATGGCACAAAAAACTTGAAAACAATTGTTTTGGCATTTGCGAATTTGAAATAGAAGTGTGATTTTAATTAAATGTTACAAATAAGAAAAATCTAGTGTGCTTTTAAATAATTCTGTTAATGCTGGTGACCAATTAAATAGTCAGAACATTAAGCTTTGACCATCATTAATGAAATGCTGGCTCTTTTCATGGATCACGATGTGCACAAGTATGGTGCTACTTAATGTGTTGCACAAGTCAAAGATGTATGCCGATAAGTCATAAATAGGTAGCAATGTTTTTTTTTTACATTACGAAGGCTGTTCCATTTTATTTCTAATGAACAGGCACTTTAAGTTTTGTCCTTGTGCCCAGGGATAAGTACAAGTACCTTGTCATTACCATTTTACACAAAGCTTTTTTTAATGCCTGTCATTTTGGCTGAAATTTTGCTCCGCGTTCTCCTCTCAGTAGAATCTGTGGATGTCACTTAGCTCAAATGAAAACCTGAACTGTGAAACTTTCCATTTCCAAATTTGGCTTTGAAGAAGTGCCAGGAGAAGGGTAAATGAAAGTACCTTATCTAAAGTGAGCAAAAAGCAATCTGCTGCACCCCTCCACCTCAGTGAGCCTCCAGAACATGGGGAAAAGACAATATAGTTGACACTAAATGAAAAATCTGATTGATTGAAAATTTGTTCAGAGATATGAAGCCCGGTGTATCTGTCCCACACAGCTGTTAAAGTGGGCTACAGGGACAGTTCTTTATTGATCTGATGTCTCCCTATGGGGGTTACATAAGGGAGAAATATTCTCAAGGAACGTGCTAATCAGATGTCTTTTGATTGAAAGCTGTCATCTACGCTTTTAAGACACTCAGTGTGGCACGGGCCACAATTCTGAAAGACGGATTGGTGAGATTTAAGAAACCTGGCCTCCAACTCCCCGTATCCATGTGCACAGCCATTCCCCCAGTACACATGTTGTGTGCAAACATGGAAAGTAACAGCCACAGGTTAAAAAGCGTATTTCTAACACTATAATTAGGTAAGATAAATTAGAAATTGCAATGAGCACTAGGGCTTCGCTGTTTCTGGGTCCTGGGATTGACTGCGGACAAGGGCTCCTTCTTTGTGGAGATGTCCATGTGAATTTTTTTCTGCTTTCTGAAGACACGCTGGCTAAGCTAACTGTTGTCTTGAAATGTGCCCGCAGTTATGCTTCTGGGAGAGGTACTCTGTTACTGTGACCCCGACAAGAAATAAGTGGCTTTCTGATGGATGGAAGACGTGAAAGATAGTTTGTGCCTCTCTATATATCTATATAGTGCTCAGATCAGTTCAAAAATGCTTAGCACCTCATCAAAAAGACCATTTGTTCAATACCGTGAGGTAATAAATGTGAAAAACAGTGAGCAATTAATGGGTAGCCTGCTAAAAATGAGAATTTAACACATAAAAGTTAATGAACCCAAGGTATGCCACTGTAGGTATGTAGCAGATATAAAACACAATCTCAGAGACACTCATGCAGGCTACAGACATATGACTGCATGGCTGGGTTTAATGTGCTTTTAAACTTCATCAAGTAATCCAATGCACAGCCTGAAGCTTCAAGAGGACCTTTTGAGGATGCGAGATCTGTTCGTGTTCCACTTCAATACACCAAATGTTGATAAAGAAGCTGAAATTTATAGATCTGTTGCCAGTTTGGAAAATGAGGTCTTTCAACATGAGCCAAGACTAAAAAAAGACCCAGTAATATTAAATGTCAGCAAGCACCTAAATGTCCAGAAACCCGATGAACACACTTCCCCTAAGTCTCCTACTGTACATTGAGGGCTTAATCAAAAGCAATGAGTGGGGAAAAAAGATTGGGAGCTATGGTTCTTTGTTAACTGTTCTTTGCGAATAGGTTTGACAGACTCCTAAAAGCATTAATATTTTGAGTTTTTTTTATTTTGCCTGAAAAGATCCTTCTGCTTCTTAAATAGTGCCATGATACGCTCTTCATTTAAAGTAGTAATAGATCTGTGTTAATTCAAGAGAATCTTAAAAGGTAGTAGTGTAGAGTAGTGGTTAGACTCCTGGACTTGGGGTCGAATCCCAGGTAGGGTACAACTATTTTACCCTTGAGCACCACACTTCACCCATACCGATTGCTCCTAGATAAATGGGTACAAAAGCAAGTAGTTTTGATAAAAGTGTCATTATTAATGATTTTCTAATTATCTTAAGAATTTGGGGTCCGTTAAAGGACTTCTTTTCTCACCAAGAAGGAATGTGCTACACAATCTCAATAAAAGATGCTGTCTTTCAACTTCAGTTAAAGTATAAGAAATGAAAACTATGGACAAGCGTGTATTTGACAGTTTAGGACTCCAGTTACAGTACAAGGAAAATACAGGTCACCTTCCCAACATTCAGACAAGGTTAAATGAAAGTATTACATTATAAGCCTTAAAAAAGTTGAACTTGGGAAAGTGCAATGTATGCACTTAATGAAAAGAAAAGCTTTATATGGAGGAGAGGAGTGGAGAATCTGTCTAATAATGATTCAAAAATTAAATGAAAGACCCTGATTATGAATCACAGCCCAGCACATTTACTGGATGGAAAATGAAAAAAAAGCTTTCCAATACAAATATGAGCATTGTTTTGACTAATGAGACTGCAAAAAAACAGATATTAAATATTTTCAACTGAATTTGACATTCTTGTCAAGTTGCCAACATACTGTCCAGCACTGTACAAAAACAAAAAAAGACTTGGAGTATTTGATAAAACATGACCAAAAATGGTAACTTCCAAGGTTGTGCTGTTTAGGTTTAGAAGGGTATTTATAAGTTCCATGAAACCACAGGATTTTAAAGCCTTCTATGTGTCAAAACGGCATTCAGGACACTATCCATCCACCAGTAATTCCAATTTGGAGTTTAAACTTGCTCTTAGCCATTGCATTGCAGAGAAACAGGGATTACAACCTTTGTATAAAGGGTAATTCTGTTTTATCTCTTTTACCATTAGAAATAAATCCTTTTGGTTGATCTGTCAAGGGCTTTTAAAATACTCAGATGGTTCATCTAGCCTCTACACACAGAACATGACTAGAGGTTATACATATGCATTTAAGCATACTGTCTAAGCATCTACTGAGTACAAGTCTGGAAAACAATTGCAAACAAAGATGCAGTGCTTGAAACTTTACTACCCTAAGAACTAACACCAACAGATGTAAAACCTGTGCAAAGATTTGAATATTCTGAGTCTGACAAACCTGAATAGTAAAAACAAATTGGTAACAGTTTTTTTCTTGGCAGTGAAAAACGTATTACAAGTGCATACCAAAGTTAGGTGTTAACATTAAAATACCCAGCATTGTAAGGGCTTTAAATATAGATGTGCATCCATTATACTGACAATAAATCTTTCAAGATTTGTGTTCTTCCAATAAATACTAAGAAGCAAATTAAGTAGTACAACTATTCAGTAATCCACCCACAATAGGCATGTCCATTCTAGAACCTGTTATAGAAAGATCTAAGGAAAATCTCTCAACATTCTTGCATGAGTAGTACTGTACTTAGAACTACCAGTTCCCAGTTCATTTTCTTGCTTGCGTTTCTGTTCAGTATGGCTTGGACAAATGGTCAATCTTGCAAACAATCAAGTACCATAGTTTTCTAGCAACATAGTCTACTATTTCTGCTCCCTTTATTTTCATCCAGTTGATTGCTTTCCATGAATTCCAAGTCGGTTAAATGCTGATAAGAACACTTGACAGTAATTGGGATTTTAGGAGTATCTGTCTATGAGCTTTGTACGTAAGAATGAGATTATAAGCTTATTTTGAAATGAAAGTGGAAATCTGATAAGTGGAAGGCATACCAAGAAGATGAATTGTTCAGAACAATGAAGATAAAAAAAAAAGCAAAAAGCATCACTATACCACAATTCCCTTGGTGCTTAAACAACGTGAACAAACTCTAAAGCAAAATATACACCTTCATAACAGACTCTCCTCCGAAGGAGTAATGAATTCCCCTGATTAATCAATCCAAGCTCAAGCAATAAAGCCCATCTCCCCTGTTACTGATGACAGCTACTAGCAACAGCCTCTGCAGACTAAATGGGGAAGTTTCTCATACACTGGGGGAATCAAAGCAGTGAGTTACTGCTGGCCTAATAGAGAGATTACAGTTCTGTCAGCAGATGAAACCAGCAAGCAAGCCTGCACATTACTTAAAAACAGCACTGCAATTTCCCGCAGGCGCCAAAGTAGCAGAACTAACATGGGGAATATCTATGCCTGGTCTGGAGATGTAGATCTCTCATGTTTGAGAATGGGTGCACTCAGAAAATTACATTTGGAGGACGGGGTAGGGGATGGATTGGACTCATTCCTGAACTTCAGAGGCATTGATAAATGCTGATTATTCATAAAGTATGAAGCACAGGTAATCAGTGTGCTTGAAATTGGGATTATTTATGTTCTTCCAACAGCTCAGACTGTTATACAATAAACCACCTAGTAGGTGAAAAAAGAAAATATCTTCTTTGCTTGAAAAATATCAGCTATGCTGTGGTTGCAGTTTTTATGTACGATAATTTGAAATAATGTACTGACGTTTTTCATACTGCCAAATTCTTTTCTGTGTGAACAGAAAGCATCTTTGATTTCTTGTCCATGTTTTATCACAGGGGAAACTTATCTTGACCTTACAAGGTTTCAAAAAGTTTTCAGTTCTCCTGACTGAGAAGATGATAGTGGAGACTTGGGTTTCTTTTCCACCAATGAGAAAAATTACTTAATACATCTATATGCAGGAATCTCTTGTTTCAAAGCTATTAAATGTGAAACTATATATAGCTCTTATTGGAAAAGTAAAAAAAAAACACTTTTCTCTTAAATGATTTTAATGGCAGCCCTGTAAACCTATTCTAACGAAAGATGTACTACTAATATAATTTAAATTAATTGCACGAATAAAGTGTGAATCCACCAATCTCAAGAGCTTCAGTTCTGAGACACTTTGTAAAATGAAATCACAATGTCATAATGTATGTCGCACAACAAATAGCTCCAGTTAATTCTCTGTACTGTGCACATTTCAAACAGGTAGATATTTAAGGCGTTTATTCAACAGAATCTTTTATTATATATTATAATAGAATCTTTTATTATAGAATGGATCAATGTGGGCAGTGCATCAGAACTCAATTACCTTGCGGATTTCCTGCAGCTTTATAAAATAAACTAGCTTGAAATCCTGCCAGGACTCTGTTTTCTCACCCCTGGCAATGCCAAGAACATTGGTAATGAGTGCTACACCCTGACTCCAAAGAATCAAATCAATGCCGTTCTTATTAAGGAGCCTGTTGCACCTTTCATTAGTGATTAAATTGGTGTGAAACCCACAGAATGTAAATTAGACACTCTCTGCCTACTGTACCTCATTATTCTTTTGCATTCATGTTTTTATGTCCCCTTTTACTAACTACAGTGTAAAGAAAGATTTTGCGGTTGGACAGGAAGTAAAAATATTACAGGCGTCCTTGACCATTGGCCTTGGATTATGCAAAGCAAAGAGAGCATTACCCATCATATTCACAGAGTGGCGCCACTCCAGTCACAACAGTGTAAAATGATAAGGAACTTACTGTAAGTGCAGTGCTTGAAGACAAATCCGAGAAGTTTAATGTCTTTAATTCAAAATTTACAATTCAGGGCATATATTCCCTTTCATGTTTCTGTACCACTTAACAATAACATGCATGAATGCGTATTATACAAATATTGCTGAAAAGAGATAATACAGGATTTCATCAACTACAATTTAGAATTTCCACTGATTTATACAATATTAAACTAGGGAGCAGATACACAGATGCAAATTAGAAACAGTCCTCGATTTATTTAGCTAAATTAAAACTAGGTAGTCTGACACTGCCTTGTGTCCAGTGGTTGTGAGACAGCTTTCTGATGATTGATGGATGACGAAGTCTATGAAACCACTGGTAGATTCCTTGGCAGACAACTTAAATCAACAGTTTTACAAGAAAAGTTCTGACATTTATTAAATCTGATGTTGCACTTGGGATGGATACATTACCTGTAGTATCAAAAGATATACCATTTTATAGTCTGGTGTAAATTATTTTTCTTTTAATTTCACACGGTATACGGCAAATAATGCAGAAAGGAGGTTGAGGGTAAGTAGAAAGATTTTAGCAAAATAGCTGAACCTAACTGTAACCAATATTGACAACTGCTCACAAGGGTGGTAATCAGAAAGAAAATATCTATTCCAGTTGTACCAATCTGGCCTAAACCAGCAGGGGCTGCTGTGCTTTGAATGGGGGCTCTCCCAAGAGTACAGGCTGGTGCCTGTTTCAAGGCCTAGGAAGAATTCCTAGATGCTAGATGCTAAAAGCTGTACAGTACACAGGTGGAGGCAAGAGACTAGAGTCTAGATCAAAACAGAAGGTTGAGAAAAATACATTAAAGGAATAACCCGAAAGCACACACAGATCCTGTGGGCCGATTGTTTGCCATTCTACATTATAAATCACACCACAACATCCTATATTAAAGAGAAAACATCAGAGGGCAGGCATTCTCTTGCACACATAACCAAACCATATGCACAGAATCCATAAAGATAAAAGCATACTTTTTCCATTGATCAAATGTTGTAATATTGGAAAGAATGCATTTTTTGAGGTCAGTTGATTATTAGCAGCAAGAATGCTAAAGAACGCTTTGAAAAAAGTGAATTGATCCCACTAAACTTTGAAATAAAGATGCATGTAAGAGCTCAGAATGGAATTAGAGCTCTAGTTAGATAACGGCTAGCTGTCTAGTCTTAGCCTCTAATGTATTCATCTGCACGTACCGATACGTTTGAAGATAAGTCTTTTAAGGATTAGCAGCAATATCATGCTGAGTGTCATAATACCATGGCTAGGTTAGTTAACAAAACCAGTTCAGAAATTCTAGACATTTCTGGAATTGGCTAGAAATCCTTCTCTTTAGACAGTTTCTTAACCAGCGCAATTCATTAAACAAAGCAAAAAATTTCAACAAGCACAGAGCTCCCCTGGCATTTATACAAGTGGAATCATTTTGGAAAATGTTCTTGTTCCCCTGAGTACAATTCGCCCTGCACATTCTGAAAGTAACAGTGAATGTTAAAGGAGAATAAAAGGCAGTACAGGTATGAAAGAGCAGGTATGAAATAGAAAACTAGCAATTTTACATCATTATAGTAAATGGATTTTATTGCGTAGCCAAAAGTTGTCCTATAAACATTTAGGCCCTTGAATGGTGTATACTACAAGTTGCAATGTAAAATATTCAGATACACAGTCCATGTAATATATATAAATGTCACGTGTAATGTATTCAAATGCTATAAATTCAGTGTCCAGCATCTTCAGGGCTTTTTGCAGCTGCATTCATAATAAAGTTATTCATTTATTCTTATGCTAGCAGTTATCTGCCTCAGAATAAAAAATCTAAACAATCTTAGCTATTAGGCTTCAAAATGCATCATTTAAAGTGTAACATTATTAATAACAATTTAGAACATGCTCTGTCAGCTAGTAGTTATATTTACAACTTTTTCGTTTTACATTTTTGATACCAATAAAGAGAGCTCAAAGTTTAAAAGGACACTTCCCTGAACAATGTACAATGAAAAGAGATATCACTGGTATTCTTGCAGTCTCTCTGTTCTACAGAAACTGTCTTATTGTTGTTTTTTTTTCCTTTTTCCCCATTACATTGTTAAAGTTAATCTTGAGTTCTGGAAAAGACATAAATGTACAAATGTGTGCTGTGCCCAGAAAGATAGGCATTCCAGACAAACTTTTATCACTCCAGACACACTGCAGGGAGAAGCCTATGGAACAGTGAAGACTGATTATATAGTTCAGGCATTGTAAGTTGATCATGCATGTGCAATTGAGAAATACCTGTGGGATTAGGTACTCAAAATCACGAAGCACTTCTTTACACTAAGGGTCATATGGGTCTATAACAAACAGCTCGGCCACGCTGATAAAGCTGATTCCCTGAGATCCTTCACGAAACAGCTGGATGAGGATCTACAGGCTACCAGCATCCACATGAGCAAGATGGGTTCGGCAGCTCCCTTTCATCTGTACCCGTTCATTCTTAGTCAAAGAAAAGGGAGGTGAAACCCTCTTAATCACTACAAACTGATCACGATCTGAACAGCTTTTTAATACAACAGTAAGTTTGGGAAGTTATAAATCTGCGATGAAGTCTAGGCCGTAGTCATTCCTGAGCTGCAAACTAGAAGAGTTGCGGATTGATGAGATCAACAGACGTTTAACCTTCTTTCCAGATGTCTTGGTGGAATCCGAAGTAATGTGCGTGTGATGGCCTCAGACACTTGTCTGCATCAGTCAGTATAACAAAAGCCATGCACGGAACCATAGCACCTGGGAACACTTGACAAAAATAGCTGGCAGTGATTGATGGCAAAGAAAAGTGAAGCACTCCATCAAAGAGGAGGCTCCCCTCAGGGCAGGGCTACAGAGGCAGGTAGGGTGGGACAAATAAGGTCATATTGTAGAGGCCCATTCCTGACCGCACCTGACAAATCAACCGTGTGCTTTGCTGAGCTGAACCAGTGCAACCGTCACAACAGCAATGACTGCAGTTCAGTAAAAAATTAGAAATCCCTCCGACTTGCGTTTTCTAGAATGTCACTTCAGATTAAGAAGTAGACGTACGGTACTAATTCCGAAGGGCGCTCTTCTGTGTGTCCGCTGCAAAGAGGCCCCCCATCTGTCCAAATGAATGATGGGCATGAATATTAATTCGTTCTCATCCAGTCACAACATTACAGAAGATGGGACCTGAAGTAAAAAAAAAATCTCATTCTGTCTCTTTGTGTGTATAATGTTCTGACCAGGTACCATCCTCCAGGGAACCTGGGTAGATGCTGAATTATGTAAGTGACCCAGGAGCTAGGCCATCACAGTGCAGCTCACTGCACCTGGGACCACACAAAGCCAGCCTGACACGAGACCGACCCCGACCAGGGAAATCCGCGGCCGGGCTCCTGGAGCAGGGCTGAATCAAGGCGGCGGACAGTCCCCCAGGATTGCCTGGGACACGGGCAAGGAGTGCAGGGGACGCAGGTGCAGGATAGGGAGAGCCACCAGGATCCGGTCAGAGTGGAGGCATGGCCGCCGGCCCTATAAAAACAAGGTTGGCTGCCAGGGCCAGGTGTTTTACCCTCATCTGGGCTCGTCCAGACAGATCTTGCAATGTCACAGCTGCATATCTCTCATTAACATGTCCAGCCCCTGTCCACTGTTAAGATAGTGAAAGACTGTTGCTGAAGCCTTAATCACACATTTTTATAGCTCATATGATTTATGTGATGGGCTGAATGGTTAATTTGGACATACCCTGAGAGACAGTATCGGTGCTGGAGAATGATGGCCCTAGATCAGACTGTCAGGTGAACACATTATAACCCTGATGACAAATCTCCAGAGTAATTGAATGTCCTTTGTCAATATATTGAATACAAAAGAGGGCTTTAAGATGGGAATAAAATTATCCTCACTGTATTTAGCAAGCAATAAAAGATTACTGAGATTTATACTACTCCATAATTACTTTATTATTTTTATAAGTGATGTATTTCTCCTTGATTAACCATGATCCCCAGAGTCTATATACTTTTCTTATTGCATATTATGGTCAATGTCAAATCCATAAGACATCTATACAAATAACGATTAGTATAAAACTGGACGAAGTCAATAATGGAACAGAGCCAAATAGCAATCAAACCACTATTAATACAGCTGGCTGTGATCTTCACATTTCAAACATCTTACTATGAAGGTATTAACAGATTGATAAGCGATTGGCACCAGCTCCAAATTGTATAGGACAGTCATGTCTTTCCTATCCCAGCTGAACCCTACCCATTATTTTATTTGCACTCATTTATAAAGTGGGGTTTTTATCGGGAGCAGTTCAGTGGAAATATCTGGCTGAAGGGTACAACAGCAGTGTGTCACCTGAGATTTGAACCCACAGCATTCCAGTTACAAGTCCATATCCCCAACGGCTGTTGTACACTGCTGCCTAGTTGAATTCTGTAGACTTTTGCAAGATCATTGATTATATATAATTATATTACACTATCCATTCATCCGTTTTCTTACCGCTTAATCTAATACAGGGCTGCGGGAGAGCTTGTGCCCATTGCTTGCTGGGTTAGGCTCCAGCTCCCCCCGCAACCTGCACTAGATAAGCAGATTTAAAAAAAATGGATGGAGGGATGGATAATCACAAATATAATTACTGCTTTCTGGCTTGCTAGTACAACCCTTTAACATAACCCATAATGTCTGGGTAAGCAACACGACCCGCCTGTAAGGTTTTTATACAATATTTATATTATATTGCACACTGTACTTTTTCCTTTTTTTGTGTGTGTTAAACCATGGCCAGTTCTCGCCAGCAAGCACCCAGAATTCCTGTGATGTAGCCCCGCCTCCCCTTTGCTTTCCCATCATCCTCTATGATCTGAATCCAGCTTTCCCAGACCCCCGGGGAAGCCTGGGGACACTTCGCGTGCTCCTGCCATGATATCTTGGACCTCCTGCAGGCCCGCTGGACCCTACCTCATGCCCCGGGTTGAGCGGTTCTGGAAGTTCTGGACCAGCTGGGGGACCCCCAGCATGGCCTCCGTCAGCACCGCCGCCAGCCCCAGCGTCTCCACGAACAGGACCGAGTCCAGGAAGAGGAACGTGACGAAGGCACACAGGACGGTGAACGCGAAGCAGAACATGAGGTAGTCCTCAAAGCGGCTCCAGCTCCAGAAGTACCTCAGATCCAGATCTGTACACCAGTCACAGAAGAAGAAAGAACAAGTCACAGAGTAAGTGTCTTGTGCTAGGAGTCAGAACTCTGTGGGTTTCTACCAGCAGAGACGTGGCCACTACTTTCAGTACCTTCAGACGTACTGAAAGTAGTGGCCAGTTCAATATACCACTTCAGAAGTCAGCAAGCCTATCTTCGCCCCATTTCCCTTCCTGACTAGAAGGTCACTTATGCCTGTAACTTACAGTGTAAGAGTTGTGGCTGGATCCTATACGATACAAGGCAGGACTGCTCCTTAGACAGCACAGCAGTACATCACACTCCCAAACATATACAAGCACATAGGGACAATAGAGAGGAACCTTTTAACCTAGCCAGTGTGTCTCTTGGAGGTGGGGAAGTATCTGAACAGCTGGATAACAGCCAAATGCACACAAATGCAGTGGGAACAAGTGAACTCTGCACAGAAATGGATCCCAGAACTGAGCTGTGAGGTGGCTCCCATGCTACTGCAGTGGATTCTCTTCTAATTTTATCACCAAATAATATTCATCTAAAATAACATGCAGCAGGCCTAAAAGACTATAAACAATATAAAGGCACACTTTTCTCTATTCCAGCTCCTTCAAAAACTGAAATTCCCTCTCCTAGTCTTTCTCAGACTGAAAATGTTTTAAAAGAGATGCAAATGAACGTCATTGACAGCTGTTTAGTGTTTTTTTCCCAGCAGGAATCTTCTCTGAGAACAAACTGGCAAAACAAATTCCACCAAATACTAACCTTTGCAAAAGATTGTTGTTTTTGTGAAAGATAATTAATTGTCAAATCTTCTATTTTGGATAAAAACTTTGATATAGACAAGAAACTTCCATTTTACCTATGATTTTGTTTACAAAAGGCTCAATAAAATAAAATATAAGTAAAGAATATATTGCTCCATTTGCAAACCTTAATAAAACTTTCTGCAAAATGTGGATGGTATCTGGACATCTTTAAAGAAATAAACATTAATATTTCTAATCATTTCTAATAATAGGTGTTATTAATTTCTAATTGACACTAACCCCTCCTATCTCATTCCCTGTCTCCAAATCCAACAACTTCAAAATGCAAATTTTACCAGAAATGAATCTGTAAACATTTGAGAAGGCAGGAAGATACTAATGGGACTGTATTTCTCAGCACATCAAACTACAGCACTTTTCAAACTCCTCGAACACCGACCCTCAGAAATTCCCAGCTGTCAGAAAAACATAGAGGGCTTATACTCAGGTGTGTTAATACAACATTAATACGGCTTGACTGAGCTGTTAATTTGGCCATCAGTATGGGGGAGAGTTAAATTAATTTTAATTGAAAACATGCAATTATCAAATCATGAAATTAAGCATTATAAGAACTCCAAAGAGAAAGGAAGTAAGGGCATTTATGAATTTATTAATGCTATTTTCTTCTATATTACTAGAAGAAAAGGTGTTTGCTTGAGATCCGTCAGAGTACGTAATAAAAGCTGAAGCATTTACAGCGATCCACACTCCTGATTATCCCTGCAATGCTAAAATTCTGATGTAAGGATTTACCTTAAGCTCTCTAGCTTAGGCTGATGTCTGCACATGATTAACTGCTGAGCTCTAGGAAAATCACAGTTTTGTCTGAACTGCTGAGCCACGTCTGGTTAACAGCTGACGTTCAGGACACAGGAGGCCATTAGTCTTTATGGACTTAATGGAACTGCAGCTTTTTAAGGAAATTAAAACATTGAAACATTGAAAGTGCGAAAACAAAGTCAACCTATACTTTGAAATGAAAATATAAGGGATATAACCACAAAAGGTTACATTATTGTGGTCTTGTTGTTTTACAGGGAGTAGGCCTGCTCCATAGACCAATTAGTGTAATTTGCTGGCTCTGCAGAAGTTTTAGCTGAAAAAGGAAAACAAATTGACTTACAATGCATTAATACAACACACTCCTTTTTTACAAATTTTGAAAATAAGAGCTGTTTATACCAGCAATTTATTAGTGTATAACCAGCTTACTCTCCTGCTGCTTGCTCTCTGTACTTCATTAAAATTTGACCTACTGTATATATGAAAGACTGAACTGTGAACTCTGGGCAGGGGAATAAATGGTTCTCCCATTTTAGCAAAACTGCAAAAACCCTTCCTTAACATTTTTCTTTTCAGACTGCTTGATTTCTTTTAAAACTTAACTAAAGGCTTTTTCCCGCTTGACCTTCAATCAAGAGTGATTTATTGTTTGTGTTTATGCTGTCAAAAATGCTGTTTTTGGTTTCTAATTTGTTTACATTCTTTAGTGTGTTCAGGTGATCGTAATGAAAGGTGGTTTACACATTACAGGACTGATTGATAAGCTGATGATGATGTGCTTCATTGATCCTGATTTAGTAGGTGGGAGTACCTTTAAGACAATATAAGTGACATACTGTGTTAGGAAAATCACAGGCTACAAAATTCTAGCAGAGGTTGTCAAGCTAAAACTACAGAAATATATTCTGGACCTCTGGCTGGTAATATAGTGTGTGTCAATTACTGTTCAATAGAGTTCTGCTCCGTCACAAAGCTTGTGCTTCTCAATTCATCCACAGTAAAAGAATAAAACAAAACATGATTCTGAAAGGAATGTGACTAATGCTTTTAATTACCAGGCATCTGACAAATTTACACACCTTTTAGGAGTGATCCAAATTAGCGAACTGAGTGTTAGTGTTAGATTGACCTCCACAATATTGATTTCCTTTAAAAGTAGTAAAACATTCACAATAGTGATATACGAGGTGAATGATGCTTTTAAAAGGCTCTGTTGTTTTCCAAAAGGCTTTTCATTTTTCTAGAATAAAATCCAATCTTTTTCATTAGTTGTTCTTTTTGAGTGCTGACATGCGGTATTCATGCCTTTCAGCAACAGCGAAAAGGTGATCTTGTCTGTAAATGTAGGAAAATTCACTGACACCGGTGGGAGTTTTGAGAGAATACACACCTTTTTATTTCTCCTTGGTTTTGTTCTCCTCAACCTGAAAATCCACTACCTTCCAAAAAATAAATCCCTAAAGACAATTCCACAGATTTGGAATATGTACGTTTGGAGTGCTATTAGTTTTGGATCTCAAAGCATATCTCAAAGAAACAGACAAACTGGGTTACAGTATATCTGAAAATAAATGTTACAAGGAACCTGCAGGAAATGCCATGCTTCATAAGCCAAGACTGTCTCTAAGGTCCAAAGGGACAAACGTATCCCTGTTTTAGTATCAGAAAAGCCTGGATGGCCCCTCACCAGATCTATAACATGTCAAAGACATGATGATGAGTACATGGACAATAATTGACAAAGTCAATAATGGAACAGGATGGAAATAGCAGTCAATCTACTATTAATGCAGCTGGCTATAATATTCACATTATAGGTTACTATGAAGGTACAGTATTAACAGATTGCAGCAAACAGACTGGCAACAGCGCCAAATTGAATAGGACAGTGACATCTTCCTTACCCCAGGTGTGCTCATATCTTTACAGGGATTTCAGTTCAACGCCTCCAGTCATATGGATTCCTATTCACACAGCAGTGTAGCATGGAACAATCCATAAATATCTTTCTTTTCTAAATTAACAACCATTTTGAGGACTCAAACCCTTTGGTGATGGAAACAGATCAGGAACCAGCACTCTACACTCCCTTGCAATTCCAAATACATTTATAAGGACAGTGGAGGGATGCCTGTTTTTATTCTGTCACTCCCTTTGAAAACAATGTTTATGACAGTGGTGCCAAAATGAACTTGACAAGCTCAGACTATTATTAGAGCTTTTACATTTTATTTTCAGAAAATCACTTTGAGAATTTAGTATACAGACTACAGTTCCAGTGGCATAAAATTGACCCTTTTATAGTACTGTAGGGATTTCCAAATACTCTAGCTGCACTAGAGTTAAAGAACACGTTCAACCCCCTTCATTTTCAAATCCAATCAAGGAAGACAAAACAAAACAATTAGAAACACATCTTGAAAAAGGAAGTAAAAGCTTTGATGTTAAAGTCTCATCCTGCTGGAGTATTTTGTATTATTCCAGAAATGTATTGCACTAAGGAAAGAAGGGGGTAAAAAGAGATATATTATCACTGTAGGTATTTGATATTCATACCTGGAGAAACAAATTGAGTGAAACCTTTGGATCTAGTTTTACATCAAACAAAATGGAAAAACTGGAACTGACATCAAACATCTCCTTACAGCTGATGCTCTGCATGGAACAGGAAAATGCTATTTTAGGAAACAGGCAAACCTTAAAAGGGTACTACTTAGAAATTGATTTTTTTCTTAAGTAATCCGGTCATTTAGTCCGTTCATAGCAGTTTGCTACAGAAGTCCTATCATGCTCATGTTTGCCTGAGAGTCTGAGGAATCCTATAGGAGGTGAACAGTGACAGATGAATTTCTGTGTTGTCTAGGTTGGAAATATCCTTACAAAAACTGAAAGACAATTAGTCTGTAGACTTCATAGAAAACACCTGAGAACCGCACCCCTTTGAAAACAAAAAGAGTGCCAGTTACACGTAAAACCTATGCTCTTCACTCCTATCCTGGCTAGCAACAGCAGCAAGGCAGATACACACTGGATGGGACGCCAGTCCATTGCAGGACACACACACTCACACCAGGGCTGATTATCCTGAGCCCAATTAACCTACCAGCATGTCTTTGGACGGGGGGGGGGGGGAAACAGATCACCCAGGGGAAACCACCTCAAACATGGGGAGAACATACAAGCTCCATGCAAACAGCACCCAAGTCCCAAAACTTAACTCAGGGCCCCAGTGCTCCCAGTGCCACAAGACAGCAATGCTAACCACTCCGCTACCCTACCATACTGATCACTACATATTCGAATGTATTCCAAAACACAATAACCGTTTGTCCTGATTCAGATGGGATGGAATAATCACTCTGGTTGACCAAGCCATACCTCCTACATGCACTACAGCCCAAATACTGTAGGTGGCCTTTGTTTTATACATACATGTAATATACGTACAGTACATATTACACAGCTGCTCATTGTATTCTGTCAGGGTGCTGTGTATTATATTAAGTGGGTAATGTGCACTGGGGGCAATGTGAGATGTGCAGAAAGAATCTCTATTGGAATAGAAAGTACTGTTGTGTGCATGTTAGTCTGCTAGATTTGGAGATCCTAAAACCCAAGAGACTGATGGAACATCATGCAGACTCCTCAGCCAGCTCTCACTACAGGTCCATATTAAGTTGCATTGTTTTATGTTTGCCCACATTTGTTTCATAAATCTTCACATAAAAAGCCCAAATGGCTAAACTACTGGTACTGTAAGTACATGTGAATAGAATGGCATCTAGTGTTTGCTTTCATAAAGCTGTGTGATTATAATGCCAAAAACTACTAACACTTGACTTTGGTTATTGCTTCATGGAGCGAAAGTTAGGATTGAATTCAGTATAATTTTCTCTTAGTGGTGAATACACAAATAAACACTTGGCATTTCTGCATGAAACAACAAACATTGACAGCTGTGGATGACTTCATTTAAGTCAAGAATATAAATCATTTTAAGCAGATGCATTTAAGAGCATTTTTAAAATGTTTCTAGATCTTTGATTCACTTTTTAATGACATGCCCTTCAAATTAATTTGATGTTTTAGTGAATTTAAAATCTGCTTATTTTGTGACAAATTTAAAAACTTTGTTTCCTTGTTTTCAAGGCATCCTTGTTTTTGCCTTGGTTCCAGACTTTATACAACCAAAAGTAATTCAGTAAAATTTCAGTGGACAGCTAGACAAAATCTAGTTTAAACCTCTTCAGAAAGACCACCACCTGCTGGGCTTGTCTCTTAACAAATAGTCAAACAAATGTATCAATATAGTTTGATTTTTCCCTCACATAGAATCAATGTCTTTTTTCAAAAATAAAAATGATTGATTCCTTTGTCTGCCCGTGATGGACGTGCGAGCTATGTTTTATTCAAGACAGCAGAATGCAGCAAGCCAGCTGTCGGTACTCTCTGAAGTGACAGCCATGCACACTTTTGGAAACACCTGAAAATGAGAAGTCTGGTAGCATTGCTACACAAGAGGTGGCAGAAGATAATGCAATTTCAGTGTTCTTTAGGAAGGGAAACTTCTTATATCAATTTAACAACCATGCACTTTGCTATTTTTTCTCCTACAGTGTCCTGACAGTATAAGCCCCAGAACTGTCCTAGAGAAATAACTCAGGCTTTAAAAAAGGTCAAGAAATTGCTTTCTGCTTTGTTTTATTTAAATGAACAACACACAGGGCAACAGAATTCTCAATATGACAGTGGGGTGAGGTTGCTGATAATCAGTTAAGAATTTAGAAAATGTCTTGTATCTTATTTTTGTCTTACATAATGCATGATGCGCCAACACAATTATTTAAGGCTTGCATTGAGAGTGAAATCAGTACACTTTATATAAAATTTTATTTTAAATTTATGAAAACTCACATCACACTGTTACAATAATGAGCCCCGGGAAAATACAGCACTTTCATTTATAGCTCTTTCCAGTCTGGAACTACAGTACGTAATCTTGCATAAGGTTATGACTTTCCAGTGGCCTGTTCCCCAGACCTACTGTATAATGTGTTCCACAAAACAGGAGCCTTCACAAAAAGTTCTTGATCTGGTCAAAGCAAAGTTTTTTTAAATCTTTTTAAATGCGGACCTCAGAGGCAGAATGAGGCGCGATCTCGCCAAGCGGGGCTTCGTGATGCCGAAGGGCTGTGGAAAACCTGCTCCTTTGAGCTCCTGCGGAGGACTGGACAACTGCAGTTTCAGAGCCAGGACGGGGAAGAGAGACATGGACAGCAGCGAGTGGAGACACCCTGAAGGGCGTGGGGGGACTTCATTGTGCACATCCAGCCCCAGCAACCACTTACAGTACAATCACCCTTTTAGGATTTTATGTTAGAGTTGTATTTATTGTAAGAATTGTACACATTGTGGAAATACAGCTTATTTTTCAGTCAACAATGACAATCATAAAAAATACTGTAATGTTTTTAAGAAGCCTGCGGTTCTCTATGTCCAGTGTAACACATGGTAGAATGGAAATGAAATGTGAACACATTTTAGTCTCATATACAACCTATGCATGCTTTATTTATGTACTTCATCCCTTGTGGGAAGCTCCCATTAACCTCTCTAGGTTGAATACAAAATCTTATTATTGCAGAGCTTACTCTGAGCACATGAATGGCACTTGGCACCTTTCAGTAACATACAAGCCCATGAAAAAGGCTAAAGTCTTGCTTACGGCGTAGAATTTGATGAATGTATTTATCAAAAAAGTATGCAGTTCACCAGAGGGAATAATCTTTAACTGTGTACAGAAGAGAGCAGAAGCTGTATCAGTAATAATAATCACTGACTAACCATAACAGAGACTTGGGGGTCAGATGTAAATCAGCTCAAGGAGGCTAAGTTGTGTGCCCAGTGAATCCCAGTAATTGAGAACCATAAAATAATAAGTCTTTTACCTTAATCCACTGAATGACCTAGATTAATTAACAATAGTTATGCACTTGTGATGTGCCTGTCAATGCCTGACACTTTATGTTTGAGGTAAACTAGAGATAAGTGAAAACCTGCAGTATTCCTTAAAATAATATCATTTATTAGCTGAGAACATTATGATTACACAAACTATAACTAAACCTCTGATTTTATTAGAACAGATATTCGGATATTTGCGCCCACACTTGAAAGAATGAAAGAATTCACAGCAGAACGTTTGGGCAGAGTGTGATGGTACTGCACGCCTTGAAGGTAGGACTGAGTTCTTTTCAACAACACTTCATTGTTTTATTGCTTGTTTTATTCTTGAGGACTCAGCAAAACACTGAACTAAAGCGCCGACATTAGTGGACAATCTCAAACAGTGGTTGACATGTCTTTTTTCAATGTCGTACAGCGAAAACAAAACTTTTGAGTATTCACCTTGCTGTCACAGAGTGAGGAATGGAACATTAGTCTTACTCCAGGTCTTCTGCACTATTCCCTGGAGGGGATGTGCGTGTAGATGTGTAGCTACAGCAGAGTACTGCACCTGGGACACAGCAGTGCTCTGAGCTGAGATGTGTTTCAATTCATGTGATTAGTCCAGGCTTAGCAGCTTCAAACTGCCTGAGGCCACAGGCCTGTCCTGGGGAATATAGTGCAGAAGACAGCTGCCCCGGGGTAGTCTCTTTTAATAGAATAGAATAATATTAAAATAGGAGTGTTTTCACGTACAGTACGTTTCCAGTTAAAACGCCTGAAGGAGAAGAATCTTACCTGTTAGTAAACCTGTCAGTTCTTAAAACTGCATTCAAAATGTAGAGCTACCAAGATGTGCTGATGGATTAAGCCTTTCTGAAACTCAGCTTTCTATTAGTATCTCTAAAATCTTCCTGAGTCTAGGGCATTTCATGACCTCTAATGACTCCTGTTCTTTTGAATCCATATCAAAAGAAACATTTGGAAAGTAACTTGCCAAGTGAGCTCAGTGCTAAATCGATTCCCACAAAATTTCTAATGGTGTTTATTAAATATGCTATTTGTATTGCTAGAATTTACAAGTTTCAGAACAACTTTTATCCCAGCCCACATGACATACTAGAACAAAAATATCCTCAAATTCAAGACGGGGGCATTTTTTAGAAATAAATGCACCGAAGGACATAATTCTAAAGTGTTTACTAATTGATTTTTACTGTATGCAGAGGCTTTTCATGATTACCACAAGAAAATGAAATATATAGTGTGTTAAGAATTAATGTTTATCAAAAGTAATTAGAATTGATTGAGAAAAGGAATTCTGGGCATGAAAATGTGTTTCATTAACTTTCACTGACTTTCACAGTGCACTACTAACAGTAACAGTAATTCTCATTTTTTCCAGCTTTCCGTGAAGTGCAGCCTCAAATGTAACCTAAATAGCAATGATAACTGGTTTTAATTGACACAAAAACGAGTGTTCATTTTTTAAAAAAAAAATCATTTCCATATTTTCTTTTCTCAAATGTAGCAAAGAGCCGAGCCGTGTTTTCCGTGTCTCTGAATTCATCGATTTGGAGTGCATATGCATTACATTAGTTCTTTCTCCGAAATATCGCATATCATTTCAGAAAGTCTGCGTACGAGTCGTGCTGTGTGAAAGCAGTGTGCGTTATAATAACGAGCTTGCCTGCCAGCCAACATTACACAAGTCACTGTGGGAGAATCAAAAATTCACCGATGTAACGCGCTTTCTTGCATTTTGCAGTTAGAAGCTCTATAAAAATGCGAGGCTTCTCAGACTGCTTTTGCTTAGCCTAGTGACATTACAGGTGAACCTCTCCCTCTGAGTTGTGAAATTTTCTAGCTGTACTCCAAAGAGGTTTTTGCATGGTTACTCGAGTACCTTAAAGTAATGTTGGTTCTGTACAGCAGCCTGAGAGCTCCTACTACCTAACAACACACGGAGACAGTGTCATCTTAATGTCCCACAACAGTAGAGCATGCATTGCTGTCTTACAGACCTCTGAAAGAAATTTCAAAAGGACGGAATTTCGCTCCTTATTTTACAACTAATGCATTTACCTATTTTTATGTTTTAAAAAAAAATGATAAACATCGACTGTTAATGCTATACTGTATGTCACACCGCGGGATTGTATCGGTTGTGTATACGTGAATGAGCCGAAATGAAGAAGCCCACGAAATGCTGAGTATGTAGTCCATACAGAATATTAACTTATCTTGAATTTAAGTGCGCAGTAGTATTGAGCTAATATAAAACACGGTTTAAAAAATTCAAGAATATAAATTAAGAATTTATTTTTTTAGCGTTATGGATTTTTTTTCAGCTTATCCCGTGAAATTCTTCAAAGTCCTCCTGGGGTTAATCATAAACCCTTGTACTATACTACAGTATTTCTTTTTTATAGTCGTTTTGTCTTTTACTGTGCACGTTAATCAGCTCCCTGCACTAATACTGTATGTCCCGCCTGAGAGCGATGCAGATTTGCTGAACACATTCTATGAAATGCGCACGATCACCGTTCCCTGCGCTGACAGACCACAGGAGTGACAGATCGAATAAGGTTGTCACCGACACCGACGCCCAGCAAATTAACACATCATCCGTCCAACTCACAGTTGGAGAAGGACACAATCTGACGGACCTGATGCCACTGCTGACGAGTCCACCGCAGCCTCTGTCTGGCCCAAGCCAGTCAGGTGTGACGTCTAGGAGGTGTGAGCAGAGGGCCTCTGACAGGTCGCCTTGCTCTAAGGCCCGCAGCATGGAGCCTCACTGTCCTGCAGTTTCAGCAGCAGTACGGGTGGCAGATCTGAAACAATTTCAGATGGACCAGTCTGTGTCGGTCCTGCTCTGGTGTGGTCACTTGAGGGCGACCGGATCTTGGATGGTTATTTTTTCCTGCCGGTCTGCTGAAACCTTTGGGACACAGTGGACACAGCTTACTCCATAGTGTCTGGCAACACCGGCACATGACATGCTTGCCTGCAGCATGCCAATGGCCCTCTCCCTTGCTTCTGGTGACATCGGAGGCATTATGGAATGCACAGAAAACTGACTAAGTGTGGCCTTTTTCTTGCCTAAGCTTTGAATTAAGACCTTTTTAAAGGTGACCTGATCAGGCATTGTTCCACCTGGACTTCGTTGGGTAAAAGTGCAACTAATGTGCTTTCATGTGATTGGCAAGTTGGAATGTCTCACTGCACAAACTGTATTGCTGGTCAGAGGGCTTAAAACAAATGGACAACTTTTTGTGAAAGTACATAAGCTATAACTATAGTATTCTCATTCCTGAAAATGTGATGTTTCTTTTTTCCATCAGTATAATATTTACATTTCAATGGCTTGCATTAGTGTTTAAAATATTAGATGGGTGGTAACATCCCACAAAATCCATGTAGTTTTTAAATCCTGCTGTTCTGTGAATCTGTGCTGTAGTGCTTCTGAAAGGCACTCAATACATGTCTAACACTCGATCTGATTAAGCTGTAAGGGGTTCTGTTTTTCTGCAGAACAGGATTGGTAAAGAGTAAGACTCTTCCGGTGATGGTGTAATACCACTGAGTCATCAGTTTTAAAAAAAAAACTAACAGAAATGCATGTAAACCAGAAAAGTGCTCTGCATGTTAACAAGTAGCAAATACAGTACTGCACCTCCACCAGCAGACACCAGACTCCACTCATGGATGTCATGGTCTATTTCTTATATTATTTGTTGAGGTTTAAATAATTCATAAGCACAAACCTTCCAGCATGATGCTGTGGCCCTAATGTTTTTGAGGTAACTTGTTTGACCTTTCGGGAAAAGGAAATCACATTCCTGTTTTAAAGAGAACGGTACCGGTTGGCATCTGCTTACCACAACACTTTTTTGGCAGGATTAGTGAAAGAAGATTCTACCTAGCCAAGAAATCAACACTCTCCTGATTGTACTTATATCTGCACAATAATTTTGTTTTTAAGTCACAGCAGAGGTAGGAACAGTTCAATATCAGTTATTCTGCTCTGACTCTCATTTCATATGAACTGATACAGTTTATTTTGCATTCCTACTTTTCTGAGGAAGTACCAAAAAGAGAGGACTTTTCTCATTGTTAGTCAAGTCTCAGTACATTTCTTTATAAGCCATTTAAAAACAACTTCAATTTTAACTACCAGAGCTGCTACCTCAGTAATTTGTTAGTTTAGATCGATAAGTACCAGTTGCTTGGACGTGTCTAAAGAGCTTCATGGTCACTGGGGACTCAACTGCTAGCACCACAGTTTGAGACTATTTTGTTTATACTGCCAGTCATGTATTTTTCTAAGCCAGTAAAGTTAAAGCTAGGCGAGGATTAACAGTATTCTTATACTGCTCGGTATCTTGTTTTTTATAGAACTGTAATTTCCTTGTCTTCTTTACTATAAACCCAGTAGTGATGTCCTTGACATCAAGTGTTGTGCATAAGACAAAAAGAAATGATTAACACTCACACTATAGATGAGTGCATTCTGGAACAGCATTCTAACATAATGGTCAAATTCATACTTAATTCGTACTTAAAAGACATTTAACCTGTATTTAATATGTGAGGAAACAAACACTAAAAGGCTTTTGATCTCAAAAGCCTCTTTGTCACTGGGTTTCTGTTAAAGATCAAAAAGTTGCCGTGAAGAATAAACATTCTATACAAGTCTTAATCTTTTTTATATCAAAAATCACTCTGCTACTCAGAGTCATCAGAAGAATACTTTGCTTTACTACTGTTCATGTTTATGATGCACTGGAATGTGATTCTCAGCTGAGGTGCCACTTTGTTTAGAAATCCCTCAGAACTATTAGAACAACACTGCATAAATGCAACCCAGGATATCAAAACACATGCAGGGAGTAGCATGTATTATTCACTTTTCTTCCTTCTATAGGTAACACTTTTATCTTGAAGCTCTTGTCTCACAAGAAGGTTTCTGAAATGTTTTTTTTTCAGTAATCAAAATGCAATAGTTCATCTAAATACACCTTGTGCTATCTCACCTGCTTTTAAAGATATCTGTTTAAAATCCAGCAAGGTGAATACTGATTACACTAAATTGGATTTACACCAAAATCCGACAAGCAGAACAATTGAGAACTGTCTAAAAACTACAGAACCAAATTACAGGGAGAGTGTTCTGCACATTTAGAACAGGCGTAATGGGATCTGGCAG
This sequence comes from Atractosteus spatula, assembly GCF_055471065.1. Classification (NCBI taxonomy): domain Eukaryota; kingdom Metazoa; phylum Chordata; class Actinopteri; order Semionotiformes; family Lepisosteidae; genus Atractosteus; species Atractosteus spatula. The sequence continues at coordinate 3,831,208 of NC_142726.1, read as the reverse complement.
ATATTATGCATCAATCAGAGACTGTGGTGATACAAAGAGCAACATGGCTGCGGAAACTGCATACAGTGTACACAAGGGACCATTAACATAGCAAACTGTCATACCAGCCTACCTCACTCCACTTCCAAAGGCATCTAATGGCATGCTAACCGAGTTATCTGAGCAGAGCAGACAAATAGCTATGAATCCAGCAGTCGGGCGACGCACTGAATATTAGGAGAGTAAGGGAAAACTTCCTGCAAATGCAAAGTCCCCCATATTTGCTCTACAATGTCTAGGCAAGGACTGGGAGTTCTGACAGCAGTGGCCTAAAGCTAAAAACAAGCACTGCGTCACCCCTGTTTCAGTTACTAAGGAAATGCTGGAGATCTTAGATATGACAAGGAACATACAGTACACTACTTCAGGCGTCTTCATAATAAGTGTTGTTTTCAGACAAGGGGGTTTATGGATTACTCTAAAGTACATAGTTCATTTTATTTAGGAGTTTTATTTCATGTAGATGCAGACGCACGCTCACCCTTCGTGTTTTTACGGTTCTTTCTCCTCTCCAGCCAACCCGACAGTCTCCTCACTCGGCTCAGTACAGAGCAGTGCTGAAGGACCAATACCCGACAGTCTCCTCACTCGGCTCAGTACAGAGCAGTGCTGAAGGACCAATACAGCTCGGAAGCAGGTGAATTCGGCATGACCACCATGCTCCTGGGCCTGTCTGATCAGACCTCCTGCCCAGTGCTGCCAGATGTGATGAATTATACAGTGGCTCAGCATTAATAAACACTAGCCCCTGGGTTTTAGATTGACTCAACAGAACAAAGTGAATTATTGTTTAGAAAATAATCTGTGGATTTAATGGCAAAGATAAACTGAATGTATACTGTATAGCACTTTCTTTATTCAATTTGCCATTCATATTTACTTTACCTAGAACTGCTGAGACAACTTTGACTTAGATAAGATAGAGCAATGTAAGAGAGGCTACAAATTAGAGAAGAACTTGCTCACTTGAGTGTTTGGCTGCTTATAAAACAAATGTTATAAAAAATAAGCATTTCTTGTAAGATCCCAGTAAATCAGTGAGTTACAGTGTACCACTAGTTTGTCAAAAGATACATTGATTTTAATTTCAAAATATGCTTTTGTTTAATTTCTCGTTGTGCTTCATTGCCTGAAACAATGCCCTGGTATAATCCTGTCTTCTTTCAGATATACTGTATAGAGCACACATGTTAGAGCATTTAAAAACGTTGAAAATGAATTAAAAGAATGCATTCAACTTGTATGTGCACACAAATACATTTTTTTTCCATTTTATTTCCACAGGTGTTGGATTTATTTCTTCTTTCGGTCCAATGGATACAAGCAAGCTCAACAAAGTATATCAAGTTATTTAAGACAAGGCACAATATACCAATAGGGCTTTAAAAAGGAATGAAAGCGAAATAAGTTCACCTCTCAAATAAAAACAACAATCATACAAAAGCCAAAAGCTATGCCCCTGGTAAGTTTATTTCTTTGTTCATGATTGTATACATCTGGGTAATCACCAGTCCAACATTTTCTCAGCTATACAGTGTTCCTTCTAATAGTTGTTCATAATTGTCAGTGGAGCACAGAGGTATTCTATAAATTGTGACTGACCTTGCAAGTGCACGTTCCACCTCATCGAGTTTAACGACAGAACGACTTCCTCACAGAAGGCTAATGGCGGCATCTTGAATTTTCATTAGCATTTAGATTCTAACTGATACCAACAGCCGCAGTAAAGATTTACGGGTGTCATAATTCAAGGCATTTCAGGAACAGAGCATTTTATATGGGACAAATTTTATTTTTTTCTCCACCTTAAAAAAGGTAAAATAATTACAATGACTGCAACAGGTTTTTTTTCTGCAGCAAATAAAATAGTACTTGGGGTAACCAGCAGAGGTCTCTATAGCCCTGTGAATGAGGGAAAACTGCTTTTTCAGGGTAATGAAATTGCAGTTCATTTAATACTTGCTAAAAGGGGTGGAATGGAGGCTTCCTTTGAGCTTCTGTTCATATAAAGCATTATAAGTAATATTACATAATAACTGGGATACAATAAGAGTCAGGATGTGCTGTACATATATGTGTATAATATAGCCTTATCCCCTCTGAATAAGACAGCACCAACCCTATTTTAGTCTAAGGGGAATAAAACTAGTAAATTGCACAGACTGCTGCTTCACACACTTGCCTTCACATGAAATGCTTTACCCAAGATTTCCATCTCTCTAGTCCCCCTCCATCTCCCCTGCCTGTTCTCTGCTTGTTCGGCTTGGTCTTATCTACCACACCCCTCGGCCTCATTTCCCCTGCCTCTCTCTCCTCTCCACAGACGAGGAGGCTGTACAGTGGAGTGGAATTATTCTGTTTTCGTTTTACTTTTCTGTGCGGAATTAACGTCTACTTGTTCCATCTCGCTTCAGGTAACAGAGGTGGGGTGGGTTAATTTCCTTTTTGTTCATTTCGGAAACTGCTTGATAAATTACATGAAAACGGTAATTGACTTTGCATAACGGGAGTGAATGTACCGAGGCCTGGACACCAGGGACCCAGAGACGCTAGAGCTGGGCAGGTTTGCTGGGACCTTATACAGGCACAAGATGCTGTGCAGAGTACTTGTTTCTTTATGAAATTAAAGTCTCGCCCTCCTGCGGCAGGAATACTGGCATCCAGATCTCACCAGCATATTGTTATGCTACCTCCCCTGAAGGGGGTCTGTATATTGTGGGTGCCCCTGCACAGGATCTTTGTGGGAGACTTTTAAGGCACTAATCTGACACTGTGCACCACTGTAAAGCACTCAGCTGGGCTTATTTTCTCTACAATTGAGACTGTGTCTAGAGGTGAGGCGCTGCTAGCCTTACATTTACCATAAACATCTAGACAACCGACTAGCTTGACCATGTCATATTTTCTGTCAATAAACGCCAGCACCACAAAGGTGTTTACAATTTCTCTCAAACCAGAAGAAAAAGACATAGAATCATAATCATTGTTCTTTTATTATCATAAAAGAACAATAGCACTTACAAACCTCCCATAATATTTACTAATATTACAGCACCACAGTCTGTCATGGTAATTACTAGGCTTACTAGGTAATTACATGAATGTGCCATGCTACATTGTGGTATAAAAGTGAATTATGATAATTGCCGTTGTTAAAATAGAATTTCCATGACATGTAGAATCACATTTCACATACATTGGGTGTAATTCCTGGGGTGCTATCTGCATGGAGTTTGTATAGTATGTTCTCCCCTTGTTTGTGCACCTGTGTTTGTATCTTTGTGTGCCCTGCGGTAGTCCTGGGTGTATCCTGCCTTGCGGCCAATGCTTGTGGGGTTAAGTTAAATTGAATAAAGTGGTTTAGAAAATGGATGGATAGATTTACTATTTTAATACCATGTTTGCATTTGTGGTTCCTTTCAGAATTTGGAATTGTATATTGTTTTTCTTTCTTTTAGCCCCAATTTCTCTCCGCTTGTCATTTCAGCTTTCACAGACACACTAAAAAAACCTGAGTAGCTGTTGCCTGGCAAGCTTATGATATCCTGGCTGACTCATATTCCCATCATGGGCAGTGCATGAACACTTATGGGCTGTTATTTGGGAAATATGAATGAATGACAGCTTAGACATAAACCAGCAGTATTTACATTACAGGGCTTAAACCGCACTCTGAAGTACTTTACAGCCTTTACAGGTGAGTTGCTTGAGAGAGCTCATGGTAGTTTTCAACCTGGGATACTACGTTTCAAGGAAAAACAAGAGGAACACTCATTATTAAGTGCCAGGCCATCCATATATAAATGACCACACTCAGTCCACTACAGCAGGGATAGTCCACCTTGGCACTTCCATTCCATGTCTCTGCCCCAGCTAAACCTTAGTTATCAAAGCAACCTTTTGCACCTGGGCTAACTAAGTAAATAAGGATCAACTCAGAAATGAATTATTGGAAGGTTCAAAGTCCTATAAGACCAGAAATGAAGGTACCAAGAGACACTAGGAAGGCTGGCTGATCGTTACTCCATAGTATCTATTTTATTAAAACAGAAGTTTATCATAAGTTCCTCTCCTGTGTCTCCTTGAAAAGACCTCCAGCTTTCTCTGATTAACTGCCAGCATAACCCATACTGCATGTGTTCAATGTGTTTTGTGCAAAAGCATTTTATAAGTTTGAAGGTCAATCTACTGAAAAGTGGCCCAAAACGTGATACAACTTAATTCCTTTGCAGGCACCATACAGGTCACCTAAGAATGAAAGGCCTTCGGGTAGATTAAATCTGTGATGGTTTTGTCAGCTCAAAACAGCAGGGGAACCAAAAACATTTTTGCAAAGGGTGAAAAACAGTACAAGGAACCAATAAGGCTGTTTCAGATAAGACAGATTTCAAAAGCAAATGATGGGGATATTTATAAAAAGCAGCTGAGCTTTCTGAAATGCTATGGATAGAAGCAAATTCATTTATTTTTAAGAAGAAAAACATGATTGATCACATATGATTTTTTTTTTAATTTTGGAATGTGCATAGCCATGCAATTTTTTGCCCCTGTTTCTAAATAACTTCAGAAGTTCTGAACATATACACTTTTTGGTGCCAGTTATCCTCTTTTTAAGAATAAGTATTCACCTCAATAAATAATACTGGTGGGCTCACATTTCTTCCTATTACATCCATGTCATTGTACTGAAATGTTCATAGACACTAGTATACGCTGTGTTAAACAGTACCCCTACAGTTTGTATTCAGTGTCATGTTTAGCTGCAATAAAGATAAAGTAGGTGATCCATGGTGCTTTACATAATGCAAAACTGACATAAAACACAGCACTCCTATAATTTCTAATTCATAATGTTAGAACATGACAGAAGCAAGTGATATTGCACACTGCAGTGATTAGAATATCACAACAGTGTGAGACTCCAGAGAATATTGGTTTTGGCCGCCTTGACTTAACTTCCTGAGGTCTTGGCCAGAAGATGGAGATCTAATTTTTAGCACTGGCTCAGAGTGTAGTCTATTCTAAGCCCTTGGACTCTCTGACTCCTCGTAATATGAATCCTTTGGGAGTTCTTGCAGGATGAGTGTTTTCCCTCTCACTATGCAGTGGACAGTTTCCTCCTAGGAGATCTAGCCAAATCTGTGATTCAATACAGTTATCTTTTCTGGCAACCAGTTAATTTTAATTACAATATCCACCCACTAAACATGGAGGCTGGCTATTGGAAGTGAAAATATTTTCTTATTGTCTTGGGTAAATTTGACTCTAATTGACAACTGGCTCTCTTTTTACACCCAAAGGAAGTATGGAGGAAGTCTAATAACATTCAGAACAGGATGCGAAAATTACCCTAGCAAACACTTCACCACACAGACACTCCTGAATTGCAAAGCAGCTCTGTGTGTTTGGAAATAAAAACAGATATTCAATTATGCTATTCTAAGATTCAAAAGCTGACCTACAGCACACTCCTCTAGTTCTGTCAGGTAACATGAGTTAGTACTACGCAGACTTGGCTGGAACAAACTGCAGAGGCTTAATAAACCAAGAAGTTCCTCTGCAACATCACAGGAAGCTCAGCCTGCGGAGATTAAATGAGCAGGCCATGTGAGAAACAAGGTTCTACATTTCATTTAGTCAGAGGCTCAGTCTGGGACTTGACCTTCTGCGTTCCCGTCGGCTCCCACTGCTGTAGCCGTTTCAAACAGGAAGCAGCCTGCGCTCTCCCTGCTGAGCCAAACACGGCATGCCTTTGCGTCAGAGGCACCGTCTCCCAATCCGTGAATGATCTCTCGCTCGTCCTTGCAACCTCCAAACTAGCAGGACCAGAAAGTGAGCTCCTGCATTGTCCGCAGAAAAAATCAGGTCAAAAACACTTTAAAATCGAATTTTGTGTTTCGCCACATATTTGCTACTCAGCATGACTGCACTGTCAGCCTGATTTACCCCCACTGCTTAGAACATCTTAATACAGTAGCATCCTAACAGTGCAGTCATCCTGGAGGGCAGCACTGTGTCAGCAGTTAGCATTTCTGGGTTCAATTCCCTGGGTGCTGTCTGTGTGGAGTCTGTATGTTCTTCCCGTGTGCATGCGGGTCTCCTCCATGTGCTCTGATTTCCTCCCACAGTCCAAAGACATAGATAGATAGATAGATAGATAGATAGATAGATAGATAGATACTTTATTGATCCCGTGAGGGAAATTGCAGTGCAACAGCAGCTTAACACACACAACACAGCCACAGTGTAACGAATTATATAATAATGGTACAATACATACAATACAATACAATACAAGGTTACTCACAGTCCGGATGCACAAGAACAAACTAGAACAGAACAGTACACAGAACACAGAGTAACTATAGATATAAATATAAATATAAATATAAATGTATTGCACAGGTCCCTGGCATATATTGCACAAAAAGTGGTTGTAAACGGGAAAAAGAAAAAGAAAGAGAACAGATGTAGCAGTAGATGTGTAGATGCGTTTAGTCCAGAAACAGGTCACTGTCGATGTTGCCTCTGCCAAGACGCAAGGTGGATGCATTGTACAGTCTTATGGCAGACGGCAAGAATGACCTTCTGTAGCGCTCCCTGTCGCACCGTGGATGAATCAGTCTATTGCTGAACGTGCTCTTCATTCCTGCAAGCCTGTCATAGAGGGGATGGGAGAAGTTGTCCATGATGGCCTCTAGTTTGGACATCATTCTCCTCTCAGCCACTACCTCCAAGGAGTCCAGGTCAAACCCAATGACAGAGCTTGCTCTCCTGATGAGCTTGTTCAGCCTTTTGGAATCTACTGCTCTAATCCCAGAGCCCCAGCACACCACTGCGTAGAAAATGGCACTCGCTACCACCGACTGATAGAACATGTGTAGCATTTTACTACATACATTGAAGGACCTGAGCCTCCTCAAGAAGTAGAGTCGGCTCTGTCCCTTCTTATAGATGGCCTCGATGTTCTTAGACCATTCCAGTCTATCGTCGATGTGCACACCCAGGTACTTGTACGAGTCCACCATCTCCACGCCACTCCCATGGATGTAGACAGGAGTAGGTTTGACCTTTTTCCTCCTGAAATCTACCACCAGTTCCTTCGTCTTTGTAACATTCAGTTCCAAGTGGTTCACCCCACACCACTCCACAAAGCTGCTGACCAGTCCTCTGTACTCCTCCTCCTGTTCACCCTTGATACATCCCACAATTGCAGAGTCATCTGAGAACTTCTGCAGGTGGCATGACTTTGAGTTGTACTTAAAGTCCGAAGTATAGAGGGTGAAGAGGAATGGAGAAAGAACTGTCCCTTGAGGTGCCCCTGTGTTACTCACTACCTGTTCAGACACACAGTTCTGAAGTCTCACAGACTGTGGTCTGCCTGTCAGGTAGTCAGTGATCCACGAGGTTGTGGAGGCATCGACTTGCATCTCCTCCAGCTTCCTCCTTAGAAGTAAGGGCTGGATGGTATTGAAGGCACTGGAGAAGTCGAAAAACATGATCCTTACAGTGTTGCCAGCCCTGTCCAGGTGTGAGTAGGCCCTTTGCAGCATGTAGATGATCGCATCCTCCACACCAACACTGGGCTGGTAGGCAAACTGTAGGGTGTCCAGTGATGAGCTGACCAGGGGTCTCAGGTGGGATAAGACCAGCCTCTCCAGTGTCTTCATGATGTGAGAAGTCAGTGCAACTGGTCTGTAGTCGTTGAGGACAGAGGGGCACCCTTTCTTTGGTACCGGGACCAGGCATGATGTCTTCCAGAGCACCGGGACTCTTTCCAAGCACAGGCTCAGGTTGAACAGTCGCTGGAGCACTCCGCTCAGCTGATCAGCACAGGCCCTCAGAACTCTGGGGCAGATGTTATCTGGTCCTGTGGCCTTACCCTCGTGCAGCCTCTACAGCTCCTTCTTCACCTGGTCAGCTGTGATGGTCAGCCTGGCCTGGGGGATGGTGCTCATAGTGCTTTCAGTGCTGCAGGTGTTAATGGCGGAGGTGTTGGAGAGTGGCAGCTGTGGGGGATGGGTGGGTGAGTAGCCGTCGGGGGTTGTGGCTGTAGGCGGCCATGTTTGTGGGGGGATGGAGGAGGTATTGGGCAGTCGCAGCTGTGAAGGGTTAGGGAGTGTGTGGCTGTGGGGGGATGGGTGTTGCGCCACAGAGGACCCAGAATCAAACCTGTTAAAGAACTGGTTCAACTCGTTGGCCATCTCCAGGTTCCCTTCTGTTGCACCCCCAGCCTGTTTGAAGCCAGTGATCTCTCTCATGCTGCTCCATACATCTCTCACCCTATTCCTTTGCAGCTTGTCCTCTATCTTCTTTCTGTATGCGTCCTTGCTCTCTCTTAGCTTCTGCTTTAGCTCCCTCTGTACACGCTTGACCTCTTCCTTATCTCCCCTCCTAAAGGCTCTCTTCTTGTCATTCAGAAGAGCCTTCAGGTCGCTGGTGATCCAGGGTTTGTTATTGGAAAAGCAGTGTACGTCTTTGGTGGGGATGGTGTTATCTACGCAGAAGTTAATATAGTCAGTGACACAGTCCACCATGCTGTCTATGTCGTCCCCATGTGGTTCGCACAGCACATCCCAGTCGGTGGCCTCCAAAGCACCACGTAGATCCTCCATAGCCTCCTGAGACCATCTCCTCACAGTCCTCATGGTCACAGGTTGGCGCTGGACAATAGGCGTGTACAATGGTGTAAGCAAGACAAGGTTGTGATCTGATCTGCCAAGGGGGGGAAGGGCTGTGGAACTATATGCATACTGAAAAGTTAATTGACTGATGGGAAAATTGGCATTATATGTGTGTGTGTGTGTGTGTGTGTTAGTTTCCTTCTCCCCTGTGACTAGAAAATAGATGGATGATGTACTGGAAAAATTATATCAATTCAGTCCTGATTTATACTGTAGCTACTGTATATTGAATCAGGTCCATCATTTAAAACTGTTACTAACACTCAACTTTACCAGACCTAAAGAAAAGATTAATTGAATCAGCATAAGCAAATAAATATTAGGATTCATTTCTCAAACATTTCCACGCTTCTGTTCACTTCAGTCGGAATCTCAGTGTCACAAAACTACAGTCAAATCCCGTCCCCTTTCACAATCACGAGTGTGCTTCTGCCTTTCCGCATACCTGAAGAGGAAGGGAAATCACAGGGACGCAGGACAAGAAAATGAAGTGTGATCACGTGCATGGCCACTGGCTCTTCCACGCTCACTGCACATTAGCATCAATTTTGCAGCCAGCACCTGCGATGTTACGATCCGTAAGAAGAATGAAGTCTGTGTAGCTCTGAGTGAAAGGCATAAAAGTAACCTTTAACTGCGAATGCACTGATGAAAGTCTGCTTTTAAAAGCCACCTGCTACCCTTCAGATACTGTAAATGTATTAAGTTGTTATTCCACAAGGGGGGTCTACACAAAGGACAGGACACCAACCAATCAAAGGCTGCACACACAGATAATTAAGACGGGAGCATGCAAACTCCACACAGAAAGTGTCCCTGGACCCTACAGCTAAGAGACAGCAGTGACGGCTACTTTGCCACCATACTGCCCCTGAAGGGCTTATAATCTTTACAATTTTCAGTATTATTTGTTGAAGAACATAATCATAAACCTTGGACGTATTGTCATTTTAAAATATGATAATGGTGACAGTTCCCAGAACAATCTGCAATATCTAACCCAATGGCCCCCTCTTTTGGTTCCATAGAAAACACTCCTGCAAGCATCTTAACCTAAACACTACTCCAGATGTGGTATTGACTAAAAGCCACAATAAATATTTAAAATCTGGACATTTGCAAATGATTTAAAATGAATTAATTCTGGAAATGTTTTAGAAACACTCTGGCCTTCTGGGTGAGTGCATTAAATTGTAGAAATCCTTCACACTGGCGCAATTCTAGCAATAAATGTTCACAACAGATTTTTAAACTGTAAGCCAGAAGCTGTTTTAAGAACAGAAGTCATGTTTAAAGATGAGCATATTTTCTGCACTGGGAGATACTAATGGGCAGCATAGTGGCCCACTGGGGTCCCGGGTTCAAGCTGCAGACCTGGGGTTCTGTCTGTGTGGAGTTAGTCTGTTCCCCCTGCGTTTCTGCAGGTTCTCTCGCTCTGGTTTCCTCCCACCCTGTGATAGACTGCCATCCCAGCCGGTGTGTATCCTGCCTTGCACCTGTTCCTAAGGTCCCCCAGAACCCAGGACTGGATAAAGTGTTTAGAAAACGGGTGGATGGGTGTTCCAGCACTGCAAATTAAGCTGATCACATTGGCAACTGATAACTTGTCTTGCTCCAGTGCAAAATCAGTTTCACCTCCACTACTTTCTCATAATCTCTAGCAGATACACAGTTCAGACACATAGTTCAGGCTCATCAGTGCGGACTGAGCACTTGTTCTTTTGTGCAACTGGCTGATCCAGTCATTGCTAAGGATGAAGACAACCAAACCATTCAATGGGCACCCTGGGCACTGACTGCTGTAGGACTACATTCAAGGTTTTACACCACCAAATTTGCAGAACGCACCGTCGATATGTATATATTACAAAAAACTGTGCGTCTCACTCGATTGCAGGAATGCATGAGATATGGGACTCCACAGGCCACAGCTCACTGGCCAGTGTGGTGCCCTTCATCCTCGGGTGGAGTGACTGTGGGTGGTCACACACAGTAAGAATTACAAGATTAAAAGATTACAAACAACCTACCCAATCCTAGTTAGTAGCTAATTGATCTGATGTAACTCATTTTTACGTGTGTGTCTCTCATTCAAGGCATAGAATCAGAATCACTTTATTTCCTAAGTATGTTACAGTACATGTACTAGGAATCTGGTCTTGTGTCTTGGTGCAGAACCAATTCAATAATGCATGAACACTTCACAAAAGGAACATGCCCAGCTCAGTTATATACACACTATAGCCCATATTGATGTGTTCTGGTTAAACATGGTCAGGCGTTTTTTTTTTTTTGATTGACCAGTAGCATCTCCCCAAAGCATATTTTTGAAACAGATGACATCCTGGCTCAGAAGAGTCATTGACAATCTTTTCTGCTTGCTTCCTCGCTTCTTTAGTCTGAGTTTATACAGGTCTTCAATAGATGGCCAATGACTCTGTCTGTACTGCTGACAATGCGATGCAATTTGCCTCTGAAATGGACAGATGTGTTGCCCATCTTATGCCCTGTGTTTCCGCAATAGCTGCGACAATAGCTGTCACAATTGCTGTGACTGTTAAAACTAACTGATCTGGTGTTGTCATCCAGCTGTTTCTTGAAAGAAGCCAGAGTTACAGCTTCAACAACATGGCTCGGGAGATTGTTCCAAACCCACAACTCTTAAAAGTACTGACTCTGGCTGTGAAAAATAAATGAAGGGCACTTAAAGGCATCAGTGTCCCTCTTACTTTCTCACTTACTATGAAGCAGCAACTGCAAAAGCATGTGATGGAACACTTCCGATATCTAGAGGTAGTCGAGTGTGTTTCTTTGCACCTTGTTTTGGGTATGTTCTCTCACCATTTCATATGCTTACACAGGAATGGAAGCATTTTACACTTATGCCGAGCTAATGTTCAGAAGCAATTAAATGAAGCCTGCTGCATACTGCATAAAATAGGCCCCATTTCAAAACAAGAAACATCTTTACTAGAAGTCTTTGACCAGTCTTTACAGTCTTTCAGTTTCTAAAAGCCATAAGAGTTTACTTCCCTATTCACTGGTTAACTGTATAGAAGCTGCTCACGACTAGCTGTGAGTGCTCTTTTTAAAGTAATTGCTCCTTCTCTGCAATGTTAGTAAGCTCATCTTTTTAAATTCATTTTTCTAAATAACTCATGAGCTAACGATCTTAGATCAGGGCCTGTCCTCTCATGCCTATTATCAGTGCGCTTTGTTTTAATCGGCAGCTTTATGAAGGGCTTCTCCATGACAACTGCACGGAAAATAAAGAGACAAGCACTGTACCTGTGAAATGGTGCTGCTTAGTGGAGACCCGGTTGGCAGTCTGTACGGTGCAGCATAAGTGCAGCATGGCAAGCATTGTGCCAATCATCACCAGGCTTTGGAGCAGCAGAGTCATTTCAAACTGCTTCCCTATCCTAGGGAAAGAATCGGAATAAGAGTTTCACAACACAACACCTGAAACTCCCAATGAAAAATATGTTCCTAGATTTTGAATTTATATACACGATATAACTCGACTGCTATGAACTTCAGGTGGGTTACAAGTCCACAAATAGGAGACAGAAACTCCTCCTTACCAGAAGAAGATTCTGAGAATGTTTGCCACCAGCAGCACGAGGCAGACGCGTGTGGAGAAGCCCTCGGTGTTGGAGATCCTCTGGATCTCCTGGTATTGGGGGATGTAGGGCACCACCCCTCCGAACACCATGAAGCACGATGCCAGCCATGACAGCAGAGACCAGGAACCTTCAGGGCCTGCCTCGATATCCACACCCAGATCCACTTCCGTGTCCATATCTCACAGTTTTCCGATCTCCCTGTTCAGATCAAAGAAGATGTCACTTCATATCTGTCAGCCAAAAAGAGGACAGCTGCCTGAATATTGCACAGGTGCCCTCATCTATACAAACAGCTGCCAGTATGAACCACACAGGAGCCCCACTGCCCAATCACCTGTGAATCCACCTCCTGATGGGCATTTCCATCATTCGTGTAGTTTGCCCATGTATGGAGCTTGTTTAGGGGAAAACAAATCAGCCATGAAGCAAAAAGGGGCACATTCCTAGGCAGATAAATGAGATTTCCTGGAGTTACAGCTTTAATGACACATGAGCTCATGTAATCTGCTTGGGTTCTCCATCGGGGAGGTACAGCATTTTCAAAATGTCTGAAAGTGGATTTTGATACAGAAAAAAAAGCTCACTTTTGTTAGCACTCGCAGTGCCGCTGGATCAACAGCTCTCAATCTTTCCTATTCGCTGAAATAAAATAATCTGATGCCTTATTAGGAAATGCTCATCAGTTATCAAGGTTTAAACACAATAGTAAAAAAAAGGCAGATTACACAAGTGTAACGAGCAGAGGGAGGGAAAGACTTTAAAGGAGGTCGTCTAGTTTCACAAGCAAATTTTAATACGTGTGTGCTAAGCCAATTGAGGTTTCCACCTGACCGTGTCAAACATTGTTTTTAAAATTGAAATGTGGTACAAAGATGTGTGAGCAAAGATATACTTTGAAAAGGCATGAGAGTTCCACTATTCTCAACCTTGTTTTAAGCACAAAATTTGTGGCTGAAACCGAATAGCCTTTTGTTAAACCCACCTCAGGTAGGTGTGGAAAGCCGGTGAAAACTGTGTTTCTTTGACTATAATTCCACTGTAAATTTGACAGATTAAAAATCTATAGTGGTATTTTGGTTGAAAAGTGTTGCTTTACACGAACTAGATAAAAAATCAACACATGAAAAAAAACATTATCTGACGTTATCACTATTTTAAAATTGTTTTTAATCACATTAATGTTCACATGCATTAATCCAGACAATTGACCCCATTCTCTACTTGCTCTGAGAGAGATTAATCCCCTACAGAGATTTATTGAACATGCACAGTGAGTGAGATCTGACAAGTCTCATTTTACCAGGGAGATTTTTAGCAGTAGAGAATTCTATGCTTTGTTCTTATGGACATGTTGCCATTATTCTCAAACATATTCAGTGTACTGACAGTGACAGAGCACTTGTTGTACTTTGTTTTCAGGCAACACATTTGCTGAATCAGAAAGATGTCGGCATGGGGCACAGAACACCCACTTCTGCTTGTGGTAACTATTCACGTCACAAATTAAAAAAAAACAAACAATGTCTGCACACTTTCTGGAGTCTTGAAAACAGCAGTCTGGCTTCCAAAAATGAGCTCTCTTCAGTATGCTGCTGTACTCTGAAAAAATATAGCTAACAAAAAGAAGGTGGAGGTGCAAAACTGGGTCAGGATTTTCTTTCTCCATGAGCACTTCTGCTAGAAGTCAAGGCTCAGGTTAAAAGCGTTGCAGCTGTAATTAGTAACAGTTATGGAGGCAACATAGATAGGATTAAATCCTATTCAGAGTAGACTAGAGAAGCAGACCTGCAGCAATCTAAAATATACATATTCAAAGACTGAGGACATGTGTCAAAGTGAGACATTGTGCGTCCAGGTGTTTATTTTCCCTGCTGATGATACTGGTATTTTCAAGAAAGCATTTTCATTTTGATCAGAATATGAGACTGAATATGAATATGAAAAAAAAAACATATTGGGATATGAAACTGAACTCTATTAACTAAAAAGAAAAAAGGAAAAAAAATATATGAAGCTTTTTTTTTAATTATTTTTTGGCAGTTCCAAAGAGGCAGCAGGCCACCTGAGCTTCGACCTCAGCTCAGTCCAGGAGTTCAGAAGTTCCATCTTCTGAACTTGCTGCTGTTCCACAAAACCTAATCTCCTGCGAGAATTCCTGAGAGGAAGTGTTCTCATCTTTAATGAGACACATCTGCTGTAGGCCTTAATCCTGCTTTAAATGTCATTTACAAAAGCTGTGCTCCGTATTAGACAGGCCTCAACAGGAATTACTTTAATGAAAACAGTGGTGGTATTTACAGGAGAAAGAAAAACTGACTCTTTTGAAAACCACTTCATACACAGAACATGTTGAATTTTACTAGAAAAGCTTTATTTTTAGGTGTTACTTTAGGTTGGTCTGTCAATGTATTACCTCAAACTGATAAACAGCCCCATCTTATCTGTAGTCCTTATCTGCAACTCTATTTAAATATACACAAATAATTCTAAAACAGTTTTTTGCATTATATTATTAGCATAATATGCAAAACACTATATTTTTTGAAGGGGATGCATTTGAAATATATGCATTGTATTTAGCAAGCGAATGTTTTGATCATTTCAAAAAGAAAGATGGCTTACTTAAGAATTGTGAAACATGAGGCACTGAAACTGAAATACTGTGCCAAATGGGTTACACCTCAAATTAAAAAAGCTTAGTTTAAACGAAGAGGCCAGAAAACTGCTAAGATACCCTCTATTCACCATGATTTGTCAGATTAGTTGATTAGGTCTTCTTATAAAGGTGATTTCTTTCTATAGTGACATACTTGTTAGGATGCTCCCTATCTCCATTCTGACAGTGAATTATTTAAAAACCAAAGTATTGATTTTGTACAAAACTGGCCGTGATTTGAACATGACATTTGTTAGTTTTACTTTTCAGTAAAGCGTGAGTTTGACTGCATGATGAAAAAGGAAAATCGTTAATTTAAGGAAATAATAATTTTCAAAAGCCTTGTATAACTGAACTGTGCTATCCTCCTGCACTCTGCAGCGTACCCTGACGGTGAATAAAAAGCTAAATCAACAGCAGGTGCGTATTTCCAGATGTCCACAGTTGCTGATTATCACCCAATTCTTTGGAACGCTCGGTGCTGTGCAGCTTAGCGCATTTCATTCAACTTTTTTACACAAGACCCTGCGTACTGTAGCGCCCACATAAATCACGCATTGCTCGTTGCAAAGGTGGGTGGTCACAGACAGCATCAGTGGGCTTGTCCCACAGGGTGAACGAAACCGGATACACTTTCTCTAAATGGGTTCTTAGTAATGGATCTGCAGCTAAGATTAGAATCTCCCATGAACTCATACAGATACTGGGGATAACCTGCTTGGGACGCCAAGTTGCTTGCGAAACATTGCCTTAGTTGGCAACCATTAAAAATGTACAGTCATTCGACTCAAACGCACGAAAAGTACGTATCAACACTAACACAAAAAACAAACTTGCAGTATATCGTTCACCGTTTAAGCGCACACGTTTTACTTTTTATCCTTATGTGTTCTGTCTCTTTTAATGTAACCTCCTCTCCTTACGACCTGTAATTTCCAAGTACCGCCGGCTTCATTTTAGTTTATTTAATCCTTTGCAGTTATCTGTAGATTCTATGCCCGCAATACACTGTAGCTCTGCTGTAAAGTTTAAATTCAGTTTCAGGCTAACTGCTGTACGGAGCGCTTTGAGGAACTTCAAAGCTAGTGTCTGTAAACCCACAACATTTGAAAAAAAGCACTTTCGTTTCAATTCGACAGTATTGTAATTTTAATAACGAAAATAATGTTATTTCAGATCGTGTAGTACTGTTTGCAGTGCTACTTTTTGCAGTGAAACACGGGGATTTAAAAGAAACACTGCTTACCTTAGTGTGGTGAAGGCTCGTTTGACAGCTGCCACAGCGATGCCAAGACACTTCCTGCGATATAAAGGAACATTAATATTACTTCAAGACTGTTATCATTCGTGTGTCATTTGCAACGCTCACTTAAATTTAGTTCTTTGAAAGTTTCTTAGTGGAGTTTGACTTTTATAAAAACGTTAAAAAACAATAAATTAAATAACATTATAACTGCTAGAGAAGAACCTAACATTGATTCGCCGATGGTTTAAAAATACAATTGTTAAAAGGGGGTGTTATAAATTTTGAATATCCACGTTTAAAGAAAACACTCAACGCTGTCGCTTCTCCTTAAAGTGATTTGTTATTTGTTCCTATTTAAATAGAAAATCATATTTACCTGTGCGGTGTTACAACCTAATAAAAAAGACCAGCCCATCAGTTGAGAACTCTAACCTGCAAGATACATGTTACAAGTGTAAAAACATTCAACACAACGAACATACTGTATCTAAAATATCAGCAGATCTCGATGAAGAAGTGAATTTCCTGTGGGATTGGCGTGCTCACGTGGTTATCCTGAGAAAGACCTAAAACTCGTTTGCTTTACTCACAAGGTAAGAATTTGAGAACTGTACCATTGCATGCTAAACGACTTGGTTTCATTTTCAGGAAAAGTAAGAGATACAATGGTACCACCCTTCCTGAAAAAAATTATGTAACATTACACAAAAAGCCTGTTTGCAAAGATAATGGGAGATCTGTGACGGGTTTTTTTTGCTACACTTATAGCAAAAACGTTGACCAAACTGCTTTGAGCTACGCAATGAAACACTATTAAGTTGTTTACCTTGAGCTGTTGTGATCGTCTTTTTCTTCAAGATTCTGGTCAATGTGAATTACAGATGTTCCTGACTGATAAGTTTATTTTTTCTCACTCAAACTAAGCTTATCAATAACGGTAGAGGTTGTTGTAATAGCAGAAATCACAAGTGAAGTGAGGTACATTCTATAAACATTGTGGTCCCTGACTGAGTCAAAGATATCCTTGGGTTTTTGCACAAGTGTTTATTAAATGGTAAGACGACCAGCCTCTGGAACTACTTTATGCTTAACAATGAACAAGTAAAGGTTAACTCCACAATGAGATGTGGAAAGAAGAAACATTTTTTGTCCGTGAGTGAACTTGAACTAGAACTTTATTACCATATGTAACCAGTACATGTACTGGTACAATGGAATTCTTACTTACAGAAAGTCTCTCGATTGTTAAAACAAGTGTAAAAACAGAAAGTGCAGACAGTACTGTACATCAAGACAATATACAATCAAACAGTAGACAATGTACAAGTAAACAAGTAAACAGTTTGAATGTACTGTAAACAATACAGACGTGTAAACAATGACTGGAGATGTGCAGTAAATAAGAAATCATAATGAGGTAGATGGTGTAGGTGTGGTCCGAGGGGCATGGACAAATGTGTTCTCCAATCGCACTGCTTGTGGATAGAAGCTATTGAAGAATCTGGTGGTACGTGTCCGTATGCTCTTGTATCTCTTGCCTGAGGGCAGTGGGGTGAAGAGCTCATGCCCGGGGTGGTGACTGTCCTCTGTGATGGCCAGAATTCTATAATTGTTTTATTGTTTCTTCTTTCTGCTTTTCAGTCTTGAAATTAACCTTTACATGTTCCTTTGCAGATAATGCAAGCTGACACAGCGTCGCAGTCAAGAATCTTATTTTAAAACTACATAGTACACGCGTAATGTGTTCATTTCCACTGTTTGTGTTCGTCCCATTGTTGAGCTTGAAGTCTCCCATCATACTGACTCTGACAATCTGACTTTTTACATACTTCACAAACTACTGTACATGTAGCACCCTCCTTGAAGAGATATCATTTATACAACCAGCATATTAATTGTAACATTTCTTCGTTATTCTTTTTTTAAATAAGATTACAAACAAGATCGTTAAAGAGCTCAAAGTAACAGTAATTTTCAGTAGTCCTTACTTTGTTGAAATACATTTCTACGTTTTGATTTGGTTCGAGATTAAAAATATTAAATTCCTTTAACTCGTACAACTTTGAGGCTGTTAATGATTCTGTTTTTTTCTTCTTTCCAGATATACAGTTTTAGATTTATAACGTTAACCAACTTGGTCATAAAAGTGCATTCTTTTTTTCCTGTTTCTACACTTTAATGTGTCCAATATGTTCAGACGTTTTCTTTATCTTTTTACGAATTACCGACATGATCTATATGAGGACATTAGTAAGCAAAACATTTTTTTATATTTTATATTATATGTTCGCATGCACCCTTTGGTCAGAAGGATTACAACATAAAGATAAATACAGAAATAGTTAAGAAATGCACCCCTACGATACAAACGAAATATTTTTATTGAAAATTAAACTTGTGTGACATTTGTTTTCTAGATCTTAGACGAAACGCTAATTAATTAAATGTTATTCACCTCCGGTTTTTAAATAATGGACATCAAGAAGTCTTAAAACAACTACAGATCCCATGAGCACTCTCAGTGAAATCGCGCCCCTGCCCTCGCGAGATCTCGCCCAAAGCCTCACGGTTTGTGTCTGGTTGACTCTGGTGCTAGTGGTGATCGGTCATATTCTGGGGGATTTTCAACACAGAAACAATATATCCAGGCGTGGAAGGTTTAAAACACCTTATCAGTAAACATGTCGGAAACGGATCCGAAGTCGGTACAGGACCTTACAGCTGTGGTAAGTGCGAAAAGGACGCAGCTGTTTCTGTGAAGGGACATGGGGCCTTGTTGATTGCTGCTGTGTTATACTGTATATCCCACTTTCATCGTTTGTGTAATTTTGAATTGGCAAGGGTAGCTCTAAAACCGTATCATTCACTAGGTGTCAAACACCTGGCATGTGACATCTTCAAAACGAGATTAGGCGTGTTTAGATTAGGATTGAAACCACGATAAGCGCTGAAGACATTCAGCGGTGTGTATTTGATCAGTTTAATTGAGGACGTATGAGATGCTCGAGGTCAGTTATTTTCACCCCTAATGCCTGTCCTCCTATCTTGCGAAATGGAGTAAGCAAGAAAATGGCTTACCGAGCTAAATGAACATCTGATTAAAATGTGACTTCTAACAGTCCCTCGCGTGTGATTATATTAAACGGAAGTGCATTCGGGTTGCATTTAACTGCTGATACTTTACTGCAGATCCGTCCCGGACGCCGTTATGTTTAAAACTGAAGTTTGGGCACTGTGTACAAATGGGTAAAACCCAGGTTGCCGTTTACCGGAGGACGCCATCTGTGTTGTGTCGTAACCATGGTTTCTGCACCACTTCATCCTCACCCGCAATTTAACCGCTGTCGGCTCGGTGCGCCAGTACTCTGTTTAAGAAGTCGCTTGAAGCTCGCAGTTCACCTAAATAGGCACATTAGTGCTGTGCTGTGATGAAAGTTCCCACATTTTAACATCATGGAAAACGCACGAAGAGGAGAAGGCAGTGATGCCCAGTCCTGGTCCTGGAGAAATATTATGTTCTGGGTTCCATGCCAGCTGAGCTCCACATCTCCCGTGCTGATTGATGGCTTCACAGATTGGCTTGCTTGTTCAGGCTTCTGTTTAACTTCTTTGGTTATTCCAGAGTATTAATAAAACCCAACGTCAGGAGTACGGTTCCCACATCTTTAGCCCACAGAACTTTACAAAGCCGCTGCTCGGTTCTCTTGTAAATATTTCTGACCGAGCAGCTCATGCTAGTGGATCAGTTGGTGATGAACACACATACGGATGAGAATAGCGCTGTATCGGACACGCCATCTTTTCTTTCTGCAGAGGTCGGTTGGTTACAACCGTGTAGAATACACCAGCATAAGGGCAGTTCTGAAACTTGGGAATCGGTACAGGGTTGACGCTAGTTACGCCAAATCTCATTTCACCCTTTAAGAGCTAAAAGTGAATTTTCAGACTTGCCCCAAATAGAAAACTGCAATTACTTAGTCTGTGATTAGGATCTCAACTGAAGCGAAAGTCCAGAAGATCATTTTCCCCTCAGGACTAGGGTGAGGAGCTCCTGGGATTATTAGTGTGCTCTTTTCACAATAAAGAACAGCCTCATTAAGTTATCTCCCTCTCTTTTTCTTCAGGTCCAGACATTGCTTCAGCAGATGCAGGACAAGTTCCAGACCATGTCAGACCAGATAATTGGAAGAAATATCCTGAATTCAATTTTTGTGCCTTTTTTACTTATAGGAAGAACATGATTCTCTTACCAAAATAAAGCACAATTAATTCGGTTAGAACGAGGCTTAGTTTGGGGGGACAAGCAGGGCACTCTCGGGACACTGGTAGCCTGGCCACACTGAGTATGTTTTTAACTACAGAGGTTCTCAGCTTCCTTATTTTTCAGTATTTAGGACTGAAATTAAGGGGCACTTCTTTATAGTTGTCAAAGTATTGAACATATTGCCCAGTGATATTCGTGAAGTTTGCTCCCCAGTATCTTTAGATATTAGTATAATCCTCGGATCCGTATTCTACTTTAAAGCAGAATTTGTAAAGACAATCTGACCTCATTTGTAACCTTCATCATGTTTATATTTTAATTTTAAAATTATTCATTCTAAAGTGAAAGTCATTTTTTTTTCAAATGTAGTATCTGATATCTTGCCATATACAGGTCTCAGAAGAGGAATGCTTTATCCTGTTGCTCATACCTTGGGTCCCTACAAGTCTAACCTAGAATGGACAGTTTTGGATAAAGACTAATATTCCCATAAGTAATCAACTGCTTTAGTTTAAGTTAACATGGGGGGAAAAACTGGTTGCTGTTACAGTCATCAGTAGCAGGCTTTCCATAAAAAGGGAATGGTAGATCTTTATCATGATACAGATCTTCTTCCCCTTTGCTTTAGGTCAGCACACATTATCATTCAGTTTCATATGAAAATCATCAATGGCATTTTCAGGTTAATGATGAAAATGTGGCAAAAAGCAGAAAAACATAACCTTTTGACGTCTTATAGTTGGATCATTTAGTGATGCAGGCCTACTGATGTAATATCTGAGGAACACGATCATTTAAAGAGGTCTATCTGTGATGATTAATAATGAGGCAGATTTTGCTTTAATAAAGTCGAACCTCATTTTTACTTTGCGCCAATGTGCTTACCTGCTGACAGTAGAAAACTGGGCAGTGCCGTATCTGTGCTGGGAGTGGCTGCCAGTTCTGGTGAACTCTTTGAAAAACTAAGCCTTTCCTTGACCTGAGCACTTGACGAAATGAGCACTCGCATTGATGACCTGGAGAGGAACATCGCAGACCTGATGACCCAGGCAGGTGTGGAGGAGATAGAAGGGGAGAATAAGGTCAGCCAGGATGCGGACTCGCAGTCAGCCAAAAAGGTAATGACTTTTGATGGAGAGTAGCCATCGATAAAACCCACCTTTTTCATTTTGGTCCTTGTCCTTTATTTTTCAACTTCTGAATTCCTCAAGGAAATCAGAAACAGCACAGCCATTTACTAGATGCCTTGCAGGGAGACTGGCGATTAAACCAGTTCTGCTGTCATTTACAATAGGAGTTCAACTGTCTATTTCAAATAGAGGACGGGGTACAAAGATCATGTAAGGTTAGAATTAAAGCCACCTTTTCTATTTGCTTTGGTTTTTGTCTTTTCAGCTTTGTTTCACTTTTCAGCTTAAGTAAACATTTCAAAGAAGTTTTTAGAAAAAGTCAATTAATAAAAGCTGGATTAAGGTTTTTTGCTTGGTTAAACTGTTATAAAAGAGGAAGATGTGCTGTTTTAAAGTGAAAGTGGAGATGGCAAAAAGTGTGCCTGACAAAAACGCGGTCTGAATTCTAAAGTTGTCATGTTGAAGTCCTCTTACTTACGTCAGCTGAGACTGGACTTCCTCTAATGGTGGCACGCAGTCAAATCTGTCATGTGACAAACTGCAGGGGTGTACAGTATGTCAGAGGAGTGTCTGTGCACCTTCTGTTCTTTCCATGGAGTTAAGAAAGTTCTACTTTCTTAAAACAAGTTGTGTACGGTGTGCAGGGGCGACTGGGGGGATGTTACAGTGAGAAACTCATTTAACTGTTCTCAGCTTGACATCAATGTCCAAATACAACAGCTCTGGGAGTAACTGTTCAATGAAAATGTTTCAGCATTAGCATTTGTGAAAGTAAGTGAGTTACTGGAGAAGTAATTGGAGAAAAATGTACACAAGAGAATAGCAGTGACATTTCAGACCTCTTGGTGAATAATGTTGACTTATAGACTATAGACTTTGTATAGGCAGAGTAGTTCTTATACATTTTTTTTAACACTTTTATTTATAAATCAAAGACATGAATGTGTGCCCGTTGCTTGCTGGGACAGGCTCCGCTCCCTTGCGAAATGGGTTAGTGGTTAGACAGCGGATGGATTGATAGAACTGAATGTGTAACAGGCTTAAGTACATACAAGCTGACTTTAAACCTCTCTGTCTTTTTCAGGTTGCCAAATAACACTAAGTACTGAACTCTTTCTACGAGAAGAACAGATTTTTTTCAGAGTGGTTTATGATTTTTTAATTTCAACTTGGTGTGTAAAGCATTTTTTTCTATATTGACTTCTAATAATGGTTGCATTCCTGACATACTGACTGCACATTTAGATTTTTTTTTCTAATGTGGATATTTTACAGAACTTTTCAAAACCTATAATAGAAATCCCTTAACTTATTAAAACCTGAAGCCAGTAATGTTAACAGCACTACCTGTTTACCAAGTCGAGGAGATCCGAGTTTGTTCCATTTCATTCGATTAAAGTGTTTTCCTACAAAACGTTTCTTTTGTTTTGTTAAAGGTGGTGTGACAGTAAAATCTAAATATGAAACATAAGTACTAAACACGAACAGCTTCTAGCTTCATTTAGCCAGATTCCCTAAGTAGTATATATTTTATGCAATGGCAAAAAGCAGACTAGCTTTCCAAACCCTTTTCTCTTCCTGTGTGCTGTTTGGGTTACAAAGCAGTGCCTGCGTCTTAATTCAGAATCAATATCTGTAGAGGAACATAGGTTTCCTGTGAAACACAAATCAAACTGAAGAGGCGTTGTGTGATAGTGTATGGCTTTACAGTACATCACCTCATTAATGTTATATATGCACAAGATAGGGTTTTGCAAGTAATGGTAAATTTGAGTGTTCAGTCTCAGTCCACTTCAGTTTGCTCTGTCCCAGTAAAATAAAGCTACTGAATCAAAAGCTTTGTAAAATTGATTTGAATTAGATCATATAGTCTTTAACCCTTGTATCTACATCTTATGCAGTTTGTTTTGAGCTAGCCAGGTTTCTCTATTTTCCACATTAGGTGCCTACAAATAAGAGTAAAGGGCACATTTTTGTACCAGCTCAGGAAAGGTTGCTGTAGGTTTTTTTGGTCCTGAAACTGCTAAAGTGATTGTTCATTATCAGACAGTTCACGATCGTAACATACTCATCTATTCGCTGCAGAATGAAGTTGTCTAAAGAAACGACCAGGACTATTAGCAAACAGGACCTAGAAGGGAATCCTTAACCTTTGTAATTCCAATGCAATACTGCATCAAGTCAGCCACCTGAAAGACACATTTACATTTATTTTATTATATAATTTTAGTACCTTTTAAGTTTACAGCTTACATTTTTTCTATGTGATTATTACTTTGTGGTTGGAAGACTTGCATAACACTGTAGCCACTACCTTTATTTGCGGTTTACATTTATACTGCTATAGATTCTGTGGACAATTACAAATATCAGGGATTATTTGCCATAACATTTTTTTACAGTCCTTTGTACATTTTTGGCTTGGTCACGAATTCTAAATGAGCTTCAGCTGGGGCATGCAAGAATAGTAAATTGGACAAAAAAAAATGTTTTTTATGTAATGAAGCAACAACTGTTAACTTATGTCACAGTTAATAAAGATTAATGTACTGTTGGGTATTTCGTGCTTCCTGGTGTTATATTTTACTCGGAAAGCTACAAGTAAAGGGACCTCTAGTCTGCCAGATTAGAAGAGTCAGACAGCTGGAATACATCTGTCCAGTGAACAGTGTGTGAAGCACTGTGTTCCTCAAGTCATTCCCTTTGTATAAAATGCTAGACTCCACTCTACCAAGCAAGTACCTCAATGAAGCAGTCACATAGCGATCAGATTCCATCTGACACAGCAGTTCCATGACAGCAAGTGTAACACCCCTACGCTTTTTGAGAAATGCCTTGGGATTTTTAATGACCACAGAGTCAGGACCTTAGTTTTACATTTCATCTGAAGGACAGCACCTTTTTTTTTATTACAGTACAGTGTCCCCGTCACTATAGTGGCGCATTAGGACCCACATAGACTGTAGGATGATCGCCCCCTGCTGGCCCCACTAGCACCTCTTCCAGCAGCAACCTTAGTTTTTCCCAGGAGGTCTCCCATCCAGGTACTGACCAGGCTCACACCTGCTGAGCTTCAGTGGGGCTGCCAGTTGTGAGTTGCAGGGTGAAATGGCTGCTGGCTATAATCTTCACGCAATCCTCCAAAGTCACCCGAATACTCTGCTAAATGTAGGTAGTGATTGTGGACTGCTAACATTTAATACAAGTGATTGATTTGGGAGATTTTTCTAACCTGAATTTGGAACATCATTCCTCAGCACTGTGTACAGCACGAGCCACAGCTCTGCCTTACAAGTCTTTGCTCATCACACACATCAGTAATTTTTAATAAAAAAACAAGTATTATAAAAGTGAGTTCAATTAAAAAAAAACTACACCATTGGGCATGTATTGCAGTCTTTCACATGTAATATTTCATATGAAACAGGAGATGGTTCATATAAAATTTTCCATTTACTACTTGGCTGATTTCTTTTTAGCTTCTTAATTACAGAATAACATGGGGGGTTTTCTGGGGGAGGGGGGTGAGGGGGTGAGGGGCTGAGATGGGAAAAAGCCTGCACTTAAAGTGATACGTTTTCCTCTCTCTGCTTGGGGGAGGGTTCTAGCAAATTCATCAGAAGCCAAAAGACCAAGTATGGACCTGTCCAATAAAAAGTGGATGAAAAGAATTACCCGTGCCTGCTTGGGCAAACGTGGAGTTGTAAAATTTTGATTGAGCACTTTTATTTTGCTGTCAATCACACATCTCAATTCAGGTAAAAGTGTGAAAAACACAGCAGGATAACCAGCAAAAACTTAAATCTACACGCAAAACAAGTTACCTTAGGAACAGGTTTGGGTGTACTGTGACACTGTTTCAAAGCATTTTGACTCTACTCCTAACGGAAGCATGACTTTGGCTTTGTGTCTTGCGAAACTGCATTTGTTTTAAACAAAAGAGATTAGTTTAATGGTTTTTGCCCCTGTAAATTCTAAATTTGCTCCAAAACAACAGAATTAAGCTGGTTACGTCTTACAGGTAAATGATAGAAAACCTAAAAGATACATTCGCTGTAAAACTTTTTAAGAGGAACAGTTAACCCAAAAAAGGATTGCCTGATAGATCTTCTCACTATGATGTCATTGAAAAAAAATTCACATTTCAAGGCAACTTCTTCTCATGACTTACACCACCAGCTGCAGACCTGCTCATTAATTTTGCGCTGTGCCGGGAGATAAGGCTAAAGATGTTAGAATTAAAAATGGAGATGGCACTGATAATTAAGCCTTTAATTTTAATGAACCAATTACTCATTAAAATCTGTGACCTCCTGCTGCTCAGTCTGTTTCAAGTTTGTTTTACATTGCTTTTTTTTGCCTTTTAATCTTCCTCAGAGTGACTTAATACTCTAAAAGGCCTGAGGAAGATGAATAATTGAACCAAAGTTTTCCCAAGTATCACTACAGAAAACAGAAAGGAAAACTTCACAACTGTTAAAAAGAATTTACAATTAAGTTGGAAGAAAGGTGATAATGATATACATTTATGATTATAGCAACAAATATGAACATGTGCATTTCTGACACTTCAATTAAATTGTTCTAATAATGTAGGTACAGACTGTTTTGTACAGCCGCTGACTTTATTAGATAGGACTATGCTGCACATTAGCAGGTTATTAAACTCCCTGCATTGTATATTCTGCACATTACATGATACCACAGCTGCACATGCTGAATTTGAAATCTTATTAATTTTGTAAAACATTTTTCGAAAATATTGCTCTCCATCAATACTACAATTAGACTTCTTTGATTTCTATAATTTAAGGCCAGTTTACATTTCTCCCTGTGGTTTAATTAAATGCAGCAGCCAGCTTTTGTCTGACAAGTTTTTGCTCAAGAAATTGAACAACGCCTCAAATGCTTTGCTGATATCAGAAACTAGAAGGGTGTCTTTATGGGTTGAATAGCTGAAACTGGAATTCTCTTACTTGACTGAAGGATATAGTATAGAACTATCCCATTTAGACTGCCTTGAAAGTTTTGGTGCAACAATTATATGATTTCAAGAAAATCTGAGAGACAAATATGCACCAAAACTTACTAATTCTGAGTTATCTATAAAATGTGTGGGTTTATGAGTTATAATTTTTTAACTTTACTGCAACCCATAACTGTGTTAGCTTTACTTATAATTCAGCACATGACATCTACATGGTGAATTTAGTCTGAACTGAATCACACAGTTAGGGAAATGAGTGCTAGTTACAATTTCCTTTTAGCTTATATGAGCACAATCAGGACAAATTAATTTATGCGTTTTACAACATAGGAATTGAGAGATGTATTCAGACTGATCAATTAAAAGCAGATCTACAAATCACTCACTTCCAGAAGCATCATAGTATTAATGATCACCAAATTTCACAAATAACTCCAGTGATTTAAAAAGTATAGTCAAATGCGATTGATTCCAACACTGAGTGTATAAAACAAATGTTTATTGATTTTTTAAAAGAAAACATTAGAAATAGTTAATAAAACAGGACTTGCTTAAGATGAAAACTTCATACTCTAAAAATACAATAAAACTTACAATAGTAGTAAATCTTCTGCACTGAAGCAAGAAATAAAAGGGCAATCATGTTTTTAAAAATTGAAAGCTTTTGATATTATTCCTATAGTTTAACATTTTATTTCCGAGGACAAAGAGAGGAACCTAAAGCCACCCATAAGCCTAGTTCAGAACACAAAGTCTGATTCTGTCATGTCAATGGCCCAGGCAAACTTGTCCCGCTGAGATTTGTTGTAGATTTTTTCTAAGGACACCTCCATTTTCCGACACCTGAAAGAAACCAGAGAAAGGGGTATCTGATGTAAGCCTCTAAAACCACTGCTTTCAGATACTTATTTTCTTCTTGCAACAACCGCAGACAAACTGTTATACCACTAGAACGCAAGATTTTTCCTCAAGCCATCACACTGGAATCCGAAGGATAAAAACCTCCTTAGAACCTGCCGATTTTCATTCTTGACCAGCACATGCTGTGAAGTACACGGCACCTTTGTCAGAAGACCATACTATCACAGCTGTCTGAGGCATTTCCAAGCACCAACCCCACTATGCCAAAAGGCCAAGCCTCCTGCCTCTCTAGACAGCCCTGCAGAGTGACATCACTGCAACACTCATCTTACTCCCTGACTGCTGCCGCCTTAATGACCTGCTGTGGTGACTGTTGCTTACCAGGCCACGCTGATTCTGGGGTCCAGGTAGTTTAGCTTGGAGGTGCTCAGGGCGATCTGTTTGTTCTCTTCTTTATCCGTCGCCAGCACCTCCAACTTCAGCAGCTGCTCTTCACATCTCTGAACTGCTTTCTTCTTCTTTTCCACAATGCTGACAAAGAGAAAAGCACCTGCACAATACGCCACACTGTCCTTGTACTCTACTAGGTCTGTTACTGTAAAGCAATGCCATACAACTGCAAGCTTTGATAATCTCGATCTGTTGTGGTTTTCTGATGCCTAGGAAAATTATAAATATATTCATTAGGTTTATTAAATTGCTGAATTTAGTAATTACAGCACACAATAATGGAGGTCTCCTCAATGACCACAGCATTGCACCCTTGGTTAAAATTATACAGCACAGTTTAATTTATGATCATTATAAAGATCTTATGAAGCCACAAATAATTGAAGATAAACCTGTTATTCAGGAGACATCTGCTTCACAGATGTTAACTGGCAGTTAGCAGAACGATTCAGCATTTGGAGCGAAATGCAACTGTAATTATTCATATTGTGAACAAACTGGAAAAAAACACTTCATTTTCCAAGGACATTTATCTACTGTCTCTTTTGCATGGAGCATAAAAACGTTTCAGATTAAAACCAAGGTCTTTTCTGAAGCACTTAAAATATAAATTTTAATTTCAAAATCCCAGAGCACTGCAATTCAAACAATGGAGCCAAATCAACAATAGTAAAGATTTTTAATGGCTTCAAGTAATCTTCAGCATGGCTCAGGAAAAGGAAAAATGTCAAAGCCTTTTCTTCACAATCAATGGCAAGTCACCCATCCATCACAACCCAAACAAAACTGTCCACAACCCCACAGTGGCCCACTAACACTCACGCTAAGAGCTTGTCATCTGCGTGGTCCTTTGCATCTTTTTTCGCCTGCTTCAGCTCTTTTTTTGCTAAGGAGAGCTGCTCCTTCCTGTTGTCAATCTGACAGAAAAAATAACTGAGTGATGGGGAATTATCACAAACAAAATTAGCATATGACCATTAAAAAAGCAGCTGTCGACATTCGGGTTGGAGGCTGTTTATGGGACTGTGCGATGTCCTTGGTGCAGGGGGAAAACTAGTTTTCTTTAAAGATCAGAAAATGTTCCAAACATTCATACCATATGCATACCATCTGTAGTCCACGAATGTATACCGTTTTCCTTAAAAAGCAGAGTTTTGTTATGAGAGTTGTGAGAAGACAAAACACAGTCGCTTGTTTTATCGAATGTACATTAAACCACACTATTATTATCACTGCTAATGTCTAGGCTCAAATGGACTTCTCACTGAGGCATGATTCTCTCAAACTGGCATACAGTATTATTCTAATTAGGAATAGGCAAAGGTTCATTCAATGCTGGAAGGTTCAGAAAATAAACAATATTTTTCTTTAGGAGTGAGGCAGAGAGAAAAAGTGACAAGAAAATAAAGGTATAGGAGAACAAAGGACAGAGTAGATGAGAATGGGAGTCCATACTAGGGGAGAACACGAGGAGAGGTGTGGAAAGCTGAAATCAGCAAATGAATGGAGAAGATTTAGAAAGAGATTAGTTGGTCATTGCGAGACGGTCGAAGGTATGATCCAAATTTAAGAATAATTTTGGTTTGAATGTCTTTCTTCAATAGGAGTTCTGAAACCCCTTAAGCGAGAAAGCAGACAGAGGGATCAGAAGGATCATGGCCATTAGAGATGAACTGGGGAACTATCGGTTTGGAGAGACCTTTGATCCTCAAAGCCCTGACATGTTCCCTGCAATGGTTTGCCAGTGTTCTTCCTGTCTCACCAATGTAAATGGCTGGACATTTTCTGCAAGAGATGCGGTAAATAAGGTTGCTGGAAATACATTATGTCATCTGTGTAATAGGAATTGTCCAGAGGGGCCTTGAATGTGTGTGGCTATATATTTACAGGTGTTGCCACAGGTTGCATTGCAGGGGAGAGTGCCTGGTGTTGGAAGGTTGCTGTGCACAGTTAAAGAAGCTGGGAACAAGAAGGCTGCACAGATTAGGAGGGCAGCGATATGAGATGAAAGGGTTCCTCATCTTGCAAGATGGGGAAGTTGACATTGGTCCTGGGAATAGAAAGGGTGGTAGGGAGGCACCAATGGGATGAAGTTGTGAGTTCGGGAGTTCCTATTAGGCATGGTGACACAAAGGCTATTTTTGGTTCAGGTGTGGGCCCTGTCCCTAACCCTAATTAGAACAGATAAGCATATGTACCTCGTGAGTTTGAGATGTACGTTATAAAGATCATTCATAATTGTGGAACCGCATTTCCTTGTCTCTATACTGGGATGGAAGGCAGACACAGCTATGAGCTTGGCCTCATCATTCTTTAAACAGTGCTCTGCCATTTCACATTGTGTCAATTATGCTACAAGTTAATAAGTTAAAGAATAATGGTATGCTAGACTCATAAGGGAATGTCATTAATGAGGTTGTGTTCTTGGTGAGGGGTTTATTAATTCACATCGGTCAAATGCCCTTGCAGCTATATTTCTGTGTTAGGTCTTTGAAAGCCTATCCTGTTACCACCTGGTATCTGCGTTTTCTTATTAACCCCCTTCTTTAAGATAAACTGACCTAAGGAATTAGAATTCCTAAGAGACTTAATGAGGAAATGTAGATTGAGGTGGATCCTTGACTCCGTAGCACCGGAAAATGGAGAAAAAGGCAGGATTGCTTGCAGATAGGACTCTGGAAAGGGGCTGTGCTTGGCTTTGGAACACTGTTCATCAAATGCAGACACACAAGCCGGACGGCAGCAACCGTGTGAATGATATTGATATTGTGGTGCCAAAGCGAGGTGGAACGTCAGGTCGATTTCTCTTCAGGCCAATTCACAGCTGATTGAAGTATTTTCTACTCAAATGGTACTGCTCCAGATTTTTAAGCATACATGTAAACATCATGCTACAGATGCTACAGTTTTATTATCTTTTGAATAATGCTATGCATAAAGATTAGCTTTTGTCTGTTGGTAATACATTTGTAAATGGTACTGTTGTTGAACCAGGCACTACATTTTTTGTTTGTTTTTTTCACTGCCTAGAGCAGTGTACATATACCTACCCCTGATATATCACTATGTGAATTTGGATCAGCTGTGACCTAAGAGCCAAAATCAGTACACAGTGTGTCCTTGTGGTATGAACAATCAAGACACAAACAGCCGTACATATTAATAACATACTGTATGAACGGCTTCTTCTCAGAAATAATAAGACTCTTGCATGGCAAAATGGCACAAAAGTTCAGAATATATGAACAACAGACAGGCTTGCTCACTAGTATTGCAGAGGAATTGGGCTCAAGGCTGCTGTGTACAGAGATTCGTTCTGTTAACATACAACTTCTGCTCTGTGATTTCATGATTATTTTGAGTGTTAACAGCCCATAAACAGAGCTAAGAAAGGAAAAGTGGGAAAAAAAGTATTAAATTCTAAAAATAGAGCAAAACACTTGGAAATGAAAGTAGCGATCATGAAAGCCACGAAAAAGGTGAAAATTAAGTTTCATCTTAAGAGCGGCTGAAATTGAGTTCTTGTGTAGTTGTTTAAAAACAACTTGGTAATCAACGGCAGCTTTTTATTTTGGTAGATGTTTTCTGCTTCCACTCAAAGGACAGTCGATTGAAATGGCGTGAACAGAGAGAGACAGTCTTTATAAAAAGAGCATAAAGAGAAGAACAGAATGAGCAGTTAATATTCAGCTGTCTGGCTTATGCTTCCATTTATGTTCCACTTCTGCATTAAAGCTAGAGTTTATACGTTTATACTGTAGCAATTAACATCCCGGTTTATTTTGTAATGGAGATGTTGAAATGAAAAGAGCTGCTGCACTTTCCTTTCACATCTTAATTAACCTGCTTTGATACTTTTTTCAATTTCTGAATCTGCTGCTTGACAAAACAAAGTCAAGAGATTTACAGGAATGAAATACATTTCAAATATTTGTTAGGTGTAGAATTATTTTTTTTTCAAATTGTTTTCTATAAGCTGTCTGGCAACACATGGTTTAAGAAAAAAAAATCTGGAATGCAGTTTCCATTCCAGTTAATTTCTATTAACTGTTCGCACACTACACACACAACCACTTACATTTTCTTCTCTGCCTGCAAGTTTCTCTTACCTTGGCCTGAAGGTTAGCCATGGACTGTTCAAAGGTCTTTGGCGGAGCCCGCTGGTGGTTGCACAGAATTGCAACCGCTCGGTTAGCCCTATTGTAGGACAAGATCTTTTCAGGGACGTTATCCGACGCTGCAATGCAGAAGAGAAAACCTGTGTTATGAATTCCCTGTTACACCATAACAAAATCCTGAAATTGGGCAGCTTTCCAAGGTTTCCTTGAGGAAAAAGGCCATTTAAAGCTGATATCAAAATGCTGCTAAAAATCCCTTCCACTGATCACAAGTTTGAAGGGAGCAATTTAGTCTGTTAAAAAATCTCTATAATTCTTGCATTTCTTTTGCTTCATACAGACTTGGTAAAGGGGTATTATGGTTCCTCCTCTATTTTACATAAACTCAAACCAGGAGACATGCAAACTGCATGGATCTAATCTCCAAAATGTGTACTGTGCTCGCTTGTTTTTTGCAACACTGCAAGCAAGCCCACACCACACACTGCCAAGCTGTGATTCTAATGCTCGTGGAGACAAAGCAGTGAACTCACAGGAACCTGCCAAGACATAGCGGATTCACTGCCCAGCTTCAAACACCCAGCACCCCCGAGCGGTCCTGAAACTGTGAGCCACCTCTGCAGGCTTCGAGGAGATAAACCTGAAGGACTGCTCCTGCCCTGGTCTACTTTCCAAGGGTGGATGTTTTCATTTGACACCCAGCAGGCAAGGAAAGGTTGAGGATGTGCTGAAGTTCCAAGTCCCTCCTCTAGCAACACTGTCTTCTTGAGTAAGTACTCATTTAAGGCTAAATCAATTCTATCCCTATAACCTGCTTTCTAGCTGTGATCTTGATTATATCGCCTAATGAGTAGCAAACACCACAGGAAGTTCAGCAGTACTTTATACCATGTACTTTACGCATCAATTTGCCTGTCGGTTTTGTCCTTGGAGCATTTGCTTATGATTTAATTAGAGGTTATTAAGGATATCTTAAACCAATTTTCTCCGAGGAATAATCTATAACACTGACACTTCCATTAAAGCCAAAATAACAACGTTTGCGAAAGCAGTTTGGCTAGTGTTGGAACTAACTTAATTACTATATCAATTTGTAATACAGCAGTGCTGTACTGCTCAGTTCATATTGTAGTAATTACCGCCCCCCATCCTCGTGTGCAACTTTATGTGCATTAATACAGTACTTGCAAAACTCTGCTTTGGGGGATATTTCCAGTGTGCTGTGAGTGATGGAATTTTGTAGGAAAGTCAAAGAACAAAAGTCAGGGAACACAGTTTCTCATGGCTACCTTAATGGTTTTGTGTATGTAATAAAGATTTTGAATGATGGTCTCTGCACACTCACACAGTTTTTAACAAGTTATTTTATTTGCACCATTATGCCCATAAGGGTGAGTTCTAAGGGTGCATTCTGAGATTCAGCTCTTTCAAACATGAAGATAAAACAGGCTGTACAGCTATGCATCCCACGTTAACTGACCTCAGTGTTTACAGCTGTGCTCCAGGGCAGAAGGATTTTCTGTTCTTATTTAGATCCTTGTTCTGAAGCACTTGCTTCAGTCTGTTAATAACGTGGAGACCAACTTAACAGTTGCACAGGTCTTAAGAAGCTCTGGTTTTAAAGAGGCAGAAATTTGTTAAACCCTGGTTTTCTAGTCCCACAGTGTTCATCCCACCCCAGACAGCTCCATCCTACAATACACTAGCATCTATTATCAGAAGGCAGCTTATTCTTGGCAAGGACTGCAGCAACACAGCCTATTTAGGAAACACAGGAAGCAAGGCAGCAGAATAGTCAATCAAAGGACATGCACGAGTCCATAGGCAACAAAATCCAAAATCGCCATAAACAATTCAGCTTCAGTAACCTTTTTAATAATCCATTCCGAAAATACACCTAAAACTAAGCATCACTCAATGGCAACAGCTACAGCTACCAGTTAACATCAGTTTCTACAGTATTTCATACATTTCACACTGAATTCCAGGCTCATTCTGTCATGATTTCTTACTGTGCTTTTCTGAACCGTAGCAATCCCCCTCAGTGGGCGTGTCTTACCGTTGGTGAGCTCCTTCAGCTGTTGCTGCAGCGTGATCGAGGCGTTGTACGTTCGAAAGACCTTTGCCGTCAGGCCAGCCATCAGAGAATGAAGGTGTTTGTTCAGCATTGCAGTCTGGAGGACACAAAAACACAAAATACAGGCCGTCACCCGTTAGAGCAACTAGAACATTCTCCCTTCATCGCCAGGTAGCCTACTGTGTCAAAATGTGGCACACAGGGCTTCTTTATTTCTCTTTTGGCAGAAAAAGATGTGATGTGGGATTCTGAATTCACACTTTTTAATTTTTCACTTTTCCCCGAGAACATTTTTCATGTAAAATGTTAGTAACTGCAATTGGCGTTGTGTACATGGCCACTACTAATCCCCAGTTCTAACATGACAAATTAGAACTGTACAACAATATGGACACTTCCACTGTACGACTGTTAAAGGAATAAATTAAGTCTGCCATTCCTCTTCCCATTGTTTACTAATTTTTAATTTAACAATGTGTATTTTTCGTGGGTGGCACGGTGACGCTGCCTCACAGCGCTTGGTTCCTGGGTTCAGTTCTGGACCTGGGGTGCGCTCTGTCTGGGGTTTGTACTGTATGTTCTCCCCGTGTTTGCGTGGGTTTCCTACAGCTGCTGGGAAAACTGGCCCTGGTGTGAGTGAGTGTCTATGTCTGTGTGTGCCCTATCATGGACTGGTGTCCCGTCTCATGCCTGTTTCTGGCTGGGATGGGCTCCTGCTTGCCCGTGACCCGTACTTGGAAAAAGCAGTTGGAAAATTGATGGATGGAGTTTTCACTTTACACACACACACAGCTTGGAATCACCAGGTGTTTACATTTCAGGCCACAGCAACAACTCCTGTACTGTACAGTGATCAACTGACAGATCTAATAGCACACTATGAGCTTCGATGCACCTAACAAGAGAGTTAGCATCTACTGACAGAGTGGTACTGCTCTCACTGATGCCACTGCAAGTCCAAAGATGCAGTGGAAACGTCAGAAGAGAGCCAAGAGAGCCCTCACCAACTCATCCCAAAGCAATATCCAGCAGGGCTCTGATAATTGTGCACTACCACTTGGGAAATCACAGTAAGTTAGAGACAGCCCAGTTCTTAAATTTCTATAACACCCTCCATAAATGATTTTAAGGTGTCAGGTTTGCTTGTGGCATTGTGTGAGCATTGGACACTGCATAATTCCCACCTAAGTCTGTGCCGTATTAATTGGTATCCAGTCAATGCTCTAGGGGAGCCACAATTTAATAATCAAGCTGCGAATATAATAAACACTTTTTTTTACTGAAAGTCTTGGCACCTACACACTTACAGCAGGTTACTTCAGAAACCATGAATACACAGAAAACAATTAAAAGATGTAATTAAGAAATCAGCCTCCAGTAATTAAGTGCACAGTAGCAACAAAAAACAGAATACAAGGGGTGCACCGCAACCAAGACAGCTGGAATACAGCATCACCTGCCTAGTGCTGTTATTTCCCTACGCCTATGAAACTCAGGTCAAGTTAACATTAGTAAAGTCCAAGTCAGTCCGCTGAAAATGTGTCTTTTATTTTCTATCTCATGTGCACCCCAGTTGGAATGGTCAATTGTTTCTTTAGCCCTCGGTTCACAGCAGGGACTCTTGTAGCCACACAGAGAGCGAAGAGGGAAGAGCGTGCTCGTGACACCAGAGCCACACAGCTCAGACTGCACTTGGTGTGAATGTTTTTACTGGCTGAACTACCTGGAAACCCTTTTTAGTCAAATGTTACAAATATTAAATGTTACAAATTATGATTTACAGCGTTCTCAATTGTTCTACCACAGTAGTTAACGTATTTACTACATTTCTTGTGATTTAACATGTAATGTTTCCCGTATGGGAAGGGACAGCGTTGGAGCAATAGTTCAATTCCACGGTTGGGTCCTGGGTTTAATTCTCAACCTTTGGTGCTCTGTGTGGGGTTTGTATATTCTCCCTGTGGTCACACAGGTTTCCTCCAGGTGCTCTGGTTTCCTCCCACACTCCAAAAACATACTAGCAGGTTAATTGGCCCTAATGTGAGTGTGTGGTTGTGTCTGTGTGACTGCCCTGCCATGGACTGGCGTCCTGTCCAAGGGGTACCCTGCCGTGTGCCCACTGCTTGCCACGTGCTCTGGCTGCCCTGTGATCTTGAATTGGAAGATGTGGTCAAACAACAGATGGATGGTAGCAGTATTAATGATTGCAGCTGTCACTAGTTTGGAATGGGAGTGTATCACACAACAGCTTTGTCATCTTGTGATTATCTTGATACCTTCATGTGAGACGCAATATAAAAATATTTGTTGTACTATAGACATCATTAAACGTTCTTCAATGTTGTACTGAAACACAATGATCAGAAACCACTGCTATCCTAAAGAGGTAAGATGTAAGTCTAATCCTAGTCGTATCCTAGAGAGAGGTAAGAGATAAGTATTGCATATGCATTGTACTGCTGGGAGCACTCTACTTCCTTTCTGGATTTGAATTCAGCACTTTTGCTATGAGTGAACTTAAAACCTGGATGGACAGAAGTGTGGGATAGCAATACCCCTGTCCTTGGAAATAGTGTGGGTATATGAGAAGAATATCAGGGTAGAAAGTCTTGCCAAATCAAGTTTAGAATAGAGAAGTTGAGAACATTTGTGAGAAAATAAATCTTGAAAATTATTTCAAGTAAATGTGGTATCTTGAGGCAAAATAAATCACTAGAAAAGTCCAAATTTTACCAATATCCAAATGCTCTGAGTAGGAACAATTAATCGGGTTGTGTTAGATTTTAAACATTACTGTAAATCTGATGACAAAAGTGCTTAATGTTATGGGTAAGATGAATTACATTAAATTTCAGATGATACTGTAAGGAACTAATAAAACCTAAATACTGTACATTTTTCATTTTATCCATTTATTTGTAGTTCTGGGCTGATGATGATCCCTCTAGGAACATGACAGGTTATGAAAGATGAAAGGCCATTTAACCTTACGTACTAAAAGGGCATGTCTGATGGTAATCAAAGTTAAAGCAAATTACATAGCCAGAGGTAAATCTGTAACTTCTGGTTACATTTCCCATTTACAATCCGAATGACACTCCACATTCAGGAGCAGTGGGTGGAAAGACGTGATAATTCATTTTATAATGCTATAGTCAGGTCAGACCTCCTGCTGACACAGAAGCTCATCGTACAAGCGTTTCTTGAAAAGACTGCTGACTGCAGCAATACAATGTCACTCAAGCAGTAAGGCAACATTAATAAAAGAAGATAAGAAAGAAACACGCTGTTATCTCAGAAGTCAGATCGCTAACTGGCAGAGACACTTTCCGCTGCAACTGGATTTCTTCAGTTGCCAAAAATGAGAACAAAGCCTTTCCAAAGTTATTTTCGTTTTCTCCAGCCACTGACGTAGTACTATTCTTTGCCAGGTCTGAGAACGCTCTTCACACTGAATATACAGACTTAAGAAACTTTAATCTTTTGCTACAGCAACAAAGGTAAATAAAAACAAGAGCCCTGATCTTAATATTAATAGAAAGAATTTTGACATTATTGTTGAGAATTGTATATGTGTATTTAATACTGTGTATATATATATATTGTAGAGGATTTTATATAAACAAATACCATGAAGTAAACCCACCTTGTAATACTCTGAAAGACACTGAATGTTTCACTTTATTACGTATAGAATGAAAGATACTTGATCTGCAGTTCAAGTTCACTACCCCTAGATGGGACTGTGGTACTGATGTACTGCATGTCTTCTGCTGTTACGGAAAGAAAACCAAATATCGAAAAGAGATTTTTTTTAGAATGTTGGGATTAAATAACCGATTAAATTGTTTTATTTTTTTGCAATAAGTATCTCAAAGTACCAGCTGAGTAATGGAAGAAAGTTTCTATCAAGAGCAGTTTTTGCAGTGGAATCTGTCACAGTCAGAAGATGCAATTATTAATTTCCTTCTAATAGAAACTGAAGTATAAAAGATGCATTTAGACCACAGGCAGACAACGCCATTCCACTGACCAAAAAATAAAAAATCAATATAATTTTGCTTGGAATCAATCCTCTTATGATTCTCATATCTATCTTTAGATGCTGCACAACACTCTAATCTCCATGAAAATAAAAAATAACCAAAGCCACCGCTTCTCATACTGATCACTAACGCTCAGACAGCCCAGGCGAAGGCTTGGGATGGTTCTCTTCCTAACAGGAGACAAGATGACATGAGGTTTAACTTCACCCTTCAGGAGTCTAGGGACCCGATTAAAAACAGGATCATGAGTTTGCATTCTAAATTAAAAGTTCATTGTACTAAGCACACAAATCTGGATCTAATGGCAGTTCATACATATTGAGGGCCATCAAGCAACAGGCAAATGCTTACTCGCATCTCCCGTTTTACATTTGGAATCCTTAGTTACTTTTTTGTTCCACCCATTTGATTTGCAAATCAACTGTGTGTTGTTCACAACTCGGCTCGCAGCTCTGAGCCCCATAACCGCACACGGTGGAGAGTCAGGAATTGCAGGCTGACTCCAACCCGCCTGTCTTCAAGCTCGTGTCTTTTAACACATCCCTGTCGGAGGTCAGGTGCTGACTGGAGGGGGGACACATGCCTCACAGCAGCACCGCACACCCACAAGCACCCAGGAGACTGCAGGGTCACCAAGAGAGCTGGCTCATCCCACCATGCCCTCAGCGTCACTCAGCCAATGATGCACTATTGTCCGGAGAATCCCAGTCACAGTCGGCTAGTGACATGAGCCAGGCTCAAACCTGTGATCACCGAGATGAACCTGTGCAGGGGCGAACACCTTTACTGACTGAGTCACGTGGGAGACCCCATGCTGCAAAATGTGGGTTTCAATTTGGTGGTGGTGGAGGGGAGTCCCCATTACCTGTAAAGCGCTTTGAGTGGAGTGTCCAGAAAAGCGCTATATAAGTGTAAGCAATTATTATTATTATTATTATTATTATTATAACTTGCAGACTTCTCAGGCAAACCAAACATGTTGGCATGGCAACAGAAAGAGCACATCCTGCCAGACAGTCCTTACCAACTGCACAGAAATTACTTCAGAAACATCTAACTCCAAAGTAGGAACCCAGATACAGATCGCTTGTATTGAAATCACTTGTAACATAGTCAAGTAGCGTGACTACATTAGCTCTATATTTTTATTTCCAGAAAATGTTGATGATTCAGAAAACAGAAGCTTAAGATCTCCTTGGGTCTGAAAACCCAGTTGGAAAAAAAAAACCTCTGTGAAGCGGGAACAGCAGAAAATGTTCAAGTTCATTCAGATCTTAGGTTTACAAGGAGGAGGTAGAGATGACTGATCAGGGTGCAGTTGATGTTTTTGATTTTCCTGTGCATGAGTTGTCAAATAATCTGATTTTGACCTCTTCAAGCCCATCAGGCGGTTATTCTAGTTTTATTTCTCAGGAAGTACACAGAAAATTTAGAAGCTCATGTGAGATGCATCAGTGGCCTCAGAATGCATTGACAGAGATCATTAAAAACGGGATTGATGGTCTTAACTGGCACTTACAGGAGTAATATGAAATCTGTTATGGAATGGACGCAATGAGGTCAAACTCCTCAGAACAGGCGCCTTTGAAAGCCATCTGTTTAATTAAGTATGGACATTGATAAAGCTGTGCTGTGGGAGTCCTGGCTCCTTTTTCAGCATCTATTACAAAACCACGAATGCAGCGCAACACAAAGTTTCTAGCTGCAGATTTGTGCCACAGAAACTGTTAAAAAGCATCACCATTTGCATCCTCACGTTGCCCCCATATAGCACAGCTTGTGCCAGTACTGAAAAATCAGCTGCCCGAAGAGGTTAGAACGCAGCTTAGCTCTGCTTACTGCTTAACTGAAACCAGAGAGAATTCATTTTCACAGCAAATAGTGTAAACTCCAGTTTGGGGCAAAAGCACTTGTTAAATCTGGCTATTTCTGTGCTCTGCTGCCTTTTTAATAACACCTTTGCTTGCTCAACCTCTTATTAACTGTACACTGTGGTGTGCCCGCAATCTTTAACCTCCTGTCTTGGCTCCGACAGAATTTCCCTGTTTGGGGAATAGTATCCACTCTCGGAAAATACTCAGGTACTCACACCAAGACCGAAAAGCTCTGTGAAGAAAAACATTTTGTGATTTTTTTTTCTTTAAAAGAATACTGAATATGGCAAAAGTTCAGTGGATTTTGAAATTTTTTTACTGTATGAAAAACAGACACTGAGTAATGGAAAAGATACGGATGAGAGGCGGCCATTCGGCACCCGTTACTCTTTCTGAAGTTTTGTAGTGAAGTGAAATTAAAAGTTAATTTGCTCTATGGATAGACCTGTTGTCTAAAGCAGATAAACTAACAAATGTACACAGATAGAATGGGCAGCACGTGCCAATGAGCTTAGAAAAATAAAAATTAGAAAACGTGAAAGTTGAGTAGAGAAATGACAAAAAGCAGAGACAAAGGTGGAAAATGACCCAGTGCAACATAAGGGAATCTTTCCTGAGGAATTAACTGATATTAAGTGATAGGGCTTGTCTGGGGAAGACTAGTGGCAGAGCGGGTAAACCCTTTACTGCAATAATGCTATAATGTTCCAATACCTTTCTAGGGGTTAACAGCCCCCACTCATTCACTTAGAGCCGTTCGCCCAAAAAGCAGTGTCGTGATAACCCGGGGACTCCCAGACTGTGCATTCTGCTGCAGTTCAGCTTGACAACCGGGGGTTTTAGAATCACTTCCCTGCCTTGTCGGTAGCTGTCATACTAAGCTGACAGGTGTCTACAGGCCACAAAAAGAACCGACTGGGGGAGAGTGAGGAGAAAGGAGGGGGCTGACTCTTCTGAAGACAGACCGACGTTCTGCTGTACCAGTGTCTGGCCGCTCGCCAGGAACAGTGCTCTTCTGTTTGTCCCTGGACTGGGATCCCACATGAGTTTTTTTCCCTTTGCTCATTTCATCTCTCTCAAGATATAGGGCAACACTTTATTGACCCTAAGAAAGCTCCAGAGATCAGCTGAAGAGAGCCGATATCAAGCAGCATCTGAGTCTGAGAGATATCAGAGAATGGCGGATGAAATAGTGGGCTCTCTAGGCAAACAGACTTGCTGCTCAGGATGTGATAATCAGAGAAAACGGAGATAAGGAGAGAAAAAAAGATCAACTCTATGCGGAAATGTATCAAACACATTCTACGTACACCCACACATATTAAAGATATATTTTAGCCACACAATATAGATATACATATGCAAAGAGACTGGAAATACTATCAGCTCCCCCAGAGCTGCAGTATATGTATATGACAATGCAGCCTGTTATCACTGATGTGGATTTGATTTTGCCTGCTTCATTTCATCCCAATGCTGTTCTTGCAACATCATTTCAAAAATTAAAAAATAAATAAGGATGACTTTTTGCAGCTGTATTACTGTAAAAGACTCAAAAAGAACATGGATATTTATTTATTATATGCCTCAACTTTAGGACTCAGGTTATATGAAGTAGCAGAAGAAAAAAATCTCTGAACCACATTGAGTACAGGCTGTGGAACGTACTCTGTAATGCTGTACAGGGTGATAAGCAGTGGGCATTAGTCAAGGACATAATTTGGAACTAAGCAGGGTTAGGAAAGTCTTAACCAGTCACCATAAAAATCCAATGACCTAAATATCAGTGAAAGCCTCTAACAATAATGTGTGAACAGCAGGGACAGCTAAAAAAGTAACCATTTTGATACCTGTCTCCGT
Source organism: Atractosteus spatula (assembly GCF_055471065.1). Taxonomy (NCBI): domain Eukaryota; kingdom Metazoa; phylum Chordata; class Actinopteri; order Semionotiformes; family Lepisosteidae; genus Atractosteus; species Atractosteus spatula. The sequence continues at coordinate 3,789,290 of NC_142726.1, read as the reverse complement.
TAAACCTGAAGATGTTTCTTAGCTGTTTTTTTATTTGAAGCTTTAATTATTAAACATCCGGACTCCAGACCCTTTAATTTACACAGAACCCTGCCAGCATTTCAAAGGTTTCACATAAACCACTGAAGATGTCAGACTGAAAGTTTTCTAGAATATTTAATGGACCACAGGGTGAATAAAGTGGATGAGTTGTGTAACAACAACAGCTTTAATCCGACAATCTGTCCAAGCAGAGCTGTTGCCATTTTCTGAGGCTTTTGCCCTTGATCCTTTTGATTTAAGTATTTTTGCATCACTGAACAAATGTAGCATCCCAAAGTGATGTATACAGTTCTGTTTGGAAATACAAAGTTAATCTCTGGGACAGTTGAGGAACTCTTGACATTCTGGGGGCCTGTTTTATAACAGATACACAGAGTGTTCAATCCCTTAATTACTGCAATCAAGTGGGTCGTTGGGCTATTTGCTTGTTTTGCCACAGTAATGAAGTAATTATAGCCTTGGAGTGGCATTCAGCTGCACGAGCCAAGTCACAGTCCTATGTGGTTTAAAATTTCTGAGGCACAGAGATAGCGTCTTATGAACAGCTGAAACTGTAGAAACAGCTGTAGAACAGTCGAAGGTGAAAAATCAGCACCTTGTGCACATGCATGAGAAAATAGTCGCTGTATTTAATGGAAGAGAAGGATGCAACTTAACACATTCTTGGCATACACAAAAGCTTTTCTTCCTGTAATGTTCATTTCTAATACAGTCTTACTTAATTTCAATGACTATAGATTCTGGAGGCATTTTGACATCATGATCATCCTCACATATGCCAGCCTAGCTGCTGTCAAAACTGGACAGGTTCAACAGTGTACCCAAGGGATTTAGAAATGTCACGTTCCCAGGAATCATAAGGGATCATTTCTGACACCAGAATGGGTGGCGATGGACAGACGCTCACATATGAGGAATGATAAACATTCCAGACGGTCAAAACACAAGGTAGCGCCAAAGAAACTTGAAATGGCATACTGGAAGGGGGTTGAACAAGCAAAGGAAAAAGAAGCAGCTTGCCAGACGAAAACTGAACTTGTATCACGTGAGGGTTTGCCCCATTCAAGAAATACAGTAGTACAATGGAGGCTCCCACACTGTAATATTATTTGTTGCTTGTGAACAACTTAAACTTTACTGTAAGTTAAACCAATGTTACCAGTGGCTTTCCTTTATGTAATTTATGGCTGTTACATTGTGAAATTTTCTCTTTCTTCCTTCAAGATAATTTTGACTTAACACTGACTAACTTATCACTTCCAATGAGAAGTGCTCCAGGCACATTTTCCTCCAGCATCTCAATTCTCACCCTGGTTAAGATGGACAACTTTTTGAAAGGATTTATTTTGCAAAGTGGAGAATAGTGTACATCCGTAACAGTTTTCACTGTTCGAAACATACAGCTTTGTTCCTCGCACATCCCAAAAACAACATTACTCCTGTAATCTAGTCTCTGTTGGCTCTGTTTCTTACATTTTCTGTTGATTTTTTGGCTGGTACAGCTGGAGAATTTAATTTGCACTGATGCAATGATTATTTGGGAAGAAAGACCATTATCTCCAGGCGCAAAGGGAAGTTTTTGCAGGACAAATGGGCTTAACATACTTACATTCAGCCTGTCAAACAGATCATCACCAGGCTGCTTGTCCTCCATGAAAAGTTTCAGGTTTTTGAAGACCTGAAAATATAAAACAATTAAAGATAAATATTACAGTTTCCAGTGCTTGAGCATATTAAATACAACTTTTTCCCAGAGCTTTCTTCTTTATTTTTGTTCTGTCCCACTACAATGCAGTGCTTGAGATTCTGGGTGTACCATCACCTGAAAGAGGTAAAGGGCAGATACTCTGCTCTGGAAAAAGGACCCCTGCTCAGCAAATAACAACAACAAATGCCAAACCGTTCTTGTTTTATTAAGGTAGTATTTGTTTTTTTTGTAGTCTGATGGCCTTATAAAAGGTTATACACAGTGGCACCCAAATAGAAATAAACAACAGATATGTCAAGTGCAGCTGTTAGTGAATTATCCCCCAGGGAAACTCGGACTTAGTGCTCATCTGGCTCCTGCAGAGGTGCCTACATCTGTAAAATGCAGCTGAAATGGTCGTCAGGCAGATTTACTGAGAGTGCACTTGGATGTGGTGGAAGTTATTGGAGGGTGGGATAAAGCCAACAAATGTGATTCTCAATTCCCAGAGTCGACTGGGGATTATAATGAATTTCAGTCTTGCCTCCATACTTTTGAAAACAGCCCTTTTATCAGTTACAGTAAACCTTCAGTTTAACAGACTTAGCTTTAACAGAGCGCTAAAATCTGCTAAAAGGGGAATTTTGTCTGTAAAATCGGTAATACAGATTTTAAAACAGACTTTCCTCTCAATAACGGACCAAGAAGCATTAGCTAGTCCGTAAAACAGGCTTGATTTATTCTTAAAAACAGAATAAAAGATAACCACAACAGAATAAAAATAAAAGTATCAATGATTTGCCAGTAAAATATTTTCAATGTAAAACACCGTTAAAGCTCATGTACAGAACAGCAACAGCATCATGGTTTGACACTGAATAATAGAGTAGAATTAAATGACACTACACTTCACGCATTTACAAAAAACAATTACAGCACAGTAATCTACACTAAAATGAGACAAATAGTATACAGTATACGCTTCTCATATAATGAAAAAAACATTCATGTTTAAACTGACGTTTAATGAATAAATCAATGCAAGAAAGGCTCTGTGGTACAGTGTCTTATACTGTAAGTGCACAAATCTTTCAAGCCTTTCTGGCTAATGGTTACAGATGAACTGACAGACCAAAAAGTACAACTGGTCAGACATGCCTCAAGAACTTGAAACTAGACAGGCATTCAACAGTTAAAACGACTTTTATCTCAAAAAGATAAAGAATCCACCCTGTTCTAGCCAGTGGCTCACCCCTGGGCTGTGTAATTATCTGACTGAAACTGGAATTTCCCGAGCTGCTGTGCACATCTGACCATGCACTGCTGGGGCAGGCCAGGCTATCCTGGGCCTCACAGGGCCTGGCAGCACTCTGTGAGCTTGATGAAATGTCATTGAAAGATGCATCAGTCTCCCTTCCCATCAGCGACAACCCTTCTTTAAGGCACTATAAAGCTTGCAGCATGTCAGCATGTCTGAGGGGAGAAAGTGTGGTCTTTGTTCTCCTCCTGCTGACACAGGCATTGTAGCAGAGAGCCGAGCTGATTAGCTTTGCAACTCCAGATTAGAATGGAGCACAAATCTCTGCTGAATGCACACCTTTGCACTGCAGATGTATCCTTGATCACAATACGTCAGTCAGATTGCTCCAGTAAAATACCCAGTGTTACGAATCTAAGTTGTTTTGGATGAAGTGTCAATTAAAAAATATAGCCGCACAAAAGATCTGCATTTGTCAGTTAAATTAGAGACTTTGACAGACAAGTTTAGAACAAACATACTTTTGGAATAATAAAGATTTTTTTCTTAGGGGAAAAGTTTAAAAAAAAACACAAACTTTGGGGAAAAAAAGAAAAAAACATTCAGTTTTCTAGGTCTTTAAACACTGCTCTAAATCTAGCATGATTTTAATGTGCTGCTTTTAAATCACCTAATTTAAATAAGAGAATACTGGTGTCCTGAGGGCAAAGAGCACACAAGCAAGCGAGAGGAAGCCATGTCCTCTCTTCGAAAAAAACTTGTTTTTTTAACCATTACATATTTATATTGTGAAATTTGTAGTGACGAAACAGAGGGCTGCGAAACAATTACACTTAAACCTCTTTACCTGAAAGATCAACACTTCCTATTTTTCACGTGAAATGATAGCTGCCACTCTATCACAGTACATTTTGTATAGTCTGTGTATTTTATTAGTAATCCTGTGTGTGACAGACCCTACCCTGACCTAGGGCAGGTCCAGAGACATGGGCTCGAACACTGCTCAATCATAGTCAAACTAAGTGCAAAAGGCTCTTACCCCCCCCCGTCCCCTTCAAGTCTTACAAAAAGCAATACTTAAAACCCTCTACCACAACTACTGTAGCGCCATGCACACTCCTTTTATCCCAACCATTACCACTAATTTCACCCATTTCTACACCAGTCAACAATAATATAATCACCACTTGAAAATGCAACCCCTTCTTAAGTCAGCCTGGTACACAGCATTATTTGTATTCCAAGGGAACAGTCTTTAAAATTAACAACACATTTTTAGGGAGTATTCAGACAGAAATCAGCACCACAGACAGCTCTTACAGAAAGTAACTGCAGTCTCCCTCGTTTTTACCATGAGAAAGCACAAACTGTATGAGTGTTGAGTAAACAATCGGCTCAAGTCCACAAATACCAAGCTCTTTCAGGTCCTCTAAGCCTCAAACTGATTGAACTGATTTGCAGTGGCACTGAGTGGGCAGAAGGAAATACGCTGGAGGACATGATCTCAGCCACCCACCTAGCTTCATCTCCGAACGTGAATGTATTCTCATATTCTTCAATTTAAGTCAATTCAAAGTCTGCTTTCCCATGTGGCTTCCTGCGCCTGTGCTAACCTGGCCTTAATCCCTCCTTTTGTTGTTTTGGAGTTTGGAAATATCTTGTGAATAAAAGCTGTTCATGTGATTTATTCTTAAAGACATCAAAACAACCCTATTTGCAGATTAAACACAACACAAACCTAAGATTCTAGTTTTTGTTCCTATGCAAGAAACATGGGAGATTTACTTCATTTGGACTGAAGCAGAGCTAGTGCTACAAACCGACCAGTTAGGAAAGCAGACCTATAATAATGAAAGGGATAAAAATCTGACCCTAAAGGCAGACTTTTAACAAATACTCTGTATCTGATTAGTCACAGCAATCATCAAAAGTGTTTATGTTCATGAAATTGTTCACAGAAATTGTTTTTTAAGAAAATTTGTTAGTTTAGGCTTCAAAATTATTCTTACAAGACTTCCACATCGCCGAATTTTAGGAGCTGCAACTATCGTGATTATGTCTACAAATCAGTTTTAAACCCACTTCTGCAGAGTCTCGTCTTACCGCTTTCTCCACAGGGACCTTGTTGTAGTAGCGGATGCTGTCTTTACCCAGGAAGTCGAACTCGACCACATACTTCTCTCCATCCAGCTCTGGGTGAAGACTGATGTGTTCCACCCGCAAGGAGCAGCAGCCCACTGTGTCTGCGGTCTCCCCCTCTTCCTTCTCATTGCCCGCTCTCAGAGCCAGCTGCAAAACACGGGGACCAAAAGTTTATCCCAAATACAGCCGACTCCTGAGATATTCCTAGCCTGTTCCACGCCAGAACATCTTTGCACACCCTTGATGGTTGAAATGATTGCTCTACAAATGCATAATGCAGGAAGTTACTACAGCAAAAGCCACTGGATTGTAAGGGATGTTGACGTTCTCTGTATCACTGCTCAGCATCCTCCCACACACACCCTTACTCATCACCACTGACAATGAATTTTACCATCTAAATTGCTTTTAAATGTGTAGAAACAAAGGTTCGGTTCATAATTACTTTCTCATGATAACATGTTTACATGCTTTAAATACAGGATTGCAGGTTAAGACTAGATCAAAAACTTGCACTGGCAGGGGAAGCCTTAAGTGGACTCTACACAGATAACAATGACCTCAGGTGTGGTGCCAAGCATGTCAGAGGGCTGCTTGCTTCTATCTATTCAGACAGGAGGGTTTTAAAGCCTTTTCTTTCCTTATACCGAGTACCGCTGTTGCACATTCCCTCAAAGTGGAAACAAATTCTTTCTGGCTGAACATACCCGACCTGTGAAGATTAACCCACCTCAGTCTGCTACAGCTGCCTGATACTGTCACTTCCTGTTTTTGCAGGGGCTTGTTTCTGGCCTTCGTATGTCTCTCGCAATCTAGTCACCTGCCTTTCAAGCGGCAGACAAGGACCCAGTGAAAGGTGTCCGAGGCAGTTGTTTAGCTTGGAAGTTAAACACATGGAGCTGTAACACAGCTGGGAATTCCCATAGGCACCTGTAAAAGCAACTCCATTGCCCTAGTGGGTCAAGTGGGTTTCATGGGTGACAGCCCAACCCTTTGTATCTCCAGCAGCCACTTATTAGTGCCACATGCATTGAATGAGCTGTGAGGCTGGTGTTAAATGGTCTTGATAAAACAGGGTGATTTAGCCCTTCTCCCTGAAGCTGCTTCAGTCTGTGCACAGCAATTTACCCCCTGCGGACAGAAAATAAGAGGGCCGAGGGGGTGGTTTCTCACACATGCACACCGTCTCCAGGACAATTCAGATTTTGGCTGGTGTGTGTGAATAGTGGTTCATATTTGAAATTCTTAGGGTTTATTAAAACTTGCTTTTTACAACAAGCTTGATATTATGTTGCCTCGAATACAGACATCTTTCAGATCATCATTCGTGTTATCAATAACAGCAAAAGTATTTGCATAATTGAGGGAAAAGCCAAAGATGCATTTATAGATATTGTTACCCTTGAAGTAGTACTGATTTTAGGTTTATATCTAAAGTGTAGGTGGAAAAATTCATCTGTTCAGGGTAAAAAAGGTAACTGAAGTGCTAATAACACTGTCAGGAATAGACTGACTAGCATGGACTAGGAAACGTCTTTGCATTTAAATGCAGGAAACTACTGATTGCAAGAACTGTTAATAATATTTGCTAACAGTAAAGCCACTCTCAATATTGCATTTGTAGCTTTAATTATAAGTTATGGGATCACTTGACTCACAAAGGCATTACCCCAATCTCTGGTGTTAACCACAAACAAGACACCATGTGTCTATTTACAGCATGTGGCAAACAAGCAAACAGGTCTTTGCAAGACCTAATCAGATTTCGATTAGTGCCCCATACTTAAAGAAAAAATAAAGTATAAAGGCATTGTGATGAATGAATAAAAAAAAATCCCCCACTTAAAAACATTCAGAAAACTTTTCTCCTGAGAAGTTCTCTAGACAAAGAGTGGAATACTTCATCTAACCTAACAAGCTAAAGAATGAACTCAAGAAAGTCTAACTTCTATTCCTGGGGGATATGCACAAAGGCCAATCTACCCTGTAAAGCAGGATATTTCATTCTCTCGATGGGAGTAATTTGGTTGAAATGGCATCATCTTCAGATACAAGTGCAGAAGTTGAAGTAGGCAAGAGGAGTTTTATCTCAGGTTTTACAGACAGGGAAAAATACAGGACTGTCTATCACATCTTTTTCCAGATATAGCAGTCCAATTCAGTTCTAATGGGGGCTTTGAAAGTCATAGATAAAGTTCTAGGACTAAAGATATGAAGTAAAAGAAGACAGTACACCTCTGAGATAACTACAAACTCTTCATTGCAGTATAAGAACCACTCAGGATGAACCTTTCACAAAGAATGATAGGTTTCTGTGCCAGAACAGTACTTTGACTGCACTGATTCACATCAGCTCCTCAAAAAAGTATTACAGTACATCTGCAAAAGAAGCCATGTTACCAATATCCAAAGATGGAAAGCAACAGAAAAGAAACACTTTGGAATTATTTAGTAATTCTCTAATTCAAATGACTTTTTTTGCAAGAGGGTGGCAAAAGAAAAAAAATGATATCTTTCAGAAATTTCTTGGAGTTTATTTTTGAGCATTTTCTAACAGCAGGTAGAAAGTTACTGTTTCAGTTTCCTCAGTGCTTTCCTAGCACTCATACCCGCCAATAGTGACAAGCCTTATCTTTAGCTCCAAAGGTGCAGCCGATTTAAAAATCAATCCGCTTTTAGGTAATAAAACACAAAATTCACTATCCTCACAATGTGGTCAACATAGGTCTCTCACTGCAGGCGATTGTAACTTTAGAGACCTTCTTCGTCCTGTTACCTTGTCCTGGAGTTTAAAAATTATCAAAAAGCTGGTTGACAGCTGCAGCTTCTTGCTCCCAAAACAGGCAAGTAAGCCTTGGAAGACAGGGGGACTGACAGCAAGATATGGCAGTGAAGAAGCTTCTTCCTGAAAATCTTGCTATAATGGATTTGGAAAGCTCTGTGTCTGAGACATCTGTTGCCTTCAGGTATATAGTTTATCTGCATTTTCCTGTATTGTCATTTCTTGCTAGATGAGTGTTCCTTTGTGTCAGACGGGCTCAAGACGTTCTGAGCCTAACTTAAGCAAACTTTGGAGAATACTTCGGAGAAAGACTTACTTACAGTGCAGATAAGCCTACTCAGACAGCCAGGTCACAATATTCTATGGAGCCCCGTGCCCCCAATTTGTGGTTTCAACATTAAAGTGCAAAGTAAATGCTGAAAAGTGAATATTTAGCATTACACCTCTGGTCCCAGAATATACAGAATGATCCAGATTATTTTTTTTGTCCTTACATCAGTGAAATATGAATAAAGTGAATCCACTATATTGTGCTCTATTGTTTAGGCTTATTCAATACGGACCACACTGATGCGCAAAGGAAATAGTTCCTGATGCATCCTGTGAAAAAAAGACCTTAACTTTTAAGACTACATATGCTGTTCATGATTCTCTTAAATTGTTAACATGTAGGGTTTAATCTGACATGCTATCAACTGCTTCTCACAAAAAAGCCCTTCAGAAAAGACTTCGCCAGGCTTAATGACAGCAAAATGCCACAGGAAATTATCACCTGTGCTGCACAGACTAAGTTTTCCAGGATGGTCTTATTTGGAAGCAAATTGTTTTTTTAAGATGATATTAATCAGTATTAAAAAATCAAACAAAGCAGGACTTCCTCTCAGCTGTAAAAAATTACAAACCACAAACTTCACTGAAACTGGAAAAGGGTTGATTATGTGAAAAACATGGCTAGTCTCCATTCATGAGCAAGACTTCTGCACAAAATTCAGCACTGCTACCAAAGTTTGACTATATTTCAAATTTAAAGCTGAAGACATCTGGCCGTCAAAAGGGGATAGTCAAATGTTGGTCTGTATTTAGGATGCTATGACCTAGTTTTTAAAAATACTAGCCCTATGACCACGAAGGATACTGGACCTCTTACCTTGTCTATGAAGTAAAGTGCCACAGCTCTTTGTCGGATGCCCATCTGTTTGGATTTCAAGTCTGCCTGGTATTGAGCCCTTATGGTTTCGACGCAGCTCTTCAGCTTTCGAGCAATTTCATACTTTTCCCAGTCCTTTTCTCCCTTTCAGAGAAAGAAACCTCTAGTTAGGAGAGGTCATCTCCTAGGTAATATCACCAGTGTCTGAGGCTTTCAATACTGAGGACACACGAGAAAATCATAACCCTGTATCACAGCCTTTCCAGCCTTAAAGACAACAAAGACTACTTGAAAACAGGCAGAACGAGAATTCCAGAGGAATATTCCATAATTCACAATGCTAAGCAGATGGCTAGTTTAACAAAAAACAGCTCCTACTGTACATATCCTGGGTATGTATGTTTTTTTTTAAACTTCCAGAACGGAAGAGAACAATGCTGTTTGTCCTCTTCTGTCTTGGATGATGGGCTCAGTTAGTTTATACAGACTTAAGGGTACGTGTTTCTGTATTTCATGGACTGCTGAACTGTAAAAAGGGTCTGAAATAATAGTGTTAGCACCTTGGAATTTTAATTAATAAAAAATTTAATGAATATTTAACCCCCACACAATACCCGATGATTTACAAATCAAACACAACCATGGTCAAACACTCTTACACCCAGCCTTGGATACAGAAACCACCAGCTACTCCAGACCTACAGTGGGTGTAGAAAGTATTGACCCATTTTCCCACATTACTACCAGAAAATGTGATAGACTTACATCTTTTTTTCTCTTTTTATCAGTACAACATCTTCTACAATATCAATGTTTAGAAGTTTGGAGCTAAAACAATTAAAAATTAGAGCCCCTGAAACAGTGAGGATAAAAGTTTTGCTGTCTGATGAGACAGAGTTTAGCTGGCTTTGCTAAGCGTTATACTGTATCTCGCAAAAGAAGAGCACTGCTCGTCACTCACAAACCATCATCCCCACATTGAAGCATGGCAGTGACGGCATAATGTTGTGGAGCTGCTTTTCATCGAGAGGGACTAGTAGGCTTGTCAAAATAGAGGGCAGAATGGATGGAGCAAAATATAGGCAGATCCTGGAGCAAAACCTGGAACAGTCTGCAAAAGATTCACATTCTGACAGCACAGTGACCCCAAACACAAAGCCAACACCACCCCTGAGCGGCTTAAAAACCAAGAAGGTGAGACTCCTTGAGGGGCCCAGTCCGTGCGGACAAATCCCATAGAGAATCTGTGGCAGGAACTGAAGGCTGCTGCTGGGCACCTCCACACCCCTGTAACCTGCAACAGCTGGAGCGATTTGCAAGGAAGAGAGGGCGAAAAACCCACAAGCTGTGAAAAGCAGGTTACAACACACTGCAAAAGACTTGAGGCTGTAATTGCTGCAAAAGAGGGAGTAACTAAATAAAAATAAAAGCTTAAGGTCTCAGGGGGGTGACCACTTATCCAACCTGGATTTTTCAGCTTTTATTTTTCATAAAATGTTCTTTTACAGTAATGATTATGCTCCATTATGCCCCCATCAAAATGTTTAGTACACAAAAACAATTGTCGAAATGTATTGCAATTTGAGGCTGCAACACAGCAATGTGTGGTAGAGGCAAAGGGTGGTCAATATGTGCTACACCCACCGCCAGAGGAAAGAAGAATTCAGTTTGAGGCAGACTGAAAAAAAAATAAAAATGTCTGGACCCATTTTGTTTAACAAACATTTCATCTAAGTCAAGACTGGCAGAGAATGTCTGGAGGCCTCCAGTTCTACACATTTTGAAGTCGAAAGCTTTGTCATCTCATTTTCTCCAGTGCAACGTAATCACTTCTGGACATTCAGCAAAGAGGAACTCCTCCGAAATGGTCCGTCGTGTCCTAGTGAACATCTGACAAAGGGGTTGACTTCTACAGTACATACTCTGAACACTGTTTGATGAGATAGCAAACAGCATGTGTATATCAGAGTGGGGTAAATATATGATCAGCAATTGGTTAGATCAATGGGATTAGTCCCAGGCAAACACTTATCCACAGCGTTTTAGTCCTTCAAACAGGACTTCAAACAGGAAAACTGCTGAGCACTTCTGAGGAATCTTCAGGCTTTCGAGGCATTTTAGTATAGTCTTTTGTAAAAATGAATAATACATATCTATATAAAAGGGAAGAGGCTAGTTTTTTTTTCTCTTTTGGAGAACAGTGACAACAGTCATATCATGGAGAAGACCTGAGAAATTACTTTTAAAAAGGTAGAAGGAACAGTACAGTACATGCCCAGGTGCTTCATCTGGCTAATGATACCAGTCTATGTTACACCAGTAGTGCCATTAAAAATCAAAATATTTTTATCCTCTTAGCGATTTTCCATCTTTTTGATGCAAAAATGAGCCAATGTCCCAAAGCTTTGACAGAAGAATAGAAGAGTGAAAAACTAGAAAAGGCTACTGCAGAAACGGAATCTCTGCTCACTGAATGAGCCTGTTGAACAATAATGCCAAATTAGGTACAGTATAACCCACTGGTTACCAGTCTAGTTCCACCTGGCTTTGTTGGCTGCCTGTCAATGTCTGAGAAAGCTGTGGTATTGTGAAGAAAACCAGCTCAAGAGGGAACTGTCATTCAACACTGGCTGAACCCCAGCTGTGTGGCTCATTTGACATAGAACATGTCCAAACTCTGGCTCTAGCACCTGAACTTGTTGTGTAGGTTATATCATCCGCTGCAAAGATAATATACTGTGATGTTCTTTTACATTATACCACCACAGAAACATTGTGATATTAACAAAAAGGTTTGATTGCGAAATCTCCCATCAGGAGCCCACAAATTTAAAAGCTAAGGAAATGAAGAACATTTAAAAGATGGTCATAATTTTTTTTTCTTTTACAGAAAATACAAATCACTGTCATTGCTTTTAGTCTAATCTTGCCCAGGGCTCTTCCATTAGTGTGACTCTTGTTAAGCTCCCTTGTGAGAAAGGAATGTCATTGCTAACCGGTGGAATAACATACAGTGTCCTTCAAAGCCAGACAGAGGAGGATCTGTTGCTCTGTCATCGTGGGGCCCGTTCTTACACGGCCCATTACTCCTGTATTACGTCTTGCACGCAGACCGAGACTACCTTGCGGGGAACTTGAACCAACACAGAGCATGGGCTGATATAATTAACTGTTAATAATGCACTTCCTCGAGAGGCTGATGGCTTGGTGTGGAAGGAGAACAGGTGGCAGGGAGCCAGGTGTGCCGGGGGTGATGAGGAGCTTGGAGACCATTACCTCCAGCCCATTCCCCCTGCTCTGCCTGTGGGGCCGGCGGAAATGGAGAAAACGTCGGCACAGGAGAATTAGAAAGCTGAAAGTTCGTGGCTCAAGGATACCACAGTAGTGTTCACAGCAGAGATTAACGTTTTTAAGACTGGCTGGCTGGAGTTAAGAAAGTTAAGAAAAAGCACACACAATTTAATTTAACCGGTGGATGCGGATAACTAAGACTTGAGTCACCTAACAGTCGCGCGTCAGGATCATAATTAAGGAATGGGAACAATAAAAGCACAATGGCAAAATTGGGAAAAAAAAATGAACGTTGTCAGGCTGTCCAGTTCACTTTCCTGATAAATGCCGTCTCCAAGTGATTTAAGAAGAACATATTCTGGTGGTCCGACATTTTAAACAGCAAAAAAAAAAATGGAAGAAAGAGCAGAGGTAAAATGGGCCATAGCACACGTTCAAAGAATCCCACTGGAATCTAAAGCATTACAATTCCATTTAAACCATCCGTGGAAAAGAAAAACATTTTTTCATGAACTGAAACGTTTGTAATAGCTGAAAGGAATACTGACAGCTCTCAAAAGATCATGCACTGCCACCTCACTGATGTTAACCAGGGAAAGAACACGTTTCTTGATTAATCTTTGACAAAGAAAAGAAAGCATTTTAATTTAATCTTTTTGTTCCCCTCAAAGTCAATCACAGTTGGCATTGATTTCCACACTGTAACAATCATGGGGTTGTTAAATTGTCTCAGCAGTAGCAAGCATGGTCAAAGGTGCTCAGATAGGACACTAATACTGTCACATTTCATTAACAATCTACAATGACCGTAACTCCAAAAGGTCAAGACCAACATTCTGAGAAAGAAAACAGTAAAAGAGGGAGAAGGAGAAGAGAGAGAGCTAGCAAGAAAGCCAATTTCAAAGCAAAAAGAGGCCTGTAAAATTGCAGTACTCACAAGGCACACAGCTGTTCCCTATTCACATCTTTAAAATTGAGACTCAAGCACTTAATAGCTTTGCCTTTGTGTACCAACAACCGTACAGATTGAGTGCATCACTGACAGGGAATAATGACTAAAAACCTTACGAACATTTTTCAGTTTTCGAATTAATAAATTTACAACAAAGGAAAAAGAAGGTATGGGAATATGGAGATGGAAGGGAGAAGATGAAAGCACATCCATGTCCTAATGCTTCACATGATTGGAATCAAAAGGTGTAGTATATAGGTCCACATTTTAATCAAGCAGGTAAATTAAATTCCTAACGCCTCTTGACTCTTCTGCAATACCCAGGAGAGACACCTGTTCTGAATCTCTTTAAAAGTACAACTTTCTTCTAGCAAAGTTTAAGAAAAGAAATCTTAAAGCAAGACAGGCATTGCACATAACAGCTTGCTTTTAAAAAATGAGATTATTAGAGGGAAATGGTCAGAGAATCACCATTCATTTTTCATTACAAAAGCCTATTAAAAGATGCATCACAGGCCACTGTCTTATTTCAGTAAAATTTAAAGCATTTCAAGTCTGGCCAAGACGTAGCTGTGTTCAACTGGGCTGAAGGCATTAAAAAATGAAAATGTTCTGCAACAGTAAGAATCAGAAGAATGCCCAGAGACTTTCACAAATCTATTACCAAACAATGCAGCAGGAAAGCAGTTTTACTTGCAATATCAAATCAGTCTTTGGTGCCCCCATGCCAGTCTTGGATTGGCACAAAGAATATGTGAAACTGCAGATAAGAAGGAAGGGGTGTACATCTTTGGTATAGCCAGCTATTTAGCTACATTACTAAAATACTTTACATTATTAGTCAATAAATTGGTTACTAAAAGCTGGGCCTACACCTTTCCCAAGAATGGATTGTAAGGTCTAATATTTGCCTGCAGACGTGTCAGCCAGAAAGTGTCAGTATTTTCTGCCTATGATGTTTATGCATCTTCAAAAAAATTCAGCTCCCACATCAGACCATCCCCAAGATGTACTGTATGACAGAGCTAGTGGCTCCTAAGTTGATAAACTGACTTAACTGTTTTGGTCACAATTTGAATTCTGTGATCCAGATGTTGCGAGTAGAAACTTGGGTCATATCACCAGCTGACTGTGACTGGAATTTCTAAAGTGGTGGCTCACAGCAGGCAAAACACTGGTGGGACAGAGTTGGAATTAGTCGGCCAGGTCGCTCTCAGTTTCCTGTGAAACTGTAATCAAAGAAATTTCCCCAGCGCTTGTGCGGAAGTCAGTAAGGGACAGACCTCTGCTGCAACCCACACTGAAATCTCTGGTGCATCACCTTAATTGCCTTGGCCACCCAGCCACTGCACTGCACATAAGTTATGGCTTTTGAGAACAATGGCTTTTGCTTCCAATTACTTTGTACTTAAGGAAAAAAAAACTAGATTAGACTCGCGTTAGAATTCACATTTCATTGTGCAGTAAGATTAATGAAACGCATTCCTGCAGGTTATTTCATTTCCAGGTCTGTGTGACCTTTAGACTGACTACTGCATTGAAGAGATTTCAGGGGGGAGGCAGTTGAGCATTTGAGAGCCAGTGGCACTAAGCATTTCTCGATTTAATATTCACAGCATTGTGTTCCTTACCTAAACGAACGTCCTTGCTGAAGTAAATTTGACAGGGAACAGAAGCCTAATTTTAGCGGTGTATGTAAACAGATTAAAATAAGAGCCCCTGAGTTAGACAAGTGTTACAGCCATCTTTGACATTCAGCCCAGTACAAC
This sequence comes from Atractosteus spatula, assembly GCF_055471065.1. Lineage (NCBI taxonomy): Eukaryota > Metazoa > Chordata > Actinopteri > Semionotiformes > Lepisosteidae > Atractosteus > Atractosteus spatula. The sequence continues at coordinate 3,774,220 of NC_142726.1, read as the reverse complement.
CTAGCTGTGAATTGGGTGTCTTTCACTTCTCTACTCTTCTCTTTTCACGTAAATGAAAGGTCAATGAATATCAAGCTGTTCACACGGTAGAGTTAACCATTATAAAGTGACATAAACCCCTTATACAGTACTGCGATATGAGCTCTGCTGTGCCAGTTAAGAAGGACAGGCCATTCATTACACAGCATGACTGGTGTGTGGCAGCAATGGGAGGCGGTTTGAGGAAATACGACTTCACAGCTTCACCCGGCACTTGAATATCAGACTTACAGACCTGCTGCAGGTCAGTCACTTAAGGTCACTGCTGGACGAAAAAAAGGGTATTGTGTTCGATAAAATGTGACACTAGAGGATGACATGATTCCATTTAAAGAACTAATAGGAACTAACTCATTTTTTCAATTCTTCTACAATTCTTCTAACTATGAAGGTATTCAAACTCGCCACAGAACCCCCTTTCAGTGGCTCCGGAGAGACTAAAACACTCTACACAAGCGCTACTACAAAGTACAGCCAGGCCATGCATTTCTTTTCACACTACGAACAACAGCACAGACAGCTGAGGGAGGATGTTTCCACTGAGAAATCTGCAGGCAAGCCCCAGGGCTTTCTGCTGATACAGAAGAAGATCCCAGCTGATTCTGAGCCCAGAGAGCTCTAGCAGCATCTAATCAGCTGTTTGCCACCTCTGGGGGAATCCTGGTCGGAGCTGCTAGTAATGACATTGCCTGGATTCAAACCTGCACTCGGCTTACTAGGCTGGGCCACCAGATCAGTTGTTTAAACCCATGTCCTGGCATGCAGTTATGGAAACTAGTCCTTTTAGGCATCTCCACTTCTAACAAGATCATCTGCATATCCTGCCTTTTATCAAGTGCTAATATACAGTTTATAATCTCTCCAGTTTCTAGCAGCTTTACCCGATACATGATCACGGGGAACCAGAGACGATCCTTGCAAGCACAGACACAAGGTAGAATACACCCTGGACACCATGCCACTCCTTCATGGGGCACACACATCTGCTTTTACTCGAGACACAAATTTAAGGCAAAAGCTGAATATGGCCGAAAATTCATGAGATTAAAGGGATTCTTAAAATGTTTTGTTAATATATTAAAGTCGAATCCTGAGACGGATACCAAGTTTTTCATTTTCCTAAACTGTGGAGCTGATGTTGAGCCATTAAGGCTAATGCTATTAATCCTGGAATTCCAAGAAATGAAAATGATCACGAAACGTCTTTAGATGGGTCCACCAGGGTTTGACTGTCAAAAGCTTCACCATTAAATTTTAGTGCTGCAATTTGCATCTTAACCAATATTTAGTTCTGCAAGCTTGTTCTTGCATTTTTCTCTTCTCATATTGATGAGGAAAGAGGAAACCCAATGACTGAATTCTAAATGCTATCTAAATAACATAAGAGCTAAATTAAAACTATTTAAATAATTAATTAATTAATTATAATTTCTTAACATAAAAACAAACACAAAGAATAAGTGATGCCAAAGGAGTATAGGGAGATGGTGGTTAATTAAGCAGGTCTGAAGATTTGAAAAGACATCTGAGCCTTTGTTAACACATTCAGAACAGTAATAAGCGGGTTGAAACTGAGTGTTTTCTCACAGATGCTATGGGTAATTTTCAGACAGATGGATGGATTTCACAAGAGAGGAACCCAGGTTACCAGGGTTCTACCTGTGCAAGAAAACTATAGTGGCCCATCTGGGTTTCATTTTGGCCTGCTGTGATGGCTTGTCCTGACACATGTAGATTACGGTTTGCCTTAGTTTCTTTGTAGTCCTGGTGGAAGCCCCCTGGACCATACCATCAAAGCTCCAACGGGTTTGCTATTGAACGCCACAAGAGAATTGTCAACAACAAGCCTTGCATTCCAGCTCCCACCCTGGCAGACCATGCAATGTGACCACCCCCATAGTCACCCCCCATATCAGTTCGCAGAACTTCTGCACCTACCTTGAGCTTGGAGTTAGCGTTGAGCATGACGTACTTGCACAACCCTTGCACGTTCTCCGTCCAGCTGGCCAGCCATGTCACAGTGTTGTCACAGCGCACTTCCTTCCACTGGTGGCCCAGGGGAGGCTGGGGGATCTTCGAGTCCCTGCCAGGAGCACATATGGACAAGGAACAGAAACACTGACTTCACCTGCCCTTCAATTAATAGCTGTGAGGAGAACACAGCTTGAGAACAGTTTCTTACTGTGCTAACAAAACTCTTTTAGTCCATTTCCTCTTCCGAGACCTTTAAGTGATTAGTAAGAGGTTTGCTTCTAAGCATGGACGGGTTAGCATCTGTCAGCTGTCATGCAGAATTACTTCCAGCCACTGTAGGCTCCTGACCTTTGCACAGCTATTGTATTATGTTTTAGCACCTTGGAGTATTTAGATTTCATTAGCGCATGTTCATTACTCACACAGTATATATATATCTCACTGTAGTTGATGCCCACCAGCTGAACTGTAAGACTCAGCAGGTTAGTTGTGTTCTAGAAATCCTTGGCTATAATTTAGCCAAAGCTTTGAAAATGAAGTTAAAAATACAATGACATAATATTTTCTATAGTCTCAGATCACTAAAAGTAAAAGTAATAGTAATAGTAATTAATAGTATGAGATAATTAATAACACTGTAATAAGTAGAATTAAACTGTAAGGTGGGTCTAATGCAGCATGTACACAATTAAGTCAAATCCAGTGCATCACCAGAGTATGGGTTTAAGCAAAAACCTAATAAAAGGAGCATGTGATCCGATCACCACTCGTTGCAGGAGTTCAGTGCTGGCAAGAACACTATTAGGCTGCAAGGCAGAGAGATGAATCAGCCCAGCCTGTGCCATCTGAACAAGTCTGTATGGGCCCAGAGGGGAAACGTGTACAGTACCCTTATTTCTATGACATCAGTGAACAGAGTGCATGACTCCAACATTTAAATTTGAAATTTAAAATTTAGAGAGGACAAGTCATGATTCGTCCTTCAGAAGAACATCCCATTGTTGTTCTTAATGAACAAGAAAGTCACATTGTTAGGATATGGTCATATAAGCCAAGTGTCCTTGCTTTTCCATTTCCAGCTGTATGTTCTTCTGTTCTTTATTTCAATAGTGGTTTGTTTTATTCCAACTGCAGTGCGCTGATCTAAAGGTACTTTGTAAGACGTCTCACTAAAAAAACTTCAGGTCTAAGAAACTGGATTGGATTTGTAATTAGCATCAACAATGCACCAACTTCAAGGATTCACTCTGTAAACAGTGGGACTCGAGGGGAGTGTCTGATACGAAGTGTGGATATCCACTGGTCACTGGTAAGTTGTGTAGAAAGAAACAAAATGGAAGCAATGGAGTCTTGGTTGCTAAAGCTTTTGGGAACAATATACTGTAACCATAGCTGGGTGTTTTGTGGACTCAGAAATACATTGAAAATCAATCAAAAAGTTCAATTCAAAGCATCATGGTCTAAGTAATTAGGGAGTAGAAATTAGAAGTAGGATTTAGAATGAGAGTAAAATGCAGGGTTCCTCTAACACTATAGTTAGAGGGTGGCAGAGTTGGGGTGGAGCGGTAGCTCTGTGACTAAGGGTCTGCTCCTGTGGCTGGAAGGTTGCCGGTTCAAATCCCCTGAGCAAGGCCCTTCACCCCAACTGCTCCAGGGGCGCCGTATAAATGACTGACCCTGCGCTCTGACCCCAAGCTTCTCTCCCTGTCTGTGTGCCTGTGTGTCTCATGGAGAGCAAGCTGGGTTCTGCGGAAAGACAAATCCTAATGCAAGAAATTGTATCTGGCCAATAAAGTTATCTTATCTTAGTTCCTTTAGGACTAGCTTACAATCATGTACTCATTAGAATTATTTAAGAATTTCATGATATTTTGAATTTAAAACACAACTGAACCCAGAAGTATTTGCAACACACTGGAGAGAAGCATTACATCTTGCCCACTTCAAAAATTAGACCAATTAAAATACTGAGAACTCCAAAAATATCACAGCCTCTGTTGAAAGTGAGTCTTAGAATACTGATATACAGAAAAGCAGCAAAATGCATTATTAACAGAAAACCCAAAAAGCCCTAGCTACCACTGCAATCAATGGCTTTCGTAATGGCAGTGAACCAATTACTGCACCATTCAAGGCAAGCCATCTGAGAGGGGTATCAGGGATGATGAATACGCAGCATTTCAGCCCCTCAATTACAAAGCACCTGTTTATAATTTTTGCTGCTAATAGGTCTCGGCAGGGAAAGAAAAAAATGTCTTAAATTCAAGCACAGGTTGAGATTTAATAGAGTGCTCCAGCTATATTTCAGGTTGTCTGAACCCTTTAAAATCCACATGTTGAAGTGGATCGACAGTGACACAAACCTCAAAGCAGAGACTCTACTGGGGAAAACATGGGAAGCCTTGGGCTGCCACAGAGAGTCAATCTGTTCGGATTCAAGCAGATTTCCTCAGAGGAGAAGAGCTACAAGACTCCCCTAGCTTCATTTAATGACTACCATAGAACACATAGATGGAACTGAGGCCAGTTTGCACAACCCTACTGGTCACCTTCAATCGATCAGTCAGATTTTCCATATAGCACCTTTCTATAAGACATCATTTTCAAGAGCTTTTCACAGCTAAAAACTGTGAGACTTTTAAGAATTCAGCAATAAGACAAAAATAAAACTGTGAAATGTAATGTAACTTTAATATGTGCACAGAAAGAAAAATATATATACTTAAATTGAGAACCATATTTAAAAAATAAATTCCTGCCAGTTACCAAGTGCAGAAGCAATGTTATAAAAATGTGAGTCCAGTTGTTCCACAGATTAGGTGCTGTTAAGCCGAAAGCTCTGTCTTGTACTCATTTTTGTATAAATGAAACAGAAAGCAATCCAGTGTTCTGCAATCCCGTGTTTTCATCAGAGTGAAAAGATTGTATTATTTTAAAAGTATATTACCGAAGATGTCTTGTATGAGCAATGTCTCCTTTTCTAGGAAGTAGTTTATAGTCAAAGTACTTCAATTATACATGTAGTGTATGAGAAACAGCAACACAAAGATGTAGAATTACATCACAGCAGTACATGTACTAATGCAATGTTAAAAATAAAGCACAAAATCAAAACACCCAAAGATAATGTGTAAAACTAAGTAAGCATACTTAGTGCTAACAGAATAGCAACAAGATGTGAGGTTTGTGACTGAAGCCAATTTCATCATGTAGGAAATGCACAAATATGATGTCACTAAACAGCTCTTAATTGTAAATATTCTAAGACATACACTCAAGACTATCAGAATAGACTGGTTCCTGAGAAAACGTTGAAAATAGCTGGAAGATGTCTAGATTACCTGTAAATTACACATATTGTGTAATAAGTCAAATTCACATACTAAAATCAATCCTAAGCCAGACATGAGGCCAGTGTAGCAATGCTAGTGTAGAGGTAATGGGTTCTTATCTCTGTGTCCCCATTAAAACTGGCAGCAGTATTGTTCACAATTTAAAGCATATCGTGTTCCCAGGAAACAGTGGCTTCTGAAAGGAGTGAGATTGTCTCCTACTTGCTGCAGTTGATGATGACATCCTCTGGCTGGATTCTCTTCTTCAGCATTCCCTGCTTTGGATGGTCTCCCCTTCCTCTGAAAAGCCCCGGGGGTTCAATTTTGAAGTTCCCAATTCTTTCCCGATGGTGATCCAAAGTGCAATAGCCATACTCTTCCAACAGTTTCTGATTGGCGTCTTTGGTTTTCTAGCAGGAGCATCCAAAAAAGTGTGTGAATTGGCTATAACATACAGATCGTTAACCATTCTCTCTTTATTAATAAACACTGCCTTCATGTTAACGACCAGACTCTTGCAATACACTTACAAGGAATACGGTAAAGGCTTGACAACTTCTGGAAATCTAGTATGATTCTCAGTTCTATTTTAAGAGCTGAGGGAGCAGCCTGAGGCAGGGAAAGATGGCTTCAGATTACTTTCGACATATTGGAAAAGAAAACGAGCTACTTACCCCTTTTCTTCAGTGTGAGCTAATAGTCAGTAGGCACACACGACAACCTGCCATTCAGGCAACCTCTAATTCCATTATGTGATAAGCACCATCTTTAACCACACTCTGTTCTCAGGTCCTACCAACAGTTTGCTGCTCGATACATTATTTGACTTTTTTTCTATTAAAAATTCTCACATTATGACTACATCAACAAACTATGAGGCATAGTGATGCATGTGACAAATAAGGGAAAATCCTTATGCTCTCTTCCCAATTCAAACTTAAAACAGCCAAAAACACAGGCAAGAAAAAAATTCCATAAACTCTTTGACCCTGGCTGAAGGACATAACGCTCCAACATTTTAATATGTTGTGGATGTACTGCTGAGTTTCCTTTTATTCCAGGTGTTCCAGCAGTAAATTCTTGGAAAACAGCACGGTTATTTTCTATTCACCATTTATAAGATGCATGCCATTATAACATACAGTATGAATCCATTAGTTTCAATTCATGAATATGGACAGTAGATGGGTGCCAACTGAGGCAACAGTCCATCTCTCACTTCTCCCCTGAGATTTCCTACTTGAGCAGGAGACTACAGAGCTGTAACATACTACACTGTACATCCATTAAGCCCTAATTGACATTTGCATTTTGACATTAACATTCTGGGCAGCCCATGGATACACATCAACATCAGAGCAGATAGGCAATAAATAGCTAAATTATTAGGGAATCCTACATAAGACCAGAGTCTTGACATTTTTCACGATGGCTTCCAGGGTTAAATATACCACATCAAAAATGATGTTCAATTCCTGGGGTGCCGATTGTGTGGCGTTTGTATGTTCACCCCATGTTCACGTGTGTTTTCAGCAGGTGCTCTAGTTTACTGCCACAATCCAAAGACATACCGGTACTTTAACTTGATTTTTGGGTAGACTGGCCCTGATGTGAGTGCGTACATTTGTGTGTGAACCCTAAGATGGACTGGGGTCCCATCCAGGGTGCACCCCGCCTTGGGCCCGTTGCTTGTCAGGGCAGACTCCCGCTCCCCCACACTCATAGAAAATGAAAGGATGGATGAAATTATTGACGACTTGGATTCTCCAAGGAGGAACATTTGCCTTGAACAGTCCCGTACTTCACTTTCCATTTCTACTGCTAACTTCGAAAGGCATTCCCCATTTCAAAAAGCGTGGCCAGTCACGATGCAAAGGCAGATTCATCTGAGGCTTAATCACAGCCTCAGCCCCCTCTGCAAAAAGTTACTCACCTGCTTTTCTTCCTTGCCTTGATTTTTTCTCGCTTCCACTTTCTCCTTGTGCATCTTGTAAATTTCACTGAAGTCACACTTGTTCAAATCGGTGATGATCATCTTCTCCTCCAAGGTCATTTCCTACAAAAGGAAAGGAGACATCTAATTTTTTGCTTGATGCAGAAAACAGAAAACCCTTTAGGCTGTACAGAGTAGTATTTGAAGACTGCTTTCAAGCATGTGAATATTATTAATTTATATGTAGGCAGATGTTTCTTAATTATACAAGTAGGTATACATTCCAAGATTGAAGAATAAGCTTATAAGCATTGTGGTTGATTAATAACCCCAATGCTAAAGTTAATAAAGGATTGAACTCTATGAGGACTAAACTATAGTACTGTAATCATCTGACAATCACTGACTGGTCTTTAATTTATTTTGCAGATATTTTTAATGGGTATTTTCTATGTATATTCATTAATAAAATGCTGACTTTGCTTTTAGTCGCAACTTTGAGAAGCTTTTGTTCTTGAGGGCACACCTTGCATTGCAGAGCATTGCTAAGTACAGAACCGCAAGTCTAAAAATAGCTTTTTTCTTTTGATCTACATTGATGTAATGCACAGCAATTGTACAGTTACTACAGTATGAAAAAAAAGGTAAGTGAAGCAAAAGGTTCACCTACTGTACTGAGTGAGGGAAAGGGATTTTGTCCATAGTTCACAACAGTGGGTTTAAAAAAAACTCAGGACCACGCTGCTCTCAAATTTAAAATGGAATGATGTCTTAAATGTCTCATTAGTTTAAAATTACTCTGCAAAGATTTACACAGCAAACAAGCTCCTTCAGGGAAGACTTGTTTGTGCCTACAATGGGAATGAGCCTACCGTGCATGATGTCAGCTCCATCAGTTTTATTAATGCTGTGGAGAGGCATAATGAACAAACCTTCACCCTCAGAAATGCTACATTCTGTAACAAAGAACTTCACAATAATAAAAATCATCAACATCTGAAAATGAAAATACAGGTATGTTATCTGCAACAGAAAATTCTAGAACTCACAGACATACTTCTGCCATGTCAATTCTACATGGAACCACATCAACTGCACAAATGCAATACAAGACCCAGCATTTTATTTGCAGCCAGATACTGCTGAACAAGAGTTCAGAATTATTAAGGATGAAAAGAAATAGAAACAAATCTGAAAACACCTCTTGAATATTTTCTAAGGAAATAGCATGATTTCAAAGTGAGGAGAGATACGTCTTGCTTAACTTCATCGGTTAACTACTGTGAATGAGAAGGCACAACTCATATCTTATCTACAGTAGCTGTGCATGCACTGTAAAAGAGAAAATGACCTGTACGTTTACTGCAAAAACTTACTTTTCCATCATCTCCGGACACTGTTTCGATACTTTTCCACACAAGAGGGCTGACAAATTGAAAAGTGTTCCTCATAGTCATACAGGGATGTCTCAGAGATCATGTGACATTGCATAAAATGAGTATCACCCAGCTTGGTGCTCAGTTAAAAACCATCTACAGTATACAGTACCATGTGTAAGATATACTGTAAACTGGGCTGAACTCACCGCAAAGGAAATACAAGTTAAGATGCTGCAAGTATGACAGGTAAAACACTGGTGTGAGGAAAATATCAGAGGCAATATCACATGCAATCACAGATTCATTCATGCTTTGACATGGAAGTGCATTGTCCATCTCATCTTAATGATTACCCTCAGACACTATGCTCACCACCAAGACTACCTATTTGGGCGTGAAGAGTTTACCACAGTTACACGAGCAAGTCATCAGACTGATTATAGAGAAAATTCCCATGTGGGATGTAACCCCACTTCAGCAAATTAAAGTGTGCAAATGAAACAAAGTCAATGGTGAAATTAATTAGCATGGATATGAAAAGGGGCCATTAGGTTAACAGTTAACCACAAAGATTAAATGCATAAATAACTTTTGAAACAATTGCTACAAATAACAGACAAATGAAAGAGAATTTTAGGTACAGTAGGTGATGGGCTCTGGTCTTTTTCTTTAAGTGCTACCCTTGAGAAGTAAGAGTTTATTAAAAAGCTGGATTAACTAAAGGGTTACATTTAAAACTAAATGTGATTAATAGTTTTCAGGCTTCTAGTAACAAGGCTCTTAACTATTTCCATACCTCTCTGGTTTTCTCCACTTTCCGAGTTCTCGGAGCCCGAGTCTTTGTGGCTGTGCCACTCTGGCACAGACATTTTTAGTGCTAGCCTGAGTGTTTCCAGGTTGATATTTTCAATAATTCCTCCATTTTACCAATTAGAACACAACTCAATGTAACAGCTGGTTATGTCCTAGGAATTGCAACGAGTCTCATTGTAAGAAGTACAATACTGAGTATCTTTTTCACACATGAAGTCAAATGTTCTTATACATCCTAGAATTGTCGATAATTTGAGAGCAAAGCAAGCCTTTAGGCCACAGTTCTGTACTTCATCACCTGACTACCAATGTAGCCAACATTTATGGCTGACTTTTGTGTAACTGTTCTTTTTTTGACCGTTTAAAAGCAACAGGTCTGTCAGGTAAACCTGGAAACAGCTGAATTATAGTCAGTCCAAAGCCCATTTGGAGACTAATTTGGATTTATGACTGTGCAAAAAGAGAAGGTGAGGACATTACGGGTTTAAGGCATTTCACATGTTCAATCAATTGGAAAAAAAACGTTCATCTCTTGTTAACGGTTCAGAAAAAATAGTTTATACTTCTGCACTGTACATATTGCTCCAGCAAGTAGAAGATTCATTTTCTTTCCTTGGTTACTATCCTGATATTTAAAAGTAAAAAGTCTAAGTCCATCTCACTCCATTTTTAAGTTCTCATGATGAGCTTTCAGTACGTGGGTGTGTGGCATACTCCTGTGGGTTGCCTTTTGACTCTTACCAGAAAAGTAATGAAAAATAAATTATTTGACTTTTTCTGTTCCCTGTGGAATCGTGGATCATTATTGCTGTGTTACCAGTTTCAGAGTGCAGGTCTTTCATTTCCTAAAAACGAGGTGGTCCAAAGCATTTTCACAGTTTAACCGAGTCCATTACTCGCCGTGTAGGGTCTTAATTATTAAAATCCCCGCTGGAATTCCACAGAGAGGAAGACAAAAAATTCAAGACGGCAGCTCCTTGGACTTGTCCAGGGATCAACGTGCCGATGGGTTTTGAAATCCCTAACCGTCAGGAACAGTAATAAGGGAAGATTACTTACACTGAGCTCCCAGGAAACTGAAATAACATTCAAGGTTTATTCTTTCAGGAGCAATTTAGCATGTTAATTCAAGTAGTTTTGCAGAGATGGGCATTAAAAAAGCACATGTGGTAGCACCTCAAACACCACAGATGTCCTCCTGTTACTGTAGATCCTCGATCATCGTTTCCAGAACTGGCCTTTATCAGTCCGGGGTGTGGGTAAACAGTGTGTGATTTCTAATTAAGTTAATTACTGAAGTAGTGCACAGTTGCTCCGGTGGCCCATATGGTTTGCTTCATTCACTAACAAATAGTTGCTCTTTTCAAAGTGTATAGTATGATAGGTCTGTAGATAATTGTATAACGTGTAGTCAGTACCAGAGAGAAGTGAGCGTGCACACACTTCAGTTTTCATAGTCCAGCTTAGAAAGATGGTTTAATTAATTTAAGGCTTAACCAGAACAACAGTATTCTTTTTGGACAGGTCTACAGCAGTGAAGGTGATAAAAAATATTAATTCTATATTGGGATGTTTTATACTGCAAAAAGTATTAGAAATGATCTCAAACAAATACAGGACAAAAAAGCTCTAAAAGCAATAGAAGAACTAGGAAAAAAAAACAAATTTGAAGCCTTGGAGGAAACATCTGAGCAAGGGTCTGCCTGTATTTGACCACTGATATTACACCAAATCTGTTACATAAGCCAAGATGTCCTGCTCTTTACCTCCCTAATTGGTTTTCTGTAAAACATGCAACTGATATCATATTTCAGGCACAGCATCAGTGCAAGAACACGTCTATTCCTTTCATTTCTCGCTTGTTTCACTAATTATGCTGGCAGGCGTTAAATCCCAGTGCAGTGGCTGACCTTTTATGTGGACCATGACCCAGATAGCGTGCTGTGACAGAATTGGGTATTGATCTGTGGCGGTGTTCATGCAATGTTTAATCTGAAGTATCCTGGCACTGTGCTTTGGTCTCATATCCTGTTTCCAAGTCTGAGTACTGCTTGGAGTTGGGGAGGGATGAGAGGGGAGTTTGCTGTTCTGACTCTTAGACCAAGACGAGAGTTTCCTGGGTGACTCCCTCCTCCAGTCAGGCAGATCTGGGGGGGGAGGCTGTGTTCAGGTTAAGGCACTAGAGTGAGCCACTTGGGATTGCAGAAATCAACCGCCATCCTCAGATCAAGGCATCCAACCTTAAGAGCAAAGAACCTATCACGTTTCATCTCTTATGAAAGTCAGGCTTTGAAATTCATGCTGTGCTCTAAACCTGTGTGGCTTTTAAATGTTTTTTTTTTTTCTCGTGACCCAGTGGAAGAGAAACCCTTTGAAAATACTTTATCTTCTCCACCCTAAACAACAGTGTCTCCTGACTTTTCATTAAACCACCACAAAGCCCTTAGGATGCTTGCTGTATCCACTTTACTTCAAGTCATGACTTAAATTAGGCCAATGCTCTTTGTAAAACATTTTTCCACTCACAGAGACACTTGTGCTGATTTGCTCTTACTTAACGCGATGGGTAATCCTGCCTGTTGCATGAGATCTTACTCCTATTTTGTTCACAAAGTGAAAGCAACACCAACACTGTTACTCTTATAATCTTGCAATGTTGAAAACTCCAGCTAGGTGGTTGTGAACAGCAGCAACAAGAGAACACTAACTGTACTTTATAGGGGTTATTCTTTGAAAACAAATCCAAAATGATTAATCGCAATTGGTGGCAAGTGTGCAGGTGAGTTGCAGCACCCCGTTTCCATGCTCAAGCAAGAGAGGCTTAGCTACGTTATCAATTCTGAATTTAATATCATTCAAACGATGTCTGGATTTCTTGTTCAGTGTCGAAACAAATCATTGCCTCATCCTTGTAAGTTAATAGTCAGTCTGCTTAAAAGGGAGAAAGTGTCAGCTTGATACAACAACGTTAAAAATCAACTGTCAAATGTGCCTACAAACTGTTCTGTACCAGAAAAATAGGCAATCCGTTTCTCATGCACCCCGGTAAACAGCATGATCCACCACTACCACAGATGTTCACCTTTAATAGAACTGACAGCTTTAGCTATTTTCTTCCGTTTAAAAAACAGACTCAGATCTTACAGATATAGATAAAATATCCTGTGCAACTTTTATCCAATATAAATCTTACATAAATTTCCTCAAAGACTGCGAGAAAGGATACCACCATTGGTATTCAGGAGCAGCTGTTTGAAAAGCAACAGCAGTAAACAAAACACTACGTAGCCACAAAACAAAAACCTGTTTAAATTTTTTATTTAAATCCCACAACATTTAAAATGCATCTACTGTACCCTATTTCATTGTAACTGCTGGCTTCACAATTCCCCCAATCCACTCCACCACCAGAAAGACCAATCAATTCAACATAAGTGGCAATTTTGATTAAATTCTTCCGCAAACTCAAGATAACATTTTGTCTTTTCAACTTATTCCCTGTATTTATGTTTGCTGTAGGCAGATTTATGTCCGCCTGTAAATTTTATATAGACCCAACTGAGGTAAGGTTTAAACTCAGACACACCTTTTAGGCTCTGAAGGCCTTCAGTACTAACCAACACGATCTTTTAGTTGACGATGCCAAGACAGCTTAGTACAGCAAAGCTAAAGAGAGATGACTTGGATATCTGTGAAAATAAAAAAGGGACATGGAATTGTCTAAAAAAGGGTACACAAAACTACACACAAAAAAAAACCTGCCAAGACACAAAAACTCCCACAAATTACAATGAAACAGAGGAATGCGATAACCAGGTATCATGTCTGTAATAAGTTCTATATTAGATTATTACAACTAATGAAATTGTGAATTGTGTTGCAAAGAGCTGGTGATATCAGTTTGAGAAAATTAAAAAACTTCAAAAACCCATTCCAGTACATTAAAATCGATAGCCAGTGTGTGAGATGTCTGAACATTTTTGTATCATAAGAAATCATGAGTATAATGATACAGTATACTGTATAGCACGGGCAGGAATCATCCACCTTTTCGAGCATCTTTAAGAGGACAGATATATTCACAGACATCGATCTTCATGACAGGTCTGTCCTGATTCACACGAAGTCCAAACTGTATACCACTTTACAAAACAACCACCTCCTCGGTCCTACATTTTATCAAAACATTAAGGCGCATCACTTTGGAAAGGCAGTCTTGCTGCATCATTTATTCTGCTAATGAGGAGGACAGGGTGTCCACTGCAGAGCTGAGGGGAGAAAACACCTTCGAGTGGAAGAGGTATTTGACGGCAACAAAGACTTACTCTTTCCTAAAATTGGAAAGGCAAGGCAAACATTGTAATCTGTCATTCTTCAGGTCATTCTGTTTGAGACTGGTTAAAATCTTGGAACAACACACTGAACAAACTCACACACTGAACATTTTTTGCATTCCTGAGGTAATGGCGACTGTGGTATAAATACTTGATACAATATGGACTGAATTCTAGTGATGCATTTTATCCTCGTCCGAGTTTGTGCGTTACAGGTTTACTGACCCTTAGAAATTAAGACTCAGAGAAGACAGCAGAACTATTACTAACGGTGACCCACATAGGTTTCATTATCATTTACCCAGCTTACAAGTATAACCGATTCCCGGTTCAATCACATGAATTAATTAAAACGATGTGCAACAGGTACCCACGCAATCTTAACAAAGTAAATAACTGTGCACTGAAATGTTTAATTCACTGCAGAAGGAAGCAGGCATGATAACAAGGCTTTCAAACATGAATGCTCACCACCTCCACCGTGTCCTCCGATTGTTTTATGGATTTGAATTCACACAGGAAAAAAAGTTAATTTTTACATATTTCGGTAATTAGAGCGATTCTACTCTTATTAGATGAATTTCACAAAGAATAACATTAATGAACGCAGATGTTAGACTGGTAAGTACTTCACACATTTGTTAAAAATGTCCTCATTAACAGCTCTGTGCTCCAAATACGCAACAGAAACAGACATAATTAGTTATGATAACATAGTCCAATCCATTAATCAAACAGGAATTACAAACAATGCACAGCAGTACTGTGATAACAGATCACAATGCAATTTTTCAAAAGAGCAAACATTTCTAGTTTATTTTTATGTTCGCTCTCTTTTCTGTCTTTTTCCCCCGATTATTAATTCAAACTGGATCAGCCAACTTATTTTTTCACCCTATAAGGTTTTCTACCATTAAAGGAGAAAGTGAGATTGCAGACTATTTCTGAAACCCATTTGGGTTGTTAACTTACCATCTTGAACTGCATGATCTCATTTTGTGCAACACCGGCACAGATTAACCGCGGTTAAGGAGAGAAAGGATTTCAGCTACAACAATGGCAGCAGATTGCTACCAGACTGAGCATAAGGCAAGAAAAGGGTTGGTTTCATAATAAAATATTTTTAATTGGATTTGTTCATCTGCAGGGAGTGAGTTGTCTGGATTAGCATATCAATGCCTTACACAAATTATATTTTTGAGAGTATTCAGCGCTAAGCAGCAAGAAATTATTTCCCATCTACACGAACAGCCAAAGGCACATGACGCAGAAAAGATCTGAACTTAGAAAGCAGCTCCAGAAACATGCCCTGTGCTCCACGCTAGCTACCACATTCATGGTGGAGAAATTGGGTTAAAATAGAAAAATAAGACATTGGTACTGTATGCAGTTATTTTTAATTTGTGAAGGGGAGACTAGATCCTTGAACAATAAGTGAAACTGAAAACAGAAAACATTCTGTCACGTACACAGCTCAGCTTTGCAAATAAGCAAAAATAAGTAGGCATCCACAAGCAGTTTTGAAGGCTTTTTAACACTGCAAGTAAAATGAGAAGATATTCAGGCCGCGTCCCAATATCCACTCCTGTGGTCTCATGGCCTTCATATGTACATTCCTTTGAGGGCCTCCAATGGCTTAGGGTGTCCCATTTCAAATTGTGTTTCACAGGGGTGCTCACAAGCACCCCCAAATGAGCTCTTTACGCGTCCTTCTTGTAAGTCTGCATCAGACCAGGCTGAACGGTAAAAGCCAAAGGTCCTTTCATGTTCATGTAGCCACAAAGAAGAACATATACAAGTGTAAGTACAGTTTTACAGTTTTAAATTTCATAATATTTAATGTAAAAACAAACCACTTCATTGATCTAGTCTAAATTCACATGTATTCAGGGTATGAAGTGTTGACACAAAGCTATTATTCTGTTAACTGACCCCCATTTCGGCTGATGAATATTTGTTTACCTACGGTGTAATCTGTACGTGGCAAAGTATGTAATGGTACAAAGCTCTGAATAAGCAGAGAGTGCCATTGCCAAGTTTACCTTATTTAGACCGTAAATAACGAGTGATGTCATGCGAGTGTCCCAAAACCCCCTTTATAACAGTGCAATTTGTAGAATCAGGTGGCTATTGTGCCTCATGCCTGAACATACATTAACTATATTAGCACTAGACTGAAACCTACCAACTCTGGAGCCAACTTTTCTTGAACAAGAGCAGTTTTTTTTTTTAAGACCCTGTGTTTCGTTAATCAGCCGATAACCCACTTCGGTCATGTAGCTATCTTGCATAATGCTTAGAACACAATGCTTATCATGTTAGGTGTTAATTGGCTTTTTGATAAGAATCAGTTTGTGGGATGGAACAAAATTCTCAGAAAGGATTATGAGTCATTGCAAAAATAAAACATTTTTTTTTACAGCATTTTAGCCTTGAAGGTGCAAAGTTGATAACTGCTACTTGGATAATGAAAGCTGTCAAATTTCAACCCAATCAATACAGCGGGTCACAAGAACGCAAACAAGTTTTCGAGTACGGGGTCACAGTACCGCCCTGGATGGTACGATGTCTCCTAGCATACTTCATCAGTCCCAGTGTTCCTGCCTAGTGCCTAGCTGCCCAGTCTCCGAATCTGAGTCATTTCAAAAGTGGGAAGAGAATTTTAAAACTCCTTCCCACCACTATATGCTTCTGTAAGTTGGAAGTCTAAAACAATTATTCAGAACACTACAGGCTTACATTAATTAGGAGCCTAATTAAAAATCTTGCAGCAAAAGCCTTTGTGTTATATTTTAAATCCCTGGATGAACAGAGTTTACCAAAGACAACACCAAATCCTCTTATGTTTTCATATCACTTCTTCATGTCTTATGTCCCAACATATGCTTCACTCTCCAAAGGCAGGGCAAAGCTTTATATGTGCCTCTGAAATAACTTGGAAGCAATAAATGTGGTAATTAGGTTTCAAAAACAACAAGGAAGACTAACGGCTTTTTAGCAAATGTGCAACCCGAGACAGCTGTTCGCATAGAGGACAAGTCTTCCTTTTCATGCAGCAGGTGATATAAAGTGTTGAGGTGGTAGAGGATTGGGGGGGAGGCAGGAGTTTTTAAAGTATGTGAAAAGTTTGGCAAAATGCACAAATGCATAGAAAACATGTCCCCCCCCCCAACCAACCAACCAACCAACCAACCAACTCACCTTCCTCCAATCACTGAAGAAATTGTTCCGAAAAACCTCTTTGGTTGTATATTCGTGGTCAAGCATTTGTGCAAAGAAGACGGCTACTTCCTCAGCAGCTGAACTCAGGGACACCAACTTTCCTGAGGGTGGAAAGGTTGCTATTAATATCATATACATACTGTATAATGAGTGAAATTACAAAGTGCTTTAGGTGACTCAGTTCCAGCATCTCACCAGTGGGGTAAAAGACAAACCTTTACTTTGATTTTGTTCTCCTGAAAGGTTGAAAGGTTTCAAACGTAGTCCACTTTTGAGCTATTGTTGGCATGTATGCTGAAGATGCATATGCACATAAACCTGAGCCAAGCAAGATCGCTTGTGGTCTGGCTGTGTTGAGGGTGTGTAGTCCTCCACTGAGTCTGTAAGAAGGACAGTCCTTTAGGATGAGTTTCACAGTTTGTTCCAACCCACAGGAACAAATAGCTGATCCCCCAACTATAGAGTCTGACCAGACACGGATGCTGACCCGTCCTGAACCGGATCAGAGTGGAGCACTCTCTCCTTGAGACGGGGTTGCTGGGTAGGGCACTGTTTGTTAAGTTCAGTGATTCCCATTCCCAGCTGGGGGGGTTTTTGCAGGCTGGTTTTCTTGAAGGCAGACATGTCTTTGGTGGATTAAATATTTCCTCATGTAGTGGCACGAGGTGAGGGGAATTTTGGACCTTTTTGAGTTTTTTGTGGGTGACTGTGAGGCTGCGATTGTGTTTGCTAGGACAGTGAGCCAGGAGATCAGGGTGGAGAGTAGGGTACCAGTGATGATGCACATGGTGGATACTCCGTGAGGATATGATCATCATGTCCAGACAAGGGCACAGTATTCTACTGCCGAGAGAGACAGTGCAAGTGCTGAGATCCGGAGGGTGGTAGTGTAAGTGCCCCATGATGTACCAGATTCTATGCATACTGTAATTCCTTTAACCTTTTCACTACTAAAACTTCAGGGCAAGTTTAAATTATTTAATAACCCAGTCAAGGAGCTTCTCCAGAGCCAATTTTCTTTTTGCCCCAGTGCGTTCTAAATGTTTAAAAGCACTTCACTTAGTTTTCTGTCACAGTAAAAAGCCAGGCTGTGACATACCCTCACTTCTGTCATCACCATGGTTACTACAGGTGCATCCTCCAGTGCAGCTGTGGAGTATACATCAACAATTCTTCTTTCTTAATGGAGTAGGTGTACTTGAAAAGCTGCCAATAGGCAAAAAGGGAGGCTGGACATCAAGCAAGCCAGGAAAGAGGTACTTCAAATTAAAATAACACCTTCTAGGATCAAAAGTTAACAGGTGACAGTGTGCAGGGATTTGCTTAACACAGCTGTTGGATCATAAAATTCTTCACAGAGATTGCTATGGCAACTTTCCAAAGGAACTCAATCCCACAAATGTGTGAATGAGAAGCTGACAGCAATCCTTTTTTTTAAATGTACGCTAACACCAATGCAGACAGCAAAGAGTGAGAGACACTCATGCCTTAAAGGTCTCCAGTGTTTTACCACAGGATTTACTCTGTGAATGTATAATTGCACATTACCATCAGGTGCAGCTTTATCCCTTCACATTAATATCCTTTATAAGATATATTTGCACTCTCCTTTTATAAAACAATTTCTACTACTACTATATTTCATCTTACCCTACACATGAATGTGCAACATTAGTAATGCAATTTGATAAAAGTACTGCACTACTTTGTATAAAGCTTGCCCTTGAGCTCACAACCAAATCAACTGCTGGACAATAACAAGTCTTTTTCTTCTGCAGACAGGGTGTAATATTTTTTTAGCTAAAATATTTAAATTTAGCATGACCTCCTTACAGGACAAGAAGACACTTATTAGCTCTGATGTGGATGCTTTTTGACCCACAAGAAACATAAAAATGGCTTTCACAGACTTGAAAATGGCACACAGTTGAGAAAACACAACTGTGCATTTAAAAAAAAATACAGGAAAGCAAGGGGAAAAAATAACTAAAAAACAATGTAATTACCCATCCCAAAAATCATTATCCAGATGGGACCGAGAGGCTTTCTGAACAGCTAGTTCTCGAATGCATTGTGGCCTTGACATCACAGCAGACAGAAATCTTCATTAGCTCAGTAGGACCCCATTCTTCACACTGTTAAGTACACTTCACTGCTCCAGAGGGCTAATGACTTACCGTCATAATAAAACTTCACGTTATCAGGAAGTCTCTGGTACTCAGCGGGAAACCACGGCCCTCTGTGCTCCAGAAACTTCCACTTGATGCCGTCTTCATACTTTTCCTCTTCCCACCTGAGGGACACATTAAGAGGAACAAAAATGCGGGCTGCTCATCCCATAACCCCGGGGTGCACAAAGTCTGTGGTGCTGAGAGCCAAGGCAGGACTGTGGTCCAAGGAGCCTTTTATTATACCGCTGGATCAAATGACAAAGCCATGTACAGATTTTTTTTAGAAATCAATATCAGAAGAACGCAGGAAACAAGAACATTTGGAGTTACTGGGTGCCATTCAGTCTCGCCTGTGCCTGAACCCCCTAAAGTGCAGAGTGCAGCTTTCCTGAAAAGCACCACTTTTGTTCCTACAACAGTATAAGAAACGCATTTGAAATTATTTATGTACCAACAAGATTTTACTCCCTTGTAGAAGGTCATTACATTACATTCTTGTCCATCTAATGTCACTAAGGACAGCTTCCCACCATGCCAAAGCAATGGGGTTTACTCCACAGCTCTAGAAACTGGACCCTGCACTGGTTATATGCCATCAAATCCTTGAAATTTAAATCACCTGCAGAAACACACCACACTAAGTCATGTAGGTGCTTCTAAAGTTCACTATTTTCTCTTTCAAGTCACCCGTCAGAATCCAACCACTGGACAAGGACAGTTTCCACCAACACCTGTGTAACCCAGTAGGGGCCATAAAAGGTCATGATGTAGCCATCACCTATCCTACTTACCCCCAGCAGACTTCGTCCAAACTCAGGCAATCTGCTGAAAATGCTTTAAGAACAGATGTAATCTGAAAATGAGGGGCCATACAAGGCAAATACAAGGCCAGTTTGGATTCCTACTCAGAATTATCCCTCTGGGATACACCTGGTAAACATGAAGGCCTGCCGGTCTGAGGTGGGAATCATAACAGCGTCCTAAATCTGCTACAGCAAAAGCTTCAAACGTTTGAAAAAAAAAAAATGAGTCTCCTGGAAATAAAATAATCTACCCAGGAGCAAATCCTTAATGTTTCACAAGGCTTACCACACTAAAGAAAGGAAAAATAAAGACCGAATGTTGTAATTTAGATACTCAAAAGATATGTGACAAAAAGGTGTGACCTCAGTTTCTCTCATTAAATAGAAAAGTGCGTTTAAGGAGGACGACAAGCTCAGCCAGTTCTCTCAGGTCACAGGTTTCATTTCAACAGTCCAGACACGCAGGAGTCTCTGGATGCCTACCACCTCCACCGCTGCAGCTCCTCCTCCTCCTTCTTCTTGATCTTCAGAGCCTTCGCTGCCTCAACCTCCTCTTTGCTTTTCTTGTGCTTGCCGTCTTCCCTAGCAGACACCGGCCGACTCTCCTGCTCCTTCTTCGCCTTCGGAAAGGAAGGAAACGACACACGAGCGCACAGAGAGAGGGAGTGTTTGAATCCAGTAACCCCCCCTGAAACCTGACCTTTGTTCAGCGCAGGCGCGATGCTTTGCGTTACAACGCGCAACCTGTGAACGTCACGCGACCTTCATCACCTCGAGTTGTGGAGCTCAAGAGGAGTACAGTAGCCTAAAATCAAACTTAAGACTTCTTTTTATTCTCTTTGCGGGCTTTAATACTGTTATCTGCCCCAGTGCACTCAAGGCGCCCATTAATAAAAGCCTGTTATGTAAAGAACAACGGTATCCAAGTCTGTGAAGGTAACAATTACAATACCTGAGGCGGCTGATCTATCCTTCCTACCCTTAAACACTGCTGACTGACTGTTTTCTGTATGAAACTATCGGATTAGGTGTAATGGCAGTGCAATATATCGATCGATGATGCAAAAGTCAGGCAACCCAGGAACACAAGAACCATTTGACATTTTTGTGCAGGTTTGGAACACAGTTTGCTGTCCAAAAGCTAGTATGCTAGATATTCTGCTCATGAATATCTTACACATGAAAAACAAACTGTACTCAATCAACACTTCTCTAACAGTACTGTTCATTCACTAACTGCTTTGAAAACTGTGTTACCAGAATGCCCATGTCTAACGTCCGCACAGCCCAGTCACTTGCCCTCTTTCTTTGGCTTTCATGAAGCTGCCTCAAGCTCTCCTCTACCTTCACTTTGCTTTCCTTCTTTTTCTTCCTCTGTTTTTCTGGCTCTTGCTCTGCCTCCTCAACCTCCATCTTCACTTTCTTTTTCTTCTTTGCTCTTAGAAACAAACACAAGATTAAAAGAAAAATAAATTGATCGGTTTAGAAAAGAAATAATGTAATGTGCACAGCAGGACCTGCTACCATGAACTGTTGGGCTTGTTCAAAACTTCAGAGACTTAAGCCCAGCCAATTCAGTGCAGTTGCCCAAAGGTGACATCACAAGGCATAATTTCTGATGTCACAATCACATCATAAAATAATTTAAAACTTCTATTTTTTTGTCATTGCTACAGCTGCAACTACTCCAGCACTGCTCACATAACCACTGAATACATTTTTCATCATAGATCTTAAGAGGACAGAGGCAAATGACTCCCAATGCAGTGTAGTGCGTTCCACTTCAGTTCACTTTAGTATGGCTTAGATGTCTAAATATACAGCATCTGACATTTGCGTCTATACAAGGGTTTGCAAATTATGAAATGGACCACACTCCTGTGTAATGGAAGTCGTCTCTATGCGAAACATACCCCAAAACTATGTGCTTCTAATGTTATATTTGAGATGAGTCCAGCCAAGGGTTCAAAGTGACATTGTGCCAATCGCTTACGATTCCAACAGAGATCCCCCTGGTTCCTCCTGCTCTCTGAGCCTCTTCTTCACTTTGTCCTTCTTGTTTATGCAGAAGTCTTCCTCCTCTGGCTCTGCCTTTACTTGA
Organism: Atractosteus spatula; assembly: GCF_055471065.1. Taxonomy (NCBI): domain Eukaryota; kingdom Metazoa; phylum Chordata; class Actinopteri; order Semionotiformes; family Lepisosteidae; genus Atractosteus; species Atractosteus spatula. The sequence goes on along the minus strand of NC_142726.1, from coordinate 3,752,119 downwards.
ATTTGAGCAGCTCTGCAGCTCCAGAAAAAATAAATAAATAGAGAAATTAGATTCACTGAAACCCAGGGCAACCACTCATGGGAATTAGTGAAAGTTCTCAGTTCACAAGTTTGCTTCAAACAGGGCACTCTTATACTGTACAGAAAGGCTACTAATGTCTCATGTTTAATTCAAATGTCTTTTAATTGAACATTAAATGCAGTATATAATGCAGTGCTGTTCTGTGTATCTTATTAATACAGTAGCCTTTAGGTTAACAGAATAAATTTAGCATGCTTATAATGTATACATGCTTATTTTGGAGACTGAAGACCAAACAAGCAATTTTACAATTACCTGAATATCCAATTTTAGAAATCCAAAGTTCCAGTTTAGTGTAGCCTGTATTTATTTGTAAAAGTCAATTATTCTTCTCTACCCCTGCGATGGCAGGAGCATGTTTACCAATTCTTCTGCATTCTGCATCACTGAACATCTTTAAAAGTCGATTGTGGCCCTTTTGAATGGCAATGTTTTCATGTCTGTAATCATCTTCTTGGCATCAGGGATAGAAATGAATCTTCATGGGTGTTTAGAGGCACCACTGATATCCCCCCTGTTGTCATCAGTAGTCACAAGAAATCCTTTAGGAGTTTTGCAGCAGGCAGTGACCAGTCTGTGACCTCTTCATCTGTTGTAAAGTTCTCAATCTGGAAAGTTTTCTTGACACACAAAAGCGCTGTGACGCCATCTACCACAAGGGGGAGCTCATTCACCTTTGGGCAAAAGCCTTTACTTCAGTGTGCAAAGTGAACTCAACATTTGGCAAAACATCCGTTTGACAGATTTTCTCAGTTGTTGAAATGTGTTGCAACCAAAAGTAAAGCCCATTTGGTGAGAAACTGAAAGTTTTAGGGTTTGAATAAAAGATGTATAGGTAGTAACAAAGCTGCTATTCGACAGGGGAGGGGGTGAAAGAGAATTTGCAGTTTGTGAACTTAAAAGCAGAGAGGCATGGGGCGGTATCCACAAACAACAGTAGTCCACTCCTATAGTAACAAGCTGAAGACATCACTGTAACCATTTTAAAAATTTAAGGTTCAGCTCACCTTTTTGTTGAATTTGCATTCTTCAAGTAACTTCTTAACATTGAACTCATCCTAGTAGTTACCAGTGCACACTTTTCTTCAGTCATGATAGCGAGTGTTTCTTTCAAAGCTCTTCATACACAATTAAAGGCAAGCAATGATGAGCCCGTCCTTTTTGTAAAGAGTCCAATTTCGTATCGGCTCAGGAATAAATACAGGTTAGCAGTTTTCTTCACTGCAGGGTTTTATACTGGATCTTTAGCAATGATTCCAACCGGTTTATTGACGATAAAATGGAAATGGCTCAAAATGGCATAAATTTCATCTTTCAGAAACTTCGTACAACGGCCATAGTTGCACAAAAACAGAAAACGTTTGGAGCGTGTATCAATTTAAACATCTAAAAATGCTACTCTTGTACGATCTCACTGTAGTTGCCTTACATTTTAATGACCCTTTTTACTGCCGAATTCAGGATGAAAAATTTCACATTCTGGAACCACATACTACCCCACCTCACACACACAAAAAAAACTGTTCTTCTAATTATTCATGATAACAGTGTGGTAAATACATGTGAATTCTAATTTTGCCAAGTCTAGTTTTGCACCTACTGCTATTTCTGCTGAGTGGCTGGATGGTTATTTGAATGCTATACCCTGTCTTCTGTCACCAGAAAAAGTTGCAAAAGCAAAATGGCAAAAGTTAAAGCCTCATTTCTAAACACTGACTGAAACTAACTAGATGTTGCTTCGTGAGTTTTGCAATAAACAACATATGGCTGTCTTTCACCTGAAGGTGGGTTCCATTCACCTCCTAATTAGGTCTTGCAATCACCTCCATCATGCTAACATGCAATTGTGAAGTTATTTCCGCAATCATCAGTGCTATTCAACAATGCCAACACACACATACACAAAAAACTCTAAAGACTGCAATCAGAATCTCAGTCGCCAGATGAAGCTGTTTTAGTGTAACTGGCTTTGACTGTCTGAACCCTCCCAGACATTCAGTTTGATGGACAGACCCAGACGTGTATTTTGATGGCTGTCGATGGGTGTCTAATTGATGGATTGATCGAGACCAAAGCACAGAAAGGGTGCCACTTGACTGCAGAATCAATACATAACATTGGCTGTGGAGTAACAGGCAACCACACGCTATAAACGGAGTAAAGAAGAGGCTAACTGTAAACTGTAAAATTTTCTCAGCCATTTTATGGTTTCATCTTCTTTATCTCCTTCTGCTTCTTCAATGTGATCTTGCTGGATCAGCCACCCATTTTTTCGAACACAGAAAGCAATGGGCTGAATCAAGAGAGTGCAAGGCAAGTGCACCAGCTTCTAAATGCCCCCAGTTTTAAAAAGATGGAATTCCCACTGCCTGGCAATACGTGCTAACTCTTCAGCTACATTACCGAGTATTTTGAAAGGAAGAGTTTATTAAAAACGCAACACAAAATCTGTTCAGACTGAAAAGAAATTCACCCAGATCCCAGTGGATATTAAAATAGTAATTAAATTGTAAGTGGAGATAAAATACACTCATTCTATAGCCTGCTGGGTTAAGCTTTACAAGTTGGCCAGTACCACCTTCGACCATGTTGTTGCTGTGGTTGTGTCAACTGGGCCCTGTGGGTGAGGCTACAAGCAGTGCAGTGGCACCGAGTCCAAATGGTTTGAAAAAACAGGTAGTTATGCTGTGTCCAATTAAGAGTGCAAAATCAATATTAAATCAAGAGTAAAGTACACTTTTGACATTCAGTCTCATCATGGTGATGCACAGAAGCTTAGCAACCGCTGTCTAAGTTCACTTTACACAATGAAATTTTCACAAAAATGCTCAGGGAAGGTTTAGTAAAGTGCAACAGGCAACACCATGCTCTTGCTATAACTACTTGCATGCACAATGGGGCATTGCTTTAGCCAATATATAAAAGTATGACACCTTAAAAAAATCTAAATGGGTTTAACAGATATTTTATGTTTTTATCTTGTGATCTCCATGTACTGTAAGTGTTTTTCCCAAAAAAGTTGTGCGTTTTAGATATGGTTCCTTTTTGAATTTACTAACCATAAAAAAAATCTCAGATCTCACCACCTCTCGCAAGTAGTTTTGCCAAAACACAGCACAAAGTCTTTGGTGGGAGAAAGATACTCCAGCCTCTGCTGGGAGTCCTGAAACTCAGGAAATGTGCCAAACCCTACAGTGGCACTGCAAGCTTGCATGGTGAGAGAATAAAATTAAAACCAGCCCTAAAGAGAAAATGCAAAGGCAGGGAGGTGCTGTAGATGTGCACAGAGGGGGTGACAGAATAAACTGAAATTCAGCCTTGTCAATTCAGCAGGGATGTAGATAGAATCCAAACATGAGGTCATAAAACACTTATAAAAGAGCTGCATGCTAACAGCTTTTCATTTTATATAAAAGCTGGATGCTTATTATTTTCTGCTGTTGCATATCTATAAAAAATCCTTTCGGATTAGTTTTGATTTACAGCTCCCCCAAGTAGGTTCTCTGGGAGATAAACAGCAAAGGCCAAGGACAAGTTTTAAAATGAATTCCCAGGTGTCTGTTCATTCACCTTTTGAAAGAAATAGAAATATCTTGATACAGAAAGAAATGAAGGAACTGAAAAAAGCTTGTATTCATAGACCATTTATGGAAAACCTAGCAGGTCTCTGAACTTTCCCTACACACAAAATGCATAGAAAGATAAAACCTGAAATGGAACTAGGAATTTGGGAAGGACCTGTGAAAGAAAGAGAATTAGAATGGTTACAGAACAGAGGAGGCCATGTGGCCTGTCTAGCTTGTTTGGTTGCGAGGAGCTAAATGAGGATCTCATCAAGCTGTGTCTTGAAAGAAGCTTCAGCAACATGGATGGGCAGCTTTTATGCAACACAATGTTTATGAAAAGTGCATCCTGGTCTCAGTTTTAGTTACATTCCCTGATTTTTCTCCACGTCTCTTCTAGTTGTTGTTTCATCGTAGATGCCCACTTGTTAAACTTTGTATTCTTGAAGCCTGTTGGCACAAGACATAGTTCTAGCTCCGGAAATTTGTCTGGTTGCTTTTCTCTCTCTGCTCCAAAGTGTAGCAACATCTTTTCTGTAAGATGCTGAATAAAATTGTCCACAATGCAAGAAGGTTTTACCGGTGTATTTTATGTTAAGCAAAAATTTCTTTATTTCTACACTTTTAGAATGGGAAACACAGCAACTGAAAAATGGGGGGAGAGAAGCCATGAACTATTTAAATAAAGAACTGAAATTTTACACACGTAAAAAGCCTACCTTACAAAATCTTCCAAATCTGCATCGGTGTTCTCTCTTTTTGTGAGCTTTTCCTGACAGGAAAGAAGAAAAGCATCAGAGTTGATCGCAGGTGGTGGTGTAACCACGCAGTTTTCAATCTATGTGGCTGCTGAAATCAGTCAGCAGCCAGAGAACAGACAGGCAGAGATCAATTTTCTATTAAAAACCAAGCTAAGGAATATCACTGTTCCTGGGGTTTGCTGAATGGGTCTTGCCCTAAACCAGGTGAAGAGAATAATGCAGATGACATTCTCGTGTTCCTGTTGGAAACTGCTGTGGAGGGCATACAGTCAGAGAGCACTGATCTCACTGCCTAGTCTCATAGTATGCAGCCAACTATAAATGTGAACTTCACATGAGAAGACAAACTAAGGCAAGGATAACATACCTTCTTTTTCCTGGAGATCCCTTTTCCTTCTTTTTCAGCCCCTTCAGTATTACCCCATGTGGAATTCCTCTGGACCTTTTTACTACAGTAAACAACGACATAAAATAATACATTCTATAACCATTACAATAAAAAAACAGAATATTCCACCAATTCTTTCTGGAACTGTTTTATCCTTACAGGGTCGGGGGGAGCAGGAGCCTATCCCAGCATGCAAAAGCTGCAAGGCAGGGTAAACCTTGGATGGGATTCCAGTTCGTACAGGACATTGGAATATTCCAATGTACTTTAATTTTATGCCAGTACTGTAGACTGACCCAGTATTGTTTCCTTTCCATGGAGGCACCCAACAAAAAGAAAAACAGCAGTTGCCAGACTTAATTTGGAAATCATGAGGTGTGAACAGGAGAGAGCAGATGTACAAGGGGCAGTGGAAGTACTGTACCTAAGTGTTTAACTGCGACATGTGCATAATGCTTAATATTAATGTAATGTGCTTTTAATGCATATTCAAGCCACCACTGTCAATAAAATTCTAACAAGATAATTAAAAACATTTTAAATAGAAAATTCAAACTATTTTTTAAACATTTTCACTCTGATGGACCTGTGGTCAAGTCTGCAGGGTTTCAGAAACCAATGATCTCCCTCGAGCGCTAATGTACAGAAGACTTGACCCCAAGCTTCTCTCCCTGTCTGTGTGTCTCATGGAGAGCAAGATGGGGTATGTGAAAAGACAAATTCCTAATACAAGAAATTGTATATGGCCAATAAAGTGATCTTATCTTAATCTCTTAATGATGACAAAAATGTCTCCACCACAGAACTGAAAGGTAAGAGGAGAGATTATGCAGCGTCGGGATAAGTAAGATTGTGCTTTATTAAAGGATGTGAGGAACTGCACTCAAGGAGTCGGTCACCCTGACCTCGAAAGGCTTTACTCCAACACATTTTATAGGTTATCTTTAAATGCTCAATAAGTAGAGACCCGCGAAACCTATTCACAGGCTCTACACCAGCAAACGATGGCTACATCGTTCAGAGCTTATCTGGAATTAAAACCTCAACACACTGGTTCTGGAGTGGCAAATACTTCTGACTCTTCTCCCCCCATTATGTTATTTCACTTGTGTACAGGGTTTAGTTCATGACATGATTTAGTGTACGGGTGCTATGGTGCGCGCTACTGTACATATGAACTACAGAACTGACGTGACATAGGAAATAAGATGTCACAAAGACATGCCAAAGCACAAACAGGAAGCAAATACAATAACTGCCTTCAGCTCCACAGCGCGTTCATGCACCACTGTGTAAATACCAGTCTGCTGCATGAGAAGCTGCGTCATGCCCTACATGTTGCTAAAGCATGAGCCGAGGGATGCTGCAGTGTTAGTGTCTGTTCCGTTTGTGCTTGGTGTTACACTGCACATTTCTTTTGCCTTGACAGGGCTTCACATTTAATATTTCACTGCAACGTCAAGGCTGCTTTGAGGTCTACAATCTCATCTTTTGCCTAACCTATAATATCACCATTCTTCCCGATATACTCCTTTACTGTAATCGCCTACAAAGCCATCAGTTATTGTCAGAAAGCTGTTATTTGTATCCCTTTTTATGTGGTTAATTAGAAATAAGAAAGATGGATGGTTTGTATTACTTTTTTAATGCAGCGGATCAATGTAAATTAGTTTATGCTTATGAAGATGAAGTGGCCTACTTTGTATAATGAGCATATGCTGTCTTACTCTGTATTCTTATTAGATTTAACTTTTCTGATGTTGTTTTTGTTTTCTTTTCCTCCATGAGAGGCATTATAACAGTTACCAATATAGCTGCTGACTTTACAGAAAACATCTAAATTAAACAGGCCACTAGAGACACCTTTCTGATGGAAATTAAAGAAAGGGCAGTCACATCTCTGAATGTTGCAGGTATTTTTTACTTAGTCCGCCTGGGAATGACAAGCAGCTATTTATGTTTTTCCAAGAGAGAACCAGATCCGTTCACAGCAAGCACAATGACCATTAACCTGGAAAGCTGTGTCTCCCTGAGAAGACCATAAGATCCCATAGAAAGTCTTTTCAAAGACGAAGCTCTCTACTCAGGTGAGAAAGAATACAGGCCAATCAACTCTGTGGATCAACGCAGGTTCTGAGAGCTTGGGTCTGTTACTCTCAGCACTACAGAATGCCTGGCTCATCATCTGACAACAAAGGAATCGAACAGACTCAAAAGGGCTAAATTACAGAACTTACAATTATAGAACTGACTTGTTTTGGAATCACACCTCAGACACGGGTGTAAAAAAAATGTTTTAAGGCAACCGAAGTTTGGACTGGGCAGAACGTTCATAAAGATAATAATGGCCATGGGCGAACAAGGCATAAACTATTCCAATGCTCCACACAAGTTTATAACAACAGCCCACTGTTTCAGCAGTGAAGACAAAATTGATTTCAGAGAAAAGTAACAGAGCCACGAGAGGTACAAATCCTTAGCATCTATTAAAAGCTAGATATTGATCATCTTTACAAAAGTGTCTAGATCACGTATTAGCACAAGTGCTACAATATTGGTTCCTAACACTGGGGGTCCTCTGTTTCTTGCGGTTTTTATTTAAGATGAGCTTTAAATTGGGGCGACATGGTGGTGTAGTGGTTTTACTGCCTGGGAGATGCCGGGGCCCTGGATTCAGTTGTGGACCTGGGGTGCTGTCTGCTTGGAGTTTGTGTGTTCACCCTGTGTTCTTGTGAGTTTCCTCCAGGGCCCAGTTCTCTCCCACAGTCCAAAGACATCCTGGCAGGTTAATTGGCTTCCAGGAGATCTGGCCCTGGTGTGTCTGCGTGTGTGTGCCCCGAGTTGGACCACCATCCCGTCCTGGGTGAAGGCTTTAAAAACGAACCCTTACCAGGAATAAGCGACTTTCTGTCGACAGTCAAACGGACGTTTCATGTACCAAGTGTCTGATAAACAGAATAATACCTAGCACAAATGAATAGATTTTGGGGTGTGCAAAAGTAAGTAACCGGTTGTCCCAATACATCCACATCAGTGTGCAATCAGCTCCCTTGGAATCATAAACTGCACTTGAACGATGATGCCCAAAACCGAAACTGGCTTTCTCTCATTTGAGTAAGAAACCCTCGGCAAGGTGAAGGCTTTAAAAACGAATACATCCACCTCTTTGAAGCATCACCGCCGGCTCTGAATTCCTCTTTGCCGAACCCCTTATCCTTGGATTCCTTGGCTTTGACTTTTTTGTCTTTGATGCCACTCTGCTTATCTCCCATCTCGAATGCTGCGATCCGATCAAGCTGACAGTCAGAGGGAGACAGAAACACAGTTACACAAGGCTACCTTTCCCAACGGAATCAACAAGAAAATAAATCTTGAAAGACACACTAGACAAAAAGACAAATTCCACCCTCTGCCTGAAAGGAGGTCATCTTGGCAGTATACAATACCTTGCTCTAAATTTTCAGAATGCTCAGGAGAGCTCAGTTTCACAGCTCTCGGTTTCAATTCCTTACGGCTCTGTTTCTGAACCCCCTAGAGCAGCGATTCCCAAATATTTTCAGCTGGCAGCCCACTTTCAGCATCCTAAAATTTTAAGGTTCACCAAACGATTTTAAAAATATTGTGGGAAAAGCTGGCCCTGGTGTAAATGTGTGCGTGCCTGTGTCTGTGTGTCCTGTGATGGGCTGGAGTCCCACCCAGGGTCTATACCTGCCTTGTGCATGTTGCTTGCCAGGAGAGGCTCCAGCTCCCCTGTGATTACTTAAATATTTGGTTGCAAGCTACACAAAGCTTCTGATCCAGACATTTTATACATGATTTCTTCTAATATTGCAACACATCTGAGACCTCTCCACAGTCCATAGCTTGGCAAGCACTGCCAAAGATATTTATACAAAAAGGGCCCTTCTACTGGAATTGATAAGACTGAAGAACTGGAGATTACAAATTTAAATTATCTGCATTTCCCTTGAGGTCCAATGTTTTGAGAGTGTGTTAGAATTTTGAAACCTCACCGCTAAAAAACATGGTCTTTGAATTGTGTACAGGCAACCCTAAAAACAGATGTTCTATCCTTGATCCTGTGGTTACAATTTCAAACAAAGTCCTAGGGGAAAAAAAGGTGCCACCAAATGAAATCCCCTCTTTCCACATTATGATTGAATGATGATTGTTTTAGCCCTTGAGGGTCATTAGATAACAAGTGGCTGTGTCTCTGCCCAGCAGACAAATGCCAAGTGGCCCCAGAAGTAACCTTGATTGATGACTTACCTTTTGAAAAGCCGGCTTGTCTGAGTGTCTTTGTTGTTCAAGATAAAGTGACCCTGAAGAAAAAATGCATAAACGTAGATTATCTCCCGAGAACAATATCTCTTATCATTGCAACACACACATACAACAAGAAAAAGCTTTTTTGCAAAGTGCAGGAATCATTTTGCTTCCCTGTCATACTACACCTCTTATATATATATACCAAAATCGTCATTTTATGTTTCCAGTTATGTATACAAAGGCCTTTATGGAGCTATTTTGTCAAAGATGGCTTTGAAGGTATTTTTTTTGTTACAAACTTATTTGAAATGTTTTTTCAACTGGTTCTCAGAAGAGCTTAATCGCACCACTAAATGATGATTGCTGCCTACTTGACCTCCGAACACTCCTGAATTGCTTCTGGTCATGAGAATTACAAAAGACACTTCAGGCACAATAGCTTAGTGCTGCTGGAGCAAAACACAAACAATATTAATATTAAAACAAATGAAATGAAAGATGGATTCAAAACCAATTTCCAGCTAAGGTTAAGTTGGTTGTTTCTGTTTACTGTAGAGATTGATATAAAGGTCCTGCACTCAACACAGTAGCTACTGTATACCTGAAAATGCTATCAACAATATTTATTAAAATAAAAATTATCAGTGCTTTTATCTTAAAATGTGCACTGCCAGGTGTTGTGTCAAATTTTCTCAGTACTGGGAGCTATAATACAATGAAAATGTATTCAGCCTCTGGAAACTTTGACCTTTTCAGTTGACCGAACAATATGCCTATTTTATGAAAAAAATACTCCTTTTAGAAAAAATCACAGTAGTGTGTTTTACCTGTGTGGAAAGATTTTTTTGTTCGTATTTCCTACAGTACTCCATTCTAAACTGAAGCATTTTCTAGTATGTATCTCTTTGATACATGCTTACGCTGAAAAAGGCATTTTTTTAGATATTCCAATGAATTGTTAAATGTGATCCTCAATTTAGATACAAAGGGACACTTGCACTTTTGTGACATTTACTTTTCCGATCCAAAATATGAGCAATTATGTCTGAATGGACCTCAGAGCAAGCAGCCCCTATTAAAATGCTAATCAAATGCAGTCTATTTATATATGAAGTCTCTTGTCCTTGAGACAAGCAAGCTATCTTCTCAGCTGTCATAACTGAACGTGACTGAAAATTATCATATTTAAAACAAAAAAATCTATTCCGAGCAGAACAGCTATTCAGCATCAAAGGCAGGGATAATGGATGGATTACCTAAAAATAAGGTAATTATAAACCTTTTTCTCATCAGAAAGACAACTAGATTTGGCGATTATTGGAATAGTTTCTACAGAAATGTCTTTTGATCTTTAAGATACTTGTTTGTCCTCACTGATTTGCTTAACTCCCTTCACAGAGTCATTAGATGATGACACAGGAAGGAGAAGGTGCAGAAAGGACACCTTCTCGAACAACATGCAAGGATGAGAATGTCTGACATTCCCCAAGATTATTGCATCAGATGGGCATGAGCGTTCTTCGAATCGAGTCCTTGGTGGCCCCCCATCCATCAAGCTGTCAAAGGCTTTTGTACATCATCATCTAAACTGATTCAGAAAAAAAGCTACACAGGCTCCTGTAAGAGCAGGATTAATTAAGCACTCAGGTGAATAAAAGCCACAAGTACATCTCCTCGTGTCTCCACAGAATGGGAGGAACACTTGATCTATTTCAGGACCCTGCCTCCCTGACACAGTAGAGCCACATCACTGAACCCATTATTGGCATAATTAAGATTAATCAAGATTAACATGAGCTTTACCCACTGTTGAAGAGAAAAGACTCGGGGATGCTGGGACCACACCGACCTGCATTCTAGCTACCAGCCATCAACCCTTCTTTCATATCTGACAAAATACAAACACTAAAGCTGTCCTTCTATAAACTGCTTGTAAAACTCAAAAGTATTTTTGCATTAAGCCTGTGTAAACAATTGTAGCATGAAAACAGTACCCTCTGTAGCAAGGAAATGTGGTATAGGTTCAAGTAGACCAAGGGGAACAAGCGCCCATAGCACATACCTGACAGCACAAGAGAACCTGCAGTGTAATTTCATGTTTAAGGAGGTTAAAATCTGGACTCTGATGTGTGCTGTCGGTTTCCTTTAGTCTCATTAGTTTGTGTACCATGGTACAAGGCTTTCATGGTGCAGTTTGTTTGAATAGGCCTACTTACTTTACAAGCACCTAGTATTTTGGAGGTATTAGTGAGCTATTTGAGCTATGAAATAACAGTGCTTTGAACCACTTAGGACTCCTGCAGCCAAGATTAAGTACAGCCTTGCTATTGCTGCACGGAAACTCCTCACATATAAAGGCTTACATCTTGTGTTGCTACTACATGGCTTATCAAGTCTTTATTTATTCAATGGCCACAAAGCCCTTTTCAAGCCTGCTGGGCTTCTGCTTCACTCTCTCAATTTAATCTGTTTTGTTTTTCCTACCTGTTATGTTGCACAGCAATACACCAGTTCATTTTTTTTTTTTTGCTTGCTTCAAAACTTCTAACACTATCTGCTTTGGTTTCAAAAAGGAAAAACAAAAGTTTTTTTCCAGAAAAAAACTAATTGGCCCCAAATTAAACATTTTAATGAATACATGTGCTCCTAGGCAACATTACACATGGGAGTTGAAGTTTTCCATCCTCTTAAGGACGTTTAAAAAAGATAGCACTTTTGGACATGCCACAGAAAACATTAACACCCACTCTCCTGTACAAATGCTCTTCCCTCTCCAAGTATGTTTTGGCAATAAAGTAATTGTTAACTATACGGTAAGTCCTGAGCATTATCATCCACAAAACCATCCCTTAGAATGAACAAATGTATGTAGTTTTATATTCTATTATTCAGGTAATTACTTACCAACTGCCATTATACAGAACTACAAATAAATATAACTTAGTATTATCTTCTGGTGTTCAGATAATTCATTACCTAGCAACTGTAGATGTACAAAAACTTTCTTTGCAGCTGGAACACTTGTTTTCCACAGCAGCTTTTGAGAATCTCCTTAACATTTTTAATTAACATAATGGTAAAATAAGGGTAATTAGCAGCAGCCTCCAAACTAAGCATGTACGCACCAATGAGACCACTGCACTGTGAATTTTATGCAATGCCAAAATCCCCATCTGAGTGACAAAGACTTAATTGGTTTAATTACAATGGTGGTTAATATGCACTCAGCCGAACAAACTACAACAAAATGGTTTCACTGACACCTTCCAACTTTTGTTTGAAATACTGTAATTCCAGTGTTATTGACACATTTACATAAAATTAGATGCTATGTTTTCAAGCAAGCTTTTCACAAGCAAGTGGGGGAGTGAGACATCAGTCGAAGTAAAAAAAGGGCCCACAAGGCAGAGCTGCATATTTATTCTTCAGAAACAGTTAACTAATAGCCAAGTCAACATTTTTGTAGCCAATCCAGAATATGTTATTAATATAATTTCATGAAGGCACTGTTGGGAACTACCAGCCCCACCAAACTTTGCACTGTGCTGCTGTCATTTTGCGTAAGGATAAACTGCTGTAGAAGGGAAGATCTTTTATCCACTGCTGCTGGTGCTTCTGCCATTACATAATTAGAAATAAATAACAGGCCCTCCGAAATTGTGAAATATATTTACACATTCACATCCTGAATGATTACTTTATGTTTAACAAATAAACATAGCCCCAAGGCACAGAGGCAAATTAAGAGAAATTAATTTAGTACTGAATACAGGAAACACGCGAGAGTGATGGCGAAGGATCTACTGCGCAGCCATGATGTTCAAGCTAAATTAACTGGAATCGTTCAAGAAATTGCCGGATAAAATACTGCAATCCATTAGCTTCCGGCATCCGAGCAAGAAACGCTTCTTCTAGACATTTGTTTTTCATTGGTGCTGGTTTAGAAATTGCGGGGGGGGGGGGGGGTGTCATGCAGCACATAACAGATTTTAATGGGTTTTATAAATTATACCTAGCAGAAATTCAGCAACATCCATAAGCGATTTAGAGCCCAGTCAGAGCATGTAAATGTAAGACTTCGATTTTTAGCTGTTGCAGAAGTTAATACTAATAAGTACAACTAGGTCACCATATATCTCAAGCCTATACTGGTGGATGAAAAATGAATGCCAATCTAAATCGGGACCATCTTAATAACTGTAAATGGGCTCTGAGATAGATTTAGGAATGTGATCTCAATGTTGGGAAATATTTCTGCTTTGGCAAACACTGGAACCCATCGCTCACGCCAACAAAGGTCTTTGAAATTCAAAATTCTTCGCCTATTACAGATACAGAGGTTAAAAAAAAAGTAATTTTTGTTTGCTACGGAGCAGCAGAGAAATAATTTATCTTTCCTCCACGGTTTGAACGGCGAGAAGGAACAACGCACATCATTTAAATGGCAAGAGGGCGTAGCTGTTCTTTAATCCCAGATAATTTCACAGACCATTCCGACTCCCTGCTTCTGTCCTGAAGCTAATTCGGCAACACTCACCTGGAGCTCAGTGAAGGAAAAACTGGGCTTGACACCTCATTAACACTCGTAGCCGGTTGCAAAAATGGCTTGAAAGCAATAACTGTTCGTGACAAATCAAAATAAAACGTGACCATGGGAAAACGTTTTACAGGTTGTGCAGACAACAACGTTGTTGTTTTTTTTCATTATACCGTACCGGTTTATTGCCATTTTTTTTTAGCTCTTACATTTTCAGCACTGATGACTGCATAACAGCATATGAAAAACGCATAAAGGGGTTTTATGACACTAAATGCAAAGCATGTAATTCTACATATTAGAATCTACTTAGTTCAACAGCTAGACAACCCACAGGCGACTCTCCCACCTCAGAACCACCTGTTTCCCAGAATCCCAGGGTCCTCGGACTGCTGCGATGACGTAGACCTGTCCTGGACAACTTGGGCTGCTTTTTACACCGAGAGATACAAGGCCGAAATCACAGTTAACGTGTGCAGAACCGTTAACTTTTTATGAAAAAGAATTGCAATTATCTCTGAAAAAAATATATTACTGTTTTTTTCCCCCTCTTCTTTCTTTGGGGGGAAACGTGTTCTCCTTTATTTGTATTATATTTGATAGTCAATAAACTTTAAACTTGACATCGTGAAAGGATCGAGTGTTTTTTTTTTTCATGTGAATTAGGTCGGAAGTTGATTTCTTATCAAATCCATCATCTGTTTAAAAGACTGGTTAGGCGAAGAAATGAAAAAAAAACTAATTATAGTTTGGACCTGGCACAACAATTTGACGTTTTTTTGAAGCACATTGCTTCTGTTAAAATAAAACCTGTAGATCACATTCCCAACAGGAGCTGCAATGCGCATATTTAGTCATTTTAGCCTCAGTTTCGTTATGTGTGGTATGTGTTGGGATGGTCTTGAAAATCAGCAGAATAATCTTTCACTGTTTTTCAATGTATCAATTAAGAATGGTACCCCGTTTGAAGACATGCTATTTATTACAGTCTATTACAGTTTATTATTACAGTTTACCTGTAATTAAATACATTAACATATTGAATTTCATTTCATGTCGATAACAGAAATACATACCCACTCTACATAGCACCAGTACACTATGCGGATATCTCTGTCTCCTTATTAAGAGAATTTGATCATTTAAACAATCATTTTTTAATTGGGGTTTTAAATTCCTTTTACAGTATATAACGTTGTTCCCCCTGTATATTTCAGTTGCCTGCAAACATCTCAGTAAAGGGTTGTTACTTCAGAATTTAGTCCAAGATGTTACTATAAGGTGGACTATAAGAGTAGAAGAAGAATTAGTTTATCATCATGAGGAAAATGAGACAGCTGTGCTGGAGGAGACATCTTTAATTCCTAACCAAAAACTTAATATTAGAGCTGAATTATGGGCAACAGGAAATCAAACACTACAGCAAAGAATTATCACACCATTCAATATATTACAGCTTCTTTAATATCGTACAGAAGGCATACACCCCCTGCATTCTGCATCCGTTGCTCATTGCTGTTGTGGTTAGAATCTTAACCTGTCCTGCAGGAGACCAGGGTTCAATTCCTCAGATGGGGAGACTAATGACTTATTTTTTACAGCAGTGCTACCGCCAGTCTTGTCTGGTCTTGACATATCCCAGGACCTAAAGAATGATCAGTATTCGGATGGGAGACCTCTAAGGAAACACAGGTTACTGCCTAAAGTGATGATGTTAGACCAGTAGGTAGTGTCCATCCCTCTAGCCCAGATTGGTTTCAAAATCAATACCCCAGTATGGTGACAGATGACACTACACTGCTGTGTCATACAAATGGGATGTTACAGTGGGGTCCTGACTGCTTCCTCATTAACGATCCAATGGCATTGTTTCTAAGAGTAGGGGTGTAAAACCATTGCTGTGGCTAAATTCTCCTCTCCGCTGGTTCAATCCTGCCTCACTAAAGATCAGTCATGATTCAACTGATGAATCAACTACACCCTTCACCAACGGAGCCCTGCGCTGGGACTGTGTATCGGGTGTGTATTGATTTCTGTATGTTATATAGGCGCTATCCAGATATTGCCCACCGCTGCATTTCAGTGGTTCCCCTCTTCAATGTGTAGCTTTGCAGGATTCTTTGGAAGTGTCATATAAATGCAATTCTTAACAATAAGTTAAACAGGTGAAACCTTCATATGACATTTCAAGTTCGGCATGAATGCATTCTCAGGATGTTAAATTTCAAAACGCGCTGTGGCTTCACTAATTAACACTCCTATTTTCAAAGCTAACTGCTGAATTTAAATAAATAGCACGAAGGTGGATATCAAAACCGTTATAATACTTCATCTCTGGCAAAAGCTATGGAGAATTTGTAACTCGGACAGAAAGTTCAGTAGATACAATCTACACTTATCACTGGGTATTCTATTTCATTATACAATCGAACATTTAAAAACGATTGATTACATGTTTTTTACATATCTTTTTGTCGTTTTGGTGTATTACAATAATTGATGCACTGAGAAGGCGTAAATGATCTTCCGTAATTTCTATCTAATCAAAAGCAAAAGGAAGCATTAGGTTAAGCCTTCAAAACGAGAAAAGATTGTATTGTCACAGTACTGCAATATCAGATAAATAAAGTAAATAGTAACCAAAGAACACAAACTCACACTAGGAGAGTTACTGATTAACTGAGGGAGGAGGAAATAATTTAAACGTCACTCGACAAGCTGATGTACCGATTTTCAGACTTTTAAAATAACTTATTGAGATCTCTCTGTTGGTAAAGCATTTTATACGACCCAAATATTTCGAAATGCAATATGATAAAAACAAGCAAGTTAGTTGCAATGAAATTCATGTAATGGCTAAACAAAAATATCTGACGCATTTAGAACTGTATCTGACACAACTCGGTTAAAATCCAGTCTCGCTGTAACCCACAGCAGCGGTCACAAACATGGGGCTGTCTCTTTAAGATACCGGAAGAGTTGCAGACTGCCGCCGGGTTACAGTTTATTTCTGTAAAAACTGCGAAACATCCAAAGGGCGATGATACGATTGAACGTCGTGAGGACGCTGCGCTACAGCCCAAGTAGCTGGCATCGCCGGAGAGTGATCGGCGCCGGAGCCCCGACCTGCGTCGGCCGCCGGTGCGCACACAGCATGGACGATATATTAAAGAGGACAGTGGCCCCCATGCCCACGTACGAGACCAGAGATAAATCCCCCCCACCGGCGGAGGCGAGCAGTTTGGAGTTCATGCGTTTCTACGGGGGTCTGGAAAGGCCGCAGAAGCTGGAGTTGCTTGACAAGCTGTCTGCGCAGTGTGGGGTGGATCACAGAGGCGTGTCGGAGCTGGCCGCCAAGCTGCTTGAGGCGCAGCACCGGGACCTGGGGACCGTGCTGCAGGTGGAGGACAGGCTGAGATACAGCCTGACGCCCAGATACAAGCTCTTGCTCAGTCACATTAGCCGAGTGGAAGGAGGGGTGAAGTTCTTAGTCGACCTGCGCGCCGACGTTCTTGAAATCATTTCTTCCCAGGCCTGCGACAGCCCACACATCAGGGTAATTACTGCCTCACGTCGTGTGGGTAGATGATACGGTGGCCAGAAAGCGCTGCCGAGCGGTTGACTGAAGAGTCATGCCTCCCCCCCCCCCCCCCCCCCTCTTTTTTATAAACGAATATACTGGAGATGTATATACAATGTATCTGAGGAAACTTCGATCGCAAAAATACCCCCTACCGCTTAGCATGTACTCCTGACGAGCGCCTTACTTTCTTTTCATAGGGTACCGTTGCGTCGTTTTATGTGCATAAATACAGTAAAACTTGACTGCATACAAATGGGCTCATAAAAGTGATTGAGATATATATAGATACATCTGAGTTATCGGTAGACTGCACTTTTTTCAAAAGCCTGTATGCACTAGTTAAAACGGCTATGCACTTATTCTTCCATAAATCCATACATTTTGTAAACTTGTACTTTACTTTGTAAAATTACCAAAAATAGTAAACAGACTTCGACATAATTTAAATCCTGCTAAAATTTCATTACTTAACAGTACATAAAGACTCAAACTGCTGTATTTTCCGACATATAAATGCTATATAGTGATATTTCTTAAACGGGACTTGGAATTGCTACTTGGAATCGGCATTTTTGTGTCTTGGGGAAAAACGTTTGCCTTCAGATGAAAATGAACGTGCAACGTACTGTATTTACAGTACATCTGCAAATTGTGTGCCCGAGCTGGGAAAAATCGTATAATTGAGTAGACACCCGTGTCTCACTAAACACGTTATGTTACCTCCAAGTTCATAAAAGCTTCCCCAAAAGAATCTAAAATGGCTAAAAATCCTTCGTGATATGAGATCAAGAACAGCTGTATGAATCTAATACTAAATGTCTCTGTAAGCTATTAAGTGTGGAATAATAAAATGATTTGATCTACTTACCCACTTAAGTGCAAGAAAATATTATCAACTATTATTACTCGTCTCTAGTTACCTGAGTGGTGTAACCCCTTTAGAGCAACACTTCAAAAATAGGAGGCACTAACTTGCCTCAGGAGGTCAAGAGTCTTTTTACAGCAAGATTTTGAGTACTAGGAATACTTTGTGAAAAGGCTTTTGAAATGCATAATTTGAATGCATGACTTAATAATGTAAATTAAGAAGAAATGAATAATGATTCTGCATTATAACTCAGGATAAACGATCAAAAAAGGTCAAAGCACAGATATCACACAATTGATATAACACTGTAAAAGGGTCATTTGCAATCGGTTTGCTTCCCTGTACTTTTTTAATATTCTCTGAATGAAATAAAAAAAGTTTGCAATTACCTGGTAAGGGAGAAATAGCTCGGGAGTATTTAAAATGACATTCATGTTCTCTGGAAACTTTCTTATTTCTCAAAAACTCGTTTTTATGCTTGTCCTTGGCAGTTGCCACTGTATCAGACAGCTCCATTAAAATATGCAGCAAGGAATTCAAATTTGCAGTTTCCCAATGTGTCCCGCTTGCAAGCATTAGTGTGCTTCAGTGGGAGTCGAAATGATTTGAAGAAAGTGCCTCAAACTGTCGCCCTTGGAATAAAATGTTGTTGCTCCAGAGCTAAGGGGCGCATATCAACAGATTAAAAAAGAGAAGTCTCCTGCCTCTTTTGTGACTGTTAATGCATTTAAACCTGTCCTCTTTTCATGCTAAGCCATCATTTTCACAGTAATCATTTGTAACAAAGTTTCCCACTGGAATACTCAAGGACTTGGTTTGTTTTCACTGCTGTTGGGGGGGGGGGGGGGGGAAACAGAATCTGCTTTACAAAGTCATTTTCGTCTGTTCATTATAAATGGTTAAAAGTGAAATGGTACATAGAGTCCAGGTATCGCTAAGGCTGAGAAATCGAATTGCTAATCAATTAAGGATCGCTTGCTCAGCTTCCACATGAATTTCCCTTTCCTCTAGCTACTTTCTGCTCTCTTTTTAGATTTAAAGACGTGATCTCATTCTTTTTTTGCCCTTTATCCTGCTATGTAAGCCCTTAGTTAAAATATCGTCTGTGGTGTTTTATGTAATGCATCATGGTCACATTAATCTCCCGGTGGAGTGCTCTGAAATGGTGCACAAGGCGGTTTGTAATTTTAAAGTTGGCATTCCTGCCACTTTAGGGCCACTTTCATCCTGGGAAAAGGGAGGTGTGTAGGATTTTCCTCGAGGCCGAGGCCTGGCTCCTTGGTACTTCAGTGGGCATCTTCTTGTGCAATGCCTTCTAGGTGCACAGCAAGCTGATCAGCTCAGTGTCCCGAAAATCCACATCGGAACGCTCTGTCTCTGCTGGTGGCGGAGGCAGTGGCGAATCGGGAATCACACAGGATACACAGGGCCCTGCTCACTGCGGAGCCAGTGTTCACCAGGAGAACTGATGCTGCTCTGAAAAGGAGGCACTGAGTACAGTAGGCGAGCAGAGAGCCGCTCCCCAAATCACTTACTCCTTATCCTCCCCCTGAGCACCTTGCCAAGTCCTTAGGAAAAATAGGAAAGGGGGGCTCACCACTCTGGGCTTCCCACCAAAATGGATTGGAAAAATGCATTTTGGACACTACCTAAGTCATATGGGCATGACCAGCGAGGAGTATGATATCTTATGAGGCACCACTCTCACAAAGGACCTAGATTGCTGGTGCAGTATAGATGCATAAATTGTGTATATTATTCTAGAGTTATATTGTAGCCTAACATCACACAGATACATTTCTCTGACAGACTGTGTCAGTGACGCGGCTGGGTTGTAGGACTCATCCTTACTATGAATCCCTGATCTTAGATGAAGTGACTTCAAATTACATTGGCCTAACTACATTAAACCTCTGAGTACTGTCATATGCGGTCGTCTATGCCGCATGCAAAATTTAATCCATAACTAGTTCCCTGTTGTACAGTACACATCACATCTGACTACACCACTGCTAGTGCTGCTGATATCCAGATGAATTATGTATGTACCTTTGTAAAATATACAGGTTTTTATGAGCCCAAAGGTATGTCATATATTTTAGAGTAGCATGGCATTCATTTCCAATATGTTCTGCGGAATGAGTACTCTAATATTAATATATACCAAACTAATTAAATGCCAGCGGTGGTTTAGTAAAAACTGTTTGTATCCAGCTCAATATACTCAGTGCAAGAGCATTTTAAATGAGCCATTTAATAAAAGGGCAATAAATGAGCAATGCTAATAAAATAGTTAAGCCTTTAATTTTAAATAAAAAAATCAATTAAGCAGTCATTCTGTCAATATATGTAATCATGTAAAGTAAAAACAGTTTCAAAAGCTACTGTATGTGGGTGTAGAGGTTTTGAATCAGGACTGAGAGGAAGTATACTTAAATAATATAAATATCAAAGACAAACTGCAGCGTAAATGAATCGAAATATTTAAAAAGGCAACATGTGGCTCTTTTAAAAATGACTGCTTTGTGAGTGAAAATTACCTTCTGCTGATAAATTTCATTTATGATTTTCTTTCCTTACAGCATCAAAATAGGTGGCATGCATAATAATATTACTATAAATTCTTAATATCCTAAACACTGTGTTCAAGAAATAAAAACGGAATACAGTTCTCATTATCATCCAGTTCCTATTTCCCTTGCGTTGCTGAACAATACCCCCCAGTGCTCTGGATGTTCTTGGTTCGTACTCGTCACTATCCTGTGTAACGCAGCAATGCTGTTTACTGGTTTTATTAGCTCTAGGCACATATCTGGCATCTTATGTAATTTTCATAAGATACTGTTGTTGCTGAACCACGTAAATAACCTGTTGATTCCTGACACAAAAACGGATAACCACTATTAGAATAATGACTTTTGTTTTTAGTTTAACACAATCTGTATGAAGGTATGAACCACAGAAAATGGATTTAAACATAACTATCGCAATAGTAGTTGTGTAAAATATGAAGGTGTAGGCTTACGATATAGTGGCAAAATCAATAATTATTGCAGCTGTTCAGATATAATATTTGAATGTACTTTTTTGCTCCCACCTGACTGTGTTTAATGCACTGCGGCTTGTAGATTCCCTTCAGTAGTGTTATGGAGCCTAGTTAGTGTCTTGGATTAGAGTGATGTTTTGCTAAAGGCGTATACAGCGTGTGATCTTTGGGCTGAAGATAGATAGGTCGAATTTAAGTAGCCTGTCCTTTCCCCTGAATCTTCTCCCTGCTGGAGTTCACATAAGGGAAATCCTCTGAAGGAAAAGGCAGTAAAAGCTAGTGTAGTATGCTAATTAGGTTACGAAGCAAAAAACATGTAGCTGAAGTGAGCAGTCAGTTGCTTCATTATATTTAGCTTGAAGTGCCTTGTGGTACACTCTCACTTCTAGAGAATTTTGTGTATGTTTTTTAAACTCCGCCTCTGCTATTACGTTAAATCCAAGCCATTGATTATCCTAGTCCTGTTACGTTAAAAGAGATTTAAGTCTGAGGAGCCTAGCAGAAAAAGGACATGACCCGCTCTAAAAAATGGCTGCACTTTGATTCTTTGATTCAAATTCTTTGATTCTTCACTTTGGTTTTTGTTTTCCTTAGCCTAATCCGATGTCAGTAGTCAGAAAAAATGCACAACCACTTTTCATGATTTTATCTCAGTAGCAAATTGGCCATTTTCCAGTTGACCCATCTTAATTGTCTAAAGAGTCAGAGGACAGCCGTATTTTTGCTTTCCCAGTATCATTTTAAACCCGAATCACTACTTTTCCATTGGGAACCAACTGTTTATTTTTAATGCGCTGGCACTGCAACTAATAAGGTACTTTGCCAGTCAGCGTCTTGTATCTGTTTTCATTAAAGCATTAAAAATGAACAAGCGCCAGCAGGATGGCATTTCTGAAAAATAACACAACTGTCTTTGAATAAATAAAAGCTGAGGTGTTTCTTTTTTTTGTCTCATGGAATACAGTAGAAACTTTCCTAAATCTGAGCAGGACATGGAGTGGAACTTGACTAAAAATTGCTCTTGCACTCCATATTTCAAGCATTATACTTGATTAATGCTTTTCTTTAACGCCTTTTCTTTTATTAGAGTCTCTGTCAAACAGAAAGCCATTATTGTTTTACTGAATTTGGAGTATTGAACTGCCAAGTAAAAAAGTTGATCGAACCTATGTCAAAAATGCAGTACATTATGCCCTACATTTCTCAGTGCTTTTTTGCATTCTCTTCAGTTTTAAACCTCCTTGAGAAAGAAGAACAAAGAGGTTTTCGATTTATACTTTTGTTCTATTTCTTTCTCAGCAGCCTAGAGAGTCGTTTGTCACAGAGATTCTGGGCTTCAGTCTGTCACATTAGTAGACAAGAAAAAGATGTTGTGAGGTGCTCACTTCGTTTGGTTTGCCAACAGGAGTGAGGAGAGAGGGGTTAAACATTCCTCTTCAAGGGCTTTTTATTCTATTACTCGTTCCTCTATTTCCACTGTGTCACGCAGGCTGATGAGGAAGGCACTTGCATTTCAAAGGTTTCACTTTGCTTCAAGGTCAATACAATTCTGACTTGGAATGTAACTTTCCTTTATATACAGGTAGGTAACAGAACCTGTTTCCAGAGGCGTGCAGTGGTTTCTGCTTTTATCTATGGCAATGAAGTATTATCTTTCAAAATTGTTTCTAGAATATTTTATTAAGCTCAATTTATCTGACAGTAGAGTGAAGTGGTTTTGCCCATCTGCTGTGATTCTGATAAAATGTTATGTGCTACAGTGAGGCCAAGACATTAGAAGGGGAGGGACAAATTGTTCAAAGTAATTCAACATACAGCAACACACTAAATTCAGCATTCCTGTTTACAGCTCCCTAGCGTCATCATAAATGTAACACAAGGGTGAAGCAGATCCCCAAAAATGCTGTTTCAAATATTCTAACTACTGTATGCAAATCATTGAATTATTAAAAGCCAAAAGAGCTTGGGGAGATGCTAAACATTTTTTTTAAAGTAGACTCCTGGCTTGGAGAAAACCAAACAATATGCTGATATCAGCTCACAGAGGAGCTCAATATGATAAACTGCAACAGTTCAGAACAGAGAAAATTGAATAATTTAAAATATAAGAGGAAATGAGAAGCAAATTGTTTGGTGAGTTGGAATGGGTAACCGGAGATGTTTGAGGAAAAGATTTAGAATAGATATGGAGACTTTGGTAATAAGCTAATGGGATTGGACTGGGGCATTTGTTATTTGAAGCAGGCAGACAGTACAGCAGAAAAAAAACTATACTGGCAGTGGGAGGTGGAAACTAAGTATTAGGTAACAAAATAATGCATATTAAAGTTAAAAATAGTTATAATAAGAAAACATCTTTCTCTTTTAAATGCAATGCCCGATTACTGTCAGTTTCTCCCAAGACAGAGCAGTTCTTAGAAGGTGCTGTTCTTTAAATGAGGTGTGGCTTTTATTGGGATTAACTTGGTGGACAGCAGTTGTAATGAAGTGCTTTATAGCTGCATAAGTTCTGTCTTAGAAACAAAATTACTGCTATAGAATATAATGGGTATTTTGCCTGTTTATCACTTTTGTCGTGTATTGCATCTGCGTTTGGCTACAAAGGAGCAAGTAGCTGTGAATTCTACACAAATATTTTCAGCTGTAATAGTGATTCAGCTTGAATTAACCTCTGCTTTTGCCTATTTATTGTTTATTCATATTGCTATATCTGTTCTAGGAGGTGATTTTTTTACTGTCACAGATTAACAGTTATTTCCATACACACAATACCAAAACAAGGCAGAATTGTGGAGAGGGGATTCTCATGAAAATTGCAGTACAAACATTTTAAAAACCTCTTCTACAGCTATCAGTGGGGGAGTGTCAGTGGCATGTTAAATAAATGCATGCTGTGTATGTCACTGCTATTTGTCATGCTCATTACCCATTTCAACCAGAATAGTTTTCTCTGAATGGTTTACAAAGCCCTGCCACCAATAATTGTACACAAAAAATGGGATGGTGCAACTCAATTATATTTCCCCAGTAATGCTCTCTCCTTTGGCAGGAAAATTATTTATAGAAGATACTTGTGCTGGAAAATTTGATGAGCAGGGCAAGGAAATCTGAGTTCATGTTTATGTTGCACGTCCAGTAAACCTACAAATTATCTCATCACGCTGACAATGCCCGCAGATGTAAAAATTCTCACATCAAGAGTGTGACAAAAAGGCATGTCAGGTAATGAGAAGAACTAATCTCACAATTTTTACAGTACCGCTTTAAAAAAGTGATCAATGACTTGAGTCCTGAAAGGCCCACTGCAGCAGAAAAGACTAGTTAAAATGATGAAATCTAGGTACAAGGACACGTAGAGGCCAGAGAGACTGAAAGGTGGTGTGGTGGCTCTGTGCCTGGAAGGTTGCCGGTTCATATCCCACTCCATTGGGCCCCTGAGCAAGGCCCTTAACCCCAACTGCTCCAGGGGTGCCGTATAAATGGCTGACCCTGCGCTTTGACCCCAAGCTTCTCTCCCTGTCTGTGTGTCTCATGGAGAGCAGGTTGGGGTATGCGAAAAAAGACAAATTCCTAATACAAGAAATTGTATATGGCCAATAAAGTGATCTTGTCTTAGATGAGGACTTCTGCTTTGACATGTTGCTCCATGAGCCCTGTCATTGGTTATGCCTTGACATTTCTGTGGCTCGGGTGGACCAGCTCTGATAAAGGCCCTGTTCTTCTCTCCTCAGGACCTGAACGGCGCTCTGAAGAGTCTGCTGTCAGAGTGGTTCTCGGCTGGCCTGTTGCAGCTGGAGAGAATCACCTGGCAGTCACCTTGTGAGACCCTCCAGAAAATTAGCCAGTAAGCCAAGTATGGTTTTTTGCCGAATGTTCTTTGTCCACACCTCAAGCAATATTTAGGTTGCAAGTTATTCATGACACAGTCACAAAGACCTCCAGTAAGTCAAAGGATTCTCTGTAATGCTTATAGGCTGCCTGCTTCATGTACAGTCCTTCATGCAATCGAGAGCTTTACGCTGTCAGGGTTGTAAATGGTTCATGCATTTGATACTTAAAGTTCCTCTTGAGCAGCAGTGTGGTGCTACTGTATGGTTGAGCCTCTGGACTCCAGAAGGTCATAGGCTCAAATCCCGAGTGCAGCAGCTGCAGTCATACACTGGTACAAGAGACTTCACTCTGTCTGGTCCATTACAGTGTCCTATATACTCTGTTCTCTCATTCTCCCTCTAAATGAGGGCCCTCATCTTACCTGTCTAGTTAAATAAAAGATTAAATGAAATGAAACCTGAAAGGTTTCTCTAGAAACATGAGAGTCTGGGATTGTAGCAACCGCAGTTGTGTCACTCTCACAATTAGGGTAAATGAACACGACCAGCTCGTACGGTTCTTTGTTCTTTTTAGACACTGTGTTAAATTAAGCTTCATACTTTTTGCAGCTGTGGAATTTT
The DNA here is from genome assembly GCF_055471065.1 of Atractosteus spatula. NCBI lineage: Eukaryota > Metazoa > Chordata > Actinopteri > Semionotiformes > Lepisosteidae > Atractosteus > Atractosteus spatula. The sequence goes on along the minus strand of NC_142726.1, from coordinate 3,726,572 downwards.
GCCCTTTTGATTTTGCAGAATCACTGAGATACATCACTGAGAATGAGACATGTAAAGACTGAAAAAAAAGGAAGTGGAATTATTTCTTAGCTGAAAAATTGAAAAGATTCTTCAGCCTTCAATGTTTACTTTTCACAAGACCATCTAATACAATTTAATATTGGGTCACATTTCCTTGTTAGGCCCATAATATATTGACACTGTTTGCCATTGAGCACAACGATGAACCTTGTACAAGAGAGAGAAAAAACGCTTTTACAGTTGAAACCGGCATGTAATAAAGATTCGGCTGGTTGACAAGCACAGCAGAACTACATCTTCTTCCTGTGCCTAGCAACCACCTGGCAGAGGCACCAATGAGGTGAATTGGAGGGGGGTTGAGGGGGCGCTGATTGGGTAAGTTGAAGTGTTAAAAGAAAAATAGCTGCTACTAATAACATTCTGTTTTTAAGAACTCCTATCTACAACAAGCTGGGCCATTTTTAAAGCTTTTTACCCCACAGCAAAAAAAAAGCCTCCCTGTGTTATAACCACCCCTTCCCTGTCAAATACTCTAAATAAATTCTCTTAAATACAGATTTGTTAAAATTGCTGGAGTTTATATGTGGTTAGAAAGCCTAACACACAAAAGGCTTCAGAAGTCAACCTCATAAATTTGTTCAAGGCAGCTGTCATCCTTCAAAGGAGTCTGTATGCCTTAGAGACATTTCTACCCCTGTTCAGCCAGGAACCATTGTGTGAAATGCATTTGTTTCCATGCTGGCAGGTATGAGGCCGTTCACCCTGTGAGAAACTGGACGGATATCAAGCGCAGGGTGGGGCCCTACAGACGCTGCTACGCCTTCACTCACAGCGCCATGCCAGGAGAGCCCCTGGTGGTCCTGCACGTTGCGCTTACAGAAGAGATCTCCGACAATATTCAGGTCAGGATCAGGAGAGAGCTGTTCTTCCGTGGTCTTCAGCAGAGTTTCAGACATGTCTCCCCTGCCTCCAGTATTCATCCATATAGCTATAATTTCTGACTGGTATTGGATTTAATTTTCAAATATCTATTTTTCTTAGGATGGCAGGAGATTTTGGGGGAATATTTACTGTACCTCCAGTCAGTACAAACTCAGTCTGCTGCCTCCTCAGTGCCTATTTGTCTGTCTGCACATTTATTTTTTTCACTCACAGTAATACAAAATGCTGTGAAAGGTTTAGCAAGAGAACTTAGGCTCCGGGCTTTCCGAGTGACTCACAGATTACGGGTTTGAGACTAAGTCATGTCACTAGCCAACTGTGACTGGTATTCCCAAGGCAGCAGGGCACAACTGACTGAGACCTACCAAGGGTGGAGTGATATCAATTGACCAAGACTGTCTCAGTTCTTAGCGACACAGTGCCCCCTGTGACTTCCCAGGTACCAGCAGGCTTCCAGTGTGCCTCTGCTCCAGTCAGTGCTGAAGCCCTGGTACGAGTCTGTGTCGCCTGTGACGTGTTAAAAGACAAGTGGCTTGAAGGTGGGCAGGTCGGAGGAGACTGCCTGCGCTTCCTCATGCTCCCCGGTTGCAGCGTTTGCAGCCGTCAGTGCGACTTGAAAAACACAAATGACGAATCGGTATGAGGTGGGTGTATCAGAAATAACTGGTGATTCTAAATTTATTAAAAAGAATACATAGCCTCAGGAAGGGGCAAAAACAACTTGGGGAGAAAGAAGAAAAACATGAAATATGTGTGGGAACACGTGGTAAGGAATCATCGTGCATAGACATCAGTGGAAAACTTCTCTCTGTGGAGAGTAATGACAATTAAAGCTATAGAAAAACAGAAGAAAAATGAAATGTTTCACATGTTATTGGTTTTGTGAATAGCCTAGTTTTTCAGTTCACCATGAAATTTGCTTAAATCAGATTACCTTTAAGCTACCTTAGCAATCACTGGAAAAACCTTTTTTTGTTGGGCTTGTCAGAAAGAGATATCATCAACCAGCCTTTATAATGGCTCCTCGACAATCTTGGTAATAATAGCTGTCAATCTCCCCAACAACAAAACGGTTTGGCCTTTTGTTTTTTTTAATTACAGTAGATGTGTCGTCAATTAAGATACTTGTCGCATTGAATTCACCTGTGCAAATTCATACACTTTTCTCCTGGGAAGGTTAATTAATTTGTATTTACGGGTTGAAAATGGAAGTTACTGCCCATGTACAATATAAAAATTTGAAGCATCACAAAATAATCCAAACCTAACCTGATCATTTACTGTCCTTTTGGTAGAGCATCGTTAGAGAGTTTTCATCTCTGGACGCGGAAGAAGATATCAAGAAGATCAATGCCGCCGTTTTCTACTCTATTTCTTCCACGCAAGCGGGCCTGCAGGGAGTGGAGCTTGGGAACTTCCTCATTAAGAAGGTGGTGCGGGAACTGCAGGTGGGCCCTGTGACTGGTCAGTAAGGGACGTAATGACGTTGTGAGCTTCTGTGAAAGAGTGTGCTCCTTCTCAGGCACTGCCCTCCCCCTGGCTTTCTGTGATCTCATCTGAGATCTAGACCCCACAGGCATGTGCCCTCGGAAGGAAAGGAACACACACCCTCTGTTTGATCCTCGTCAGAAGGTGCCCGACTGCACATCCACAGCAGGGGTCACTACAGCTACAGTATGTATACATACAGTATCCTATTCAGTGTTGAGAAGCATCTCCAAAGTGCAGAACGTCCTCGGTGCAGTCTGTTTTCCTGAAGAGCAGAGGGAAGTGAAGATGTGCAGGGTCAAGAGATGTAGGGAACATGCTTTCAGGGTTTAATATGAGACACATCCTATTGCTAATTCAGCTCTCCCCACAAAACCTTAGCAAGGTGCAGTATACTGAAAGGTGGGAGGACATACTTTCATTGCATGTCATAAATTAAGGTCTAAGCATAGCCAGAAAAGCAATAATCTTTTTTTTTAATAAAGTACCACTTTCATTAAATTAAAAAAAAATAATTAGAGCTATTGCAAATCTATGAAGATGCAGCTCAGAGAATTAATTTGAAGACTCAGAGGGAATCTCACTTAACAGAAATAATGCAAATTGAATTGGCCTTTAAGGATCTGTTCATATAATTAGTAACAACTTAGTGAGTGCCTATATTTCTCCTTCTTTAAGTTTTTATCCCTTGTAAGTTAATTAAGATTCCCTACTGGTTTCCCAGGTTTCCCAGTTGTAAGGTTATTTCAGTTAATCATAAGAAACTTGCATATGAAAAATGTGACATTAATAAGGGGGCAAGGTTAAGGAACTGTGTTTTCATCATTTTCACCTGTTTCATCTTTTTGGAAAATATACTATACGGGAAGTGATCATGACTGTATGAGTCATGATCACTTCAGTTAAAATGATATGACTGACAGTGCATTTTTTTGCCTTTGAAATACAATAAAACATTTTTACTCCCCTTAACATAAAAAAGCCACGGGACTATTTACAAGATCCACAGTTTTCAGTTAGCTTATCCATTAGCATCATCTTACTGTATTTCAATGGTATGTACAGGCCATTGTTGTGTAGAATCCAATGTTTGAGAAAAGCACCAGTCTGCCTGCTGAGATGATGTCACATGTACTGTATCAGCAGGAATTAAACAGTTTTAGCTTTAGGTTCTTGAGCTTTGGGTTGACGTGACATCTAGACATTTAAGGCTGTAGGTGTTTCTAGTCCATAGAAACTGTTTCTGCTGCCACATTGTTGATGATACAGTATGTGTAATAAAACCCTTTGTGCTGAAGGTCAGTAAAGGATATCACCTCCAACTGCAGGAGAAACTCAGTGGCCCAGGTGTAATGTCAGTAGCTCTCTCTCACCAAAGACTGAGTCCCGCCAAGGGTAGGATTGGGATAAATCAGTTAGGGCTCCCGAAGTGAAACAACAATCCTGCAGCTTGCAGAGTTACGAACGAGAAAGGTACCGCTAATCCAGTTGGTGCCAGCACTCCTGTAACTCTCCTGCACAGGTGTCAAAGGATGAAGTGCTCTGATGGACTTGCAGGTTGAAGGAGTGTGTCTAACCACCTGCGTTCTCACTGTGCTGTACAGGACAGGTATCTACTGTATGAGCACAAACGTGAAGATTATCCAGTTTAAATGGGCGTAAAATGGGAAATGCAGAAGAAATGTTAAACAAAATCCCAAGAGAAGGAAAAAAGAGTGTCAACAGTGGAATGGGCAAAGAAAGAATAAAAAGATTATTTTAAGTCTGTATATCAGTGCTCCAGGAATGCAAAAGTCCACTATTCAACCTAAGGTTTTTTTTCAGCAAAACATTTCCCATCTCTCTCTTCCCATCCTCTTCCTTTTCTGCACCTGCTGTCACACCTGCGTCCCCCAACGGTGTCTGCCTCCAGATTACATAACTGACACTGACATTTCAGCTTGTGAGCGCCAGGGGGATGAAAAATAATGAAATTTCAGCTGTCACCTTCAATAATCGGGAATGCAAAAAATATTCAGTGTCTGGGAGCTACCTTCTATTAAATGAGGAGTGAATTGAATGGAAAGCATGTGGCATTCGGCTTGATAGATTTAAATGACTTTTTTTTCTTTACATAAACAAAAGCATTCATGGAAGATTAACCCTCTCTTGCTGAGTGTGTTCGGATGTAGCCTCTGAGCAACTGGGAGCCACATGATTTATAGAGGAAGAGAGGATTTCACTGTGAGCTGACATATGTTTTGAAGAAAAATTGTCTTTCCAGTAGATCAACAGTGTATTTGTTACAGACAAGATATCACTTGTCCCCCAAATGGCTACGGTTTGGGGTTTTCAACCTTGTCTGGTTAGGAACCCCCTTTAAAGAAATACATGTCAATAAACATCCCCAAATTAAATAGAAAATCTAATTGAAGTCTGCAGTTATAAATAATGCTTATACATATTCTAAGATATTATAATCTACTTCAGATCTACCAGGCTGAATTGTACTTTTCCTCACACAGACTGGAAAGCATTACCAGAATTGTGATTACCTGAAACTACCGTCACTGTATACATAGGTAACAGATGCTTTCTTACTTCCCTACCTGCAGGAGGAAAAGCCTGTATTTATCTAGTGTTTTCACACAGTTTAAAATAGCGTAAGGAAGACGGGTGAGAGAACAATTAGGGAACAATGAGCATCGTATGGCAAGTTGTGAAGTAAATTTTGAAACTGTACTAAAGCAATATACAAGGAAACCAGGCTATGAAGGAATGAACTGAACCAGCTAGATAACATCCACATTACCCTGAAGGCCCTCTGGTCCTCTGGTGTTTGGGGGATCATGGTGACATTACCCAGACTGAAACTCACAACATCTGACAGAAATCAGCCTGCACCCCTAATGACCCTCCTTAATGACATTTAAGATACTCATGTTGCTACAGTATATGCTTGTGTTTACATACACATTGAATTAAACTAATTTTTGATTTCTTGACCTTTTTCTATTCAGAGTGTTACATTAGCGGGAAAATATATTCCAGCCATTATAATACCTTTGCCTCACTGACTACGCCTTACATTACATTAGTGTTCCAAAAGACATGCCTGTTGTCACTAACTGCAACCTCAATGTTCAAAAATGCATAGCCCTCATGTCCCAAGGGCACTGAAATGGATGTGCTGACAGATTTCTAACCTTCTCTGTAGAATGAAAGGTTTAAATACAACTTTCTTCCAGAACCTGACAGTGAAATAGGGCACTGCTTAGACAGTAATGAAATTACCTAGCTCTTTCTTAGTAACCTTATGAAAATCCAAGAGATTACTGTTCACTGGAGGGTGTCTGGCAGATTACATTTATGGAAAGGTTCAGTGGTAAGTGTTTTAATTTACAGATATCTCCACTGAGAAAATAGTAAGTGCAAACACATAAAAAATCATATGAATAAATGAATAGAATGAATATACCAAAGGAAAGCTCTTAAAATACATTACTGCCAATAACCAGGGTCAAACCTGCAGTCCCCAAAGGAGATGTCTTTTATTGCCAAGGAGGCTTACAGATGGCTTAATTAGCGGTTATTGAACTTCACATGCACACCTACATCTATGCCAGTAAATATCGGGGTCACAAAAAATGATTCTAATATAACAGAGAAGGAAAGGTCATAGGATATAATAGGGGTGAGGGAAACCACTTTCTAAGAATCATTCAGAATTGTAATTACAGGCATTGCAGCTCTTTTCTGTCTCCATAATGTACGCTGCTCATCCCACATTTCTTACTCAGTGACTCGATCATGTCTGGTGTTCTAATGCCAGTGCAGCTGTCGATATAACTGCGGGGACTTTATAGCGTAACTATACAGGAGTATTTCTAGCTTAGCTTGTAACAGAGCTGATTGCTGAAATTAAACACGTGGATAATTTGACTTTAATTCTTGAGCTGCTTCAAGATTTTTTCAAATTAATTACAGTAAAATTATCTAATAACTTACCTTCTCATACTGCATCTTAGCGTTTTTGCTTCACATGAACGTATGAATGACAACCGTAGTAGCTAATAATTAAGCTTGTTTAAATTGCATTAAGAAGAGTGCCGTAAAAAGAGGGAACAGAAACGGAGCCTGCTTAACACAGAACGAGACTGACAAGAGAAGTGTCTTCTTTTCAGCCTGGCTTTTAATGCCCCAGCAAGAAATGAGAAAACAAGAGAATTTAGCTTCCTAGTTCCTTTGATGAGATGATCTCGTGTGGATCTTGATATGCCTCATCTGCTACATTTCCTGAGTCAACAGTATGCCGATACTCTATCTGTTCAGCCAAGATGAACAGGGGCTCATTTCACCTCTTTCAGCTTAGTACGTGGTCATCCATCTCCATCACTGGCCTTGGTGAAAATGTCTGGAGGCTGTGCAATCTTAGACAGTACATTTCCATTCCCCGTCTGCTTTACAGTCAGAGTAGCCTTTTCAAATGGTGCGTGTGGATATATATTATGTACATGCACACTGTATATGTATATGGAGTTGATAGACTAAAGCACAATCCATCAAGTTTCAGGTTAGGGAATTCAGGTGATATTTATTTGTCATTCCTTACTTCCTAAATATGAGAAATGTAAGGGAGACATCCATATTATGTCAACCAAGTGCTTAGTGATACAACAAGCAGTATATAATATATAGGATTATATATCCTATATAAAGTCGTCCCTCCTACCTGTCATGGAATAGAATGTTTCCCTGAGTTTTTTTATGAGTCCGCACAACTTCATTTTCTCAAAGGGCACGGAGGTTATGAAGACAATATGATAACCAAAAGGTAATTAGTCGAGTGTGTGAAAGTACATGATAGCAACAACCTGATGCACCGACTAAACCTGACTCAGCACTGATGTGGAAAAGCTCTCAGAAAAGAGATGTTCTTTCAAGGCTAGTGGATAGCCATGTACTGTATGTATACTGTAATTCGTTTAACTAACTGCTTTTTTAATCTCTCTGAGGACCTTTGAAAAATGAGAGAATGGTTGCTCTGTATTTTCCAGTCATTTTTTCATTTTTTTTGCAGAGTGTCTGCTGCTTTATCTCATGAATCGGGATTGTAAATCAGAATATTTGAAATAGTTGAGTGTTTAGTCATGTTCTACAGACTTTAGTGTCGTCGCAGGGTCAGTCTTCCTGAAACCCAGTTATCCTACCAGGATGTTTTTGGACTGTAGGAGGAAACAGGAGCACCTGGAGGAAACCCACGTGAACAGGGGGAGACCATTCGAACAACAGGCAAATAGCACCCCAGGAATCAAACCCAGGTCCCCAGCACTGCGAGGCAACAGTGCCAACCACAGTGTCACGGTGCCACCTGAGAGAAGACTTCACTGTCAGAGTTTCTGCTTGATCCGACACTGTCCCTTCTCTCCCTTCGTTATTTTAAAGATAGCATAGGGGGCTTTCAGGAAAAAAAAATAGCAAGGGGGAGATGGTATTTTTTTTAACAGCCCTGCCTCGGTGACCCCCTCTCGCGTTGTGCTTTTCCAGGGCGAGTTTCCTCACCTGACGCAGTTCTCCAGCCTGTCTCCCATCCCTGGCTTTACCAGCTGGCTGCTGGGCCTGCTGAAGGGCGCGCGAGGCGGCGGCCTGCTGACGGGGCCGGAGTGGGAGGAGGTGGTGGCCGCGGCTGCGGCTCCGGGGCCTGAGGGCCTGCGGAAGCTGCTGAGCGACAACGAGTGGGTGCGGTCCGAGCGGCTGGTGGGGGCGCTCCAGCCCGCGCTGATGCGTCTCTGCGCCTGGTACCTCTACGGGGAGAAGCGCCGGGGCTACGCCATCAACCCGGTGGCTAACTTCCACCTGCAGAACGGCGCCGTCCTGTGGAGGCTTAACTGGCAAGCTGACACCAGTGCCAGGGGCATCACCGCCTCCTGTGGGATGATGGTGAATTATCGCTACTTCCTCGAAGAGACCACCGCCAATAGCGCCAACTACCTGGGGTCAAAGGTCATTGCCACTTCTGATCAGGTGCAGAACCTGGTTTCCCAGTTTCAAAAGATGAGCAAGCTCTAACGCATCTGCTGTCTGTTTCCAGGTAGCCTAGCAAGCCATGTTTGCAGGGTGATTTCGTCACTGGGAAAGGAACTGGAAAGGTCATTTCCTCCAACGTGTTTGTTTTCCTCTTCGCAGCTCATACAGGTCATTGATCATTTGTAATCACTCTTCAGGGCTTCTTTGAATTCCGTTGTCTCCGACATGTCTATTAATATTTACAATAAAGCTAGCTTTGTCTCTGAATTGATGAACAGGTGACAGTTTGTGCATGTGTGTGTTTGTGAGCAAGGTCAAGAAAAGAAAGGCTGTGAAATAAATTGTATTTTAATTCCTTCGTCAGCACAATGTGTTCCATACTTCACAAGACCTCCACCTCCAGGTTTTTGCTGTGACACTCAAATGTATTTATTCTGAGCTCTCCAGAAGAAAAACGCGCTCGTTCGACCTTGGCGTTTTTCTCCAGCAGGATTCACTTTACCTCATGGAGAAAAAGGAAGGGGGGGGGGGCTTCCTTTAAAGTTTGTATTGAATAAATGTATCAGTGTAAATAGACTGTGAAATAGCATTTTTTTTTTCAAAAGATGTTAATACAATCGCAGAGTCCTGGGGCACCCTGAAGTAAAACGGGATTGTAAAAAAAAAACATTCACTTCAAAAGAATGAGAACTGGGAAGGAGAGAGACAGCTTTTTAAAAAATAAAACATTGCAAAAAACAGCTTTTGATGAAGAATTCATCCTGCCTTGCATATTGTTACTGTACAGCTTTTGGAACACAAGACAATACAAAGCTGAAACTAAGAAGACCTCAAACTTGTGATCGGCCAGGTCAGTCTCCATGTCTTTGCAAGGATGTTGCTTTTTTACAGTAACATCCACAGCTCTGTTACCCACCCAGGAACCCCTTCTGTGCCATTAAAGTTCAGATTGCTACCCATGGTATAACTTTTAAGTTTCCTTATGATACCGAGCACTATACCACATTTGTAAAACAGTATTTTAGATAGGTCTAAGGATTTAGGAATATAGAAACGAGAAGGAAATTGTTTATATTGTCCCAGTCACAAAGCAGGAAGGGGCAGTGTGTCGAATAGCAACATGCTTGGCTGTAGTTCTCAGGACAGATTTGCATATTGATTAATCCTGATCATCACTGTTTACTATACTCTCTCTCTGAGATTTCACACATCACGAATGTCAATCATTTTTTAAAAGGGAGCGAGCCCTTTCATGGCTTTGATGAGGAGTTCCAGAGCATTCAGACATTTGGGGAATTAGACTTATGGTTTTGCAAGGAGTGACTGTGTTTCTATGTTTGAAATTTAAAATCTCCTTGAGTACTGCTGGAATTAATCTCAGAGGAGGGAATGGTTCAGGGTTTTGATGAAAGTGAAATAAAATGACCCTCCTATTTAAGCCTGATATAACAAGTCAACACGTAAGAATATCTAAAATACGCTTATAAGGGGGAAGGTTATTTTTTCATCAGTATTAATAAAACTGTCAGTCATGGGAGTGACATTTACTGTATATTGCTGTCTTGGCAGAACCTTTTTATTTTCAATTCTTTCAAACACAGTTTAATTCATATATGGGCCCCTTGATACTTGCCTGACTGAGCAGGCAAGCGACAGCTACACTAGGAAAGCCCAAAAGTTGTTTACTAATTTAATATTGAGATACATAAAAAGGTTGTGATTAAACTGACTTCAAGTTAAAGTGGATCAGAAAATAAAAACAGGACAGCAGAATAAAACAGAAAACCTATCTTGTGGTTTAGCAAACATTTCAGGAGAATTCATTCACAAATATCCTTCAGATTCAACTAGGGAAATTGTCATTCCTTTATCATTAATGCATCTATGTTCTTCAGTGTGAGCCATGAAAGATCAATTTTATTCCTATTGAACTCTAGACGATAAAGGCAAGTTTTATTTCATTTCACGTCTGAGGGCTGTTAGGAATTTGGTTGTAGACTTTATATTACAATAATTTCACAATCTCTATCTTTACTGCTGTTCAGAAAGTTTATTGTGTACTGTACCACTCTCAATAACTCCTCCCAAGCCTTACCTTGTTTTACCACATTTTACTCTGCTCATAGCATAATATACTTTAACTTGATCTTTATTTATATTTAACAGAAAAAAACAGCGTAAGTAAAAAGCAAGAAAATATGGCAGACGAACTGACCGTTGCCCCATTCAAAAACACATTGCAGTAAATCCTGAGAATGTTTCACAGTTGATATTTACCTTGAAAAGGTTCCAGAACGTCAGCATTTTTGATGAAGTATGATCCCTGTCTTCTTCCAACTGTAATTTTGGTTCAATAGCCTGTCTGAATTCTATAAAACTGAAGAAGAAGTGAAAAAGAAAAGACAATTTGCTCCAAAACACAGAAAAACAAGAGCCTAGAAGACTGTTCATCCTTTAAAAATGCTGCTAAATGTTCATTACAATTTTAAGAGCCATTCGTTAATGTGCAATTACAGTATGGATTAATTAGAAAGCAATTACTCACTTTTAATGGTATTGAATATACAATTAAAGTGCAGACAAGCACATGCTTTATAACACTCTGTAGTTTTGTCTCTGTAAATCCTTACCAACACACTGCCTGTGAATCACCATGCTTAATTTACATCATTTTATTTATTAATTGAATGATTTTGAGCAGAATGCATTAACAATTTTAATCTTGGAGTCACAGAGTTGTAAACCATGTCCTTATTTTTCCCCAACACAAATCAAAAAGGGGTTGCAGAAATATTGATTGTTTCGGCAGGGTTGACTCATAGACCCAATCAGCCTCTGGACAGACGGCTGTGAGACGGCCTTCCGTTCTGCCTATGCCTCAGCAGGCACCTGGAGAAGGCTGGCTCTGTCAAGTCTCTTGGGCATTAATTGGTGAATAACAAATTCCTGCACACTCTCTGCTACCACCTCAGATGTTATCTGGCCCTCAGAAGACAGTGCTTTTGTTTCTTAGCTGTCAACATTTTACTCATGAATAGCCTCCTAACAGATCATTTTCAGGCAGATGGCGAACTATAGTCAATCTGCTGATATAGTTTATTTCATCCTAGAACTTCCCATGCTTCAGTCTGAAAACAATTATAAAGATAGATCAGTCAGCTGTGATATTACTGAGGCAATGTTTTGACCCTGTACTGTATGTTCTAGGGCATGGGCTGTCCCTCAGTGAGCCAGTATCTTAGATTATCTGCATGCGGTGAAATGTACAGCACACAAGAAAAAAACATTTTACACATTCAGTTTTCAAAATAAGATCTGAATAAAAGGAATGACATTTGATTTCAGTTTCACAGAGTGCCATTATGAAGCTGACTTGCAGCATGCTCGGCATGTACAGTCAACTCTCTCATTTTAGAAGAGTGACTTACTTCTTACACATTCATCACTAACCAAGACATACAACTAGCAATTCCCTAATGTGCAAATGATAAAATATTGATTATGCTAACTTAGTTTTTTATTTAATTTGTTGACAAGCTACAGTGTTAAAATAAAATGGATGTCTTATCAGCACCGGGATATCTGGGTGCTGTTGATTCAAATTTGTTGTGTTTTATTCAACTCATAACATTCTGTTTCTTTTGCTTCAGAAATGTTTTACACTAAGATTAATTTACAATTAGTTTTCTCATCCTGTGTAAAGTACTGCCAGACTCTAGATCTTTTCCTGCTGGCTGAAAGCATGGTGTACTTGCAGACCCTAGTATTACTAAAGATTTAGCGATCTAATCCAATGGATTGTTTCAGTGACAGTTCCCCAGTAGCAAGCTACTGTAGCTTAATATGTTTGAGTACAGTAGCTTGTAATAGTGACGTTATAGATAACGAACAACAGGCTTAGCCATAATAAAGCAAGAACCAGTCACCAAGAAGATTTCACTGTCTTGGATCCTAGCACTACTGAAGTCAGTGAAGCAAAACTAATTTGTACCAGAGAAACAAATTGTTAACAAACGTGACACACAAGTGACTCCACACCCCAGTAATTGCAAATGATCACATATTAGTAGCCTCATGAGTCACCTTGTACCCCAGACATAGTCACAGCCCTAAGATTATAACCGTTAAAGTCAGCAGAAGTGTGGAGATCATGAGTCAACTAATAATAATAAAAAACGTTATTTTATGTAGCATCTTTAAAAAGTAAAAAGTGCTTCACAGTAGGTTTAAAAGAGATAAACTGTTATAAGGATAGCAAATTACAAAGTATATATAAGAACGATAATCGGTTAGAAGTGCAGCAGTATTTAAAGAATGGAGCAGACACAGACATTAATTGAGAAAACACCTTTCTGAACAGAAAGGTTTTAATTTCAGATTTAAATGCACTCTGGATGCATGCTGTCTGAAATCCCTGGGGATATACTTCCAGAGCTTTGGGGCACAGCGAGAGAACGCCTGTCAGTGTGAATGAGCTTGAGGGACATCTAGAAGACCAGAGTCAGACGAAAGAAGGATGCGAGGTGGGGAGTAGACAGATATTAAGTCAGATGGGTACTGTGGTGCCAAAGCCTTATAAATGAGTCTGAGGATTTTGAGCTTGACGTGAAACGTGAAAGGAAGCCAGTGCAAGGACTCTAAGACAGGAGTAATGTCATTGCTTGCACATGGCCTGCTCAGGGCTCTAGCTGCCTGATTCTGAACAATTGTAACGAACTTGCTGATTTAGTACGGAGCTGTGTATTCAATCGAGTAGCAGTTAGTGTGGTACTACCTTGGCATCATCCCCAGATGCACACTCGGTTTCAATGAAGAAGGCTGGGAAGACGTTTGGAGATCATCTGATCCCATCCTTAGTATGGTATTAAGAATTAAGATGTCATTCGATCAGGCAAAAACTGAAGGGGGCTCTGATTCGGAATATTTGAGTAATTTGTACCAGTAAGCTAATATGATGGCCGAAATTAATATAGGTATTTAATACTTTGCTGTATACTGTATATATCTGAATGCTAGTGATAATTTAATGTTAGTTTTTTTTAACAAATAAATGTATGCTAAAATAGTCCAGATGAGGGCACATACTGTAACTAGCTAAGCGATATGATATTCTATGAATTTCAACGTGCTGTGAAATGAGAGCAGCTGCTGGTGGATACTGTTTGAATTCGATCATGTATTGAATCACAGTGGCTTTAATTTTCATTGATAAATGACACACTGAAGTGCTGAGACACTTTAGATGTTTAACAGAGCACACTGGCAATTATTTTTTACAAAACACTTACAGTAGGCTACATGAATGTGTACAAAATACTGTGAAGGTAAACCTCATGCACTGTCATGTGCTACATTTGTTGCACTTCATCTTAGAGTGCTTTCTAATTTATGTCTGTGGATCTCGACCGTTCTGGGTAGATGGGTCAGTTTTGGGTACAGTTTTGATGGTGACACTGATTTTCTGAAAATTAAACTACTGGAGCCTAGATTGCAGTCCAATGGATCTTTCTTTATATACCCCTTAAATTCACACCTACCAAAAATAAGACATTGTACCCACATTGCGCCTTCTAAGAACCACCAGTGTGGAGTCCCCTCTCACGATTAACAGCAAAACAAGTACTCGGGTGACATCCAGATGTGTCATGTTGAAACTAAGAACATTTTTAGTACGTAGCTAGGGAGTATGTTCAGCAGCCAGGTTTGTTGCAATTTGTATTAACATAACATCAGGAGTGGCATACTAACCAAGGGATCATTCCCATTTAGTATTTTGTTTTTTGTATGTTGCGACTGACCCCATGTGATGAAATTCATTTTCATCTGAGTTTTAGTCAAACACTGCTTGACGAAGATTTTTGCCATACATTTCATCCATGAATTTAACACTGATCTAGGCTTGTCTGGGTCCATAATTTCATTCTCCGGGCAACATCTCTCACAAACAGGCCGCCTTCAATCACATCAATGGCAATCGAGCGACCCTCATTAAAGATTCAGGGCAAGGTCACATCTTTTGGTGTTCTTGTGTTAATTTAAGTTACGCCTGCTTTAATGGATATTTAGACAGATCCTTAATCAATGCCATCTGGACTCTTTTAGCTCAACTTTTACACCAAACACCGAGCACCTGGTGTGTCTGTGAAAAATCAGATTTGAACTAATTATTTTATGATCCTGTGGAACAATTCAGTTCAAAAGGTAAAGAAACCTTACTGATCAATATTTAAAATGGAACTGAAATTATGGACCAAGGAAATAATATCGTCTGAAACTTAAGTCTATTGTGTTTGTACTGTACATCAGTGTATTCTTTTAGACAAACATGGAAAGTGATATGGTAACTTGACACTACCCAGGGAATTTCATTTTCATTTGATATTTTTTAATTAACAGCATCTGTTTTATCTAACTTATTATTATTGTGGTTGTGATTGGACACAATATAAATATGTGATTTGAACATTGTGGACAAATTTAGTAGCATAGATGAAAATAGCTTGCTTTGTAATCTAAATTTAGCTAAATTAATCTAAATTCCCCCCCACATATTTTGATTCTTTGTTCTTACCATGTTCTCAGATTAGATTGTGAAATTAAATTCAAATTAATTTTATGACTGTTTAATTACACTACTATTATGGATTGCCATTTTAGATTTATGTCGCTACAGTTATAATTTATTAAGAAAGAAAAAATCTTTAGAAAAAAAGACTATGAGCACCATTTTGATCACTGATTTCTTGGTAGAGAATTATTATTACTGTTGTCAGTCTCTAGACGTTTCTCCGTGTGCAGTAATTGAAATGATATTTAAAGAAGGATAGCAAATGACATTGGGGCAGGTTACCTTTGTGAATAATTTCAACCGTAATTAATAATTCATGCGTTTTAACTGTGATTTATTGCTGATCGCTTACAACGCCTGCCATGTCTACCCTGAAACTGTAATTCCCGTATTTAGAGTTTGTTTGGTTTCTTAATCTTGAGGATACATTTAGGGAAATCAGGGCTGACAATTAAGAAGAAAAACGACGGTTTCATACATGTACGGTGTGAGATTATTAACGAAAAAAAACAGTGACCCCTATTACAGTTCGTAGATAACATTTTAAAGGGCTATCTAATTTGTGACCAGTTTTCGGATCTGAGGGCTTCTACAGTTATATGACAGTGCCGGCGAGGTGCAGATTAAATAGGAAATGCAGTCCCAATTTCTCAGACGGGTAATTAAATCTCGGTAACAATAGAATTAATATCGAATATTGCAATTTAATATTAAATGTCGGAGACAAGTCATATTGAATATTACAATAAGTTATTGACGGCATCCAAACATTTTTAGAATTCCGAATTAAGCACAAAATCGTGATCTTTGAGGACGTAGCGGATATACCGCCATATGGTCATAAACTCCTGGTCTCGCCCGGTCTTCGCGGGAATTGTGTTATCAAATCGTCCCCTCCTGCTCACTTAACACTGTAATACCTAATATTATAGTAATAATAGCTTACAATTATACAGCGCTTTTCTGGACACTACACTCAAAGCGATTTACAGGTAATGGGGATCCCCTCCACCCCCACCAGTGTGCAGCCCCACCTGGATGATGCGACAGCAGCCATAGTGCGCCAGTCCGCTCCCCACACACCAGCTCTCAGTGGGAGGAGAGCAGACTGATGAAACCAGTTCAGAGAAGGGGATTATTGGGAGGCCATGACTGGTAAAGGCCAGAGGGAAATTTGGCCAGGACGCTGGGGTCACACCCCTACTCTTTTCGAGAAACGCCCTGGGATGTTTAATGACCACAGAGAGTCAGGACCTCGGTGTAACGTCTCATCCAAAGGACCCAGTAATAGGTGTACTCCATGCTGAAAAGAGAAGAAAGGAAACACAACGTTTCGGCTGTGGAGCCTTCTTCGGGTGTGAGGTTCTTAATATTACATTGTAAATCACAGCCGAAACGTTGTGTTTCCTTTCTTCTCTTTTCAGCATGGAATAAACCTTTACTTGTTCCTTTGCAGCTACCCACCTGAACTACTGTTCCAAAGGACGGCGCCTTTTTACAGTACAGTGTCCCCATCACTATAGTGGGGCATTAGGACCCACATGGACCGCAGGGTGAGCGCCCCCTGCTGGCCCCACTAACACCTCTTCCAGCAGCAACCTTAGTGTTTCCCAGGAGGTCTCCCATCCAGGTACTGACCTCAGAGTACCTGGGAGCTCACACCTCCTAAGCTTCAGTGGGTAGCCAGTTGTGAGTTGCAGGGTGATATGGCGGCTAGCCATAAAATGCGATGTAAAAGCGAATAAGTATTCGCTTACTAAGTAAGTTATGCAGCAGACATTTCACCGCAGAAATTTTCCAATGTGATCTGCATGCGGAGTGAGCAAGCAAGTAAGTGGCATCCGTCGGCAAAACCGTCTTGAATTCAAGAGCAATATTTATATCGGATTAAAAGAGATGGCCTGCTTGTTTGCAATGTAATCAGGCTCATTCACCACACCGGAAGTTTTGTTTCGGAATCGCAGAATATGGCGCTGTGTTCTCTGCTTGAATTTAACAAAAGCTGAACTTGTTTGGTTAGCTGAAGTCGTTGGTTACAAGGCTAACGTACTTGGAGATATTTATACAGAAATGTGATCTTCATTTTATTGCTGCATTTACCAGCCTTTCACAAGAAATATTAATCAGTCAAATCACGGGTTATTGGACGTACAACTTGTACGTTATTTAAATTCCACTTGTCTTCAGTGTGCCATTAATGTTCAAATAAAACAGAGATGGAGGGTGCATTTTTTAAAACTTGTGTGTACATTATAAAAGGAGTGTGAACTTATAACCTCTAAAAATACTTTATCTAAAGTGGAAAATGGAAACGAAAATGGTATCTATACTACAAGAAATGACGTCACAATTATTGCCTTGGTTTAAAACAAGATCTTTCACTTTCTTTTGAACATGCCTCATCTCGACATGTTTCCTGTGTATTTTTCAAACTGGTTTCCAAAGTGAAGTCTACTCAAGTTTGACCCAGGTGTGTGAAGGCCACCTACTGTATACCCAGGGGAACACAACTGGTTTAATTAAGGGTGGCAGTTATCTCCTGTGTGTGTCTGTTTAGTTTAACTTTTTTAGAGTCCACTGTCTTGTGAGCTTTACAGAAAAAGAGCAAGTTGTAACATCCCTTTAATCATACCAAATGATATTGTAGTAGGCTTCCATGCTATGCCCGTATTTTGTATTCATGTTTAAAATAATAGTTAAAATGACACCTAAATATTTGTCATCTCCCTACAGTCTGAATACAGAAGAAAAAACATAGTTTACTGTTCCTTACCTGGCTGAAAAATGATTTACAAAATCACTTTTTTTATATGTCACACAGCAGCAGTTTTTCCTCTTCCTGTAGTTTTCTGGATATTTTTAACTCTGGTATTTCCAATGACACTCAAGTATAGAACCCATTATATTAATATGCACACTAAAAAGAATCATACTTGTGTGCAACAATTCTTGTCTTTGTTTCAGTTTGAAATTACGTTCAGTGAGGGGCATTAACTCTATCAGGGCTTCAAAGTATTTTATCTGTAGAAAAATTTAAAATGTAACGCAAAATGTGTAAATATACAGATTTCCTGTCTCATCTTGTTTTACCGAAGGTAGTGAGTTCTATTAAGTATTGGACAAAACCCTTCTGGTATAATGGCTTGTAGGAGAATCATATACTGTATTAAAATACACTTGGTCAAAATTTTGTATGTGATAATAAGTGCTATCCCTATATGTTCATCTGACTTTTTCCCATTCATTTTGCACATGGGAATCAGATATTCAGTCTTTCAGTCTATATAACTCGCTTAAGCTGATGAAATACATAGAAATGTGAACATTTATCAGAACATTGCAAACCTTAGTGACACCTTTTGAACACATACACATCTACTTGAAGTCGGTTACTCTAAACCAAAACTTCACAAAACACGGTTCATCATTTCTAAGGATTTTGTAGGGAGCTGTTGTATTCTTGGTATATGAAATGCTGTCCAATTAACCTTTCACCAAATGGAATTGCACAAGCAATTAGAATATATCATTTAAACTGCTATATGATTTGAAATACTTTTTGGAAAGGTGACTATCACAACTTTCCATTAAAAAAGCCTCACGGACTTCACTATTTGTTTACATTTCTGTTCCGCCATTACAAATAATATGTTTACATTGTTTATTTAATTCATCACTAAAATTAGACAATGAGTAAATTGCCTATTTTTCAACAGAACTATAAAAAGTATGTAAATACTGTATTTATACATAAAATATCTACGGTAATGCGGAGTGTCACATTTCTGTTTATCCTTCTTTGGATATTTTTCTCGTTTCACCAGATCTGTTCCAGTGATTAAATAATGTCCCTTTTACTAGTCTGTTAAGTGCATTATAACCTTGTTGCCCCCATTTAGTTTCATTGTGGTATTCTAACACAGTACAAAATAATAACAGCCGATACAATGTTACAAAATTGAAATAGCAATAAGCATTGATTTGAGAAGAAATACCAATTAGGTCAGATCAGGTAAGGGCTTTTATACTGCATCAGGTTCACAATATTAATATTCTGTGTTGTTACAAGAATTATAAGCCATAAATGCATTTTCCTAAAATCTGCTTTAAACAACTTACAAGCTGTAAAGTAAATAGTGACATTTAACTATGGAATACTTCTAGAATGTGAATTAACAGAGACTGTTCCCGACTAATTATAGTTATTTTGGGGAAGAAAAGGCAAAAAAGAACATTAGACAGAGATAGGCTGTTAGCAATTTGAATAAAATCAATTAAATGTAAATGAATGTGGATTAAAATAGCATTTGTTTAATTAAAACATTAGGCCTTCCAGTTCGTTCTGCCCCGCCAAAAGTTGTTCCTGTGTTTTCATTTCGCCTGTTATTATTATTTTTAATTACAATTTGAAATCCTACTCGGTCCCGGGGGCTTGTCTCTATTTCAGCATTAATTAAGCGAAAGAGGAATATACTGATTGTTTTCCTTTTCAAGGAATTTAGATTGCCAAGTAGCAACAGTAAAATTAATTGTTTGCTAATGATGAGGAAATGTATTCTGACGTTTTATGAGAGCTTTCTCATTTCACAGACCAGGAAGAAAAATTAATGGTTTTGTGCAGTGTAATGTTCCATACTGGGGACCGAAGGCTTTGGGGTCCAATAAGGAAAAAAAAAATTTCCAGGTTCACGTTATTTAAATAGGTGTCTATGAGTCTAGTTTTAAAACTTAGCCTGTTCAGTATTTGGTGAATTTAGAATAAAAGTGGTAAAATATAAACTTCTGTCTCCCCCAGAGTTTAGGTTCAATACTTTATTTGCATAAACACATACCGGTAATACGATAAATAGCAGTGAAAAGGTATCAATGAACTGTGCAACAATTTTGAGGTTGAAGTACATAGTTTACGCATTTACCACCCTGTGGGTAGGTATTATTATGGAACCTAGTTAGGGCGTCTTGAGAGGGTGGAAAGGGTCTTTCAGGTTCATTGGTTTCCCAAGGTTTAATCCTGAACTGACAGGTGCACCGGCGCCCTCCTGTTACTTGCACTCTCAGGACACATGTGAACAGCACTAAATACCTCCTATCCTTGTGTTACTTTCGCACAATCTGTAATTGTGTTGTAAGTAGCAATTGTATAATTTATTGTATCATAATCTTAACCTAATCCCTATAAACTTCTGTCCTTCTATCCCTCTTAACCAGCTCACGGACAAAACATTTCATTGCCAACAACAGTGCTGTATGCTGTACTGTGGTGCATTGATAAATAAATAAACCTGGATTGTATTGTAATAAAAGACAAGCTTCTCTTACATAAACTTAAGGTTAGTTCGAACACCTGTAAAGTTGTATCTGTTGATGATTTTGGTCATAAATCGCGTTCTTGGTTATGTAAGTGACCAGAAGGAATTTGGGCAGCTGGCCTGACCTTTCCCAGAGCAAATGAGGGAACATTGTTGTGCTCCGTGGTTCATGAACGTGAGACAGTGCAGTAGTTTTTTTGAAGAGCCCAACTGTAATTGCCTTGAAAGCAACCTGACAGACCTTTTTTGCTGTGCACGTGAGGGAACATGTCCAAGAATGAAAAGCTTCAGCAGTTTATTCCCTTTGGTTTGGAAATGAAACATTAAAAAATAAAAAAAAAGTCTGATTTGAATTGAGTTATCGCCATTGGAAACAACTGACGATGAATGGGTGCCAGAGGTCAGGTTTTAATTGATGGTCTCATTTGCACATGCTAATTGGTGTAAATGCAATGTTAATTTATTCATTTGTATTTTATCAACATTGCTTAGAACAATTGTATCAATTTTGTGTTGGAACTTTTGACTGATTTGATCTTTTTTTCTGCCCAAAATTTATAAAAAATTATAAACATTTGAACAAGCCTTAAGGCTCTGAGACACTTTATTTCCAAAGTATCGTGTTCACCCTGAACAGATAACCATCCCTTTATTAAAAGTATGCAAATGATTTCAGTGAGAAAGCTGTTTCACAAAACATTATGGTACGTTAACTTGATCATCATCTTCTCATCTCATTATTTTTTTTCATTTTAAAGACTGTATTGAGCTCCTCCATGTTTAGTGATTTAATACCTCTATTACCTCTATTACTGAAGTGGAAATATTCATTTTACCTTGAAAACTAATTTTCAATTTAAAAATTGGCAAGGACTGTACTGCACTGAGCGCAATGTCAGATTCTTGGCTGTCACCGTTCAAGAAACACATTCTAGGGGTGAAACGGAGAGCTAATCTTCCAGAAAATCATCTTAATATGATCCTTTTCAATGCACTAGACTACTTTGTTTCATCATTTTCCTCTTGTCCCACCTTACTTATGTGTCTGATATTGTAGTTGATTAAAAATCTAAACAAGAGTCCAAATGGGGAATCAGGAAGAAGAGGTATAGAAGGATGGTAGGAATTTAATTCATACAATCTCCTGTAGTAGTCCTGTGTTTGCAAATTGTGAATGAGATCTTCCAAAACAGC
Organism: Atractosteus spatula; assembly: GCF_055471065.1. Taxonomy (NCBI): domain Eukaryota; kingdom Metazoa; phylum Chordata; class Actinopteri; order Semionotiformes; family Lepisosteidae; genus Atractosteus; species Atractosteus spatula. The sequence goes on along the minus strand of NC_142726.1, from coordinate 3,705,044 downwards.
TTACAACTTTATTGTACTCTACTAACATGAATGTTGCTGAATAGCTGTAGCTGTAGGATGTGTTGCAATGTGGACACAATTGAAAGTTTTACTTTTTTGGCCTAAGAAAAAAAACAGAATTCATATTTTTTAGATAAAATTAGTCCTAGAAATCCAGCACTGGATCACAAAGGTATCTTAAAATACTATTTTTTTCATATTCACTTCATTTATCCAAGCATCTGTTAAAGGAGATTTAAGGCTTTTCTTTTTTTTCCTGAGCTACCCACACTTTTAAGAGTTTAGTTGAGGCAAATTAGGATTCTTGTGGGTTTTTTTTAGCATTTGTGTGTATGCATTTTTCAGGAGATCATTAATTGGTAGTTCATGTCAAGATATAAAAACTTGTAAGTTAAAGTTGTTCATGAAATTACGTACAGTAAAACTGTTTTGACTAGTATACTTTGTTAATACATACAAATAATAATGACCAAAATAAGAAAGATGAGGTAAGTGGTTTCACAAATCATTATTTACATTATTATCTTCTACAAGTCTGTTGATTGAGGTTGTCATTTATGGAACAAAGCGACCTAAATGAATTTGGCATTAAAGTGGTGAGCACCAGTGTTTAAAAAAGCATTTAGATGACATGGCTGCAGCTTGGCTTAATATTGTCTATGAGGATAAATGGAGTAATGTATTTTAGATTACCTTGTTCTTATTAGGTCTCAGTTAAAACAACAGAAAACATGAAGTCATTAAATTATACATTCAAAGTGGTGTTATTATGTTGTATTCTGCGAATTTATTGATTTTATAAAATGGCATGCAGGAGTATGGAATGCTGCTTTGATATGGGAATACAATTTGCACAACTGAAATACCCTGTTAGGGGCTAATTAGCAATGATGCCAGACTAGAGAATATTAGTAGAATTTCACCTTAGCCTAAACCCTGTGTACAATACACCTGCTGACCTGGTAGCCTGGTGTTTTGAGCAGCTGAGAGCGGTGCTATGAATCTTGGCAAGATCTGCTCTGGTCATCAGTGGGTAGCAGTAGTTTTGGGTTGGGTTCACAACAGAGAAACTGCTCCATTTGGTAATTAAGTCCCAAAAGCACCTGGCTCATCTTGAGCTTTTATTTCCTCATTAAAGAGCACAGCACAAGGCTGCAGATTGTAATCATGTATCAGCAAGAGTTCGCACTTCTAGTCCTGCATGGATGCAGAAACAGAAATATTGTCATGTTACATCTGTGCTAATTACAATTAAAGCCCATGAAACAATGATATTTTACATTTATCTATAAAGGCTTAGGGCTCTTTAGTGTTTCAGCACTTCAGGACTGCAGGATGTTTAACTTGTTTATTTATTTGCACATCCATATTGGTATAATACAGTTTATAGTTTAACTATAGAATGCATTTCTTAGTGGATGCATATACTTTTTTTCCCGGTCTGCTCTGGTTAACAGATGCTTACATTTTGGGACAAAAACTTGACAAAGTAACATTCTGTACACAGTGATTTGGTAATTGTGTAAAAACTCAAATTCTACGATACACACTTAAGGCTTTAAATGTCAGTAATACTTACAGGTGTTTACCAAATATTCCTGATATTGTTTAGCCTCCTGTTATTTGAAGTGCCTAATGAGTTTTAACTGCAGGACAGTTGGCATCACTCTCTACTGCTGCACTGAATATTTCTTCTTCTCAGGGAACAGTTTTTGATATAGCCTCTGAATTATTAATTGGCTTGTTATTCTATGTGAGAAACAGATATACTTGATCTGTTTTATGGAGTCCATTTTGAGCTATGATTTCAATATTAATTTTAATTATACATTTTCATCATTCTTATGTTGGTTCTATAATCCCTTTGCAGGATCTTGTAAAGGCTTACACAGCCAGAATTCTTACTCCTTCTCTTGTCCTTGAAGTGTCTGGTTATCAAAATACCCATTGGACAATATCAAGTGAGATGTTGACTTTCCACAGCTTTCTGTGATGATTATTATTGGCATGAAAATAGCCCGGTATTTGTTTTTTTAATTCTGGCAATGTGATGGACTTCTGAAGTCTTTGACTTGGGGAAATGAGAAAGGACATAGGGTTCTTATTTCAGCTGGTTTATAAAAAGCACAGCTGTGTGTGTGTGTGAGTTTTCCCCAGACATGAATGGCAAAGGTGTGGAGGAGTTTGATGGATTTCCAGTAGCTCCTAGTTTGGCAAGGTCATGTCCTCAGATAACATGCTCCCAGTAGTCAGTGTCACTTAGCATTTGCTTGGGGAGACTGAGTAAACTGCAGCCTATCGCAGGTATCCAACAGAGTGGAGATAATGTAATGTCTGGACTCGAGTGTGTTACTCAGCCTGTATTCTTTTAAGCAATTTGCCAGGGCCAGCTCAGTGCATTACAGGGCCATGATACTGTGTTCACATTGTGCGTCAACATCACTTGCTCATTTGAACTCCTTCACTTCAGACTTCTTTCATGAAAATGCGTGTTGTTACTGCAATGTTGTACTGATCAAAGATCTCTCCCTCCTAATTTCATGAAGCACAGATGTGATAGGGGGTTCAATGGATACAGATACAGTATATTTAATTCAGGGAAGAGTCTCAGAAACAAACAGCTATATGCTTTTATTACAACAACCCTTTACATACAACATTCCTGCAATTAAAAAAAAAGTTCAAAACCGTAGAAATTAGATAAAGATATGGTTTTATATACTCTACCTAATGTAAAATGTATAATTCAAGGGATAGGTATAACACGGGATGCTTTGATCAGCTGTTTAGCAGTGCATGTATACATTTATAAATGGGAGATATGTCAGTTGGATGTGCAGAAACAGAAGCTAACAGAAGAACGTTTAGGTTTTAGATTGCCTTAAGGTTTAAATTTTAGGAAAAAAAAGATTTTTATGCATGCACTAGCTGTCCTTTTTGGCCAGGTATGATTATCTTGTCAGAACCAAAAGGTGGAGCAGGTGTCTCGGGAGATATCTGGCCTTGCACTGCACAATCAGATCATAGTGAACTCTTGGATGCCTTTTTAAAGCTTCCTCAATCTGACATCTTTGGGTTTCAAAGTGCTGAGTTCCCAGATATTCTTCTTCCATCTGCTTTCGATTAAGGATTCCCTCAGGAGTTGCATTTCATGATGTTGAAGAAATGCTGCATTTCTTCGTGTTTGCCTGTGCCATACCTTTGAAGTGCTTTTCTGGCCCTCCCACGGTGAAATTGGCTCAAATGGCAAAACAGAACCTCCTTTGCCTGCCTGGAGATGTGACCAACACTGTGAAAACGATGGAGGTGATCATAGCTTATGGTTCTTGCTTGGGAGGGAACACTAATTTCAGTGTATCTATTCTATGTCTTGAAATGTAAAAGCTTCAGCAAATAACATTGATAAAATAACTCTCAGTCCTTTTAAGTGTTTCCTGTATGGAGCCTGCATTTCAGCTCCATACAGTAAAGCAGGAATGACGATTTCACGGTTTTGAAACCAGTTACTATCCTCAAACACCACCTTCCTCAAGAAGCCTCGGGCAGCACTTTCAGTTTTGAGGTGGTGTTCTTGTCAATATCAGCGTTCTGTGATCTTGTTCAAGTAGGAAGCTGCGTCAGCATGTGTAGCCGGCAAAGGCACAAGTAAAGGTTTATTCCCTGCTGAAAAGAGAAGAAAGAAAACACAACGTCATGGCTGTGGAGCCTTCTCCTGGTGTGAGCTCACCTATTGCTTGTTCTGTGAAATATACTGCAACTCCAGTGATCAGTGTTGATATGGCACCAGGACAGGCTTAGAACTGGCTTAAAAAAGCCTGGAAGAAGGAGCTCAGTGACGTTCATTTTAGGCAAGAGAGTTGTGGTTTGTGGGATTTTTTTCAGCCAGTGGACCAAGGTTAAGAACCTGGCTGACGTCTCTGTTAGTGTTCTAGTTTCCCAGAACTGCCAGATTATGAAAATTACTCCCCTTGAAATCAATTAAGTGTTTTAAATCCATTGCATTAGGCTCTGCTGGCAATTGTATTTTTGGTATTTTTGCAGGATAATACTTTGTCTTTTGAAGTGAAGATGGTTAGAGAATACGTCAATTCATACATTGTTGTATAATGCCTTTCCTTCGCAAGTGAATTTACTATCAGAATTTTAGCGATAGCATAAAAAATAATAAAGCAATTTAGGAATAAAATTTTCATAATTGCATTTTTCATTCATTTTGTTTTGCTCTAGACTGGTATTTATTTGTTGCAAATGTACTTTCCATTCTCTAATCAAAAAAGGTATATTACATTGACGTTAATTAGTCTTTTTTCTAACAATGGATAGATTATCAGCAAATTGATTTCCAAATGATGTATATGCCATTTAGAGATGTTATTTGTTGGTACTTGGATAAGTAAAGCTTTCTAAATAAGATATCTGCCCAATGGGCAAGATAATTATCCTTTATCTGAGTGTAAAACAGTTTGAGCATGTGTTTTAAAAGCTTTGATAAACCCCGAAGGCATATTTGTTTCTCCTCTTTGGGCCGCCACAAAAAGCAGGGCTAAACTTAGCAATTATGCCACATTGTGTCAAAGACCAGAACAACGTTTTAGCATCAGAAGCCATTCAATCAACCTAGAATGAGAAAATTGATTTTTAAAGCTGTAGTTATTGCACCTTTTAAAAGCTGAAATTCTCACCAATCCTGAGAAACCATTTTGCTTAGTTTTTTTTCTGTATATATCCTGGATTCTTTGACCTTGTCCTGTGCTCACTGAGACAGCTTAAAAGCACATAATTAATTGCCACACTCACATAAAACACAGTGCTCTATAATGATAACATCATTACCATTAAATATTTACTCACAGTTTTAAATCACTGCAAGAGACTGGTGGGTGTTATGCCTTTTTCTTTAATTAGAACAAATAGAAATAAAGCTATTTAATCAAACCTCCAAATGTTTCCTTAAAAGGATACCTGCTGGGTCTAGGCTGATTTGAATCAATTCAATGCAATTCTATTTTCTCTTCAGCAATTTATAATGTTGAATATTTATACAGTAAGAAGGTCATTTTATTTTTTTTACAGGGAACTTAGTCTGCAATATCAGTTAAACTATTTTTAAATAGAGGGTAAATTTAAAAATAATTCCTAAAACAAAATACCATCTTTCTGGATGAAATTCCAACAACACATGCCATTTAAAAGTGTGAAAAGTTTTTGATTTAATGTGCTTTTAATATTTTTCATTTTTAGAGAATTTCATCCTCACTATCTCTGTATTGGCACCGAAAACAGACACACTGAAGACCAGAGTGCACAATCTCTAGAGATCTGCATTGCAAAGCCTTTCTCAGTCTAGATAGCAGTTTGAAACAGACACAACTGGGATTAATCTCAGCATCTCTAAAGTAGCTGGCAGACATACAGTTTGTTTGCTAAAGTACAACATGGCTGCAGGCATGACTCCGTACTGTGACAGAGCTGTATCATAATATCCGTTCTTAGAGGACAGACCAAGTTCCACAAGGTAAAGCTCGGTGTTGCAGCTCTTGTCGTTAACAGCTTTGGAAACAGTGGGCTGTCTGGTATAACATGCCTTATGAGATAATTTCACATCATTTCATATGTTTTTATATTCCAAGAAAAGTTTCCAGGTGAACAAATATTTTATAATCCAAGAATTAAGACAGGAGATTCATTAGCACATTATAGAGGATCCTGGGAGAGCTACTGTTTTATGTGGCAGCATTAGTACTGGTTAGGGGTCTGGGCTCCTGACCAGAGGGGTGTCGGTTCAACGCTGGTGGGCAGTTAACCAAGGTACTCCACCCCAATAGGACCAGTCCACCCAAATTTATAAAAATGGGTACCAGCATTGTTGGAGTTACTCTCCTAAAAGCTACCATTCCATTAAGGGGGCAGCTTTGAACTCTCAGCTTGCTTAGTGCTGCAGAAACTGGGGCATAGGGTCCAGTCTGATGTGCCAGTAGGCTTGAGTATAAAACCTACTTTATATACTGGTTACCAGCCCGCAAGCAAATGATTATGCAGGTTCCCAGTGGAGACACCCTCCAGATTTTCTTTTTGCATTAATGTAGGACTCCCAGCAAGATTAATTAGTTATAAATGCATTTAATGTGTTATGGGTTATTCCTCTTACGGCCAAAGAAAACGGTGTCTTTAAATGCGTGACCACCTCCTGCTTTTTCAAATTATATACTAAATTCAGATATGTTAGTTAGACTGAAGTGGAATTAATTGGACCTTGTGAAATGCTCAAGGTTATTTCAGCAAATATGAGCATAAGATATTAATTTGTTACACGGCACAGCAGCCCGGTAACTAAAAGTTAAATGGAATATTAAAAAAAACACTTGAGGATTTGGATATATTGAGAGAGACCTTACTTATTAAAGTCTCAGGGTTTATTAGTATGGCAGTGGCTGCATTCGCTGGGGACCAGAGAGGTGTTATTTTCTATTTATGAGAGATTCCAATCACTGACCCAGACATTCCCCTCTTTGCTATTTACATTATGCTGTCAGAGAAGGAGGCTTGAAATGGAAACAAATTAAAATCCCAAGCACTCCAGGTAAGATTCACTAAATCAATTTGTGTCTCTTCAGAACTCTTGAACTGATGGAATTAACGTTTAGAAAGGTAAGGGTCCCCTGAGTGATAGCTGAATGCAGGGTTGACAATCTGCAAAATTTAGCAATGTGCTGGCAAACTCCAGCACCCCTTGTTGTTTGGCTGCTTATCACGAATCAGTCTAAGATTGGCTCCAGGTTTATCATGATGATGGGGTACTGTGTCCCTACACTCGACGAGGGGCCTCCTATTTTCATTCCCACTTGAGTTTCTGAGTCCTTTGTTTTAAGCAGGTGGAGTGGTGGCTCTGTGGCTCAGGATCTGCGCCTGTGGCTGGAAGGTTGCCGGTTCAAATCCCGCGGCCGGCAGAGGAATCCTACTCCGCTGGGCCCCTGAGCAAGGCCCTTAACCCCAACTGCTCCAGGGGCGCCGTACAATGGCTGACCCTGCGCTCTGACCCCAGGCTCTCTCCCTGTCTGTGTGTCTCATGGAGAGCAAGCTGGGGTCTGCGAAAGAACGAATTCCTAATGCAAGAAATTGTATAGGGCTAATAAAGCAACATTAACATTAACATTAAGGCTGAGTTTGGAATATTACCGTCGCTGGCCTTTCTCACTCACTCTGAGTGAGACTTTAATCAAGTCTTCTTTGCAGTCACTTCTGTTGAAGACTAATTGAGATTAGGTTCCTTATCATACACATGGTACATTGCGTATTCTTGTACCCCTGGGACGAGGAACTATTCTGGTGGTTCTCTTTTTTTTTTTGTTGTAAAAACATTAGGACAACAAATTGTGGTAATAAACATTTAAGACAATCTTTGTAACTCTCAAAAACAAGGACATAGCCAGAGGGGCGGCACTCCCCCCCCCCCACAAGATATGGTTTTGCCACCCCAGCTGCCTCCCCAGATTAGGTGTTTACTAAAATCCCATATTGTCTTAACTTGACCTACAAAAGAATACGTAGAATACAACAAAAGAGTGTACATATAGCCTATATTGTAAGTGGTCAGTGTGGGCAAATATAGGGCAGGTCATCCTCATACAGATAAGTGCCAGTTGTGCAGGATTTTGGCTCTGGCTTGGGGGTCAGTTCCACCTCAGCCGTGGTGTCAGCCAGGGGATACCAGTGTAACTGGTGCAGAGAAGTCGTACGTCCTATTTTAGAAGGCAAATAATAACGTTTAAAAACACCACTCCAATAGGTGTCCATGCCACTCCAAATATAAATCTTGGCTGTGCCACTGCTTATCAATGCTTTGTATATAATTAAGGTAAGTTGCCCTTGAACTGAAATCAGTACTTTCACAATACTGTATATCCAAGCTCTCAGGTTTCCTTTTCAATTTCTTCCCCATAATGCCTATTGAGGAGAGTGATACATGAACAAAAATAAATAAACTGCTCCTGGAAGATCAAAAGGACCAGTATTCGTATGCAAAATGCACATTCTTGATCTCGGGATAGAGCACATTTCAACATTACTTTCTATTAATATTGATATTTTTTTTAAATTGTGTACATCACTTCATGTACATTAAAGTTTAATACAAGATAAAACTGTAAGCTTTAACACAATTTAATGGTCAAATACATGATAAAAAGTATCTGTGTGGAAATGAAAATCAATTTTAAATATGGTATCTTGGAATTTACTGTTAAGATTAGATCTGCAATCATAAATCAGGAATGTAATTGTATTTCATATTTTAAGTCTGGCACAGTAACATCTCTTAAGTTAACTCGGAGAAGCAAAACTAAATTGAAATATGAATTCATTTTGAAGAGAGACTAATCTTGCTTCTAAATCACTAATTTTAGATTAAAAAACTAAATACAACTCTGGGGCTTTCAGAGTACTTGCTTTGATTCGGGACCTTCCAACTAGAGCATTCATCCATCTAATTTCTAACTGCTTCAACCAAGTCAGGTCACAGGGGACCTGGGGGCTGTCCTGGCAAGCAAGGGGCACAAGACAGGGATCACCCTGGATGGAAGGCCAGTCCCTCACAGGGCACACACACACTCACATCTGGGACAGTTTTTCCAGAAGCCCATTAACTTACCAGTATGCCTTTGTGGGAGGAAACCAGAGCACCCGGAGGAAATCCATACAAACAAGGGGAGAACATACAAACTCCCAGCGCATAGCTCTGAAGGTTTCGAGCTGGACCCAGGACCCCAGCCAACTAGAATAAATGTACATAAAGACGTGTATCAAAATGATTGAAACGGTATTGTTAAAGAGCAAACATTTGTTTTGTGACTCATTTTTCTACTTTGTCCTGCTGTATTTCAATCTGCTTTAGTGAAGTGATCTTTTATGAAAGATAGTGGGCCACTATAAATATTAACTGAGCTAATGTGTGCCTCAGGTGTAAGGTTTGGTGGGATGGGAAGCAATGAACGCTCATACTCTCTGTGCTTCACTGGACACCAGTGTTGGATACTTATGAGACTCTCTCATAGACCACACATTTAAATGAGATCTGTCCCTTGTGAAGGAGACAGTAACACAGTCTTAATATTTGAAAAGGGTGAAAGAATTTGTGATTGTGTTGAGTCAGACAAGCAAGATTATTAAGGTCTTTTGATATATGCACAGTATGTAGCCATCAGAAAAAAGTTAATGTAGGAGCAGACCTGAAACAATGACTGTTTCTAATCATTCACATTCAGATTCCAAAACCCTTGTTTCACATCTGTGTCCTTTAATGTTTTTTTGGAAAAGATTTTAAAATAAAAAATTGATGGCAGACTTTTGAAATGCGCATAGTGCTTCACATTGATAAAAAGCTGTCAGTTACTTTCTGTTTCATAATTCTTATTCATTAAGGAGGATCAGTAGAGTTTTGTTTTCACTTTAACATTACAGAGTGCTGTGTGTTGATCAATGGCAAAAAAAATCACAATTAAATATATTTTAATTTCATAATGTGAAAAAATAAAATATGGAAGAGCCCAAGGTGGGTGAAAACTTTTGGCTTTAGGCAATTTAGATCAAGCTTGAATTAATTCATCTTTAACAGCTACAAAAACTATCGGAGTGACAAATCTTTTCCAAATGTTTACCCCGTTAAGGAAAAATATGATGTAATTGCTTTTTGTACACTAATTGTCCTAGCCTTTTCTTTGTTGTTCTTTGATATGACCTTCGCTTTACAGTAAACATGAGCAGCAAACTCTGCCCCTTTAAGAACATAAGGCAAGTTATAAATGAAAGGAGACTATTTGACCCATCTTGCTCATTTGACTACTAACAGTTAACAAATCCAGAATTTCATCCAGCTATTTCTTGAAGGATTAGCTGTAACATCCACCGCACTTTGTGTAAAGAAATGCGTCATGATTTCCATCTTAAATGGACTTGCTCCTATTTTCCACTTGTGTTCTGTATGGTCTTAGTTTCATTGTTGGTCTTTTGCACATATATATATATACATATAATAGTGTAGTTGTAGTACAGTTTGCAGTTCTTGTAAAACATTGGGAAGTCATCGTAGCATGGGAGAAAATATGATGTAAAATCATGGTGAAGGTTTAAAATTGCCATGTAAATGTTGCAAGGCAAATGTACAGTTGAGATTAACTGTACCAAAGAAAAAAAGAAATGCTCTCTTCTCAGTAGGAGCAGCAGCAGTGCAAGTTCAAATCATTTTCCTGCATGACTTAATGGCTTAACGTTCAATAACAGCAGCTAAAACACGATTGCTAATTAAGATTTAATTCAATAAAATAAGGAATACTCCCATTGTCATTCCACACATGAGAATATACTTACATCGACTGCATGGTTTATGTATCAGCTGGGGAATGACAGGCCACTGGTCCTGTAGGAGTTGGTCACAGGATAGGAATTTACTTCATGTGGTCTCTTTGCTTCATTAATGAGGTGAGTCAGTCTCCATGGGTTTCAGAAGGTCTACAGAAAGGTTAGAAGGGGGAGCACTGCCTTTCTAAATGCTGATTGTGTAAACAGAAACTGCATCATAAACAGTATGAGCCACAGTAGAAGACAGTAGGTGGAGGCCGTGAAGGACATGAAAAAGAAGGTGTTGCAGCACTAAAGGTTGATTCTTCTTTAGTAATGAAAGAGTTAACAATTAATAGTCACAACAGCCCTTATCAGGCCATAAACATGCATCTCTAATCTTTTTTAACTTGAGATTTGTTGAAGACTGGGAAGGTTTGGTTTGGAAATCCATCCAAAACATCTAAACAGGTGTACGATGCTGCTATAAAGTTTGGATGTGAGAATGGCTTTTGACCAGAAAAGGTTGCAAGATGTTTAAAAGCTCGCAGGCCTTGAACTTGAACTTCTACTGCACTTCTAACTGCTTTTCTTTGTTAAATGTACTTTGTAATTTGCTATCCTTATAACTGTTTTTAAATCTACTTTAGTGCGAATTGTAATGCTAGCTTTAAAGGTGCTATTATTAGTAGCAGTACTATTAATAATACTATTATAGTGTATTTCTGTGCTTCAAGAATAACAAATTGGAACAAAAACATGAATGGCACATTTAATTGATTTTATAGTCACAGACTTAGTTAATGCAATTAATGGAAAATTGGCTGAAAAAATATAGACAGGAACTTATATTCTTCAAGTTGTATGCTGTATGTTCTTGGATGTGACTTTATTTCAGGGGTCTCCAACTCTGGTTCTGGAGAGCTGGAATCAAGGTTGTTTTTTGTTAATTAGGAATTTGTCTATGCTTTCCTACTCTGATTAGCAGAAAAATTAAATTATGTAAGCACAGTGCAAAATGAAGACGATGAGCTCACCTTAAGGTGATGCATTAGTTGAACTACTGTTCAGTTGAATTACTGATCAAATAAAGTTGTGAGATATCTATCAAAGAACACAACAATATTATTTTTATTTAGTATATAAAAACAGTCCAGAACATTAAAACTAAAGTATACTGTCAACTGAAAATAGCAGCAGAATGGTAGGGAGTTGAGCAGACACCAACATAAAGTCAAGACATAAACCATTAAATTCTATCAAAGAAGATGGAGGAAAGGCAATTAATGTCACTCAATGTAGTGTGAAAAAACACAAGAATGAAGCTGTCATTGACAATCTAGTTGACTCTGTACTAAGGAACATATGAAATGTTGAGTGCTGAAGGTGACCCACTAAAACGTTATGAATATATCACATGTACTATATATAAGTGAAAATGATTTTTTTTATCATGGATAAGAATAACAGTACTATATGTAAATGTGGTATTTATAAAGATATTGTTCTTCTGTTTAATTAAAAGCTTTATTTTTACATAAGCAGTATAATCTCAGTTTTCATTCTTAAAAATGGCATTTTTTATATTATCACACATGTGCAACTGCGAACTCCATTAAGACATCAGGACTTTTTTTTTCATTTTTTAAAGCAGTTTGAGTGAAGCTGGGTACAGAAGGTCTCAGCGTACGATTTAAGCATGAACTACCTAAAAGACGCCATCTTGGGCTTTGCTTTTTAAGATAGCAGATTGTGCATAATGCAGTTTGCTTTGAGGCTCTGGGAGCTGTGAGAAAATCAGAGCATGCAGCTCTGACTCAAGGGTGAATGGAATTTCCCTTGTGGAGCTCAGTTTGGAAATTCTAGTCTCCATTTTAAGAGAATGTAAAAAACAGGGCCAAATCAGCCCTGCCAGTCTTCACTTTTCTCTATGTGTTTCTTGAAACGCTTCTGTATTCTGTAGAGTTGTAACGGTCAAGCCCTGTATCAATTGCCCTGATTTGTATTAAATGAAGATTAAAGGAAAAGCACAGAAAGTCAGTAAAATGACACTTGTTTTATATGTTCTGGATACAGAAACCCTGGGTAAAGAAACAAAAACAGAAATACAATTCTAAATAAAGGAACCAGTCATTTGTTTTGTTTGGAGAAAATAAAGAAAAAAGTGCAGGAAAGGTTTGCATGCACTTTGAGTTCAGGAAATATCGGTTATTTTTGGCAAATGCACTCGCAGATGTGGTCCAGGCACTTTTTGTCCTTTGTAGAAATGGTTTTCCTTGTTCCACTACAGTCCCTCTAGACATCAAAGTAAGTGGAAAACAGGCAAACAATGAAGAAGCAGGTGCAATAAATACACAAAACAGTCTTTGTAATGGGGATAAGCACAGGGCTGTGAATGTATGGTAACTGGCCAGCTACAGGACTTTGTATGAGAACTGGCAAGTGTTTTGATCCGTTTCCTTTTCCTTCTGTCTTTGTTTTCTTCCTGTTGCTGTAATGCAGGTCAGGTATCTGGCTTGCAGTGTACCTCAGCACACCTTAGACTTTTATCGTCGCGGCAACAGCATGTTGACTGGCTCTGTGTGGAGGTGGCCTTCAGCCATGCTGATAACAATAGTGTGGTGTGAAGACTTTTAAAAGATAAATATGAGGACAGCAGAAGAGGGACACATATTCCTTTGAACAAGCATATGCAGGTCTGAGATATGGAACATTTGTTTTGGTCTATGGTTTTTAGTCATTTACCCAATAGCAATTTAAGACATGCTTTGCTATGCACATGAGGACTCCTTCATCTGCAGAAACTGTGGTCGCAGCATTTGAAGACAAGAGTCAGTAAACATTGACATTGCAGTTTTACTAGAATTGCTAAAGTGACAGAGTTTTAGGTTGATTGGTCAGCCACATTTCTCAAAATGGTTTATGACCTACTGTAGGTGCAAACATCGTAGAAGCATTTCAGCTTTCAAAAGCTTTTGTTGTTCATTAACTCTGACAAGTTTTAATGCAATATATATCCTCATAAAGGTTATTGAATAAATGGGCTAGACTGCTGTCTTGGATGACCCTAATTTAACACTTTATGTGTCTTAGTATATCTGCTTGAGTGATGTTATGCTCTGAATGCAAGTGGTTTGAAAAGTGGCTATTATCACTATAGGTGCTCTGATTGGAAGCTTCATAAAGTAAGTGCTGGGTAGTATAAGAAGCAAAAAAAAAGCAGAAGCCCTTCAGGAACCCAGACTTGCAACCTTATTGTAGAGCCGACATCCTGCAACATCCGTTGTATTCAAAATCTTTAAATCTTTAAATCATTGCTGTCATAATTGAGATTGTTTGCACAAAATATGTTTTTGTTGTTTTTGAAGTTACAAGGTGTATTATCAGGTCACAGAAAATGTATAGCTAGGGAGCACTGTCTTCATACTGTATATATTCCTCAATAGAATGCAAACAATGTTGTATGTTTTCCTTAAAAGGTGATAAAATGATCAAATTCTCAAAATCCTTCACAGTACTTATAAAATTCTGTTTTATAAGGAACAAATACAGAAATTCAACCAAGTCCATTAGAAAGTCCTAAACAAATACATCTTAGTTAATCAAACCCAACCTTTTAATCTCGGACACATTTGTGGCTCCCTTGTGTTTTTACAAGATTTTGAGTACACACTCTTATTTTCTTTAAACACTCGGAAAGACTATATTATTCTCATTAGATAAAAAAATTGTTTAATTTTCTTTGGGGCTTTTGCTTGTCTGTAATTTAGAAAGTGTTGATTTAGTTTAAAATTTAAAACTTAATTGAGGTGCTTTTGAGTAAATCTGAATAAAAACGATTTTCCAATTAAAATCAGCTTGCAATTAAGAGTGGAAGCTTATCTGGTTTCAGTCACTAAATTATGGAGCTTTTAATTCAATCTTAATTCTTTGTTGCTCGACAGCACATCAAACTTCCAAAAATGTGCATAAGAACTGATAGGACTGCGATAATATTCTATTGTATTACATGAGCGCAATGAAGAACTCTTCTTTAAATGGTTTGCCATTTAGTGGTTTTCAGCCTGAACCTTTGTGTCTCTTCCTGGTAATTTATGTTTATGAGAACTCAGACAGTCAATTTACAGTTTCATGTAGACTGAGCTATTTATTTTGTTTATAAAAGTGCATTTCAAAAAGTTTTAAAACAGAGAAATCTAATTAAATAAAATATCTGTGAAAGTGTCACAATTTAAAGGTAGCAAACCTAACCACTGCACCACTGTACCACCCAATCCTGCAACAACTCTTCATAACTTCTCCATCAGTTTTTCATGTTATAGACAGTTGTCAATAGAAAGCTTAGTTGTGCTACAATGAAAGAGGAGCAAAACAAGCTGAGAAAACTGTAGCCATATCAGAGGCCTTTCTCTCACTATTCAACAGAACAGCTTGTTCTGCACTATCCTTTACTTTATCTTTTTGTTAAATGAGTGATGGGATTTTATTTTCTTGCATTGGATCCTAGAGCTTCAACATCTTCCTTCGTGTCAGCACCAAACTCTCCAAAGTCTGACAAATATTAAGATTTATTTTTCACCATTTATTATTCTGTTATGTTTCTGGCACCCCAAGCATTGTTAGTATTTTCCTCTGTTCTTTTTTCTGTTTCTCCAGTGATAGCATCACTCATCTCATCTGCTGAAAAGAGATGAGACTATTATATTTTGGAAATATCTGTTGGCAGTGACAGAAAAGCAGACAGCGAGTATAGATTCTATTTTGCGCTGTCCATCATGGAGAAGAGACAAACATTTGTACACACCCAATCAAACAACACTTTCTGCAACCTCCTTCTCCACTGCAGAACTGAATATGTTTTGCTTGACTTTAGTTTGATGCTCATAGGTGATATTCCTTTTTTTTTAAATGTATGGTAAAGTACATAAAACACACAATTTTATATGGGCTCTCGAACTAGGTCTCAGAAAACAAGGTCCTGGAGTCTGATTTTGGACTAGTTATGATTAGATAACATAATGTGCTTCACATGTGGGCTTACTAAGTCTAGGATGTTTATACTGAAAATCTAGGCCAAAAATGAGCGTGAACATAATTTTTAGGTCTTCAAGCTATGATGCAAACTCTTGGACTTTATTTAGCTCATACCACACTTAGGCAAAGTTCTAATCCTGTCCCTGTGAGATCTAAGTCTTATGTTGGAAGATTTTATATCATATCTTTCATGTTATAATGATCCACAAGGCTGCCATGACAACAGATATATCCTCCATAAACAGAACAACATGAGCCCATACACTATATGCGAAATAAATGGTTCAATACGTTAAGATGTGCTTTGAGGGACTTCAGCTCAATCACTTGGAACTCTTTTCCAGCACGTTAGCAGTGAATAGCGGAGGATCACATAGTTTTTATCATTAGCTCCTCCAAAGCTCAGGTATGAGAAGAAACTTACTCTTGCTCACTCTTGCTCACTAGGTCTTCATTTTCTTTTATTTTTTGATGTGCAGTAAAGTTTTTGCTTTACATAAAGTGAACTGTTAGCAGTCTATTTCGACGCGGTCAAAGTCAGCTGGTAACAGAAATGTGTGCAACTACTGAATTGCACTTGCAGTCAGCCATTGAGTCACACTAAATGTTTCCGTTGTCCTTAAAAATGATATATACTACTTAACCTCCCTAGAGATTTGATGTAAATGATACTTTTCTGTTACAAAGCATTTGTTGTTCCTTTTTGCTACACTGACAAACAAACTGGAAAAACTTACCACTGGCTGAGAATCTAAACACATGCGACTCGAGCTGTGTATAGATTACTGCTTTTTCCACGGGATCACCACTCTAAACAGGACTCAGGGATACCTAGGTTAGAATTCATTTATGGTCTACTAATTTCACTTTCTCAAGTGTGAAGTCCGAATCACCTTGGGCAGCTCAGTGTGACTCCACGTCCTGCACTGTCTGTCTCCCTTCATGTGAGGTTTGTTCAAGTGCTGTCTTTGATAAGTACAGTAGTCCTCCGTCATATCACAGCCTCTTTATCCTGCTTTTTGTAACTGCATGTTACATTAATATGATTCAGGAAGCAATACAGGTATGCATTGTTTTAAAACATGTGTGGGGTTGCATACCTCTTGCTTGAACCATTGAGGAAGTGCCTGACAGTGAGGCTGAGTGTTTTCACTCAAATTCATCCTGAGTAATGTTTGGTTGTACGTTGTTCTAAAAAGGTAGTCAGATATCAATTTGCTTTGCTTTATCACTGTACAAAGCTGATTTCAACATGTAAAGAATTCTGGATAATGCTTGAAAAACTCTCAAATGTAACAATCAGCAACAGTAGGTTTTCCTTTTGAAGAGCCTCTGTGTTTAATGACTTTCAAAAATAGTTTTGTTACTAGACCTACTCCTTTTCTTCTAAAAAAAAGTAATTTAAAAATGTATAAAATCGAACTGCGTATGGATGAGTTCCTTCATGTCATCACACAAATAGATCTCTGAGAAATTAAAGATCAAAACCACTTAAATTACTACAAAACCTAAGACTCCTGTGCAAAAAAGTAATGAAATCGAAATGGATTAATTGCCTTCGGGAGTGGTAGATTGAATTACTATAGTTGTATCTAATTTACAAAGAAATATCCATGCAGTCAGAGGAAATTCACAGAAGTTCCATATAGATTATTTACAGCTTTTGTGTGTGTGAAAAAGTAACAGGGACAGTTAGCACATTTCTGTAAATGAAACAAACTAGTGAGGTGATTATATACTGTTTAGTTACATAAATATTTTGTGATAGAAGGTTTTAATTTTAATGTATTATTCTTTTAAATAATCGGGGACAACATCTTGAAGAAAACCTTAATGATCTGAAATATGGGCATTCATGCAACCGTATGTTCAAGAATGATAGGATTAAGGCAAGAGGAAGTATTGCTTTATTTCAGCTTTCAAAGACTGAAATAATCTATGACAGTACTAGTACAGGGTTTGGTCGTACCAAAAGCATTCTTTTAAGACTCTAGTTTGAATTTATAATATTAACTTAAGATGAAAGTGTAAGAATACGACATGGGTGGAGAGGGAAAGCTTGTAAGAACAAGCTAATGGTGCCCGTCTTCTTTCAGTGTCTCATCAGTGCCTGGTCTGCCTGATCTGCCTGACCAGCAGCAAGCCTGGAGCCAGAGTGGATGTTGGAGAAGAGGGGTCGATTTTCAAATGCTCAACAAGAAGTGGTTTGAAATAATTAAAAACCCCTCTTCTTTGCCTCTAATGAGGTGTTGCTTTTGATTATCGATTAGTGGCTGGCTACTTGTTCAAGCCAACACAATGCTGGTGATGCATATCAGAACTTAAATCTGTGGTAAATACAGTGTGAAGCATTGTATCTAATGGGTGGGAACCAAGATCTTTGTCTCGGCTATTGAATATCTTAAGAAATACCACATACCTCTAGAATTAGACATGATGATAGTGTAATAGGGAACCAGACCAAGCCTGTATAGTCCTACCTTAGACAGACTACAACCATGGGACAGCCAAACAATAGGCTTTGTAACATATTTCTTAGCTATCAGGAGATTGGAGACTATTGGCAAGCAGAGGTACATGGTAAAGGTTTAAATATCCCTTTATCTTTAATAGAATGCCGATTCTTTTGTTAGGAAACTCTGTTGTTAAGTGCATGCTGCTTTACTTATTTCTTTGAAACCACCACTACTGTTTAGCTAATTAAAAAGGAGACAGTGGGACAAAGTCTTGAAATCATTGAGAGCAGTGCTTCTCACAATGTACAGTAAATCACAGTTCAGAGTCTTTGACTAAAACTGGCCGTAATAAGAAAATATGATGGAAAAATGTGATTTCGAGAAGAACTGAAGGTTAATGGGCTGTGCTTCCTACTGCACATTTTAAACTAAGCACAAAGCAGCTCTGGTTTGTCCTCTAGAGGCTCAGAAAATATGGAGTGTTCTTGTTGCTTGAAAAAATATTGCCAAACAGAATAAAAAATGCATGACAGCTACAAGAGTGAGAATGTTTTGTATCTACTTTTGTTCCAGCCTGACTTCATCCTAATGTGAATCTTGTGTTTTCTTTACACTTGGCAAATTTATAGCAGCGTGGGTTACACATCGCAGAGTCCTCAGAAGTCCTTCACGTTACTCAGGGCAAATTCTTTATTTCACACAATTAAAAGCAACAGGGGTCTTAGGAACAGGAAAGGGTGTAGAAACACAGATACAACATGAAATGACACCTGCTCGTTTGTAGAATTAAATTTGGAAAATAAAGCAAGGATCTAGACAGCCAAATGGGAACATGATATTTTGAAAATAAAGGAAGAAACTGTATATTTCATAGCTCTTAAATTAGATCAGGAATTATTGTTCTTGAATATATTTCAAATGATGCATTATATACATTTTCATTAGTACTGCTTTCAGGAAAACATCCCAACAAAAACAGATGTACAAATTCCCTAGGATCTTGCACATTTAATTAAACTCTAAGCACATGTATTCCAGACTGATTTGAAACAAATCAGGTCCTGGTGATTTAATTCCTTTTGGCACATTCCATAATTCACTTTGTCTTATGCAATCAGTTTCTACTTTGTTTCTTCTACAAAAGCTTAAACAAAATCTTGAATGTTCAACTTAAGAGCTGTATGCAATTATGGGACCAGATGGCATGTCTTTCGTGGTTATATCTTTTGAAATCCAAGCTTATCTGAAATCTGAGAACTTTAGTTTTCACCTTGAGTGCCCATTGTAATGCTTCTGTGAAGATGGTGAGTTCCAGTGCAAGGCAAGACTGTACTGGACTGTAGAAGGAACACAGATGGTAGAAGAGCTACAGAACTACTCCTGTCTGAATTTCATTTTTCAAAACTGTCTTTCGGTGAGGCTGCTTGACACTTGATAATAATGAGCAATTTTAACTATCCATACAGAAACTGTGACAGCCTCGCTAATCACAGTTTGCACAAGGACATATTAAACAACTCCTTCTAAAAGTTGATCCACTTGATCTAATTTGAGGTTTTTTCTAGAGCTCCACCATTCAAAATCTATTCTCTAAAAAAAAAAGGCACTCAGAATTTCTTTTACACTGATGTAAGGTGCTTATAACGTTTGTCAAGTCTAACAACTGTGAAACATTGTGAAAATTATTAAATATGGAACAATGAAATTTCATAAATTACACAAATTAAGGTGAGTGGACTGTATTTCTGTTGCCAGTGTTACAACACACCAGAGGGCACTCACATTATTGTTGTCAACAAAAAGATTATTCAAGCCATCATTGTCATAACTGGAGGTCACATTGAGCCAATATAGTAACATCTGGTGTGTTCTGTCATTGTCTGTGTTCCCCAGGGGTGATTTACAAAAACAAATTGCATTGTTCCACAGTGAACTGTTTTCTCACTACGACTTTTGTCGTACCCTTATAAGCATCACTTTATATTCTACCAAGCTGCCTGCAGTTAATCACTGTTGAATATTTGCTCCATGTCTGGTTCTCCTGAAAGGCTCTGGTTCTCCAGAAAGATTTACCCTGGTTTCGTTCAGGAAATGTCTGGATGATAACCTGGAACTACTAAATAAAAACCAGGCTAGATTGGACTGATGGGTTCTTCTCATTAGTTACCTTTAAGTTCTTATGTTCTTAGGTTTTGAACTCTTTGTGCATACACTGGACTGCACAGACTTTCTTCGTAGACTGTTACTATTCAGTGTACACCAGTGTTCCTTTACACCTTAAAAAAAAAATGATACCACTAGTATAAAAACATTGAAAGCACTAGCAGAAACTCAGTGCTTGCAACAGAATACGAGGGCATATGTGTAAGCAGATAAAAGCAGATCCAGATCTCAGGTGCAAAAACAATATTTTGCAAGGAGGCTATAAAAAGACAACAACGAAGTACTGTACTTGAAGTAACGTTGATGTGTCAAAGGTCAACCTCTATTTGTGAACTGATATATATCCATATCGGTATGAAATATACACTATACTTCTATTTTAAATGAAACATTAACAGAGTTTTACCCAATAGAATATTTTTTTGCAACTTTGGCAAGTTGGCAAAATTTGGCTCATTTCTGGGATACAATTACAATGCAACATACAATATAAGCAGCCAAAATTCTCCAGGAAAGAAAAATGAAGATAGAAGCAAAGTATCACTTTTTCTGAAGTTAATTTGAACTTCAGATCTGAAAATGTTCCTCAAAACAAATCTTGAACGTTTTTGCAAGGAAGAGTGGGATAAAATTGCAAAGTCCAAGTGTGCAAAGACGTACTGCTGTCCTATTTTTCCTAATAATTATCTATTTGTTTTTCTCTTGAGTTTTGTTGGTTGCAAGGTCACATTACAGATGGAAAAATGTCTGACATGATTTATCTTGATTTCTGGCTTTACATTACAAAAACCTGCACTTTCAATAAGGGTGTGTAGACTTTTTATATCCACTGCATGTTCTTTAGGTAAATTTACCATCAGCTGAAAAAGGCAGTTAAAATGGTATTTACTGTATATGAGGATGCATTTTTAGACCAGGGTAGGGTTAGGTCTACAAGAACCATTAAACGTCGACTGCAGTTATACTTGTAGTTGCACTTTAAATGACAGAATTAAGAAAAGTTACCCAATACAATGGGGTTTATTGCAACTTTGGATTTGACTCATTTTTGGGATCCAGTTCCTGAATGGTGCAATGCACAATATGTGCAGCCGAAAGTCTTTGAAAAAACAAATTCAAGATAGGAACAAATTATGACTCATCCTAAAGTTAACTTGGGCCCTAAAATCCAGCACTGAGCATAAAAACTCTCTAAGTATTGTGGGGATGCTAACCCTAACCCTAGCTGGGGTTTGTCCTGAGCAATTCAGCAATCTGTCACTAAAGCCCTCCAGTCATCAGATCTGAAAATGTTCCTCAAACTACAAAATATGAGTTTGAAGCAATGAAAACCATTAATAAAAGCTCTTGGAAACTTGTCTTCTTCAATAATCTGTGTTCTTTTTAGCGAATTTACCATTAGCTGAAAAAGGCTGTTAAAATTGTGTTTATATGAGCATTCAGTTTTACACCAGGGTAGGGTTAGGGGTACAAGAACCATCAAATGTTGACTGCAGTTATACTTGTAGTTGCACTTTAAGTTCTACCTAATAGAACAGGTTTCCTTACTTTTGTTCTGACTGAGTTTTGGGATAGAATTCCTGAGTGGAGCAATATGCAACACAAGCAGCCAAAATTATCTGAAAAAAAATTGAAGATAAGAGCAAATTGTCATACAGTACATCCTATTGTTTAATTGGTTCCCAAATTGTAGTACTAAATGTAAATAAACTCTAGCTTTGGAATGCTAACGCCAACCCAAACTGTGGTTTCAAATATGCAATCCCTCTCTGAAGTCCTGCACTCATCAGATTTGAATATGTTTCTCAAACCGAAACATAGTCTGAAAGAATCTATACCATTGGCAAAAGCTATTTGAAATTGATCTTCGTTTGAGTTTAAAGCAATGAAAACCTCTGGTAAAACTTCTCTGAATTTCATCTGATAAACATCTATGAATTTCATACCGCCCCATATACTGTATGCATAAGAATTCACAGAAATTCACTGCGTGTATTCAATCAGTTGTTTGTGAACTGGCTCACTTTCTTCCTCCAGTATGGCTGGATACCTTATCCAGAATAATTGCTTTATTGGGTATTTTGGTTTAAAAAACGTAAATGTAAAGTGTAGTGTATGGACCTCGAGATACTGTAGACTAGTAAATAAATAAAAATTGTGTACATGTTTTGACAGTTTATATTCAGAAACGTGATCCTCAAGCACAGTCTGCAGTAATGCAGCCAACACCTATTAAACCTTGTGATTCTACTGCTTTGTAATTAGCATGTTTAGTCTGAGTAAACTGTCTAAATACAGTATGTAAAGACTGGATTGAAACAGAGTCTGATATTATTCCATAAGAAAATGTTATGTCTCGCAGCTAGAGTTGCTAAAGGGTAAAGGTTAGGGACAATATTGCATTCTGAAAGCTAATATAGCAGCCTAAGGGGAATCATGTTTTTGCTGGGCAAACCAAATATGCACCTTGTATGTGTTTTGGTAAACCATATGTTTTAGCCTCCCTGTATTAGCTGTCAGTTATAATGAGATAGGATTCGTTAGGAATTGCTTGCCCTTGTCTTGCCTCCAGACTATCACTCAAGGGAATTAGTCACAGGACTGAACCTGCCTTAACACAGTTACAGTAAGTGACATTGCAAACTGGAAGAGGGCAAATGCACATGGAACCTGCACAATCCAAGGTACAGAAAAATTCCAAGTGTAAACCATTGCCATCTTGTAACTGTATGTTTATTTATCAAAAACCAATGGTGTGTCGATGGGCACAATTTAGGATAGAATAATTCAAACAGAGCTGAAAAACAGCTATTACTAAGATGGGACAAATATTGAATTATTTTGTCTTATGTCTTATAAAGAAGGGGTGTTCAGTACTGGTCCTGGGTAACCTCTGTCTTCTGGTTTCAATCACAGGCTAATTTAGTCCAATTTTTGTATGAACTGTGGGCTACTTGGCACGTTTCAGGACTGCCCTCATTCAGGTGTGTGAACTGAAGTAACGTACCTTGCAAAGGTACTCAGACCCTCCCTATGGTGTCCCTGTTTGTGAAATTATAAAACGATGCATATAAATTCTTAAACCTAGTATTTTATTCAAAATCAGCATGCTCAAACTAAAGATGTCAAGGATTAGGATAAGTTACAGTTAATGGCAGCACAATGTAAACAGAAAAAAATGAAATCCATTCATTGAACTGAGTATTCAGACTTGTGATGTTAATATTTGATGGAAGCACCTTAAGCAGTAATTACAGCCATAAATCTTTTTAGTAAGTCTCTTCACAATGGCTTAGTGCAAATTCTTTTTGCAGATTTGCTCAAGCTCTTTTAAGTTGCATGTCAGGGTCTTATGAACAGCAGTCTTCAAGTTTTTTTTTCAGATTCAAAATAGGATTCAAATGCGCCTCTCATGAACATTCTTCCTCCTATTTGTAAACCACTCTAGTGTAGCCTTAACCTTGTGCTTGGGATCACTGTCCTCCTGAAAGGTGAGGTTTTGTTCTGGTTTTAGAGATTTCCTCTAGGATTGCCAGACCTTTACCTCCTCCACATTGCCATCAGTCTTGAAAAGCTTCTCAGTCCCTGCTGATGAAAAGCAGAACTATAACATAATTCTCCCACTACCATGCTGAATCATTGCTTGAAAGATTGACCTCACAGAGAAAGGTGTGTTTATTTTGAAATTACTTGAATTACTATTATTTCTCAAAGAAAAACTTTGAAGAAAAAAAGGTAACTTTGCGCACCTAGATAAATTTACGTTGACCACAGCAAAGGTTTGAATGCTTATGCAATCATTATCTTTCTATTTTGCTTTATATTAATCATCTATTTATTTCTTTCTTTTGTTTTTTTTCCGGCTTTGTATGGAGCTGGTTGTGTATACTGTATAACAGTAATTGATGTTTATAAGTGTCATGACTGCAAGATTTAAATCAAGCAAATAAAAGTTTGAAAGTGTGCAAAGATCTGAACATTTTTCAAGGCTTGTTTCCCACAACTTACATTGGGCGTAATCAGAAATAAGGGAAATAAGTCAAAATAATTAACTTTATTTAGACTATTTTTGAACCCAAGGACTGAATGCAGAAAAGGTTTAAACCAGCTAGCAGAATAGTTACAGGCACCAATTAGCACACGTGATGAAGAAAAAAACCCCATCAGACACAGGATTACTCCAGGATAGGACTGAGACCCACAATGCTAAACAACTGATCTCAAGTTATGGTTTTGAAGAAGGCTACAACCTTACATATTTTACAGGGAGCTAAAGGTTTGAAAACAGTGGTACATAAGGTCAGTGCAGTCAATATAGGTCATTTGGTTAAATCATTGGATTTCAGGAATAAAAACCAGACAACCTGTAGTTCTCAGGAATCAGGAGAGTGGTGCACTGCTCCGGACACAAAGATATCTCTGTGTTTGTAGCTCGTCAATATCGAATATGGAGCCTGTGTTTTCAACTGACTTTCTTTCTCTCTTTGGATAATCCTAATATGAAGCAGGACCTATAGGTTTATAAATAGCTGAACTAAAAACAATCCTTCAAGTGGGGTGAGTTTTGGATACAGTGAGTCACAGTTCCTCACTCCAGCATGCATTTACTGTACGTTGCTGAGAATAACCAGGTTTGCCTTCACTAACTAGCCAAGGTTTCCTTGGTGTACAGCAGAGAACCAGGAGACAAGTTGATTAATGGTTGGTAATTCCTAAATTTGGGGATAAAAGGAAACCATAACAGCTGACTCAAAATTAAAATCAAATCAAAGTAACACATTCTTTCTTGGTTTATGAATCCCTTTCCTACACTGAAGCCACAGGAAAAGCCAGCACCTGCCAAATCTTCAGCTCCAGGCAGGGACAGAAGTAGCAGTTGAAGTCGCAACTAAATCAAAACTAAACAACCTCATGATAATGGGAAATAGCAAAATTGTTCATTACTTCATAGACCCAGCTTATTGGGATTGCAAAAATACTGTTAAGAAAATATCCTTTCGTTGGAAGCACTTGCACACTTGTTATTCATAAGTGTGACATACTCTTCTTACCAAATAATGGATACAGAAAGAACCAACGTTATCTGTCAGACCAGAGTGCTTTTGCATTAAACTGGCTGTGCGTAATGAAAAGGGACTGTAAAAACAGACCTGTTAAAATAAAGTAGTAATATATGCTCAGTGTTTTCACACTAACAGCAGTACCTGCTCTCTCAGTATTGGCAGTTAATCATGCCATTGGTTCAAGGAAGCAAACATTTTACTGCTTCCATGATCACTCTCATCTAGAAAAAAAAACATTATTAGCTTTTTCTAAGCCACTTACAGTATGAGCTCTATTTACACAGTGACTGCCACTACCTTGGACTTCTGTCGTTTATTGTGTATGTTGAGAATAAAGGGCAAAGTATTTATATTTTAAATTAGCTCCCTTTTTTGTATTTTCTCAAATAGCAATTTAGCTAAATTTAATTTGTGCCGCAGCAACTTCCTTGAAATGCAGATAGTACTCAGTCACACGACTCTCCATTGAAAGGGAAATAGTTTTACACCGTTTTCATTAATGGTACAACTCCCGTTAATTTTCTGTTCCATATCTGCTTCTACCTTATTAACTGTGCAGCGAAGTCAATTAATTTCCCAAGTGCTGGCTGTTCTGCTGCACTTTTTCTTTTGTTAGTGGATAATGGACTGTGTGTCTTATGATCTTCCAATTTGTTTTTTTCTCAGTCTGTAATATATATGAGACATCTCTGTATGCATACTTTATGGAAATATACTTCAAAAGAACCTCACAAAGCAACAGACTCACAAGGTTATTGGGAAAATATTTTTTTGTGACAGCAGTTGCAGTACTATTTATATCACAAACATAGGTAAATTCATTTATATTTCCCATCAATAGAGTTGAGGAAGATGGTGTCTATTGTGAAGCTACAGACTAGTAACGTGTACAGTCACTGATAGAAACAATACAAGTTGTACTTCTAGGATGCTTGCTTTTCTCCAGGTTGCGGCTGTTGTCTGGGATTTTATCTTATTCGTCTTCTAGAACTTGGATTGGAGCCTGCCTGCTCACTGGTCCTTGAAGATCAGTTAATCAGAAAGGTCACACTTAGAACATAAAATATACTTTATGTTTCCAAACAGAGTGGTACGTTTCTTCTGATGCTCTACATGAGAACATAACAACAGTTAAAAATGAGAGGAGGGCATTTGATCCGTCTAGCTTGTTTGGTAGTATCTAAATGATCAAAGAATCTTATCCAGCCATTTCTTGAAAGCAGCCAGGGTATCTACTTCAACAACATGGCTGGGTGGCTTGTTAAAAACATGCTACACGTGTGTTTGTTTGGGTTAAGAACTACTTCTTGTTCATTGTTCTAAGGGCACTTCCACTTAGTTTCCACCTGTGTCCTCTGGTTTGTGTTTCCCTGCTCATTTTGAAGAAGCCTGCTTGAGCAGTGAAGCCCACATTCTTATGCATTACGAGATATTTAAATATATAAAATTTTAAATATTAAATGGACTTGGACTTGGACTTATATCTCTAAAAGAAAAATCCATTGCATATTGGATTATTCACGCTTGCAGAAATGTTGCATAAATGCCTCTGTATTGGAATAGTTTGAGGATGTTGTCAGTTCATTATTAAAATTAAGAGGAGTTATGAATTTACATGAAAGAAACATTAGTGCTCCTAGGCTTTCTTAGTGGTAGAGCTAAGAAACATAATTCCTATTTCCATCTTGCTTTAGTAACACCATTATGAACTATTTATGAACCCTGTCCCTTTTCTTTAAAGAACCGTCCTGCACTTGAGGAAGAGAAGCAACTCAAAGGAAATATGCTGCTGCTCTGGGAGACTGATCATCAAGCCAACGATAGCTATTGTATCACAACCAAGCAGATGAAAAATAACAGTTTTTTTGTCATTTGAACCCATGCAAATTGCTCTTTTAGGAGTGCATAGTCATTTGCTAGTGGGAATTTCACTTGTACTGTATGACCAATATCAATAACAGGTCAATGAGCAGTGCTATCACAATGGCGTCTTTCAATTTAATTCTGCCCTGCTCACGGACATCTAAGTACCTGTCAGATCTAAGGCTGGTTACACTAATTGGGATTCGGTAATGCCTTTCCAATAATGTACAAGGGCTGTTGTTGAGTTTAAAAGGGTAAATTAAACACCAGACATCCATCGGCAGAAGTATAAGGGCCTGTTCTGACATCTGTCTGAAAGGTTATGTTCATTTTCTTGATAGAAGAAGTACAATAGACTACCCTGGAGTGCTTGTCAGTGAAGAGATGCAGACATTACTGTGACAGCAATGATAAAACTGTCAACAGTGTACCCAGTGTTTTGTTTTTTTCAATGTACAATCAGTGAACTGTTGGATACAAAGACATGAATCCAAGAAGAAATTAAATATCTTAAACATCCCATGCTTTGCTACGTTTATACCGTAGCAACAATATATACAGTATGGGCAAACAGCCAGTTATGGATTAGAAATACACATTTAAGAATCTGCTCATTAAAGAAAACTCAAAGTTTTCTTCACAATCTTAAAGACATAAACCTTTTTCCTGCAAAATTAACAGAAGTTAAATGTTAAACACATTCTAGTATTATTTTGGTGCACATTTCATTCGTTTTCAAAGTATTCCAACTATAATACTGAATGTCACAGATTGTGTTTATCTTTCTGTCCTCCTACACAGTATCTCTGAAAATCTTGGGCTGTAAAAACTGCAAGTGCTGGACCTTAGGTCTCTGTCAGACTAGGTCTAGATTTCTGATTTAAAATAACAGATCAAGCTTTGGGTTCCTGTCTCTTGTGTTTTTATCTTTGATTCCAGTTTGCATTAATACACCCTCTGTCCCCTTTTTTTACAACAAAGGTTGTAAAACTGAGTTTTACCAGTTTCCCATGTTCTTTGTAATGAACAAAATCGTATCGGTGAGAACGAGATACAGTACCATACCATAACGTTTGCCAATTAACCTGTGATGCAACAGGTCGAAGATCTCATTGTAAATAGATTATAGCCCCTCCCTTTCAAATACAATCTGCAAAATATTATTTCACGTCAGTATTAAACATCTGGGTGATGGGACAAGTTCTTAGTACTGTAGTTTCTTAGATGCATAAGAATGTTTTAATGTATGTTCCTTCCATCCATCTTCTAACTGTTTTATCCCACACAGTGTCGCAAGCAGCAGGCGCAAGCCGGGATACACCGCGGACGGGGCCAGTCCATCGCAGGGCGCCCGCTGACATACACATACCGTACGCTCACACTAGGCACTAGTCAGTTAACCTGCCGGTATATCTTTGGACTGTGGGAGTTAACCGGAGTACTCGGAGGAAAGCCATGCAAACACAAGGAGACCATACAGACTCTGTGCAGACGGCACCCAGAGTCCTGAATTGAAGCCATTGCCCCAGCACTGTGAGGCAGCAGTGCCAGCCACTGCTGCCCCCTTGCAACTCAAGTCTACACAAATACATATTAACATGAATTTATCACATTCTGGGTAACCGGATAATGAAAAGTCTTAGTACTGTGGTTTCTTAGAAGCTCAGGAATTCCTTTGATTAAAATAGCCTCTGTCATTATACTCATCAGGTCTGAGTCTAGTTTATAAACCATTTGAAAGCTGGAGGAAAACAGGCTCTTTTGATTGTCTGATTTTGCATTTTCTTTAACATGGACAGATTAGTGTTGCTTAAACAGGGACTGACAAGGCTGTGGATGTTTCTTGAATAGCATCTAATGAGAACCTTTAGCTTCATGCAGTCTTGATTTTAGGCTTGATGCTTACTTGTTTTCCACTGAAGGCTAACTGATTTCTCCATGTTGACTGTATTAGAAGGACAGTTTGCCCTCCTTTGTGTGTAGATGCATTTTACCTTCCCTATCTATGTCTGTTTACCTAAAAGATGGTTAATAATAAATTTGAGCTAACCTTTTCTGTTCAGACTAAAAATAACAGTTCACTTTTGTTCTGCAAAATTAGCTCTCAGATTAAAATTAGCTCAAGACCAGTCTATTATTAATTCTGATCAGACGGGCGATAAGGTCCATTGAAAAGAAAGCAAAGAAATGAGCCTCATGAATATTTAAAGCACTGGTAACAAAAAGAAGGATCTAATTAAGCCTTTGTTATTGCTATTATTTACAAATCCATATCCATCAGAAGAATGAATGTGAGAAGACAACCCAGCATTAGAATCGATCCTCCTGACAGAATTTACTGGGCCCAATCTTCTGATTAATCTTTTCTGATTAATGTCATCTTTGAAGTCAATTTCAGACTCTGACTGGGATGAGTACCTCACTCGTTTTCAGTTCTGTGGTCCACAGTATACATTTTGCCTATGAACATTTTCCATGAATGGAACCAGTACGGCATTCTTGCAATTTACAGGCATGAAAATGACAAAAAAGTAAAATCAATTATCTTTAGCGCTAGATGATGCCCAATTGGAAAAGGATTGACTCATTAAACACTGAGAAGTCCTGGGGTGCTTTCTAAGCAAAGAGTGTGGTTTTAGCAGCAGGAAGCAATTTTCAATCTCTCAGAGCAGTCTGTGGAACTGCCGTCATAAAGCCACACTCAACTAACGTACAGCCCACAGTTACTGACAGGGATAATTCACAGCATCACCATCTTCCCAGGGGCAATTAAGAAGTAAGAAGTAGGCAGAGACCAAGGTCAGGAAGAGTCAGCTATGAGAGGGTGCCTTAATTTTTTAATTCTTCTTAAATTTTATTGAGGTTTTTCTTCCTGCAGTTTTTTTTACTGTATCTAATTTACTTTGAACAAATAAGGGAGGTGGCTCCTGAGACTCTGGTGTTGTTTACTTCAGGAGGCAGTCGTTTTTATTCCAGACTCCCTTGACTCCAGGCAGGCTTTCCTGTGCCGATAGCGATGCTCCTGCAGTTCCAGTAGAACAGAGGTGTTCTGTCCTCAGACAGCAGGCAGCTCAGCAGATTCCCGGCCCAGGACAAGCCAGTTCCCCTGATCCCTTACCTCAGCTGTGCAGGGGTGAACGATTCATACGACTTCCCTTCCCTGCTGGTATTATGCTCACAGCTCATCCTAACCTAATTATCATAAAGACTGCTATTTTATCTCTCGCTAACATGTAATTCTTTTTCTATCCCTCTGACACTGACACAATCCAATTATGTGACTCGCTGGGAGCTCAGTGACAGATAAACCCTTCTCATGCACAGACATCATTGCTCATCACTACACATTATTTTACCACCTTGGTTTCTGTAGTGTGAGCAGAAATTGGGACACTAGTTGTCTCTTTAATGGCTACAGTGCAAGGACGTTCCTCATAGCGAAAGATTTTGGCTGTGAGCACAGTTAATTACATAATTACAGTGATGATTACAAGCATTTTAAAGCACCTTCCATCCCCAAAAGCTTCACTGTTCTTTACATATAGCAGGGAACCCACTTTAGCCACCATTGAAGTGCAGTAAACAGCTGGGTGATGAATCTGGAGATGAGAGAAATTGCTTATCAAATTATGAACTTAGGGAAGCCAGATCATTGGGATCCTTAAAGACCAAGTAGTCAAGATCTCGGTTTAATGTCTGAGGATGGGACCTCCAACAGCAGAGTATTCTTATTAGATTAGTAGATTTCTTAACCCCGAACAAGAATAATTAATCCATTAACACAAAGTTACTGAGAAAAACATACTAGCTTATTACTTACTAGCTAACAATTTTAAAGACATTAAAATTACGTTTATCTTTTTTAATTTTAGATTTCAGTCTTTCGCTTTTGTGTTGTTTTGCAATATTTCTGGGAGCATGCGAGATAAAGGTTTGTCATGATTGCAGGAGAACTATAAATAGCAGTCCAAGGAAAATCTAGCTTAATCACGCAGATTCCAAAACTTGAAGTCCCGATGACATAGAAGATAACCAATTAGTTGTAAAGCAAATACAATATGGTGGCAGATATATATATATAAAATAATGGTAATATAAACAGTGCGGCGGGCACATTTAGAAGTGCAATTCCTGTACATCGCAGAGCACAGTAAAAACATGTCTATCAGGTAGTGAACAACATGCAGGTAAGGAATCAGTGATTACAATAAACAAAGAAAAAATGCCGTGCCTTGTACTGTATAAAGGCCCCTGGTTTTTGCATAAATTTACTGACAGTTTCTCTCCATTCAATATAACAAAAAGCAGTAGCTCCAAAACTATTCAAGCACCACTCTCCGCCTGCACCACACAGTGCCAATTAATAAAGGAAACATAATGACAAATGTTTGAGTTATCATGTTTTTTTCCACAGCAGTAAATTTAACCAAGCCTAATTAGCACATGCCTTTAATTATTATGCCAAACACACATGTGCCAGGGGATTGCTACGGTAACCTTTTCCAGGGATTTCAGAAAGGAATTGAAATGTACTGAAATACCCTTACTTTTTGCTCACCCTGACAGCTTAAAAATATACAGTGAATGTTCTCTCAGACTGGCACAGTCAGTTGCCTCCACTAACAATATGGTTCAGCTAAGTAATTTAATCATTTTCACTACAAAAAGTCATCATATCAGAATGGTGTTACAGTAGCTTAGAATCAGAAAGTTTAAGAGTTTTTTTTTCCCTTTCTTTGCTTTTAAAATATGTGGTCAGAAATGACTAGCAAATAGAAATTCTTAAAGGAAACCACAAACCACAAAAAATTCCCTTTTCAATTAAAAACTAAAGAATAAAAATTGCAATGATTTGTCCTCTCAGAGTGTAGATTGGTCATTTGCACGTATCAAAATCATATACTGTATATCCAACAATTTAATTACAAATGTAATGCACTGTACCTTGAAGGGGAATTTCAGATTGTTATGGTAGAAACAATATGTATTAATCCAATTATACACTGATTATTAAGTACAGTATCTTTAAATATAATAATTCTAGGAATTAAATTATATTTATTTAGAACTACTGCATCTACAGACCTTTACATTACAGCAGAAATATGCCAATATGCTATCATTATTTTGTTTGTTGCTTTCTTCTTAAAACTTCAGCATAAAATATATTTTTTTTAATGTATGACACCAGGAAAATGTTTTTGGCCTCCTTTAAACTATCGCCCTGGTCATCTAAGTTGTGTAATATTGTCTAGAAGACTGTGAGATTCCTCCTTCCAGACTTCATGCTGTTCCAAGGAGAGGGACTAGGATACTGGAGACAAGGCCAGCACTGTATTGAAGAGAAAACCACAATGCATCTTAAAACAACATTTCTTCCTCAAACAAAACCACTCAAACGATTGCCTGACACTCACTGCAGACTTTGGGAGAAAGCAAAAGACTATTTTAAGGATACACTTGGATGAAAGTGTGAACAAATAACCAAAAAAACCTACAGTACATTGATAAAGAATTTCTTTGATTTATCACATTTAGGTTGTAATCTTTTGCAGGTTTTTCAGCTGTCATGTGCTGTTTGATCCAGCCCATTTTCAAGTAAGGGAACAATAGCATGTCAGCCAGAAGAAGGCCAACAATAACCACTTTGGTGCCGTTTCACGGTAAAGAAAAACTGTCTGTGCTGCAGCAACAATAAAAAGAGGACAGGGACGAGGATGTATGTGAATGAGATTCTTTCACAGTCATTGTTCAAATCCTAAAGGTCGCACTAGTTCACGTCAGGTGAGCTGGAGGTCTCTTTCAGTAGTGTCATGTAACTTTCTGAAACATCTTCAGAAATACTTAAGTGCATTGAAAAGACAGACAATGTACCTGATAAAATGATTTCAGTTAGTTGGGTGTGTAGGAAATAAAACATGTTCCTACATAATAAAAAATGTTGATTTTCAAAATCATATCTATAGTCGAGCAGTATATATATATTATATTATATTGTATTGGGAAAATGCATTTTAAACTGCGAACATGTGGCGCTACTTTACACAAAGAGTTGTGGGAGTATAGAACATATTGCCCCAGCCATATTGAAACCAATACTCTGGCTTCTTTCAAGAAACACCTTGATGTGCTCCATCACTGCTAGAAAGCCATGCAAATGTAAGCTAAATGTTCCTCCCTAATTGTTAAAATGTGATAGGATTCCTGAATTTCAGAAATGATAACTGTTGTTATAATTTGAAGATATTTTAGTGAGATTCTAAATTGTGTTTGCTACACTTTTATTCCATGAAGATGTCGTAAAGGTGAATATGAAATAATCATTTCAGTCCAAAAAGAAATATAGTTGCAAAGAGGATTACACTACTTTTATCATGCTGAGAATTCCTGGAATTTCCTGGATTCGTGCAGGTTTAGCATTAATATACTAAGAATGTCAAATTAAGCCTACAGGCAGCACTCGCACTGACCTTCTTCTAAGCACCTGGATCCAGGAATGCCACCTGCATTTCTTATCTCTGTTATGGAGGAAGATATTCTTCCTTTTACAAGGAAAAGTAATTTTTTTAATGTCTGAAGGATGGGGAAAAAAGATTTGTACTGTATGTTACCTTCCAAACATAGATTGATATAATGACCCAATAACCTGATGGTGACCATACGTAACAGGGAGCTGGGGGTACTGAAAGGGACAGTATTTTGACCATTCAAAATACCATTCGAAAGAAAAAAAAAGGCCAAAGATAAATCAAGAACCCACGAAATATACAATGACAGATGGCTTAATGGAGCTGCTTTGATGTACACAGTGTGCTGGAAAACAAAGACTGTAGGACCTGTGTTTCTCTGCAGTGGTTTCAGAAAGACGTTATTTGAGATGCTGGACCCACAGGGCGCTAGGATAATGACTGTAATTTGAAAAAAGAAATGCAAAAGGTTTCTGGGACAGGTGTAACTGGACTCCTGTGGGGACTTTAATCCCCTAAGCATTTAAACCTATTTTACCAGGATACTCATCTTTTGATGTAAATAGGTTTGTAATTCACTAGGACTGGCCTACAAGGAGGAAAACCTGCGGCTGTGATTCCACTGGTGTGTTAATAGGCTTCTGGGAAGACTGTTCCCGGTGTGAGTGTGTGCCTGTCTGTCTGTCTGCCCTGTGATGGACTGGCGTTCCTTCCAGGGTGTATCCTGCCTTGCTGGGAGAGGCTTCAGCTCCCCTGTGACCCTGCATTTGATGAAGAGGAAAGAAAATGGATGGGTGAATTTTTCACAGTTAGCCACATTTCAAAGATGAGCAATAAAACTGGTGATTAAGACTGTCAAAAACTTTCCTTGTGCATTATTCCTGTGCAGCAGTATGACAGAAATTCTACTGTTAAAAGTAAGTTGACTGCTTTACAGGATGCTCTTAGCATCAAAAAAAGAAAACAGCCCCGCAGTATAGTAACTTGTGATTAAACAAAGACTAGGATCTACTGTGTCAAACAGCTATTTCATAAAGAGAGTATAACAAAACCTGTCAAGTTGCCTGCACGTACTGTAGAGCTTTGATCCAAGGCTTTTACCAGCTACGTGAGTGTTAATAATATCCTGCATGAGTTCTCTGTAATTCCACAATACAGGTTGAGCTATTTTTGTTGCACCATTTAGTGTAGATGTTCTGATATGTGTTTGTTTTTGAAAGCATGTTGTACTGTAAACCTTTACCTCATAATTTGGGTGAGTGCATCTACTGTATTGCGTTGTATATCTGCTTTATTATGTGACTCATTGCATGATACTTAGTGCTCATTCATTAGAGATTTGATCTGAAACATTTCTTTACTGGAGATGAAAAGTGCCATCCATTTAGGACACTCTGTGTCTCAAGATAAGATCACTTTATTGGTCATTTACAATTTCTTGTATTGGGTATTTGTCTTTTCGCATACCCCAGCTTGCTCTCCATGAGACACACAGACAGGGAGAGAAGCTAGGGGTCAGAGCGCAGGGTCAGCCGTTTATACAGTGTCCCTCAATGTCTCATCCTCTGAGTCGTTCTGGAGTCTGTGTTCAAGAGTCATTGTTCAAGGTTGAGTTGGCAAAAAGACAAATAAGGTATGTTCAAATTCAGGAGAATGGCCCAAAAAATCGAAAGCAGGACTACAACCATAACCACACAATTCTCATTCCTAGAAGCCGGCTGACAGATAAAGGAGTAGCATTTTGTGAACATTAGTAATCATTACTTTGTGCTGTTATGAAATAGTTTTGCCCACTCACAGAGGGATCCTTGGGTTTCACAGTTACACATCAAGGCATATTGTAAGCACTTGTATATGAGCACTTTCTGAAGAATATTTAGAATTATGATTCTCATGATGTGTACATTCTTTATGTCCTGTTGGACAATGAAGGGAAAAAAAATGTTCTTACTTCATAATGATGGCTTCCAGGCAGCTTGCGTGTGACGGAAAGTGCTGAATTTAAAGGTACTGGATGAATAACAGATACATAAACTATATCTAAACCCTAGGATAATGAGAACGTTTCTTTTCCCTGCTGCTGTTCTTTAAAGATAGCTCGCTATAAACATTTTGGCTTTGTTGGCCAACAGGGTTGATGAAATGCTTTGGGGTGAAATGAGGGGAAAATCAGCCTCGTTAATGCTGACGAAGGCATGCCTTGTGCTAGACTGAAATACGAATTCTTTTTATAATTATCCGAAAAACGTATTGGAAGAAGACATCACTCAGTTGGAGCAAAAATGCTAATTATCTTTCTGCCAGTAGGAAATGAGGAGCATTCTGTTTCTTTGGAGCGAGTCTGGATTGGAAAATGCATATCTTGCCAAAAGCTAAACAAATTGCCTAGGTCTCATCCTTTTTTCTTTCTCATCAAAACAGCACTACAATATTGTTTTTCAGATGTGGGAGGCAGCTGCTGCTTGTTCTGAGTGCACTGCAGAATAAAAGGCACAAATGAAAGGATTGCAGTCGGTCATTCGAAACCTTTACTTAAACCAAGTAAGCTGAATGAGGGCACATTTACAGTGATGACCTACCCTAGAGGTTCATGATGCTGCTGTAGACAGCTTGATAAACAGCCTCACCAGAGTGCAGCAAAGCACAATAAGACCAAAGGATGGAATAAAAAGGCCATTCCAAAGCACATACTTCAGGTCAGGAAAAAAGCACCATATTAAAACCCTTAGGCCCTGTGTTTAATTCTATCTCTTGGGTGCTATCTGAGTGGAGTTTGTATGTTCTTCCAGTGTTTGCATGGGTGTCCTCCCACAGTCCTAAGACGTACTGGTAGGTCAGTTGGCCTTTACGTCCTGGTGTCAGCGTGTGCGTGTCTGTGTGTGCCCTGAGATGATCCGGCTTCCTGTCCAGGGTGTTCCCTCCCTGCCTCCCACTGCTGGCCGAGATCTGGCTCCCCATTTGTCTCTATTGGATGAAATAGTTAGAAAATGGATGGATAGATTCAAAACCCCTTTAAAAGGTCAATGACTATGCATTTAAGTTATCAGTTTCTGCGTGGTGCTATGTCTTGTATGTGTTCCTGGTAGGGGGGTGATGAGTGACGGATTATTTCATGTGTCGCCTATATGGAAAAACTTAAAACAATACCCTGAAATGAAAATAAGAAATAAAAGGTCGAACTGTTCAATACCTGACCCTATTTATTCCTCTCAATTCTGTGAAATATAATGAACACTAATATTCCACACCTGTGTGATGTACTGTAAGCATCCTTTACAACAGTAGCTAAGACTGACAAAAAAACATAAAATGTTAGTTTCTTCACAGCTGTCCCATGAAGCCTTTGGAGAAGTAACCCAATGTACAAATATTGATCTGAAGGTTCTACCTTTCCCTCACTGTCTTTCCTTGCATTCTGAACTCCTTGCGCGTGTACTTTTATTTTAAAAAAGAACTTTGCATTTCCCATGTTTTAAATATTTATACAGTAGAAATCCACTGGGATAACATATCTTGTTTGCAGTCCTGTCAAGACAGAAAAATCAATATTTACAATGATGTATATGCCCAATATTCACAAACCTGAAGCAAACATGTATAATATATGGATTAGCATTCTAGTGTTCCAGGAATGATGAAATGGATCTTCCAGTTTGACAGTTGCAAGATAAGATATTTTGCATCTCCTTCCTTTTCTACTTCTGTTTTAACAGTTTTATATAATGTATGTTGCAGGGGCGATGTGATTAATTATGTGGTTCAAGAAATTTAAAATGCTTGGAATTTAAAAAAAAAAATACTCCGCTAACATTCCACTATTTCATTT
Organism: Atractosteus spatula; assembly: GCF_055471065.1. Taxonomy (NCBI): domain Eukaryota; kingdom Metazoa; phylum Chordata; class Actinopteri; order Semionotiformes; family Lepisosteidae; genus Atractosteus; species Atractosteus spatula. Next base: position 3,667,840 of record NC_142726.1, on the reverse strand, counting down.
GAGTGTCCGTTTCTATGACCCAAACTGAACACAATACGGTCATCTATATAACCTTCATGACCCATGGAGTCTATCAAACCACATTCCAAAGGGTTTGTCGATCTCAGTCGTGGCAGAAACCCTATTGGTCTGTGCTTTTTTTCAGATTACACAGATGTGACACATAGTTTATCAAATTAAACACTGACACAGAATTGACAAATCAATTTTGAAAGCTAGGCACCTGCTGGCTTTTTGTGACATCAATGTGAGACACTCCTGCTTTTACAATTGGTGTATATTTTCATGTTATCTGTGACAGTAAAAGTGATCTGATAATGTTTTGGTGTAATAAAAAGCCCAACAATATAAAAGTGAATGAATGGTTCATTTACCCTGCAGGCCATTGAAAAGCTCTCTGATCAAACAAGCTAGTTATTTTAGAGTAAAAAGGAGAAAAAGTAGCAGTGTGAAGAAAAACTTTTTGCATCTGACTCTTCCATTTTACACAAAAGTAAAACACAAAACATTGCTTTTTCTCAGAAACGCATCCACGTACTACAAACACAATGTGCTTTTAATAGACTGTACCAGCAGGCATAAGAGCTCTGCTGATCTCTAACAAATTAAGAATCTGTCTGGAGTAAAGGGAACATGCTACTGTCTGAGGACTGATTAACAATATATCAAATAATTTGTCATTAGCTTATATATTTACCTTCCATAGCATAAACACCTTTCCTTTCATCCCTAGAATACAGACCAGAAATACTGTACAGTGTTGCAGTGGTCTGGTAGACCTGTACAGGCAGTGATGTGCATTTTTTCAGAGAAGACAGTATATTGATCCCTTTGTAATAATTTATTGCATAATGCCACAGTGGGTATAGCCCATGGGTCTGCATCTTATGACAAAACCCTAAACCAGAGAAGTGGAGGTGTATATTTTATATACGTATACCAGGCGACAGTGAAAGAAAAATGGTTTTCTGGAGCTGAGAGCTGGATATTTAGAGTAGTAATAACTTTTTTTATATTTGCTGCAGAAACATTTTACCCTAAACTGCAAAATAATTGAAGGTGGGTCGCAGCAAGTTCTGTGGACTGTAATGAAATTATTGCTCCACAAAATAAATGCTTGGACCAAGAGCTACACCCTAGAATTAAACTCATCCGTCTTAAAAGATTAGTTCCCTCCTAAATAACATAATAAAACAACTGTATGAATGTCATATATGCATATACTTAAGGTGTTGTACTTAGTACAAGTAAACAAGCCACATCTTCTATATTGGTGCAGAGATAATTGAGCACATTCACCATGTGTCACCAAAAGGAGATGTTAAGAAATTTTATTTTAATAGGTAATGTGGCTCACTGAATGTCACAGCCTAGGCATATTTCTTTTGAAGTAAAAAAAAAGCCAGTTAAATCTGAAACCTGTGGGTATCCAAAAAAACCCTGTATAACATGAATAAATATTCTAAAACTATCTCACATCATGGTATTATGCCATATGGATAACAGGAACCTAAAAAGAGAAAACTTTTTTCTGGAGGAGTCAAAGCTATCCAGATGGTGATGTCTTTAATCTCTCCATATGTTCAGATCTCAGACAAACACTGTTTACAGCTCAGTAAATACAATTGTTGCACAATTGTTGCTTCCTGCACGTTGATGGGCATTTGGCTTTTCATTTCTGTTGTTAGAAACCAAGTAAGAAAAAGACAAAATAATAACATAACTATTCTGAGAATCATGCAGCTACACAGGTAGTTCTCCCACTGTTGCTGGTTGTTTGCTTTGTTGGGACAATACGAATGTACTGTATAGCACAGATGTGGATATTTTATACAAGAAGAATGATTTGTTGGTAGTACTGTTAGATTGTAAAAACCAGACGAGAATACCAAATGTTAAAATGTGGTTAAAATGTTAAAATGTATGTTATCACACCAATCACATGTTTGGTTTGAAGGCCTTCATTCACAGTTAGCACCACATTACCAACACCAGGGCAAAAACTCTTAAATTTATACACACTGTCTATACAATAATTTTTAAAAGCAAGCCAATATTAAACTCCACCATTAAAAGGAGTGTAGGACACACATTTCCAGCATTAGATGAGAATTATTTGTTTTTACACTTTGTGATAAAATCCTTTGCAAATGTAAGTGTCTTTCTTCCTTGATTTTTTTTCTTTCTGGGCAATTGTTTTATTTTTACTGTTAAGACGATTATAACATTAAGATTCCAGAACACATACTACCTCTGCAGGCCCTTTCCATTTTTACAGCAATCCTATAATCCACCTATTGTTTTTGATGCTAAACAAAGCTTCACCCCTGGAAATGAGCTCACACAACATGTGGTGCCATTCTGGCTTTTACCTCATTGAGTAATCCCCAGTTCTTAGTTTCTCCTATGACTAAAGAGCTAAATTGACTTACAGCGTTTAATCTATTTTCTTTCCATTAAATGATGTGTTGTCTTGTCATAAGTTCTTATCTTTTGCTAGTTTCATTTGCATGAACAGAAATGCAGTGCATTAAAAACCAATCAACACAGTTACAATCCCCTGCATTCCTTAATTTTCTTGTTCAACGTTCTAATATATTGTAATTAAGCCTAGTTTAGACCAAACACATTAAAACTGACCCCCCTCTCTCCACCTTTCAATTTAAAATGATTGCAAAAAGGACAATAGGCTATTTTGATTGCTTTCAGGAGGTTTTGTGTAAATAAATCTTTGAAAGTCAGCTAAACTGCATTAGCAACTGCGAGTTTATTAGAACAGTCTCAGCTTTAGCAATCTCATTTGAATGCTATTAATATTTAAAGTTTGCTTGCAGGATGGAATTTTTTGCCCCTATTAGAAGTTGTCCTTCAAGGGAACTGCTCATTCTTGATCCTAAAGTTCTAAAGCTTTGCACAAAGTTTCATCTTAGATGTTAGCCTGTACGTTTCTATGAAGAATTCTCAGACTGCTACCCTCTAAGATTCAGCAGTTTGCTATAAACATACTGTAGGCTATATTCTAAAATAATTGAGACACCTGTATAATAGAAAATGTCAGCCTGTTTACTGAAACTTGGTGTGGATGTAACAAGACCAGGCTTCAAGCAGTCATCCATGTAACTGTCTGTCATTACCACTCTGTATTGTGATTTCATATGTATTATGCGTGACAAGAGAGGTAAGATAATTAAGAAAAGTTTAAATGCAAAATGCGACCTTCTGTATCTCTGTTATAATGCACTGCCTGCCTACAAATAGAAAATATTTCTCTATATTATTTTGAGGTCATTGTGAATGGTTATTATTTCATTTTCAGAACCCCATTGTTGAGATTAAACACTGCCCAACAGTAACAACCGTGAAGAGTTTTTATCAGCCGGAGAAGTCATCAAAAGAAAAAGGAACATGGCAAACAGCTCCTGTTACAAATGGAGTATTGAATTAATCCTGGACTTTTCGAAAGGGAACACACCTGCTGCCTTTTGATATTCTGGTTAGTCAGAATTGGAAAGTAATTAAACATTTACTAGTTTCAGTAAATTTTGAATGTGTCTAATAACAAGACTCAATGTTTCAGCTGTGGAGCCTTCTTCACACCTGAAGAAGGCTCCACAACCAAAACGTTGTGTCTCTTTCCCTTTCAGCAGGGAATAAACCTTTACTTGTTCCTTTGCAGCCTGCGCATGCTGACGCAGCTCCCTGCTTGATAGATTCAATATATTTATTCTAAGAAAAATGTGTGTCAATATGCACAAGATATCTGAATTTTGCAGGATCTTACTTAAAACCCTCACTTCTGGGTTACCAGTTGAAATGTAAATGCAGATGTTTTGGAAAAATTGAATTTAAAACTTCAACCAACACTTTTTTACTGTCATGACATTCCAATGCGGCATGTAGTGATCTTCTAGGAACGGAGAAATGGGCAGACTAAGGGACTAGCTGGTTCTTTACACTACAATCATCAAAAAACATTCTGATGTGAAAACATTCAGCTCTGCTGACAGTTGGCCTTTTAAGATTGTTTTATTCTCGCTGGCTTTCATGAGAGCACCACTGCAACCAGCAAATCATCTTTGGCATTTTCATGAGCTGTTTTGAAATGCCTTTCAATCTTTTTTTTGCTTTGCCATTGCCAAGTGCGCACAACAAATTAAACAAACACTTATCGTTCATCGGTACTCGGATTTGATTCTGCTTAACTGCTGCTGGGAAGCCACATTCAAAGTGAGGCTTCAGAAGACTTAACTTTGCCATCTGTGAGCTAAAAACAAATGTTAAAAAAGTGTTTGAGGATGTTGTGTTGAGCAAGCTTAGAAAATAAACAGTGATTCACTTCGCTGAGTGTGGCTTATAAACTGTTTCTTATTGCTAAAGCAAATTGTAAACATTTAACATAATAATTAGCAAGAAAGTGGATAAACATTGTTTTTTTTGTAGTCAGTTGCCTTCTTGTGCATTTAGTACTTTAGAAGATTTATATATGGCATGAGATGGCAGATAATTATATAAGTTAGTAGGTTTTTTCTACTTCATTTATCTCAGCTAAAACGCAATCTGTGCACTTTGTGACATGCTTTTCAAAGCATTTTCATCTTAGAATTGCAGCAGCCTTAATAAGACCAGATGAACTTATCAGGTAATGTCACCGCCAATCAGGAAACTCTTTTCTTGCAAATGTGATTTTAATGCTCTGGCACTTTTATTTATTTATTTTGTTATCGGTGATAGACCGCGAACACTGTGGCAATGGAGGGGGGTCAGCCAGTGAAGAAGGAGTAGATTAGAAGTCATGCAGCCTACCTGTTCCTGCCTGTGGTGTGTCCGCAAAAAACACATTTCATAAATCTTTTCCATGATTAAAGTTATGACACTTGTTGCCTCACTAAATGTCATTTTTATATGAAAAATTTACCACTTGTCATCTGCTTATCTAAAGGTCTGCCCTTCCAAATTCTTCTCACCTGGGGTTATTTTTGACTTTCTGATGTAACTTTCCTTGACATGCCTTGACAAGTGGCAATAACTACATTTAAAAATAAAGGCACAACTGAAAAACACATTTTATGGTACATTTCAAAATAAATAATTGTACCTGGATCTGAACATTTTAAAGCCAGTTGAAACAGGGCAATAGTGGCATCAGTTTAAAATACATTTTTCACTGTTATTCAGGACACTGGAATGCAAATACTAGATGCTGCTGTATTTTAGCTGTTTAATCCTACAAGAGTTGAATGAATAGGTTTTGAATATCCTTAAAACGTGTTTTCCATTGTTACAAATATTAGTGTTGTTGTTATAATATATATATACACACAATATTTTCATTCTTAGTACAGTAATAAAAAGTATCCGTCGGCTTCATCAGCATCAGTTTCTTCTGTCTGTACACAAGTAGATGTGTTATAATAAGTACTTTCAATATTTTCAATGCTTAAACAAGTAGCATTTTTTCCCGCCCTTGAACCATTTTGTTGGATCACACTTCAGATGCTTTTCTGCGAACAAAATATGATTAACCGTCTTCCCGAGTGTTTGGAGCGGTCAGGTGGAGCTCTGCATCATGTCCCATGCCGTCCCCAGCTGTAACTGGGATTCTCCAGGTAGCTGTACACTGGTGGCAGGAGTAAGGGAGCACTAGTGAGCCAGCGTTCCTCAGATCTCAGAGACACAGCAGTTCTGATGACTTGCTAGGTGCCTGCAGCTGGTGATGTGCTCTTTCTGCAGCCAGGAGCTTTCCTAGCTTTCCTATCGAGAGATGACAGGTTCTGACGGTGGAGGATCAGGTCCTGATTTTTCTTGTTCAGGTACAGGCGCCAAGTCTTAAACAGCTGACTACTCCCTGCTGGTTGTGCATATAATATTATAAAATTGTGAATTTCCAAATTTTAAAAAAAAAAGAAATAAACTAATTGGCTAAACAGGACATTACTGACACAGTAAGAAATTATGAAACTGCAGTTATATTTGTTTTAAAACATTTGTTTTTAAATTCAAGTATTTTGAGGGCATTTTCTTCACATTTTCTTGTACTGAAAACCAACACTGTTGAAAACTGTGCTCTAGGTTCAGTATCCAGTACTCAGTTCCTCCCTCAAGGTCAGTGGTAGCTTTGTTAAATTAACTGGCCTCTGATTTAATTTGTGAAAAGCAGAAATACATACCTTTATTAAAAATTTAAAGTCATGTGGGCTTGAGTTTCTCAAGAGCGAGCAATAACTGAACATGAAAAAGCTGTGAAGGTTACCACACTCCTTTTACTGCTCTCTAACACTGATGAAGATGGAAGCATAATTTATTTTTCCCTTCAGTTCTAATGGAATTGATCATACTTCACAAAGTTCTAGAACTGTGAGGAATCATATCAACTTCTAAACCTGATATAGATGAGTGCACTAAGACAGTGTCATTTGGATTTAGTAAAAGAAAGTCTAAATCGGTATTTTCTCCTTGTGATTCTGAATCTTTCAGAATTTGGCCGCATTGGTGGAGACTAATTAACAGAGTGAACTGGATTTACCTTGCCTTTTAGCACAGTGTTAGTATGACAATGGTTTAATTATTCCAAAAAAGGCAACTTTGTTCGCTTGTTTCCTCTTTTACCTAAATCACTTGGGGTAATTGGGCCGTAAAGCCTGTAATTTTACAACATGCTTAAGCATTAATGTCTTTTTTTTCTAGTTTTCCCAAACTAGAAACAACAGGAATGGTTAAAAATCAGAGGTCATCGTTGGGCTCATCTACTGTAGTTCATTTGGTTCCTTGTAGCTCGTAGATCTGTGAAAATCTTATTTGAGAGCTGCTTTCTGAAAGAAGCCAGGGTTACATGTTTGCCAGAATGATTCAATAGGTTGTTCCAGGCTTGGGTAACTTTCTCTTGAGGATTTTGAATATGTGGATCAGTTCCTTTCCGTTCTTCTTTGTTCAAGATTTAAGACTAACTCTTATAGTTATATATAGCATCTCTCATTCCAAATGCAAGCATTACTGTGAGTGCAAACTACCTGCAGCTTAATAAATAATCATTTTGAGCATCTTTATCAAAAGTGTACTGACAATCTAATACATTTTGCAGTAATCTAAACTGTTTACTGCAAGGGGGGTATCTACAGTAAATCCACATTGAACAAACTTCTGTATGTCCAGAATTCAGCAGCCAGAATTCTGACCAGACCTCGTGTAAGAGATCACATTATTCCTGACCTAGACTCCTTGGACTGGCTTCCTATCCGATTTCATGTCGACTTCAAAATGCTCATGCTCATCTATAAGGCTCCACATGGCTTGGCAACTTAGTAATTCTTATTATATTATAAATGTACCATATTGTGAGCTCTTTTATTAATCATTAACCGACGACAAGTGGTAGCTTCTTCAAAAAACGAACATTTTTGCATACATGTTGATTTTAACTTAGTGTGTGTGGTTTATGGCCGAACTGTCTAGGATTTGACTTTAATTGTTGTTAAGGCTAGCTAAGAACTCCACTGGGAAATGCTGTGGGGCTGTGGAAAATTCAACAGGAATCGCTTGTGTGGCAGCCTTTGAGAAACTCAAGTCCAACATTAATGGCAGAATGAATAAAATCGCTTCAGACAGGGTGCTTGCCATTCTTAATACACTAAATGGTACGTTAGTGCTAAGCAGTGTCTCTGAACAGAACTGTTTCAGTAGTTTCTTCCTTCCCACATTCTGTATTTCTCAACAAGTTTTCATAATCCCCCGTGTAGTGGAAGGCTTTTGTGTAATGCCTATGACAGGTTTAGAGTTGTTTTCTTTTAAATGAAGGCCTTTAATATGCCACAGATGACTTGGCAAGGAATGCTCACGTTGCATGCTTGTCATGTATCCACTGTGCCAACTTCTTTTGGCTAGAGAACAGGCCGGCAGATCCAAGTTTGCTATTTGTTTGCATTTTCCAAGGAGAAAATAAATCCCATACATAAACTGTAAATTTTCTCAAAGATTTCTTCTTTAAATATTATTGCTTTGCTCATGCGCATGTATTTTTAACAGTGCTGGTTTTAAGCGTTTTACAAAAGCAAAATGACCAGGGGTCAGCTGATCTTTCCTCTGGAAGCTTACCCATATCTGTTTTCGACAAACCCAGAGGCACCACATCTTGCACTGTAGCTTCTAACTTACATTAGCCACGTAACGGTATGTTTTCACAACACATTACTAACTTGAATCATAACCTGATGCTACTAGAAAAAATGCTAGGCCCTTGTTTTCCTTAAGGATAAACCCAAGGTAAAATCGATTGGCAGTTTGGGCAATTTTCCTAAGAATCATTGTCCGATGCTTTGGAGAGGTACCTGGGTACATCAGATGTAATTTCTTTTCCCTTGACCCCTGTTGGTGTCTGATATAACCCTGTCAAGGGGTGTCACGTGATACATTACTGCCTCACAGCACTGGAGTCTGGGGTTCAATTCTGGACTTGGAGGGCTGTCTGTGTGGAGTTTGTATGTGTCGGGTGCACCCGTGTCTTCCCACAGTCCAAAAACATGCTGGAAGGTTAATTGGCTTCTAGGAAAATTGGCCCTGGTGTGAGTGTGTGTCTGTGTGTGTGACTGATAGCTCTACGAAGGACTGGCATCCCATCCAGGGTGAATCCTGTTGCTTGCCGGAATAGGCTGCCCCATGACCCTGAATTGGAAGAAACGGTTAGAAAATGGATAAAAGAACCATCACCAGTTGGATAAGACCCTGTCAAGTTCATTCAGTTTTAAAACCACATAAGAACAGCTACAAATGGGAGGAGACCCTACTGTTAATCTAGTCCATTTGGTAAACTGTGATTTCAATTTCTCTGAGATACACTAGCTGCTCTTTCACTATGAAAGAATAGACTGTTGTTTTCATGCTCCAATAAAAGAGGCTTGTCAGAGCAGGAAGTGCAGATAAAAGACACAGAGAAGTAAACTGAAGAGTCAGTACTTCTCTCCTAGCTGCACACTTGCTAAAAGCAAGATAGAAGTGAAAAATCAAATAGTCACAGAATGAGGAGCATATTCATAAACAAAGACATCTGTTTTCCTCTAGCCATGCAACAAGCATTGTTAACTTACATGTAATTCACTCGAATATGTTACTATTTACACAGACAGTTAACTGGACACTTTATACACAATGAATCATCTATTTTATGATTTATATTTAGGAGATCAAACTAATTCCAGCAGCCCTGAGGTTACAGGTTCCCTAATGTTGGTTGTCCTCATGTTGACTGTCATTACAATGCAAATCTACCTGAGAATATTCAAACCTAGGAATATATATTATTTTTTGTTAAACAGAATAAAATTGCTAGCTGGGCACCTAATACACATGACTGAGCATTCTGCTTATGGTCAGCAAATGCAATAAAAGATAATCCCCAATTTTCCTCCCAGTGTGGAATTCTGCTTCACTTGACTTAAGAGGTTGAGGTGTAAATATTGTTATTATGATGATGACCTCGATTGCATAATGGCACATGAGAATGTGTCACTCGCTGTTATAAAAAAATGGACACTGCTGCACTTAAAAAGCCTGTGAGAAGGTTGCACAGATGTAGTTACAAATAGCTGTTAACTAAATGCTATATTCAAAATACATACTTCTATTTCAGTAGCACTAGGCAAATTCCAAATGTGATAACTCAACATTAATGGACAGGATGGCTTTAATCTAATTTTGAGTGACAACAGCCTGGCAGAAGCCTGAGACAGAGAGAACTGAGCATGACCCACATACACCAATGCAGAATACAAAGCACAAAGACACAAAGGATTAATATACAAGGTAACAGACTCAATACCAGCAATATCTCTCTCGTCTCTCTCCACCTGTCTACCCTCATTTAACATCATCTTTCATCTCAGTGGAAGGATGAGCTTCCATTAATTTATACTTATGACAAAAAATACAATCACAAGAAAACACATCTGATTAGTGCTGATAGAGTTTCACCACATCAAGCAATTCTGTATCTGATCATAGTTCAGTGCATTTATGCTGGGAGGCCCAGTCTGCAAGTCTGACTGAAGCTGACAGGCAAAATAGTTTTCAATGCCAATCAATCCTGTTCTCATAATAAGAAAAATCACACAAATGTTTATATAATAATTTCTTACACTTATATAGTGCCCTTCTGGACACTCCACTCAAAGCGCTTTACAGGTAATGGAGACTCCCCTCCACCACCACCAGTGTGCAGCCCCACCTGGATGATGCAAAGGCAGCCAGAGTGTACCAGCATGCTCCCCACACACCTGCTCTCAGTGGGGAGGAGAGCAGAGTGATTAAATCAGTTCATAGATGGGTGTTATTAGGATGCCATGATTGGTAAATTTGGCCAGGACACCTGTACTATTTTTGAGATTTTTAATGTCTGGAAAGTCTTCACTAGACTTCAGTTTTATGTCTTATCTGAAGGACAATGCCTTTTTTTACAGTATAGTGTCCCCATCACTATACTGAGGCATTATTCTTTAGGACCCACGCAGACCACAGGGTGAGCTACCCCTACTGGTTCAACTAACATCTCTTCCAGCAGCAACCTTAGCCTTCCCAGGAGTCTCCTATCCAGGTACTGGTCGGGCTCATACCTGCTGAGCTTCAGTAACCTGCCATTTGTGAGTTGCAGGGTGATATAGAGGTTCTTTTATTTTAATAATGGATACCTGAGCATTAACACCTTACTTATTATATTTAGAATGTGTTATTTCTAATCCCTAAAATAATGTTACTGTTATTAAAATGTTAATTTTGTTGCTTTCAATCCATTTTAGGTTCACAAATGCTACACTCTTCTTGTGTCTGTGCGCTACTGCTGGGATTCTTGAGAGTGTTGTTTCACACAGAGGGCTTGGCATGTTTGCCAAGGCATAGATGACTTCAAAGCTTTTTCATAAATCTTATGAAGTCTTAATTAGAGGCTAACTAAAGCAAAAGCTTAGCAAACCCTGTTTTTTGTTAGTTTTAATTCAAGTTGTAGCATGGAGTTCTTAATTAGAAAATTCCCCTGATCTCAATCTGAACTGTTAACTTCTAATAAACACAACGAGTCACCACTTACCAGAAATATTGCTGTTGACTTTGTTTTTTCAGTTTCAGTGGAGTTTCAGTTTCAGAGTCAGTTTTTTTGAGGATTCAGGCACTTTTATCCAAAGTACAGTTATAGGAGTTTAGTGATGAATGGTGCATGGCTGGGGTACACTCCCTCTGATAGACAATTAAGACATGAAATACGAATCTACAGTAGCTAATATAAAAGGGCAGAAAAATAAAAGGGAAAACTAATTTCAAGTCAGAGTTATGTCTTTTATAAAAGAAGTTGTGGAAATGACTAAACTAGAAAAAGTGTAAACTAAACTAGAGGAATTTGAATTTGAGGAGTTAGATTTAGGAAGTCTTGTTTGATAGACACAGGAAGTAGAACATACACTAGACGCATTACATGATCCTGAGCTGCAGGAGGATATGCATGAAAGGGCCCTGGGTCCCCCAATCCATCCATTTGTGAACCTCGTCATCCAGTTCATGGTTGCAGGTGAGATGGAGCCTATCCCAGCAAGCAGCCGGCAGGAGGGATACAACCTGGATGGGACGCTAGTCCCAATGTGTACAGTATGTCACACACTGACATACAGTAAACTCAGACACACTCGCACACCAGGACCAATTTTCCCAGAAGCCTATTACAATTTACCAGTATGTCTTTGGACTGTTGGAGGAACCTGGAGCCCATGTGAACTTGGGGAGATCATGCAAACTCCACACAAAGCATGTCAGGTCCAAATTCGAAACCCGGGGCCCCAGCGCTATGAGGAAGCAATGCTCACCACTGTGCAGGGACCTGGTGTGTTAAGCAATATTTGTTCTATACCAATGGGTTAGAGGAGTGAAGTATCTTCAGTTCCAAACAAAGGAGATTAAGACGAGAATCAAATCCAGTGAAAATGTAAAGAAGTATAGTGTGGGAAAGCAAACGCGGACATGTACCACAACTGGAAATTAAGCCCAAACCCATCTAGGACAGAAAATAAGAAACGTTTCTTTACAGAGACGGGGTTTCCAACCAGGAGACTGAGGCCCGAACCCTGACCTTTTGTAAGAAACAGCTGGGTGGAATTTTAGTTTCACTTGGCTACTAAACTACCAGATGAGGAAGATGGCCCCAGACGGCCTGCTCTTTTCACAGCCTTTCTTTTGTTCTTTTAAAAATACACAGGCACATCCAAACAAAGCTTATATCCGTTGAAGACCTAAGGGATTCCATGATTGCTAATGAGATAAATAGCAAAGTGAAACATCGCATAGATTTATGAGCTGTTTTGCATAGCTGTGCCCGTTTGAATTGAAGAAAGAACATATTGGGATCTCCACACCACCTCCAGTTCTGCAGGGAATCCAAGGGCAGGGTGGAAAATGAGTGTGTCAATTAATGCGTGGTGAAAACAAATGAAGTCAATGTACAGTTTACGAAACAAACAAATATTTATTAGAAAAAAAGGTGAAAGGTTTTCTTCAGAATAATATAGAGAATGCTGCAGTATAATAATAGTATAAAAGTAATACAGAAGTAGGATAGAGATAATAAATTAATCACTGCTTTAAATGCAGCATCCTTCTGCAGGTACACTATGCAGAAATCTTAAATCTATACAGTGAAATCATGCACCAATGATTACTGCATCCAAAATACTCTTATGAGTCAGGTCACATATTTTCATTTTTCTGCATTCAATGGTTACACAGAGGTCAGCATTGCTGCCTCGCAGTGCTGGGGCCCTGGGTTTGATTCCTGGGGTTCTGTCTGTGTGGAGTCTGCATGTTCTCCCTGAGTTCATGTGGGGTTCCTCCAGGTGCTTCGGTTTCCCCCCATAGTCCGAAGACATGCTGCTAGGGAAATTAGGTTCTGGGAAAATTGGCGCTGGTGTGAGTGTCTGTGTCTGTGCCTGTGTCTGTGTGTGCCCTGCGGTGGACTGGCGTCCCATCCAGCATGTACCCTGCCTGGGTCTGCTGATTGCTGCTGTGGATTGTGCTGTCCAAGACTCAATATTTAAAGTAGTGAGAACCTTTCAGCTTCCTTAAGAAAGGAAAATTCATTACAATTGCTGCAATTCTTCACTACATTGTGAGTAAAGGTTTTAATAATGCTATGGGTCTTATGGGTTTGAAGGTTTTCTTTTTTTATGGAAGGCCTAAGGCAGGTATTATATGGTAATATTAAAGTCCATCCATCCATTTTCTAACTGCCTCTTCCAATTCGGGGTCCTGGAGGAGCCAGAGCATATTCAGGGAAGGAAAGGGCACCAGGCAGAGTGGACCCTGGACAGGACGCTGGTCCATCGCAGGCGCAAACATACAGTAGATACTCACATACCTGCACCAGGCCCAGTTTTCCCAGGACGAAGCCCCTGGAGGAAACGCACACGAACACAGGGAGAACATACAGACTCCGCGCAGATCGCACCCCAGGAATTAAACGTAGGGCCCCAGAGCTGCAAGGCACCTATGCTAACTATGGCACCACCTTGCCAACCATAATATTATTAGGAATTGCTAAAACGTTACAAAAATAAGTACATACTGTATGCAAAACAAGTAGGAATTGGTGTATTAAACTTAAAGTGGAGGAGGACTGTAACTTGATGTTCTTCCTTGCTCACACAATGAGCTCATTGTTGCTCACAAACATACAAACCCCAGCAAATGAGCCTGGAGCTCCAGCGCTGTGAGGTAGCGATGCTAAGCAAAGCTTCCTCTTTGATTTCCTGATATTCCTGAGTTCATAGTGGAGAGGGTTGGTGTTATGTAGTGCTGCACAAGACTGATTCATATCTCCATCAATCTGCCCTTGTGAAACGTTCTGCTGCTTTCAGAAGGCAAAGGGCTGCCGACATTCCCACTTCCTCAGTTCACAGGTGACTATGACAATTTTCCCCACCAGGGCTTGTGCTGAGATCTTGGTCAATGAAACACATCATTTACTATAAAAATACCTCTCTGCTTTTAGAGCAACCGAGCAACTTTCATCTGCCTTTAGTCCTAGTGCCCATTTTCTTAGTATTTCTGCTGCTCCCCCCCCCCCCCCCCCGACTAATCTCTGTGTTCTTTTATAACACAAAGGGAGATGTCTTATTGATCAAACCTGCTTTTCCTGTTAGAAAATATTGAAAGAGAGAGAGTCTTTAGAGTGCTACTGCTTGGGAGGATGTGAAACAGATGAATTGTGGCTTCAATAGGAAATTAAAAACATATAAAAGCAATAGACTGTATAGAAATAATTTCACCTATCAGTTTATTTACTGTAGATAGTAAACAGTCTATCAGATGTATGCACATCTGTCCTCATCCAAGAATGGGACTATACTTAAATTTGTGAAAATTACACTCTGTTTGAAGTGCAGTTTTTCAGTTGCAGATATCTAATAGAGCTAATTACATTAGAATAAATGATTTTCCACTTAAATTATTGTGCACTAAACTTTTTATTTATGCCCAGATAGCATAGATGACATCTCAAAGCCCAGAATGCAGAATGTCAAGAACAAAAAGTGTTGCTTCTTTTTTTTCCCATTTTTAACACAGGAGGAAAGCCTTGCTGTAAGAACTGTTTAACTTGATTTTTGTTTCTAAAGCAAAAAAAACTGACTACTCTGAAACAAAGAACAAAAACCACTTTGGTTGTTGAACAACAATGAAGGTATCATATTAAACTGGACTTTGATGTGCTTATTCCAAACTGATATTGTTTTAAATTGTCAACACAAAACTTCTTCACTGCCAAATAAAATACACCCCCAGTGCGTTTTAAATATGCCTGTAGAGTTCCAGTTATACAGCACTTCCATGTACAGGTAACACAGGTGTCCTGCAGTATCCCTGAAAGCACAGTACAAGGACGTGACCTAGAATTTGCACAGCCAAGCTGGAGCTGCCACACACACAGAGGGAATGAAACTCAGGATCTCATGTCATGTTATATTCCACGATGCGGATTAAATCCTGTCAGATTTCAAAAACTGAAGCTTGTTTAGTCAGAGCATCACTGTCACAGAAAAGAGTTTAGGGAATTTCAGCCGGTTGTTTTTTTTTTAATTGTGAGGCAACGTACTATTTGAATTTTCCTGGGCTCAAAACAGAAGCTTCTGACAGAGAACATTAACTTGTAGAGTACTGTAACTCTCATTGTCAAGACAGGCCTGTGGTTATTTTTTTTGTAAAAAGAGCATATTATGGGTCACATTCACAGACACCAGTAAAGATTTCCAAAAAACAAGTGTAAAGTGGTATCCCGTCAGATGCAATCTAAGTTTGTATTTACAAAGGTGTGTGCCTTCCATAGCAGCTGTATCACCCTGCGACTCACAACTGGCAGCCCCACTGAAGCTCAGCAGGTGTGAGCCTGGTCAGTACCTGGGTGGGAGACCTCCTGGGAAAAACTAAGGCTGCTGCTGGAAGAGGTGGTAGTGGGGCCAGCAGGGGGCGATCACCCTGCAGTCTGTGTGAGTCCTAATGCCCCAGTATAGTGACCGGGACACTGTAAAAAGGACCCCCTTCTTTCGGATGAGACATAAAACCGAGGTCCTGACTCTGTAGTTGTTAATAATCCCAGGGTGTTTCTCAAAAAGTGTAGGGGTGTCTTCCTGGACGAATTTCACATTGGCCTTTACCAATCATGGCCTCCTAATAATCTCCATCTGTAAATTAGCTTCATCACTCTGTTGTCCTCCCCACTAACAGCTGATTTGTGGTGAGCTTTCAGGTGCACTATGGCTGCCATCGCATCATCCAGGTGGATGTTGTACAGTGGTGGTGGTGGTGGATGGGATCCCCGTTACCTGTAAAGCTGAGTGGAATGTCCAGAAAAGACTATATAAGTGTAAGCAATTATTATTATTATAGTAGAAAATAATTGCATGTCATTAGAACATCTACACATAGGTCTAACATAAGAGAGAGAGAGTCTTTATCATCCCCAGGGGGCAAGTTGTTTTACAGCAGCAGACAATAAAAAGAAAATCCACAAACAATACACATGTACATTCAGAAGAGAATCATTTGTTGAGCAAGATTATAGCCACAGTTATAAATGAGAACTTACAATAAACGAATTTGTTTTTAAATAGGAAAATCTGTATCTTTGTTCTGAGGGGAGTAATTGCAATTCATTCAGTCCTCTAGGATGGAAAATGCTATACGCAGGACTCGTAACTGTTAGAGGTGGGGCAGGGCCAGAAGATCAATACCAATGACTCTCTGACACAGTTTGACAATACTCGAGCAGTTTGTTCTTAGTCCTCAGATTCAAATTCACAAACCAGCAAATCAGGATGAAAGTTAAAACAACAATTAAAGACACAATCGATAACAAATGATCAACCATAAAATGTTTAAGCTTCCTTAAGAAAACTAGATACCGTTTTTGGCAATAGAATCAAAGTGTGCCTGAAAGTTTAAATTGCAGCCCAGAATAGTTCCCGAATACTTATGTTTATCTGTCTTCTCCACTGATTCTCCTCTGATGCAGGTTTGAGTTTATTTTTTACCCTCATGTGAAGGAAATCAGTAACCTGGCTATGATGTTTAATGTCAAGGCCAAAATTAGATAATAGCTTAGTTGCCAGTAAATAAGCTTCAATACAAATAGACATTGAAGAAAATTCCACAAATAGCAACCTAGCGTGAGTTTTATTTTTCTCAGGATGCTGGAGGACAAGGTTAACATGAGTGTGATGATGTATGTAGGAGCCAGAGATTGCAAATGCATAGTGTGCATGGTGGCACAGTGGTTAGCATTGCTGGGGCCCTGGGTTCAATTCCAGGCCTGGGGTTTTTCGCGAATGATAGTTCGGTAAAACATACTGGCAGGTTAATTGGCTTCTGGGAAAACTGGCCCCGGTGTGAGTGTGTGCGTGTTTGTCTGTCCAGGGTGCACCCTGCCGTGGGCATGGTGCTAGCCGGGATAGGCTATTATGTGTTTAATATAATATTCTCGCTATTGCTGCCCTTAGGAAAATAACTTCTAGGTTTCTGCTGAAATGTCTGAGAAATGGGACATTTCTGTAGGAACCTTTAGGCTATTTTCATAAGGGAGGACCTTCCTTCTTCCTGTTTCTCAACGAAGACACCTTTTCCGCGTGTGCAAGGAGCATCTCCCATGTTGAAATAAATCATGTGTGCTGCACAGCAGTTTGTTTCTGAAAACAAATCTCAGCTCTTGCACTGTGTTTTGATCTGTGCAATACATTTAGCAGTGTATTATTAAAGTTTAGGTGAATACTAGGTGAACATTGTCACTTGATTACTTTTATCTTTCCTAATCATTATCATGTGTTTTGCTCACTCTGCACATGTATCCTTACATAACTGGCAAGGTTTATGTATGCACACATGGCGCTTTCACACACTCCTTTTCTTGGTTTCTAAATATTATTTGGTAGCATTGGTCCCTTGATTGACACACTTTTTATTTCAATAGGACCCTTTTGTAAATGGGTCTCTTTTAAAGTGCATTTTGTACAACAGTCCCTGAAATCTTCAGGAAAGTTTTTTTTTTTACTATCGTACTAATGCTTGGAATTGATCCCTTCCGTTAGATGTCCATTCCCAGTCTTTGATTTTGCAATATTTGCAGCAGGAAATAAAAAGGAAACTTCAGCGTTTGCAGTCAGCTCAACATTAACGACAATGTGACATCAGTGGTAGTGTTAGAGTTTGTCATACAGACAGGTCCCAAGTCTGTGCTTTACCCTCTTGCAACTTATGCACAAACTTCCTAAGCGTCAGATCTTTCCTCCTCTGAGATTTCTTTCTTTGCATTTCTTTAGCAATGAGAAATCCCTCCAATAATCCACATCCCAGCCTCACACACCAGAATGAAATAAGCCGGAGAAGATTTATACTCATCTCTTGCTCTGTTTTTATTACACATGATCAAAAGGCCTTTCTGTTGTCAGTCAGTATGCAGCCAAGCTGCCTCTCTGCCTAGTAATCTCTTAGTGTTGAAGTTTAGCTTAGTTAAGGTTCGGGTGGAACAGCTTTATCATCTGTCTCTCTCTCCCTCTTAGAGTTATATGGGATACATCATTTTTAGAAGGCAAAAAAGTGCTTTCTGATCTTTAACATGTTTCGGTTCAGGATATGAAAAGCGATGAGAACATTATCCTTCACCCATTAGTCAAAATATTTCAAGCTAGATCACTCTGACTTTCCCTGCAATGCCACATGCAGCTCTCACGGGAAAGCACTACATTTCTTCTCCTTTCAAAAGACGTCTGGCAGTAAACCTCAAAAAGAATGTCTTGCAGATTAAGTACTAAGGTGACACGCTTCACAATAATTCCCTTGATTCAAACTGGCTAATTATAACATTAATACTAAAGAAAAATAATTTATTAGAAGAACTTAATTCATTATTAGGTCTTCCGACAGAAAACTGGCCCATGATTTAAATTGATTTTCATTATCACCTCATTTTGCATCCTAAACAGAAAATGCATTCTTTACAGAAAAAAGAGAGATATGCTATAGCCTCTACTACATTCCTTTTCTTTTAGACAATTTTAGAAGGGAAGGTGTCAATGAAGGAGGTTCATTGTTAGGAGGTTCACACAGCATTTAATGTACTGTTGAATGTTCATGTATCATGTAAATACAGTACATGCAACATCTTTTTTGAATTGTAATCTGTATCACATAAGGGTGTTTACTTATAACAAAGTAAGATTTTAAAGTACATATTTATGAAATAAGATGAATGAAATAATCTTTGTAAAATAATAAGGAAAGCATAGCTAATTCCATTCATGGTGACAATACTGTTTTATCAGTATCTCCCTTGATGTTCATTCTGATGTTCTGGCAATGAAAAGTAAGGTAAATTAGACTTGTTTTCTTCATTAATATCTAACGAAAGCATATGAAGTCATTGCAATGTATTTAAATATTTGGAAAAGCAATATAATTAATAGCACTTTCAAACATCCGGATTAATTGAACGTTTTTAACAGATGGTAACTTGACTGTTACTTGTAAGAAAATGTTTATATTTTCAATTTAATGTTTTAATTATTGGGCAATTTATTAGATGTGGTTGAATCTCTGTGGCTTGCTGTGTGTTGTTTGCAAATGATTTCTACTGTCCCATCAGAAATTAATTTCTGAAAATAGCTTTCCCTGAGCAAGGCCCTTAACCCCAGCTGCTCCAGGGGCGCTGTACAATGGCTGACCCTGCACTCTGACCCCCAGCTTCTCTCCCTGTCTGTGTGTCTCATGGAGAGCAAGCTGGGGTATGCTAAAAGAGAAATTCCTAATACAAGAAATTGTATATGGCCAATAAAGAGATCTTTATCTTACCTTACCTTATCCTGATGTGACAGCTTTCCAGTAGGACAGCTCATGTTCTCTTGCTCTGCGGATGAGGATGTGACAGTCATGCCCTGGGTTCCTTATCCACTGAACATGTGAGGGATGAATCATGTAGCATCTAGGGCTCAAAGACCAGTGCCACACACTTGTCTGGACTATATGAGAAAAACAGGATAGAATCCCTAAAGACATATTTGTAACCTGTTGCAAAGCATATGTCACTGATGGGTACTGTAGCTTGTATTATTTCAAAGAATAGCAACGTATACTACTGCTCTCTGCCACTGTGACTTTCACAGTAGACTAGATTCCTATTTGATCACAAATCCTATTTAGCGTAATGAATTTTGCAATGTCATGTTTTATTCAATAAAATGTCAGGGTACCAACTGCAAAAAGAGTTTTTCATTTTCCTGTTAATACATTTGAATGTTTCAGAAATATGAAATCAGTTTCACTTTCGATTCTCAGTAAAAAATCTTGATTTTTGGAAGGTAACGTTTTGAAAGTTTTAAAAAACTAGTTAAAAAATAGGGATGATCTTTAAAATAAAAAAAACCATTAATATGATAATTCAAAACAAAGAGGAGAAGAAAGGAGATGTAAAAGGTAGGAAGTGAGTGAACTGGTTCAGAAAGTCCTTCTTTCTCATTTTTATTCTGTGCTTTCTGGTCTAAGAGTGTGAGTGATAGACTGCTCGTGCAGTTTTATTGTGTATCCTAGAGCTTTTCTCATTATTTATTACAATCATTTTTTTGTCCGACATTCATGAGGAAATTGCTGTTTTAAGCTCTCTGTGGCACAAATAATAACAAACCCAATAGAAGACAATGAGAACCGTGAGCCATTATGAATTTATGTGCTGTACTGCACCCCTGGGAGAGATTCAGGATGCTAAGTGCCCTTCTCTTGCTCTGGTCTCGCGTTGGGACACGACATTAGAGTGAAAAATAAGCAGATGTTGGATGATGCTGCAGAAAAAAAGTGCTCCCTCCTTTGGTGTTTGAGTATCCACATGGGACAGCCAGTGGAAGACTTAATTAAAACTCATCTAGATTGAAATTGCTTCAAAATGTCATTTACCAGACACAATATTTCAAAAAGAATCAGGTTGCTCACCAGGGTGCAATAGCAGTTTGTTAAATAAGAGATGAAAATTGAAAAATAATTACAATTAGCTTAAGCTGGTCATTTGGTAATTTGCAACAACTTACGTAATCATGAAAAAAGCTGACAGTGAGTCAAGGCTGTACCATTGATTTCTAAAAAATAAATACAGAAAACCTCCTAATGTATTTTAACTCCAATATCTTTCACTGAAAATCTATCTGTAGGCCTAGAGAGAAAGTTGAAAATGCAGCTAAACCGTTAGAAAGAAAAACATTTTCTTTCCATTTTAACACACTGCAGATAATATTGTGCACGATCCACTTAACTCTTAATTTAACCCCATTCCATTAAAAAAAAAAACAGTTTTTTATCCATGTGTCACCACTAAGTCTAATTCAGATTCACATGTAATCCAATGGTCATTACCTTCTTAAATGTAGTCCTGTGACCACATAAATGAGGCCCAATTACAGGAAAACGTTCCTACACTATACAAAGTTTCTCTTTATGATTCAGTAGTGATGTGTTTTCTTCCTGCTGTTATCTGTCAACATGGCACAAGAAATCTTTTTGTGCTGATCGCATTTGACATGTTAAACAATGCATGGAAAAAGGACACCGGAAAAAATCTGAATGAATGGAAGAAAATGAACTAATAGTGCTAATATACTGCATACGCTATCAAAAAGCTGATTTAAAGGATGAAGATCAAATACCTCTGTATTAGATACCTGATTTTGTACTGTATGCCCATTTTAACTAATCCATAAAGAAGGAAGAGAGAAGAAGCTTAGAAGTGATTTTTTAAAAATGTTCTCTGAATTTGTTTGGCTATAATAGCTTGTTTACCTGTAAACAACACAATTTCTGTCAAATTGCTTTACCCCTTTAGTCATTTCAGTGAAGTGATCAGAAAAAATGTCCATAGAGGTTCTGTTGGAAAAGCCATTTCAAATCATGAGGTTAGTCTGATATGTTTTTCTCTCTCCTGTAGTTGTCTGGCCAACTCACCATTGGTATCCATGGTAACAGACACAGGTGATAATTATTACTGTATTACATCACCACCTGACAAGTACCGTCTTCTAAAATTAAATTTTACAAAACAGACATTGCTACTTTTTGTTCATCTAACTGGGATACCTAAAAAAGAAAATGCTTGGATGGTGTTGGCCTATTTTGGCCGACTTTGCTGTTAAAACAAAATCATGTGTATTTCCAGACTCCAGTCTTTGTCAACAGTTAATTCCACCAAGACTTTGTGTACACCAATAAAAATGTAAATAATAAAAAAAGTAATTTTACAAGCAGCCAAGCACTAAGTTAAAGCCATTATTTAAAAAGCAGTGCCTGTTAATTTAAGATATTGAATGTTGAATGCCTGGTGTTGTGCAACATTTACTTCAAGAGTTTTAAACACTATTTACTGAAACACACAGAACTATTTTCCATCCAAGAGTAAGATTTTCCTTTTGCATACAGCATGTTATATAGTCTTCTCATGTTAATGCTTTCATTTCTTATCAGCTTTCAGGGAAAATAATAGAGCCATAAAATTGGGAATAGCACCAGTGACACGAGTAGGTGGAAGAAAATTGAACAAATATGAAACCAGATAACAAATGCAAAGTAACTGATCACAGGAATCGAGTGTACCATATTTGCACATACTGTATGACTGTTGTTAAAATTCCTTTTTGACTGTATTTCTCAATGTACTCTCAGCATTTAGTTATGGCTTGTGAATCAGCAGTGAGCTTGTTTCTAATTGGATTAGCAGAGCTGTTGTGCCATTTGACTTCTGTATTCACTAAATGATGATCCACAAAGGCAATTGTATACAATTAGCGAAGGTTAAAAACATGAAGCCAGACTTGTGCTTAAAATACATTTACAAATACTGCTCACATAGTGGAAAGATTGTTTTCCCCCCTGTTCATTAAGTCTGCTAATCACATTTCTGCCAAAACATCGAACTGATGATTTTACAATCTCTGAAAGTGGCAAAAATCCCAGGTACTGTATGAACAGGTGCATTTGACTGATACGGACAGAAGTTGGTAGAAGCGTGACTTGCACATCTCATGTTTCTGAACAGGGGTGATTGTAATTTAAGATTACAATCGTAAATGCTGTTTTAAATGGGGTTTACCAATTCATTTGGACCCATGTCTAATTAAAATAGTTTATTCTATAATTTAATACAGTAATATTAAAGGAACAAAACTGAATAAGACAGTAAATGTATAGTGTATGCATACACTCAAAGTAATGTTTGGCAGGTGCACACACAAAAGAAATTAAATCTTATATTTTAAAGTATGCATTAACCTATTTCGTTTTTGGCAAAAGAAAATTCTTTAACGCCAAACACTCTGTTATTCATCTCCACAAATGACAGAGGCTTTGATCGACACAGAGATAAAATTACCATCAAGTAAAAATGCAAACATTACAGAAAATGGCTCGCTAGGATTTCTGCACCAGTGAGAGTCCTTGGTGCAGCCTTATACTCATGCAAGCCTCTTAACATGGCCTGGTCTTCCTTTGTGCAGTCAGTATTTTCAAACTATGTCAAGACTGAAATCGCCTGCAGTGCTTTTTTAAAAAGCTTGTAAAGCAAGCAGTGGGACATCAGTAGTGCACTGGTGAATCTGGAAGTCTTCCTAACATTCTGCTTAATGCATTGCTAATATTTCTACGCATTTTCTTTTTAACAGAAAATGTCTCTCTCCACGTGTTCTTTGGAATACATCCTCTGCTTGTGAGGCAGAGATATATTGGGTTATTATGCAACTTGATTTTTTATCTCCTGAGAGAGAGAGCCCCATAAGAGCCATATGCTGTAATTAAGTGTGATTTTTTTACTCATTCACCTTTTTAAGAAACAGTGTAAAATTACGAAGCAGCATGAGATTTATTAATTTTTGTTACAGCTGCCTTCCTTCTGTGGTATATGGGGGTGACTGGGCTAAGATACAATACACCTGCTATTTGCAATAGTAATGTGGATTCCTGAATAACATCATTTTAATGTAATATTCTCTGCCAGAGACATAATCAAGACAGTATACTTTTAGAACGTTTATACGTGTTTACTTGTTGAATCTGTGCTAAATATTTATTTTTTTTGCTAAGAATAAAGTCTGATTAGATGATTAACAAGGGAGTCAATCACATTTTCTGGCATCTTGGAAATCAAGATTATAACCTGCTTTTATTATGTAATACCTTCAGTGATGGTAAGCAACTTGTTTCCTGTTCTAAACATTGCCGTGTTGTTTAAAGTTGACTTTAACAGGTCATAATTTGTGCAAAGCTGTAAGAAACAAGCAATTTTCCAGTTTCTCATTCTGTAACCAGAACTCATTTACTTGATGATGTTTTATGTTCCTGTTTCATTGGAGGTATGAATGAATCTGGAAGGCTGTCTATGTACTATTGACCAATATTCTAAAGCAATGACATGCAGAAAGACTGGGTGAGGTTTGAACTGCTCAATTTTCCATATACACACCCTGCTGGTGTTTACAAATAATCTTGTTTTGCTCTACAGGAAATACAATAAATCGCATTAAGTCCAAAGTCATTTCATAAGAACAACAGGAGACCAACACTTTCTAAAGATTAATTGAGAACAGATAAAACCTGACATCACATTCAAAATAAGAGAATCCTACACTGCTTTTTCTCTGTGTGAAACACAATGACCATTATTGCAGAATTGTAGACAATTGCATCTTGCTTTTCTCCCACTAGATGTCAGAAGAGGGAGGTGGAGATTGCCCAGTACTGATGCAAAAATGCTAAGCACTTGAACAGGAACTGTGTTAACAGAAGCTCACACACATATGTATCAGCAACACCTGGAGATTTACACAAAGCAAACAGATCAGTACAAAGCTCCAATAGGCGTGCACTGTCACATTCTAATGCAAATACACCACAAGTAACTACAAGACTACAGATGCAATCCAGGAGAAATCTCAGAGCAGCACACCACACACTTGACACAGGCTTCCAAGGAATTTGTGGAACAGTGACCACTTTAGATAACATTGTGTTAACCCTATGCAGACATTTCTCAATAAACATCCGAGGTCAGTGGAGAATAAGTCTCATTTCACTTACATAAAATTGTGGCATGTCATAGCTCAGTGGGCATGCTTTTTGCTGATTCAATGAATAAATTTGACATTTCCTCATGGTTGCCAACAATGTGGAAAATGTCCTATTTAAACCAAAACAGGAAATATTCAGCAAATCATGCTCCCTGATCTTGCCACCAATATCTCAGTACCAAAGGCAAAGGGGGTCCTGTCACATGCTGAGTGCTCAATAATGACACAGAATGGTAACACTTTAGAAAACAACATAGCCACATATTGCAGGAGACACAGTAAATTAATCACATCATTCATGCAAAAAAGTAGGAACAACTGAATATTTACAAGGTACAGGCATTGATTATAAAAGAGAAGAATATGAGAATAGTCAGCCTGAGATATTATTGGCTTTATAGACAGAGGAAGTCAGTATGCTGATTTACTGCCTGTGCTGGACTCATTTACTGTATAACACAATAATTATCACAGACTGCAGTGCATGCACACACTAACATCATAATTACAACCCCATATCACACCATCGGCTCAGGAGCAATGAAAACTAGGTAGCACATTTCTCATCCCCTGGAGATACTGTAGATAACACTGGGATGAGCTCACTTCACCTTATTTAGGTTTGTGACTTTGAGAGTACCCACTCACACATGTTACACCTACATGCCATAATTAGAGAGAGATGACAAAGACTGGAAAAGAAAAACTGAAAACAGCTGAGTTTTCTAGAATAGAAAATGCTAATTAAAAAACAAATCGAACTATATAAAGTATTGATAATGGGATTATGAGAGACATGTTTCTAAAAGAATGGAAATTCTTCCCACGACAACAAAAATTATTTTGGTCTGTTTGAGTTCTTCAAAAACACTTTTTTGATTCAGAGATAAACATCTTCTTTAAATTCAGCACAGATCCCGTTACTACTAAAATAATTTGAAGTTAGTTTTTGTATGATTTTATTACTAAAGCCTGTCCTCAGCTCTGAGGAATATTTTCAGAAATATCGAGTCCATTATTTTAACCAGTAATAAAAAATTGGCATCGCAGTGAATGTTAAAGGAGGACATCTCACAAACAGAGTGTCTACCTTTGAATTGCGATGAAAGAGAAATTGTAAATATTAGACACTTTGCTGATTTCATAAAAGATACATAGTACTTGGAGAATTGTATCGGTTTGAGAATAATCATACGTCTGAATAAATACTGGCAAGAATTTGATCCTATTGTGGTTAAGCATCAGAGATTCACCAGTATTCTGTTTGATGCAGACTTGTTAAACATCAAATGAAAACCTCAATTAGAAAGAGGTAGCTCTAAAGGATGCCACAGGTGAAGCATGCTCTTGAGACCCATCTTCCCCATAGGAAGTCACTGTGCTGTAGCTTCTTGACTATTGCCTACACTTTTAAACTCTAATTGCTATGCAGCTTTTCTTTGTTTCAACTTCTAGTTATATCCATTGGCCTCCAGTCACCTTCTCTTGAAGTGTAATGAACCTCATGACTTTATCAGTGCAATATAGTCTATAAGACAATCCATTATAAAGGCCTACAAAACTATTATTCTGATCTGAACACTAAATTTAGGTTTAAATGGCAATTTAAATGGGCTTTTAGCATGTCTTGCAAATACAATATCCCACATCAAATGCAAAGTAGTCGTACTAACAATTGCTAGTTACTGAATTCTAGTGCTTTAGAGATTTAGTTGAAGTGGAGTCCAAAGTACATTTCTGCTGTGACTTTAAAGACTGTGACGAACACACTACTGGTACTGCAAGAAACATAGACACAAAAGCATTGGTTTTGGAGTTAATGCAGTTTTTGCTTAATATAAGCAATCTGGATGACAAAAACTAATGCAAAGGTTCTTAAAATACTATATATATAAATTTCATTGATGCCTTCCTGTTGTCTGGAGTTGGAGAAATGGCTCTTGATGCTGCTATTACAATACAATATTTTATCTACCATTTTCTCAGTCTGTGATGAAGCTCTTGCTAGAGGGATAAGCAGTTCGTTTGCACTGTGCCTTGGGGAATCGTTCCTTATTTTTTAAATTTTAATGTCATGTACATGGCGGCACCCCGAACACATTTACTGTCATACTACATTTATACCTGCCTTTTAAATGCAAATAAAAAGTGAAGTTATAAAGTGTCACATAAGTCATCCACAACTCAAATTTAGCAGTCAATGCAATAGCTAAAATGTTTCTTTTTAGATTTTGCAAACAGAGAATTTTAGTTCTTCAAAAACAAGTGTTTTAATGTAAAATAAGCATTTGATTAAATAAGATATAAATAAGTAGCTCCAATGCTAATACACTTCAAATATGTATCATAACCAATAATAAGACCATGTCGTGCATCACTTTTCCACATTCTATAAACCTAGTTAGGTTTGACACTAATGCATTAATGCGGCATAGTAGAAATCTTTAGCCATCTCTGGAGCCAAGATTTAAGAGTCTGTAATTTGCCATTGGTTGCAAAGTGTCTGCTGGGTAGATACTTCCTTAAGGAATGAAGCAATGGAAATCACTGTTTGCTGCTTCAGGACTGTAATGAGTGGTCTGGTATCTCCCTCTCCAATACCGTCTATACTGGAAGTTGGAGCTGGCAGTGTGCGTCTTGGCAGCGAGCTGGAGCAGTCTTAAACTGGTGACTGGCATTGGAACAGACAGGGCAGTGTTACTCTTCAAGTCCACTGGGGTCACTCATTTTCAACGACACCAGACATCTTGTTACCTTCATTACTGAACAGCTCTCATGGATACACACATTCATGTTTTTTTGGATTGTAGTTTTAGAAGATAAACAGAAAACATTAGTTACCTTAATGGAGTATTTTATAAACTGAGTATACTGACCAGGTGCTGACAAGATCATTTAAATCTTTAAATGTTTTAAGGCTAGAATTTAATCCTTAAATGTCATAGGGCGGTTCAGGGATATCACACCATAAAAGTAAAAAAAAAAAAGGACAAAGGACAAAAATACCGTACAATATCACATTAATTTGCACCCTTAGGAGACTTGTTGACACTAAACTTTCACAAATCTGTATTTGTTGGGATGTACGGCACAGTAATCCAAGCAGAAGTAAAGACTGATAAAGAAGCAATTGTCACGAAATAAGAAGTGTGACAACATTTTTTTAACAGCGGTAAGGTGATTGACATCATAAAATGAACATTCGCACACTAAGTTCCGACAACTCCATCAGATTAGTTGATTGAAAATGGAAATTTCCAACCAGATTTTGTAAACATAAGTAAGAACATAAAATAAATAGCTCACACTAAACCGGAACCACAAGTGATGTGTGCTTTGCTTAACTAAGCACAAGAAGGCATGAATTAATGCTCTTCATTATAGCTCTCACTTTTCCGACACACACATTACAATAACAAAGTAGTTCCCCTTAGGTTTGACTGTTCTGCCAACGCGTGGCTTGAATACTATCTTTGATTCTGTGTAGCATCCACAGGCAAGCCTAGTGTGAAGCCTTATTTGTATGCAACATTGAGATCTATTGCTTTATGGCATTTTAGATGTTAGTTGTAAAGTGGGTGTAATTATGCTGTATGTCTCTGTCAGTGCAGACTCCACCTGGACCTTGCTGTTAATGTGATTTAACATCCTGATTGGTCTGCCTTGTATAATGTCCTTATAGAAGAAGGGGGATTTAAGGAGCTCTCAGGGTACCAGAACTGTAAAAAGATGGTTCGTTTTATCCACATATTGTGTGAGAAGCTGGTGAAAAACTCTATGAGCCCAGGGTGCCTCAGAACAATTTAAATAACAACTATACCCTTCCCTGTTAAAACAGAATGATGCCATGTAAATAAGACATGAATGAGCTGACATTGCGGACTTACTTTGCATTCATTAAATCTTGAGCAGACTGTCACAAAAGTTGATAAAGTTGCTTTCAATAGGTGGGCATGATTGCATTACAGGTAAACATTTGTCAGAAGGAATAATGGTGGAATATAGTTAAACTGGCACCCACGGACTGATTGGAAACCCAATTTCAAGGATTTTAATGAAAAGCAAGAACTACAGTATGATAATATAACTCCAACTGTTGCTTTGTCCAGCACAGAAATTCTGCTTGAATACAAATGTCTAGCCATTTAGCATTCCTGGCATATTTATGAGAGAAACTATTGTTCTCACTTATGACTTTCAGAATGATATCTTTGACAACCATCTGTTATCTCCTGAATGGCAGTTATAAAAACAAACGATCAATTAAAAGTAAGACAGATTAATAATTGTTTTCATTGTTGTAAAAATTATACTACAGGTATAAGCTAACACAGTACAAATGAAAGAAAATTAAGGATGTCTTTTATTAAGATTCTTGGTATATTTAATCTACAGTACATCTACATAATCTGAAATACTAAATACATACATAACAGAGACAATAATATAATTTTTAAAAACTGAACAGTACATTATAGAGTCCTGAAAGTACTGTTTAAATAATAATCATTCCTTACACTTATATAGAGCTTTTTTCTGGACACTACACTCAAAGCACTTTACAGGTAATGGGGATCCCCTCAACCTCCAACAACGTGTAGCCCCACCTGGATGATACGTGGCAGCCAGATTTCGCCAGTCCGCTCCCCACACACCAGCTCTCAGTGGGGAGAACAGAGTGATGAAGCCAGTTCAGAGATGGGGATTATAAGAAGACCATGATGGCTTCAGACCAGGGGGAAATTTGGCCAGGATGCCCCTACTCTTTTCGAGAAACAGACTGGACATTTTCGTGATCATGAGTTAAGACATTAGTTTTATGTCTCATCTGAAGGATAGCACAGTTTTTACAAAAAAAATTACAGTATACGGTATAGTGTCCTCATCACTATGCTGGGTCATTAGGACCCACATGGACCGCAGGGTGAGCGCCCCCTGCTGGCCCCACTACCACCTCTTCCAGCAGGAACTGCAGGTTTTCCCAGGAGGTCTCCCATCCAGGTACTGACCAGGCTCACACCTGTTTGGTTTTAGTATGTTGCCAATTGTGAATAACAGTGTAATGTAGCTGCTGGCTACAGTCTTGTCGTTTTATGCACAATAACTAATCCATTGCAAATATAATATATTTTGTATTAGTTTAATTTAGCTTTTAATCTTTAAGGACAAAGAGGGATAGTTGCATGAGCTGCTTAAATGTTAATGCATTATCTGGCTTTAACAATGCTCTTTTTTACCTTTTTCTCAAAGACATTAAACACTCTTCTCTGCTGGTATTTAATATAACCCATTAGAAGTCATCAGAACTATAGGACCTCACGATATGCAATCGAAACATCAGCCTGAGAAGAAGACGGTGCTGGAACTGAATGGTAAAAAGAACACCTGTAAAAAATGGAGGAGCTCCATCTACTTAGCAGGAATGTGGTTGTGAATGATAGCTTTACTGTGAACCGCCATTGATCTGCAAATTAGAACTGATTGATTGCAGAGCAGCATTCCATTAAGGAACTGTAACTACATATTTTTAATTACAATTCACAGTTTCATTCCATGAGAAAAAACAGCAGGTTTCATTTTTTAATCTGAAAACCACAAACCGTCTGTAAATGCAATCATTAGATCACTTAGGTTTAGTTAGAGCATCCAGACATCTGAAAATGAATAGCACCCATTACCTCACATGTGAATGCAGCTAATGGCAAACGAAGCATTCAATCAAGCAGGCTGAGGACTTGTAATAAATACAACAAGAAATGTCATTAAGGGCTCTGCACAGAAACGTAAAAACTAAGCATGTACAGTATAGGGTGGAGAAAACGTGAAGGGTATATTTCTGTTGCTTTAACTGGGAAATGAATCCTGGTTTCTATCCTCAATGCCTGACATTAGGAAGCCTTATCTTAAATAGGGAGCATAAATTAGCCTTGTACTTCAATATCCAGTTTGAAAAATTCTCCTAAATTGTCCACTTTGGAGACATCCTGCTTTATATTTGTTAAGACAATTTTCTCTATGCTTAAGAAAATTGAAATCTCTATGCACAAGCTAATAATCACTTTCTACACCCCTTTATCCAAAGAATCCAAAGAATGCACTCTAAAAAGAAATGTCAGCAACAGTAACGTTGTTTTTGGTTAGACCATCCCTATCAATACAATTTAAATCATCAGAAGTTTCCATTTTAATCATGTATCGATTAGGGCTTAATTTAACCTTGTGTTAAATGCCATGGTTTGTCTTAGATGGTTTGATTAATCTGAAGCTACAGCACTGCATATTTTATTGCACTGTCTATACAGGCACAGTGGAGAGTAATAAAGTGTAGTGGAGTCACATACATGCCAGATGAAGTAAAAATAGCATGAAGAGCAGAACTCAGGATACTGAGAAACAGTATTATACTCTTGTAGCTTTTTAAATCACAAAGCTGTAATTTATTTTCAGATTGTTAAGATTATAACTTTTTTGTTCTGAAAAAGAGTCTGAACCCACCTCATTTTCAGCTTGTCCTTTCTTACACACCATGCTTTCACAACAAGGGGAGTTGTGTGTTTCTCTGTTGTGCCTGTACATTTGAGCAATATTTATATTTGGCTCATTGCTTCTTACATCTAAGGTGAGGTAAGGAAGATCAAACATGGCTTGTGTCACCTGCTTATTAAAATGTTATCGGTGAAAATGTAGTTTCTTTGTGCTGCGACACATTATCACTGCAGACTTCCTATAGTAACATACTTAATGGCTGTGGGTAATAAATAAGTAATTTATGAAGTGTTTTTTGTGACTCTCTGACCAGTTTGTCCGTAAATCCACAATCTCATTACTGTTTCCGAAAGTGTTCTTTTGATTCCCCGCGCAAAATGTTCACCGCACCAGTCATGACAATGAGAGTAGCCAGGTGATCCAATTTGATTGAATATCTCATACGCAAACAAGACAGTAATCATGTATTGCTCATTTTGAGCTACAATACAGAGAATAAAAGGCATCTTTCTCGTGCTGCCAATTACTGGCAGTCAGTGGGTTTTGGAGGTTGCTGTTTTAATTTTGATTAAAGAATCAGAAGAATGCTTAATATAAATTAAATGGGATACAGAAATGTGGCATTCTAATATTTTGCTTCAAATATGACTCTGTTCTCATTTAATCCTGATTTAGTCAAGGGTGGCATCAGAACATGCCTACTGGCTCTGGTAAATTGAGGAT
Organism: Atractosteus spatula; assembly: GCF_055471065.1. Taxonomy (NCBI): domain Eukaryota; kingdom Metazoa; phylum Chordata; class Actinopteri; order Semionotiformes; family Lepisosteidae; genus Atractosteus; species Atractosteus spatula. The sequence continues at coordinate 3,636,032 of NC_142726.1, read as the reverse complement.
GTGCTGTGCTGCTTTGAAACTTTGTTACATTTCCAGACATGAAGCCTAAAGGAGGGGGTAGGTTAAAGCATTAGTGGTTAAGAGTTTTATATCTAAATACCCAGAGACCAGGTTAAAAAAAGAGGCAATTTCAGTTCAGTCTAGTTAATAAATGGGACCTCATATGGAGGGCAGAGTGAAGACCAAGGGTTATAGAAAGCATTCTCACTCCCTTTGTACAGTATGTGATTCTAGGAAAAGGTGGAGACATATCGTATTAGGCAGGTGAGATTCTACTGATGCAGTTACACGACCCTGCCATGCAGAGCAACCTAATCTTCTCAAGCTTTGAAGACGTCAATGGCTGCACCACATTTTGAAAGCTGAGAACATTTTCTTTCCGTTACCACTCATTCTTGTAGAGATAAATGATTTTTAGTCATGCAAATTGTATGCTTCCCCTGCTTTGTGAAGCATGCAACAACGGATTTTAACAAAATGAATGCTTGAGGGCGAGTTTGGGCAAACAAATAAAACAGCCTTTCTAGGGGGTTTAAGAGCCCTGGATGGTGGTAACTGCTACAGAGATCCATGGAACTCTCTTACTGAATCTGGAACAAATCAGAAAGATTATTAAGGTACAGTAGACCCTAACAGACAAATGTGAAGGCTTAGGTTTACCAACATATTATATAAAGAGTTAGTGTAGATGGGCCATGATCTTTAGGCTGTCTTTCTGTTGTAATGAGCTGCAAAAAACAGGATGGGGTAGCCTTGTAGTCTTTCTTCACACTCAGTGTCTGCAGGAATAGTTCGGCATGTGACAGCAGTTGTTCACCTTCACTGAAATAGCTGGGTACTCCAGGGCAGGCAGCTGACATGTCAAATACCTCTGCTGTTAGACAGGAAGATCACATTTTAGCTCTACAAATATATTATCTATCGCTTTCTAACAACACAAGTGAAATGTCCTCCCCACACAAATACACACACACACGCAAGCATGCAAAGTGTGCTATGTCAGAATGTTTCACTTATATAAACCAGATTTTCTTTTTATTTTCCAAAAGAGACAGACTCAAGACTTAGCATGGACTAAAAATATAATATATTGAAAATAAGGGTAAAGTCACATTCTGTGAGATCAGAAATATCCCAAAACAAAAACAGTGTCTGTTCAGGTTACTACAAATATCATCACAAACAATTTGAAATTCACACTCATTAACAGCGCTCGGGAACAAAAAGTCAAAAGGCATCAGTCTGTACTCAATATTTTATAACTCCCTCAGGAGACAAAGCAAAAGTGCAATGCAGAAACATTACCCCAATTCAAAAATCTCTTAGGTTACACTGATATTCAAAATCACTTTTAAACAAACGGGTTGAGAACAAAACTATGCTCACAGTTCCATGTGTGGACAGGTAACATTTTACAGGTGTCAATAAGTATTTAGTTTATTGTTGCCCTTCTATTTAACTCCCACATAGATTTAAAAACATTTATTTACACTTGTCTTTTCATGTCCCTGACAGCTTTCAACAGTCCAAAGTGAAAGCTTATAATCTTTCTAGCTCTCATGCAGTTGTTCTAGTGGGCACGACCCCAGCTCTGGCTTCAAGAAGTATTGAGGAGAGGAGGGGCAAGTCAAAGAGGTGCAGGAGAGGAGCTGGACAGTGAGACAGAATATCACATGAAATGAAACCTTGCAGTCTTGTTTAGAAATATGCAGTGCTTATCAAGCATCAGAAAAAAAACAATTAAGGCCTTACTCTTATAGTAGCAATTGAACATTTACCAATTGCATTTGTTAGACTTGTCAGGTACTCCATCAAACAATTGCTTAATACAATTTGTACTATATTAACTAATCAATTGAATTTTCAACTCAAGCACTGTGCACAGTGTGTATTGAACATAGAGGTCTATTTTTAAGTGCATGGGGTTTGTATCTTGTCATAGTGTGACATCTTTATAATAACACAAGAAGCATAATATATTATCGATTATCAAGACAGAAGTGTTTTTTTTCCCCCTTAAGTGTGCTTGTCATGAAAGAAACACAAGAACATAAAATGTTAGATGTGGACATGTACAGACTGTTTATATAATTGACACTTTAACTTTTCAGATCTACTCCTGGCTAATTGGAGTCAAAGAAGTGTACAGTATGTGTATTTATCAAACTAAAATATACAGATGTTCACTGAGACACACTGTGCTTCACTGTGAAATACTTCAACAACTAAACTACTGATCCGAATATAAGCATTAATATCAAGTACTAAGAAGCACAGACACCCACTGCTGTAAATGAAAAATACATGTGTTCTGAATTTCAGGTTAAGGAAAACAATAACAGTTGTGGAAAGAATTCCTCTAAAATGTAAAGTTGTTAAAATATTTGTGAGAGTGAGGAACAAGCACCACAAGATTTGAAAGAGAACTGGAGATAACATGGCTGCTGCATTGCATGCTGTGCTGTATATACTGTACAAGGTTTTATCTGATGTGAGTAGGTACGCCTGGAATCACTGGATAATCTCAAAAGGGGGTTGCAGACAGTAGAGAAAAAATTTAAAAAGTCTCTGCACTTCCTGTTTTCCTGAAGAGAAACGCCTATGGATTGTATTCCTGTGGACACATATTGTTTGCATATATATCTCCCAGAGGAATGTGCATTGTCCCACACTAAATTTCTGTGTAATACTGAATTGAAGTCTTCAAGATGTTTTTTCTTTTTTCTTTTTGCTAGGGATGGGGCAGAGGTGTGGTTGACACGTGTGGCGCTCCCTGTGCTGAGCAGAAAATACAGTAGTACTGTATATAGGGGACGTAAGCAGACTGAAAAAGGCTCTTCAGGGAATCTTTCTACCTTGTGCTCTGTCTGATTATACCTTAATTCTTACAGGATAGTTTGAGCATTCAATGGTGACTGAAAATTGTTTACAGTCTATTTTCTGGATTCCATCTGCTCATCGTTCTTTCATGTAGTCAGGAAAAAATATCAAAAGAACATAAAAACCACCAAAATGTCTCATGTATGTCTTTAAAATATTGGCTAGAATGCAAAATTGGAAGGTTTATTCTCTGAGACGCATTCAATCCTGTTTAATCCACAGAGATGAAGAAAACCTAATAAGGGGTTTTAAATCCTTTATTTCGAGATATCAGGTTTAAAAGAAGAAGCAGAGGTCAATTCCATGCTGAAAAGCAGAAAAAAACATTACAAAGAGCCACAACAGAAACACTATATTGGCCTGTTTTACTTTTCAGCATTGAATTAACGAAACCGCATCAGTGGAAGTTTGTAACTAAAATTTGGGAGGGATGACGCCAACCAAGCAATTCTAAATCATAATCATCACCCACGTCATTTCTCATAGCTTTATATAATGGGTTTTAACCCTTTTCTTTTCACATTTCACCTTGCACCTCATCCTTCCCACTCTGTCACTCTCAGCAGAGACTCCTTGGTTAAGTTTACTTGGGGGTCCCAGTGTCCGCATCCTGTGGTGAGAGAGCTGGCCCTCCCCAAGTGACCTAAATACTCAATCTACATCCTCAAACGCATCTAATTCTTGAGTGCCATGATTCCTCTTGAAGTAGAATATGCACTGTCATAAGTATAAGTGCTGGGACAAATGACAAAGGAGACAGCTGAGTGTGGGATTTACTGTAGCACTACAGCCTCACAACTCACAGATTCTTGTTTTGATATCAGGCTGGGAGGGGCTGGGGCAGGTAAGGTCGACATTGTACAGTATCTCTACATTTTTCCTGTGTTTATATGTGCATGGTGGGCTGATGTCCAGGCCAGGGTGTGCAGCCCATCTTGGAGCCTGTGTCGGTCAGGTTGGACTCACGCTCACTGCAGCCCCCTATAGGATAAAGCAGTTATTGATAAAGGCTGGATGGAAATTCCAAAGGCATAACAATCAAAAGCCTCCGAAATGCCAAACACTACTGCAAGACTGTAGAAGAACTGGCTGGACAATCCATATGACTTGTTGTACAAAACTCATGATAAGAAAAAGTTATACAAACTCCTCCATTGCAGTAAAATAATCAATGAAAAGTCAAAAGACATAACCTTTTGATAACAGTGAAGGGATGCAAACAAAATAATGGCTAGAGACTCTGACATTGAAAGCCTCCCTGGAAAGACATTCTGAAACTGAAGTTAGTCATTTCTGGCAACGGACTGTACTGTTCTTATGCACTCTCTAAAATGTATCACTGTAGGACAAAATGTCCATTTAAATACATACATTTCAAAAGAAAAGACTAGGGACCAACACAGTTTACAGTATGAAGCCATAGCTGTCCCAGACTGTTGTTAACATAAGGGTGGAAGAGCATGCTAACATAGAATACATTGTGACTAAGAAAGTTTGGAGATCAAAGATTTTAAGAGCCAGTAATGACAAGCTGTTGTTCTTGAATAGGGGTATAGACAGAAAAAAGCAACACCTTGGAGACTTCAATATACTTTGAGGGGAAAAATGTCTTGGATTGATTTATTTTCACATGATACTGAGCAGGTTTCTGTTAGCTCAGCTAGGCTGGGAGTAATATTGCTTTCTAATTAGGCTCACTAGGGCACCAACCAAAGCTCTCTAGATTGAAGGGCTGGAAAACATTTTGTTGGACTAAAAGGAAGGAGATCCTAGACTAATGAATAAAAATAGAGACTAAAAAAATCTATGTATATAGTGATTTTAAAGATAAGTGTACTGTGTTTTTTAAAATATTCAGTATCAAACAATTTTATGCCAAACTGGGTACAATTGAAATTAATTTTCAAACACAGCTTGAAGCAAAATTAATGACGTCCCACAGACGTTACAGTGCATCTCCAATGCACTCTCCATGATATGCTGAGCGTTTTAGAATTTCATTTCTAAAGGGACATAAAACTACCATCACTGCCAATCAAGTTTTACTCTGACTTCGATTTGACTGGATTTTCAATGAGAAAAACGGGCCAAATGGTAACAAGCCCCTGGAATTTTTCAAAACCAAAAGAAACACTTTGACAGGTCCATGCTTACTGAATTCAATTTGCTGATGCTCACAGTACCTGAAGTTATGTCAGAAGAATTAACTAAAGATGCCATTTGTTACCCATCCACTTAAATCCTTGATAATAGGGGATGACAGGAGGGTGGAGTACCATCTGAATGCTTTCGAAAAGGATTTGATCTAGTCTTTCATTTCACTCCACATTTCTGCTGGAATCAAACTATACGTCCTAACCAGCTAAGGTCCTCGACGCAATGAAAGGCCAATAGCGCAGGAGTAGCCCCTGTGCCCAGAATGATAAAGGATATCTTACACCTTGTTGTAAGGGATACAGTAACGGGTTTATTAAATTAGTGCAAAAGACAGATATAACTCATTCATAACGTCATTTTCGTTTGCTCATGACTTATGGGGTCTTTCGCACACAATTTACGAACACAATACATACGACCCTAAAAAAATGGCCTTTGACCTTTTATTCTGTATTTGTGTGTGACCCAAAAATGGCATAACTAGCAGGAAGAAGGGGAGTGTAGCAAGTGCCAACTTGAAAACTATGTCTCACACAAATTAGAGGGAGACTAGAGGGAGTAAGTCAAAGAAAACACATAAGTGAATCAAAGTTATTTTTCTTTTTTTTGTGGTGAAGGTTGGGCCTGCTACTGTACCAACAGTACATCACTTAAACGTCTAAGCATGGTAAAAATTATACCATGTAATTTTTACACTGTTACTAAACAGGTTATGCTGTATTCCACTTGATGATAATGTCATTAAAAACAGAACAGAAATTTAAACCATCACCTTGTGCCAGAATTAGGCTAAAGACCACCATAATGCAGACAAAACAGGGTTTTGTTGTTGTTTTTTCCCTCCCAACATTAGGAAATGGCATCAAATACAGTACTCCGTGACAACATTGCAAAATTACAACAGAAAACGTCACTCGCTTTCTTTCCAGAAGTTCAAGTTTGTAGTGTTGATGCCCTGCATATTCTAAGTAAACGCTGAAGAAGGGAACGGAGGAAACGAGAATGAAAAAACAGATGCAAAGTTAATTCAGGCAGCGAAGTCCTTTTGTGGAGATAAGCAGAGTAGACCGAGGCAGCAGGGCAGCAGTGGAGTTTGTACTGTAAGAAGAGCAGGGTGGAGGGCTCAATAAAATCGTGCTTGGAGCAAAGTCAGGCTTACTTGTATGTAAACTGGAGACCTGGCAGACTGTATTCTTCAGAGGTTGGCCTTAATTAGCAAATCTAATATTTTTTATTGTTAGGATTTTTTTTTTTTGTGTGTGTGAATTTCTCTTCCGTGCTGTGACAGGAACACAGAGCGTTGACTTTCAACTTCCAGCAAAACTTACAGGCCTAAGAAAGAAAATAGAAAAAGAGAAACAGAAACATGACGTTAAGATCCGAAACGTAACAAAAAACACAGGATTACAAGTTGTTGTTTTTTTGTTAAATGCCTTACAATTATTTGCAATATGTAATATTTGCAATATGACTCTTGATTGAAACAGCTAGACAATTATACATTTGTGTTTTCTTAATGCCTATGAAAATGAAAGCATTTTTAACCGGATGGATGAAACAGAAAACACCCCAAATATAGACATCAAATCAACTGAACAGGAGGCACCACTTTCAACAAAGGGTTTTGGGAGTTTGCAACAAGCCACCATTCATTTGTTGAATCTGTTAACCTGGGATCCTTCAAACAAGATTTTCTTAAACTAAAGTGCATAAATGCAGAAAAGACTCAAGGACAGCGTGACCTCACTGTATGTGCTTTTTGGAAAACGAGTAAGCAGCTATCTTATCTCAGTCTATCATGACCTAGGAGAACCAGGGTCAGTCTGGGCTTCAGTTGAGGAGTCTTAAGGATGCATAAAAACTATATGAAAATAAAGTAAATGTCTAAAAAAATTAAGAATATACAATGGTTAAATCAACACCTTTGGCTTTTTCTTTCAGGACTGTTGTTCTCAGTTTTTCTCTTTTAACATATTCGAAGTCAATGGTTAACACACGAAGTGGAAACAACATATTAAAACCTGCTAATTGCATGATGACATGTACTGCATTTTTGAATATTTTGAGTCTACACATTTCTTTCAATCAACAATAATGAGAATTTGTTTGGGAACAATCATAATTAGGTTGTGTCTCTGCATTAATATCTTTGCTAATTATGGTTGTGAGTTTGGTTCCTGATATTCTAGTCAATGATTATGCAGTATTTTTATAAAAAGGAAGAATATTGGATCAATTAAGTGCTGCAATTTGCTCATAAGGAAGTTGATCAGGAACTTCACATTTGTAAAAGTGTAATGATATCACTTGTACATCATTAATAAAGTTCATTATCACTGATTAGTAATGAAAAAGTGAATATTAACACATTCTAACAACTTCTTGTTTTAAATATGATTTGGCTTCAAACACTGTAAAGGGATAATTTAGAGAAAAACAGCAAAAGAAAATTTCAATGGAAATGTAATGAATTAATGATAATTACAGCTCAATTACTTACCTCCAACCACTTTGAATATTGCTATATAGTATAATGCAAATGTGTAGGTAAAATTACTTTATAGGCTTTTAAAACAATCTGCACAAAAAAGCTTTCTCCTATCTGTGAATTTCAGATGACAGCACTTAAATACATTTTGTTGATTCACGTAATTGTATGCCATTTGTCCCTCTTTACAGTAAGCATTTTGTCAGATGTAGGTAATATGAAGGATGTTATTAGTGCTAGAGTTAAGATGGAAATATAGTATTAATAATAATAATAATAACATCACTTTATTAACCCTTTACAATTTCTTGCATTAGGAATTATCTTTTCGCATACCCCGACTTGCTCTCCATGAGACACACAGACAGGGAGAGAGCCTGGGGTCAGAGTGCAGGGTCAGCCATTGTACAGCGCCCCTGGAGCAGTTGGGGTTAAGGGCCTTGCTCAGGCAACCTTCTAGCCACAGGCGCAGATCCTGAGCCACAGAGCCACCGCTCCACCCTGCCCCAAAGCAACCCGAGCCAGGCAGGAGTCGAACCTACAATCTCCTGATCCGTACTCAGACGCTTTATCCATTGCGCCACTGGCCCTAGTATTGTTGAGACTTATAATTATAAGCCACGTGTTTCTTGTATTTTCTCACTAACACTACCCACAGACAGCTTGAATTCAGAGCCACATTCAGGCTTGGCTCTTGCACAGCAAATCCATGATGCTTTGAAGAGGCAACACTTTGCATCTACCGACTGACAGAGCCGAGCAGAATCACTTCAACCAGCACATCCTGGAATACTCACAATCGCAACTAATGTAAATTCCTGCCTGGACTCTACATATAAATCTTCAATGAATACGAGCAACTTGCGGTTAACTAATGAAGGCATTTAAGGAACATATTTTGTTTTTTTGGCAAGGCCATGTTGGCCCATATCTGTAGAGGGGTGAAGGAAGAAATGGAAACTGTATGCAAGGAAGCTTTGCATGTATCCTGACCCTTCTTATGGTGTACCGTTAGTGAAATGTGCATAGTGCTCAGTGCTCAACCCAAAGACTTCTAAGGCCAACACTTGTACTTTGCCTAACCCACAAGTCATTTATTAAGCAGTACGATAAAGAAGCCAACAGGTGTAGTAACTAATGATTACAGTTTTTCACTTAAATCTGTCTGCTATGCCTGTTGAAGAAGTGGAAAAAGCATATTGAGAATAGCAATCTGATGCATGTAATTGTCTGCCTTTAAAAAGTAACAGTTTTATACAGCCATTTGCCACAGCAGTAAGAATGATCTGAGCTTGACAGACCCCTTGCAAATGTGACCCCCATGACCCCATCTGAAGAAAAAAATAACACAATGACCCAAATTAAACATGTTTGTGTTTCACTGCAGGCAGCTCTAACTCCATTAAAATGCACTGAAATATTCATTTGCAAGAGGTCAAAGGCAGTTAATCTTCCAGTGATCATGTTTTTAATCTGTTTTTGGTTTATCCTTCTATATGCACTCTTCTGCTCTGGCTTTTCAAATTGAATTATGAAGCCGTTTTGAAGAATGCAAACCGTAATTTTGGGAGACATTCTGAAATCATTTGAGAGCAAACTGGGAAGCCAGAAACAGTAGAGAGAGAGAAAACTTGGGTAGATGAATATTTAAAAGGTGGATGCATCGATTTTCCAGCCTCCTTTTTATGTAAAGTTAAGTGATTTTGAAGGAAGAGTTGAGCTAACCCCAAAAAGATATCAAAACCTTCTTTAGAGAAAGGAATATTATAAACCTGACTAAAATGCTTTTTGTAGGTTATGCATGAGAGAGGGAATGCTTCTGACCATTTCATATCCTCATTCCATATATCAGGTGTATGATATGAAAATGGGGAGAAAAACTAATTGCCTTCCCTTTTAAAATCGTTAAACTAAAGCAAACGGAGAGATAAAACCACAAGAACAACAGAATCTATAACACACACACAGGCCCTACTCAATGAGCCAATGAAGCCAGTAGCAGAATAGAATGATGCCTTTTTGTAAGGGCTGTGATAAATGTTGTTTGATCTAATTATGTTTGCAATGATTTTGCAAAATAGATTCTGAAGCCTTACATCTGGACTTCGAACAAACACAATAACTCACTCTGTTTCCTTTTCCATTTTCCAGATCTGTGATTTTCAGTTTCTGCCACTGACAGAAGGTAAGCAATCTCTCCTTTTTATTCGTTGGAATGAAAAAGAAAGATTGACAAGAATTATTTTTTCTCTTTCAAATTTATTGTGCCAGTGCTGCTCACTCTATACATTCTTTATCCAAGAGGAACTCAAATAGCCAACCAGCATAATTTTGACACTTAATAATTAAAGTGACTTGCCAGCGACCTAGACTACTCAAGTCAAAATAACATCAGAAGAGTGAAACAAAATGTATAGCACACTACCAAGGGTCTTATGAGAGGGTAATTCAAATATCAGACTCATGGATACAAATACAAATAAATACAAATACAGTATGTTACATGAAAAACAGTAAAAGTAGTGGAGTTTAGGAGTTTCAGAATGAGGCACATTGAATAAGACAAGTCTATCGATTTCCCTTTTCAAAGCAGCCAAGTCCTGTAACTGACTGAATTAGATTACAAAAATGCCTATCTTTACCGAAGAGGGAGTTCAGTTTTTTGTACAGAAATACTGATGAAAAAAGATTTTTGTATGCTCTGATATTGACAGACATTTTAATTTAAGGGGTGGTTATGTTTTGCTAATATCTAATGCCCCCAATAAGTATTTCTGGGTTACTTGAAAGTTGTATGCTACATCTTGAGTACACATTCAGTTTCTGTTTTATTTAAATTGAGGAATCTAGTTTTTATCTTATCTTCTCAATGAAACCTGATTTACTTGCAAATGTTAAATAAAAATGTTAAAGTTTTATTTGTCTAGCAACATTTTCACTTCCATCTTGTCGAATGTCCACTGCTACTGAAGAATGCAAAGTGGGCAACAACACAAGATGCATCAGAAATGAAGATCTGTGCTCTTAGGCCACAATCCCACATACCAAGTTTTGATTCTTTCAACATGTTTGTTTAGGGATTTTTTTTCATTTTTCTTGAAATACTGTCTTTTCCAGTGATCGCTTTTATTTTCTTCAAGGAACGTCCTTTTCTTGCTTTCCATAATCATGGACACAGTTCCTGAAGTACTGACTTTTTTTCTCAGAACAATATACAGTAGCAAGCATCCATCTCTGCAGACAAACTCTGCAAGTTCACAGCGCAACAGTTGTTAAGCCGTTTTCTGTTGCTAATGGATACTGCTTCCACAGATTTTCCCTTAAAAGGGATTTGGAGAATCACTCGCTAGTGGGTTTAATCCTGACCACTGCATTACCCCACTTGTAAGATTAATCTTCCTTGAAGGAAATTAGTAACATGCAGGTCTAAATAAAATAGGGACACAGCAGGTAATTGATTGTTTCAAAATAGAAGAGTTACGTACAGTAGTATCTACAGCAAACCTACAGCAGTACAATTTGAGCTTGTTGGACATCTTGTCTTCTGCACAGAGATTCTCCTAGTGGAGGTTCCCAATTGGCAGAGAACTACATTTCAGGATAGAGGCAAGGCTCGGGTTAGAGCTGGGGGCTAAACAGCATCCTGTGACTTCTGGAGTGCTTGGAGGCTTACAGTGATATCAGTGAGGGATGTACAGTAGTGCATTTCCAGTGAGTACTGACCCACCTGTACTGCACTGTGGAGGCTACAGTGTGTTAAAGAATGAATGACTGGCGGACAGGTGTGTCAGACGTGCTGCCCATCCCCATTCTCACTATATTGTTGCTGTGTGAGCTGAGGCTTTAAACAAAGCAACATCTGATTCTAATCCCCAAACTAGTGACGAAAATGGCTTTGTTAGGGCCAGAGGATCTTTGAGAGACTGCTAGGTCCGGATAAAATGTCAGCCTGTTCCTAGCAATGCCATCCTAGCACTGCTTCCATTGTCATCTTTGACTCAAAATCCACTATAATTCTCCATTTCATGAAGAAATCCTAAAACATAATCCCAAACAAAGAGAGAACACAAAAATCTCGGGAGGATTTGCATACATTTGCATTCCTTTGCCCCGAAACACCTTCACAAATTCAAACAAGATTTAATTTATTCCCACTTGTAAGAATTATCATTGTGAATTGCCTTTTTTTCCTACTCCGGCAGGTTTAATTTACTGAGAAATTGAAAAAAAAGGGCAAGGTGCTCTTTATCTTCAAGAAGTGCAGCTCATAAACCATTTGGATTCTGCATATATATTACCAGCATTCCTTTATCTAATTTGTACTTAGGTTGGTAATGTATACCGCTCAGAATCATACACTCAGTAAAACTTAATTACAATAAACCTTTTTTTCCCTGAATTCTTATGAGACTTTCAATAGCTCATTTGTAGTACTAAGTTCATCAGAAGGAAGTATAACCCTCTTGATAATGGAAAAAGACTGTCTGGAGCCCCTGTTTTGGTGCATTGCAATATAAAACAAAGCATTTACCCTCAGAGTCCCTTAAATGCCCTGTGTCATTAAATACATACTGTAAAATAAGCAGCATCCTCCTTTGAGTTTCCTAAGCTCGTGTTCTGTAGTGTGAAAAGAATGCTTCTACATTTTACTGAGGCACAATACGGGAGCTTGCACAAAGATATAAGTAATTAATCCTGTGGCTCTGACTGTGGACTGTCTTGCACAACAAGAGAGACCAGGTATCCAGGGTGAAACTAAAATGCTGTGATGAAGGTGGATTGTGACCATGTACAGTACAGTACATGGTATTGATATCAATGAATCATGACTGACTGGTGTGTCTGCTGTGATATGAATCAGCATGCTAACAGCAGAAGACAGAGCAAGCCCTGTCTCTATATCATCTTGGTCATTATCAACACAGCCCTATTATCGGCATTAAAAGGAGGTTTTGCGCATGTGTTAACTTCATTGTGTTTCATCTAATACATCAATATGAGTTACAGGAGTCTTTAATTATCTAATTAAATGGTCTTTACAATTTTAATTAATCACAATACAAGGAAAAAGTTTATATACAGGATAGTGCACACACAATTGTTATCTCATCCTAACTTAGTTTAAAGTAAGATAGTATAGGATTAAAAAATTATTTGAAAGTGTTAAAGGTAACAAATGGGAAACAACTAAAATTTACATTGAAGAAGAAGGCAAGCTGTAATTAGGGTAGACTGATTTCCTGATTGACTGTAAATCTCAGTGGCTCCTAGTGGCTCAGTATAGAATGGAATGATGGGTAAATGTTAGTAAAATCAATGGAACAGTGGAAAATGGCTTTTCAAAAAGGATGTACCACCTTTAGAATGGGTATGCATAATAAAAAAATGCATTAAACCGTTATGTGTATGTGTGGGAGTTTTTCATCTCTATGGGAAACTGTAATATGTACCAGTACATGTGATTATCTAATTACACTGTAACTGATACCTTCAGACTCGTAATTGGCTTGAAATTTATGCAGCTGTGTTTTTCTCTTTCCAACTATGGTCTATGAAATGGCAGTGGGCATTCACATGAATTGATACAACTAAAGCAAAAAACCCCAGCTGTACTGTGGTGAGTAAGACAGAGATGTACTGTATACTGTTATATATCTTTACTAAAATCCTTGAAATTGTAATGCCCTTACTGGTTGTGCTACAGTATGTGAAAAACCTTGCTCTGCTGTAATCTCTCAGAGTCATACTCAAGAGCACAAACTGTGAAGATGCATATAAAATAATACAAGATATACAGTACACCTACAGCTTAATAGAATTGTATTTGTTTAGATTCAGTTATAATTTTCTGACACTTAAGACACTCTGTCTTAATTTCTGTGTTATTCTAATATGCAGATCTGGAGTTTTGAAGAAAAGTTGGAAAAATGTTTTTGTAACCTTTCACTTCTCTGTTAAGTCATCAAATTCAGAGGCTGAAATAGTTTTATTGCAGGGAATTATCATTTTTAATGGGAGTATGGACTGGTTCAGGGTGGTACTGGGTTGCTTTTTTACAGTTGCTTCTTTCTGTCTCTCACTATGCTTGTTGAGTGGAAGACAGGTTTGCAATTTACCTCAGAATGAATAAATCAATTCCCCTTAAAAGTCAAAACAGATGAACTCAGTCCAGCATTAAGTCTCTAATTAACCCTGTGCTGCATCTGGTGTACAAACTTTAGCTGGCATTCAAAGTGCCACTACAGTGTGACTAAATATTAACAGACCTTGAATAAATCAGGTTGAACTATTCTAACAGGATAAAAGATATATACAGTACAAAGGCTAAAGACTTGTGAATAAAATCTGTTTGCTTTACTTTTCATAAAAGAAAATGACTTAGAAGTGCTTCGCAGATCATTATGTTACTAATAGCAAACATTTAACAATCATCTATGTTGGGTTTGCTTTTCACTTTCAGCAGTGTGTTCTGCATTAAAGAAGTCAGACTATACTTTACAAGCAATGAAACATAACAGTGCCTCAGATTTCACTAACATCTTGTTCTGGTGATGCTCCTTTACATCCAAGTGAAGTGCTGTGTGGTTTAGATTACAATACAGTGTAATACGTATCATGGAGTTCAGCTACTGACAGTGAGTAATTTTTTATTCTTGTATAGTATAATCTTCAAACTTCTATTTTAGTCTGTCACGGAAAACAAATACACACAATTGAAACAGCAATCTCATATTTTCAGTAATAATCCATTGAGCACGTACAGTACATAAGGTTTACATTTCATAAAGTGAGTTTATGGATTGAGCAGAAATTTTCCTTGGGAGAACAAAATTCTGAATAGCAGTCAAGTGAATTTTTGGAAATGTCAGGTGCTCACTATTTGAGTTTAGAAACAACTGACAAAATTATGCGCAAGGGGAACTACAAAACCCAGCAAGGAAATGTGTTTCGGGAGATGTATTCTGAAGTTTAGGCTTACCACATGGGACCACGCGAGAAATTCCAAGAAAAAATAATCCCACAAATCGGCACTGACTGTCGCACTTTGTCTGCAAGACAACAATCTTGAATGAAGATCATTAATAAATGAAGCCGTTTAGGAGTAGCACTGGCGACTCAGAGGCCATTTTCTGTGGACCAGGTAATTGATGAAGTGGCAATAGAGAGAACAGTGGAGTTTTGCCACTGGTTGCAGATTTACAAACCCGAAGGAAGATAATGCATGAGGAGATGTCATGGAGAGTGCGGTGTTGACCGTTGCTGTATCGAAACCAACTGGTGGAGCAGTGGAAGGCTGGCAGTCTCACCAGGAATGTGAGAACACCTTTAAGGCATTTTGAGGGTAATTTTACTACTCAGTGACACATTATTACTGTTGTTGTCGAACCAGTAAGTGGCACTTTTCTCTCTAGACCAGAATTTCTAAACCTATGGCACAGTGGCACAGCTGTTAACACTGTTGCCTCACAGAACTTGGATCCCGGGTTTGAGATAGTGTCCAGATAGGGGGAACCTGCTGTGGACAGTTTGCACAACCTCCCCATATTCCTATGGGTTTTCATTTTCAAAGCAGTGTGTCATTTTTTCATACTGAGAATTACTTTGATTTGGACAGCTACAAAACAACAGAGGTGATATTATTTTACAATAGCACTCTTCCTACTTTCCAACAACAGAAGCAGAAAAAAGCCCCAAGACAATGAAAATCAGGACATGCATGATTCAGGATTTTGAGTCCGAGGACTGAATTCTTTATGATTTCTTTATGCAAGAAACTGAGGCACAATGATGAGACACTATTCTTACAGACGGGCAAAATGAGTAGAAAGTCATCAAAATCTTTCTAAGATTTTTGGCACGTAATTATTTACCCTTTTTGCTGTTGGCTCACTTTATAAGTGTCAGTTTCAATGCCAAGTGAAAACTAGCATTCTGTTACATACTGTGGTAGTTTATTGTACAGCAGACAATGTGAATTATTATAACCAGTAACAGATACAGAGCTGTTGGCATCACCATCTGACAAATATAAAATAACCCAAGTGATAGGAGGGTGACACTGACACAGCAGCTGCCTATTATCTTTAAAAATAAACAAAGCGAGAAAGAGAAACACTTGATACACTTGATATGAATGGTAGACGGTGGAGAAGAACAGCCTCACAAATCTCGCAGAAAAGTACGTGCATTTCGAGAGGGAACAGCCCCTCATCTCTCACGCCTCTGGCTTCTCGGTGGCAGCATGGGCGCGCGCCCGCTCAGCCCTGCCATGCGTGCTTCCCCCTTTTCCCCCACTTTCCCATCTACAGGCCTGAGGTCAGCCTCCCAATAAGGGAATTTAAATCAGAGCTGCCGGCAGCCTTTCCAGCAGCAGTCAGCTCTGCCCTGACAGAACTCATTTCCTTCTGAGACCTGCAATGCTCCTTGTGGTAAAAAGCCCTTTTGTGGCCCTCCTTTTCTGCTCAAGATTGACTCTCAGCACAGCGAGATGAAAAGGATTGCAAGAAAAGATTGTCTCAGGCTTTCTCGTTGCCTGCCTGCCGTGATGAGCCTGGTTGATCTTGCAAAGAGGATAAAGGATCTGGGCTTTGTAGCTAAAAGCACTCCTCCTTTTTGAATTAAAAAAAACGGAATGTAAGTTGCTCCTGCATTCTGCGTTTAATCAGTCTTTGCAATTCATTACCACCATGACCTTAGGATGTATAGCGTAGGTCTCGTAATTCAAGCTTTTGATCTGCAAAGCTGCTTTAAAAAGAGCAGAGAATTAGTTGCATTTACACATAGATTGATTTAAGGTAGGTGGTTAAGGTGAAAGACTTATTACTAGGAGGTGCCCATTTCAAGTGCATGATTCTGCTCACTCACTGTGTGTTATTCTGAGAAAGATACTCTGTAGCAGCTGTTCATGCTTTTGTACAGCAGGTCACTTTGGGCCCTGGTTTGTGTGGTCACTTTGGATAAAAGTTTGATCATTATTATTATATAAACAGTTTTGCAAGGTCTTTGGAACAATAGTGCCTCATAAAACCAACAGCACCTAATAAAACCAGGAACACAAAATCTCACCTAAGCTGTTCCATCAGTATTATTTAAAGGTTTTAAACAAAATGTATGAAAATCTCTTAATAAAACAATTTAAGCCCTACATTGCCACCTTATCACATATCTGCGTTCTGTGCTCTTATCTCAAAAAACCACACAACATATATAAAATAACATCCGCAGCTGATAAAAAGCAAATTAAAATCACTTCATAACAGCTATTAAAAAATGGTTGAGAGCTAAGTAAAGATGCTTGTGCAGTGTTTCAGCTGCTGTTTATAGTCTCCTCTTCTTGGTTCAGCAGGGTAATCTCTTGTGCTGAAACATCTCAAACCATATGAAGTGATTTAGCCTATTTCTACAAATTCCGCCACATCCATCAATAAATACCATCTACATGCAGAGACAAGGAATTGTGTGTATGCCATGATCTCTCAATTACTATTCTGTAACCATGATCTACAGCCACCGTGAACCATATGATTAACTACAGTGCAAGGTAACACTAAGTAACCCAATTTTATTACTTGTTAACTAGTGACCTTACTAAAATGGGGGTAAACTGAACAAGATGATCTACAGTACATTGTTCTCAAGGAATCACAAAACCTGAAGTAGATCTAAAAATAGTGATGGGAATCTGAACTGTGTTTCCAAGGCAGTTCAAGGCAGTACGAAAAAGACACGTTTTCACCTGTGTTCCCACAAAGAGTACAAGTCTGAGTCACTTGAAGGATGCATAGCAGAAGTAGATACTTATAAAAGCATATTTGTTATAAAAAATGTCTCATAATACTAATCTGATTGCCAGTAAAACATATTTTATGAAGTTGTCTGGTCATTTACAGTATGGTATGGTATGAGCACAGAGAAACATATATTTTCTAAAAATAAAAGTTAAGAATACAGTTAATTTAAAATCCACATCCTGACCATGCCAAAGATTGCAAGGGCCGTATTAAAGCAGGGCAGATTGCTAACCTCAAATGAGTTGCAACGAAGTCAAGATTTTAACGTTTCACTATTACTTGTTCATTGAATCTGTACATTCAGAATTTGGCTTTTGTAACTGACACTCAATGAATATCACTTTGGTTCATGGGTTCTGAAAATCCACTCACAATCTGGATACAGGGGGTTTGCAGTAATGCCATCTGTGAGACAATGTAGCACAAACATCAAAGTTTAAAAGTTAAATGTGAAAAAAGACAAAGCATGTCAATCAGTTAGAGACCTCACTATTTCAGGCTTTTTCCATAACTTGTGCTGGTACAGAAAAGCTATGAGGTTTCCAGCTCAGATAAAGGTGAGTGTCCCTCAGTAAATCACTTAACATGTGTTGTGTGATACTTTGGCCTGAAAGACCCGGAAAAAAGGTCTTCCACTGGAGCAATGACAGCTTCCTGCAACCACATGACTTTCACACGACTGATTTTAACATCTTAATGTCTGCCTGCAAGCACGTAAAAATAAGGAATGAAAACTCACAGAACAAGGCGAAGAAGGAAAAGCAGAGGACTAGGGCCACACTGATGTGCAGGGTGCCAGCACTGCTGCAGTCCATCTTGTTCTTCTTGCAGGTACACACTTGCACTTTGATTTCTGTGCTGTTGGACAGGGGCGGCTTGCCGGAGTCTGTCACGATGAGGGGCAAGTTGTAGTTGGCTCTTTTCAGGTTGTGCAGGAGGCTGACCTGAGAGTGGGTACCTGGGGGTAAGAGCAAACTGATTAAAAGAGAGTACAGTACTGTAGCCTGTGTTTGTTTTCATCTCATGGGAGACTGTCATGAAGGACCCACTTGTCTTTGGAAAAAGCACGCACCAATCACTTCAGAGACACCACTTTATATCTTTAACCTTATAAACTTCTTCAGCACCATGACAAGACCATAGGGATCATTTCTCTGTTGTTAGAGGTTCTACATTTATCCTTCTGTTCTTAAAGTGACTTCAAAAGGTAATTTGGAAATAAAGCCAAAAACTTTATAATGCAAAATCAGCTAGTGCCTTATTTAAACATCCGGCATTTCCAACCATTTTCAGAACATGTAAATTAGTACAATATTTTCTGTGCTGCATTGCTGGTCAGAAATAATAGGTTCTGTCCTAAGAAAGTCAAAGACATTTCTTGCGAAATAGACAGAGAAGGAAAGGACATTGTTAAGAACAGGTGCATTATTTATTTTGTTTCAGAAATAAATCTGTTTCTACAATGATTTTGAAACTGTGTATTGTAATACATTATGCACGTGAATATGGATGTACTGTAGTGCAAGTCGGATATTAAACAAATCATTCATGATTCACTATTGACTCTACGTATCCCCTCGCATCATCTCAAAAGTGCAAAGTCAATGTGATTGCAGTACAGTAGAAAAAAATATTTGAAAATCACAGAAATTCACAGCAATTGATGCAGGGCCAGCTAGAGATATTGCATGTGCAAATAGTTTTAGAATGCGTAGCACTATGCTGCAAAAATTCATAACAAAAGCATATTAATATATCTGTTGAGAAAATCTTCATTTGGTGATTTTCTCCAACTTTTCCGATTTGTTGTATACACTGTACCTTTGTCTTTCATATTCTCATGATGTGTGATAAGCAAAGCGGGTATTGCAAACTGTAGTGTGCACATTGATCTCTCCGGGTATGGCACTAAGTCCATTTCAAAGTTGTGTGAGTTTGGTCACAGTCTAATGAAATCTGGTAATAGAATGTTTTACTGCCAGTCCCCATGGCCCTACAGTTTCAAAATACTTCAGCAAAGCTGGTTCATTTCATGTTAAAGACAGAAGAGAAATTATATTTTTGAAACAGTCCCATGATGCTCTTATTACATGGAAATGATGCAAGCAAAGAGCACTGGAATGACTTTAAAAGCATAGGATTAGACCATATAAAAATAACAGGAATTAATATAGCCCAATTCAGGACAAGCAATTTAAGGCACTTAATAAGACAGGGACAAAACAGCTTTTTAATAGCACCCAGTAAAGCAGCTAGGACAAATCCTTTTAAAGCATATGTAAAAAATTATACTGTGGGGAATTAAGATGGAACACATACAGTATTATTGGTTCCAATACTAATAGGATGTTTTTAAGACCTTTCAGTATATAATGTAAAAAACAAACTCCATAAGTCAGACAGAGAAGGAGTTTGCCCTACGAGAATTGTCTGGATGAGAATTTCATATGAAGGGGGTGGGATTATGAATCATGTTCTATTTAGGGTGAATGAAGGGAGTCTGGCCGTGCTGTGTAGAAGATTCACCCTGTTTACAACTAGGAGCTGTACTTGTGAAAGCACATTCAAAAGCTGTCCTTGTAAAATATACAGTGTATTGAAGTGACAGACAATCTAATAGCTACTATTTTGTTGGGCCACTTCTAAAATCTTATCTAAAAAGGATTTATTTGTATTTTACTAGGCATGACCTCTAATTAAATTTCTCTATAATTGAGAAAGAAAGGCAAACTTGACATAGGACTGGAGAAAAATGAAGATAGGTATTTCTCTAACAATAGCCATCTCAAAAGGAAAGACATATTTTAAAAAAAAACATAACAAAAGGTATGTTATGTCTCCTGAGAGTTTATTTCTTACCAAACCAAAAGGATTTCTGCAAATCTTCAGCTTTACAAAAAATAAACAGATTGCTGTAAAGAAACTCTAGATGCTTAATGGCAGATGCTTAAAGGCCTAAACTGTGTATTTTATAAAATGCCATACCTAAAAGATGCTTTATTTCAGATGCTTAAATCTCTAAATCTCTGTTTTTCCCAGGAGAGGGCCCTAAAGAGTGTAACTTTATGCCTTCAAATCAGCAAACATGCCTTTCTGAAGAGTCCCCAATATGAATTGTAAAGCAGTCTGAACAGATGTGCTCTAGAAGCGTTAAGACTACACAAACACGGAGGCACTTTTAAATTGCATCCATTTCTGACTGGATCTGAACCACTGTTATACCCACCATATTAATCAAATCAGTCTGTAAATTGTGGAATGAATTTTAATGCTCATATATTCCTCTTGATCCAATATGTAGTTCCGGGGGATTTTTAAAAAGTCAAATTCAATCCTGATCTATGCTTTAGTATATTAACAAGTCTCTTAATTTCTTGTTATGCGGGTCAGCACAAGCAGCTCGCAAGCTATGATGATCATGAAATATTACTGATCCTGCGATGAGTGTGTGCCTGTGGGCTTGAAATGGACTGGGAAACAATGCAGTGTGCTGTCTCACTTTTGCAGTACAGTATGTGTCCTTCAAGGCTGCTGCAATCACCACAGATATCCCTTTTCTTACAAAGTACAAGACACAAACTACTGGAACGATTTCACAAAGTAAACAAAATGTGGAGGGCAAGAACACGGTGAGCTCTCTTCGGTGTTCTCGCTTTATTTCTTACTTCTGACATCTTTGGTCCTCAAAGCGCTGGACTCCTTGCAAAATATTCTTCCTCCAACTGGTTCAGACAAAAGCCATCATCTCCCAGGACTGGATATCGGTGTTGCATTCCTTCATGTTTGCCTTTACCATATCTTTCAAATGGTTCTTCTGGCCTCCTTTGGTGCAATTGCCTTGGTTAAGTTGGGAGAAGAGAACCTTCTTTGGGAGCCTTAGTCTGACACCTGGAGGACATGACCAACCCAGCAGAGCTATTGGTGGATGATCACAGCTTTAATGCTTGTGGCTGCTTGGGAGAGAGCACCTGTCCTCATATTTGATGTGTAAAATCTTCTGCAAGCCGTGCTGACGATATGCCTCCAGTCCTCTAAAGCATCTCCTGTATGAATCCAGCACCATACAGTCAAATAGGAATGATGGCTGCACAGTAGACCTGAATCATGTGTTAGTTCATGTCTTTATGCCTTGCCATATTGTGTTACATTACACTTTCCAACATTTCACACCAATTTCACCAAGTGAAACTTTCCCACTTTACTACATTTCACTTTGCAAGACCAACCACATGATTTGTAATCCTTGGTAACTTTTCTAGCCCCAGAAAAGAGATTTCTACAGTAGCTTGTGGACAGAGAATGAATTGGCTTCATTACTCTGTTCTCCTCCCCACTGATAGCTGGTGTGTGGTGAGCGGACAGGTGCACTTTAGCTGCCATCACATCATCCAGGGAGGGGCTACAGCTTCTACAGCTTGGTGGTGGTGGAGGGGAGTCCAGTATTCCTAGTCCTTAGGGAATCTTGTAAGGCGCTTTGAGTGGAGTGTACAGAAAAGTGCCATGTAAGTGTAAGGAATTATTATACTTAGTGGATGTACAGTACACACCTGACACACCCAGATACATGTGGGGTATTGATATTTTGCTTGACATATTTGTTAACTGCATAAGTGACCGTTGGGTTCCGCATGTCCTGCACCACCTGGGGCGTGAACCCAGGTCTCCGACGTAACGCAACAGGGAACCAGCCGCATGAGCTAAAGGAGACCTCCCTCAGCCCAGGCGGCTGAGGTGCCTGCTAGGAGCAGGGAGGGCGATGACGTCACCGTGTCCAAACTAGCTCCGCTACACATATACCATGCAGTGCATGGCAGTGGGAGGGACCAGACTGAAATAACAAGAGCTACTACAAACACCGCCAGAAAAGGACAAGAAAAATGGAAAGTGGGCATGACTCACTGTTGACTTTGGTGACTTTCCATGTCTTTTCCAGCCCAGGCTGCTTGCCCAGTTCGATCTTGAAGGGATCAGCGTTGGGGCTAATGTCCTTGTCCCTGCCGCCCACGATGACCACGTTCAGGTCCTTGGAGTCTTCGCAGACCCGAGCCACGTCGGGGAACACGGACGGGGGGTTGTCGTTGTCGTCCTCCAGGGTGATAACCAATGTGCCTGTGCCAGTGGCAGGTGGATTGCCTGCGGGTGGGAGGGGGGAGACACAGACACAGCTCTCATTAGAGAAACTCAGGTGCCCATTTGGCGCCATTTCCTCCTACACTAGACACTGCAGAGATCCTGCCATACAAAAATAATGGCCTGGTTGCACAAGAGGTGATCTCTGCCTTCAATGCTATGACAGCTCTCTCTATTTGAGTGGATTATCTTGTGTAGCCCCTTGCTCTTCAAGCCCTGTCTATTGTTTTTTTTCAAACACTGGTTAACTTCAGAGGGATAATCGACTCTATTGTTGTTGTTTCCCTGTCGACACTATAAGATGCAACTGTCTAGATGAATGTTTCTGATTATCTTAATTGACCAGATGTGGTTTATATCATCACTCATTTTTAACTTGTGCAACCTGTGTTAAACTCTAGTGCATTCAGAATGTCTTTTTTTTCCGAATTGCCCTGTTACTTTGTTTTTGTAGACACTGCCGAAGAATGTCATTTACAGCTGCATCAGTGCACATTTGTTCCGTATCAGTGACTAATTCACTGAAGATGAAACATACAATAATAGCATGATGGACCTCAAATCACTTTTTCTAGTACCAGGATTCTTTTTCAATGATTCTTTTAAAATTACCTTTTTATATTTAATGCCCTCAAAGTATATACTGTTTTGTTTTGTCTTGCATAGCATTCTGGAATGCATGAAAGACATGTCCTTAAGAAACAAAATTAATTAACATTTGCACTAGCAAAATGAATTAATGTAAGTCATTATGAAACCAACACAATTAACTGCTTGTTGTAAGTACAATAAAGCTCTGCAGAATTTGAATGATGTGGTCCTGGTATATAGTTCATCAGCAAAATCTGTTGACAGCTCCTTCTAGTGAAGATCCCTGTGAAGTGCAAGCTTTGAAGTCAAGCGAGCATGGGCTTTTTCAGATTAGAAATAGAAATTGATTTTTGCTGGCAGTTGTGTAGATGGATGACTGTGAAAGATAGGTCATGGATCGAATGCAAGTCCCAATGCAAGGTACAATCCGATGCCTCTGAGGCACCTGAACTGGAAAACTGAGACACAGCAACTGTCTGCACAAAAGGAATATGCTTTTGTATGGGAAAGTCTCTGAAATTCTATTTAAATTATATGAAAGCAAGTTTAATATCCAAAATGTCCATATCCTTTTGTACTCCACATCTCTGGTTAAACTGCTTTTTTTTTCCCTGCTAGAAGATATATTTCATTCATAAAGCTCAATTCCAATTCAAAAGTACACTTACTGCACTTGTGCAGCTGTATCAGAGGGTGGAAGCAAAGATGCCTAGTCAAATATTGGCATATACGTAGAACCATTCCTCGATTATTCATGATCAAACTACAAGTAGCAAGTGTCATGTGCACGTAGTGTACATTTTCTTAAACCTAAAGCTAAAACCAAATTCTCTTTACAGGAGTGGTGTTTAGAAGTAAATGCTTTTTGAAGCTGATCTAACCTGGCTAGTTCTGACCATGGTTCTAAAAGACAGACCTGAAAGGGAGTGGCTTTGGATATTTCACATCACACAAAGCCCCTGCCACCCAGAATTCATTCATTCTAGACCGTCTGCAGATGCGCATCCCATTTCACCTTATTTCAGAGATTGATGAATTTATTGAATTTTTGGTTCACTTTATCCAGGTCTTTTTTAACTGAGAACTGCACATTTTAAGAGTGAAAGAAAAATTAAATCTCCAATAGTTACAAAAAACGAAAAAAGGATCTCGCTAGTACCATCAAAAACTGTGAATTGTTTTTATAATGCAAATACAGTACGTTGGTACCAAAAACCATTATATCTCTATGCAATGTTACATCTTACTAAAACAGTCCATGAGCATTCTTTTAAATTACTAATGGTCCACTGCCTTTGAAAGTTATAAGACACAAGCATTAATTCGTGTCTCTAATGTGTTAACAATATTAGGTAAATATTAAATTAAGACAGACTGAGCACTTACAGTGATGCTCCATTTCAAATTTTAAGAAACAGAGATGTTTCAGAGATCCTGGGTCTTTCATGCAACAGAAAGTAAAAAAACTAGATGCCTAACAGAATGAAAGTTGGGACAATAATAGAATTTAGGCCTCCATCTTAACTGACTTCAGCATCCCAGAAATATATTTTGAAATCTTTAAAGATGCGTAGGTGAGATAATTTGTGCTGACTGCACACAAGACATAAACCATCATACTTCACATCTTTACAGCCTTTTCAGTTTTCTGGATTTAAAGCCTGGGCAGTTGCTATTGTCCCTTTTCAATCAATAACTATCAATGAGAAGCATTGAACAGAAGTAAAAAAATAAAACTCTTCAAGAAGTAATTGTAATTGAAATGAACTTGGTAGGAACACATATACCTTGAACATTTAAAGACCACAGTCAGGATCATAATTTACTGTCTAAAAAGCCCAGCTTTTATGTTTGCTTTAGACTAATATTTAGAAAGCTGTGTGAATGTGTTAATTTTCTAAAAACACAATTTTCTGATTTTGTTTTGCTGCTATACAACAACTGTCTGAGGAGTGAACTGGTACTGTAATTTCTCCCCCATCACATGGAGCTCTGCAGATATTGTACTGCTGCTACAATCTCCATATCATTAGCTACAGTATAATAGACAGCCTGGAATCCATTACCAGTGCAATTCTGACTTTGTAACTCACAGACAACTCTAATAAATACAGACATTCTACATATTATGTAGGCATAGCTCAGAATTTATCATCAAAGGATCTGAATGAAAAGAATATGAATCAAAATAATTCATGTCAAATGCAGGAGGTAGGCAGAATTATGATGTGATTGTCTTAGGCTTTTTAAAGAATAAAACAAAAACTACAAAAACTGCACTATATATTAATTGTACTGTACTTTTAGATACACTTACATTACTAGCTTGCTATTTATCATATTTTTATGACTGAATACTTTTTAGTCTAGAGCACCCGAAGATGAAGATGGAACCTCCTGCTTCAGTTCAGAAAACTATGACAGCCCTGAAATAAGAACATCATAACGAGCTTCTTCCACAGATCAGGTGTCACTGAGCCTGCAAAGAAAAGCTGGAAAACTCTTCTTTGCCTGCAAAGTGGTTAACACATGCACTAATGTGACTCAACCGAAGGAAAGACCCGCTCATCTGTGACAAAATCTGGACTAGGCAGCAATTCAAAAACTGATATGCCATGCCTCACTGCTTTAAGACACTATTCACTGCTCACTGAGGACGTGCCAAATGTTTAAGTATCTTTTTCTACAACAATTTATAATTCTTCTCAAGCTAATCATTCCGAAAAGAGGATGTATTCGGTGCTTCCCTTTTATACAGTACACAGTACCAGTATTGCAAGGGACAATAAATTGAGTTGTTTCAGTACACTGTATTGGAAATTCACCAAAACCTTATAAGATTTTTTATTTCATTTTTTATCTTACCCAATAAAGTAAGCACTATTTCTTCCAATGGACATAATAATGAAACCAATTTCCAATGTGCCTCTCTGGGGAAACAGTTTCGCTTTCAAAAGGAAAGGATTCAGTTTCCCACAGATAACCAAGGTAACTGCTAAATCAACAATACTGGCCATCGATGTCCATAATTCCACCTAGGCACTCTCACTTTTATACTCACAGGTACTGTATAGCTGTTAATCTCGGAGATATGCGCACATCTGTGCCAGTTGGAGGTTATTTTAATAGATGTAAAGGGTAACATGATGAGATGTATAAAAAACAATTGTGATCTCTTATTTAGTTTCTTAATTGAATTTGCAGTCTGGTTCAAACCCATTCCCTGGCCTATCAGTTATAATCACATATGGTTACTGACTCTAAGAGATGATAGCACTTACAGGAATTTAAAACATGGTTATAAAAGCCATCCTTTCAAGCATTTAATTAAACGGCACTCTTTTAATTTTAAATGTATTATTCCCTTGCCCATTGATGATATCATTGTCATTCTTTTATCTCCTAATATCTTTGGCTCCCCTGATGAGCACCCCCATACAGCCTGTCAGAATTAAACAGTGGATGAATTATGATATCTGCTCATTTATTTGTAGTGGAGAATGCTTTTATTTGCTGTGTTTTTTGCTAATGACCCGGTAGAATACTTTGTGTTACTCTGAAATTAAACTGTTATTGTATGCAGTTGCTATTAGAACAATCAAAAACTAAGGATTAAAGAAACAAGATCATCATGGAATTGCTGTGCTGGATGTAAGAGTTAATTAAGAACAGGAATGAAGAGAAACAAACGAGAAAATTATAGTCGCAGAGTCAAGATATCTCCTTTTTCATTTTCCCTCCATTTTAATTTTGGATTCCCACTGCGATATTAAATTGCAGAGAAATTCGTATAGCCATGGGTCAATTTATTGTCTCTTATAATCATGGGAGGTGAAAATCACAGTCTGACTTGATGAAAACCCCTTTGTGGGAAGTGGAAAAAGAAAATAAAATATAAATTCATACTGTATATAGAGTACAGATATTTCTATATAATATATAAATAAACCTGTCTCAACAATGTCTGCATTCTGCAGTAATCAAATCAGTCTCACAAACGGTGGCTGGAGACTCTTCTAAAGTAAGTGCGCTTGTTAAGATTAAAACCATAAACAAAACAAGAAACAGTGAGAATATTTTAATTGCAATCCAGGGTTATATTACAGCCTGGACCTGGCAAAACTGTTGGTACTATCTGTGTTGCAGGGGGCTGGTTCTTTAGGTAAGAAAGCCTGTCTCCAGAACCAAGGCTGATTTGCAGTTAATCTATTACAGTAACTCGTTTCCATTTGACTGACTTTGAGAATATTAGGACATCACAGCTGAAAAGCTACAACATTTCTTTGTCAAGACCTTGTTGAATCCATTTTTCTGACTGAATCAAAAACATATCAATGGCCGGAAATGGGCCAAGGTCACCATGTGACTAATTTATTATGCTTTCCAAATGGGTTCAGTTAGAAGTGTTAAGCCTGCCTGAAACTTGACTGTTACTACAGTATATGCAGGATACTATGCTTAAAACAATTAGGGCAGGATAAAATAAACATATTAGTACCTGTATTGCCTAACTCGGAATCGGAAGTGAAACACAACCTATAGTGCTATGAGCTAACATTCATCCAGTACAGTCTTTGGAAAACATAAAATTACAGTTAAAATTACAGTGTAAAAATAAAACATAAGTAAGTGCTTAATAGACCATGAACACATACAGTAGCATATTAACACCTGTCAATAGACTACTTACAAATATCTATGAATGTTACTTTTATCAACAAAATTGAATATATTCAAAGCACAATCTGTAAATTGTTTTAACTGCGTTACAGTCAGAGAAAAGATGATCAAATAATAAAGCTGAGGGTTTGTCCAAACACATTTCACTCAAAGGTACAAGTATATATAAAATTTATGTGTAACAGACTATATGAGGATAACATGAATAGGTAACCACATTTAAGGCTTCAGGATTAAATAGGGAGCTTATTTTTTAACCTTATTAAAAGTGTTATCTATCTCAAATAAAGCAGATGTCTGACTGTGGAGTCTGAAAATATTTCACATTTACTAATAATCTGCCTATATTTAGGAACATAAATTAAATGCCATTAAGAGAACAATGCAGAAAATATAGCACTGCAATTTTCCTCAATTTAGTGTTTCTATAAAGTCTGATAACTACTGAAAATAAATGCAAATCACTCCCATTTTCCCATCCAATAATAAGCAGAGCCCAAAACTGTAATGCTGTATTTCATGTTCTGCTGCCTCATAAGAATCTAAAGTTGCTATTTTGACCTAAGCTGAAATCAGTTATCTTCTAACTAGAATTTCAGCAAATGTTAATTTTAACGTTAATTTTTGTAATGTTACAATAATTCTACTCATTACAGCAATATGAACGTGCTAAGCCACAAGCTGCAAGAAACATTTTGCTATTCTAGCACATAAAGGCTTTGCCAAAAATCATCATTTACGTAATGAAATACTATTATTGTGTAATTATAATTATATTTATTCACATTCACATTTATTCACATTCACATTCAAACTTATTCAGTTTGGCATATAATCATTTTTGGTGAGTTTTGCAAAATGTGAGAATATACTCAGAAATGTCAAATTTATAATGATCATTTTAGTGTTCATCTCATTTACAGTATTGTAGGTGTTCTCTTTTTCAGCTAGTTTGACTCTTTTGAAGGTCACGGAGTAAGAAAGGGGAATTTAATTTTTTGGGGAGCTTCATCAATAATTTATTAAATTCACTATAGTTTGCAGAGAATTAACTAACTACTCCTGCAGGTCACATTCTTAAACCCTCATCAGAAAAGCATCCTTTATAAAGTGTTCAGATATCCTTATTCAGAGTAAATAAAATGTGTACATATTTTTATGTACACAGTACATACTGTACTTATGTCATGTGCAGAAATTTGAAAAGCACATTCGTAAAGTATTCTACTCAGGTTTTTTTGCAACATTTCTTGCAAAAGTACAGAAAATTAATGATCACATTTCATACAGTACTTACTGTATGCGTTAGAAAAAGCTAAGCTTAATTCAGCCTTAGCCCACCTTGTTAGAAAACCTTCCTTTCTTAGAAAAAAAATATTTCAGTTTTTTATTTTTCGTGAATGTGAACAGATGTCTTCAGAAAGAATTGCTTCTGTTACAGATTAAGTTCAAACACTACTCATGTGAGGCGGCGGGTGGATATCACTGCATGCTTGCTCTGAAATGAGTGGCTTTTTTTCCTTTTCTGGGTTCACAAGTAGAATTTATTAGAAATGAAAAAGGTTCAGAACTCTTAAGAAGATGTGCAGTAAAAAAAACCCAACAACAATCCTCTTAGCAACAGATTCCAGCCACAGCCACTCTGATCTTTAGCTTAAGAATTCATAAAGAAAGCCCGAAAAAGAGAACTGGTGTCCTGTAATTCTCATTACACCATGTCAAAACCCTTCCTTATTACTTTTTCTAATCCAGTGAAAGAAGTATTTCTACATATATTCTGATTTGTTCATTTCTGATTAAAAGAGGGGTGTCAATCCTAATCTGCATGCTCTCGGAGAATAGTGAAAAATATTCTGGAGAAAATTAAGAAAACCAGATCCTCAGAAGAGAGGACAGGCCTGGTTATTCAGAAGCAAGGCTCACCTAGTTCAAAACCTCTTGAAAAAGAACTGCTGTTCGGCAATGCAATTCCTCTGTCTACAGAGAGGTACTGTACGATAAACCCAGGGTAGAAGAACTCACTGATTCTTTGATCTTTAGTCTTCACTTTCAATTATGCTAAAACAATATTACAGCTATGCTCATTGCACATTTGCCACCACACTCTCAGACCATCTTTCCTCTTTAATTCTCTTGGTGTGCAGGAAACAAAATCAATATTTTCAGCTCGTCTTGTTAAGAAAGCCATCTGCATCACTAGGCAGAAGGCAAATTCTTTAAATGTACGCCTTGTGAATTACACAGAGCAAAGTCCACAAACAACAGAAGCTCTACAATGTCATACAGCGATGCTCATTTTTTATTAGAACACCTATTACAAAAAGAAATTGCTTATTGCTAGCTCCAGTGAGGCTGGTTGCCCCTGGCTTCAATTTTTTTTTTTTCCACAGAAACAAAACAGTTTTAAGAAACAATGGTTCATGAAATGTCACTGTACATTTGCGGACTTGTTGAGAACCACAGAGACATAGGTAGAGTTGCATCAAAGAAAAAAAAAAGAGTGGTTGAATACATTAACTGCTCTACGGATGGGCTTTTTGTCACACCACAACTAGCGTATAGTGCGAAAAGAGGTGCCTTATTTATTCACATTGGAGACACATCTATTTGCTTAGCAATTTTCACTATCCCGACAGATGGAGAGCATCACCAATCTGAAGGCCCAACCGTAAATAAAGACACCTTGTAATGCAGGGACACAGTGTAATTGAAGTAATTTGATATTTTCCAGAAAATTAACGATAAAAATGTGAAAACTGCTCAGCTAATGTGAAGCACATATCTCATCTCTGCTGTCTGGTACTGTTTATCTGTATGAAACACGTAACCTGTTTATGAACTGTTTTCAAAGATTTGCATAAAGTGACACCTGCAGATTGCATGGCCACGTTATCAGGGGCTATGGTGCATGCAGTTGTTTCAAAAAGATTTGAAAAAAAAAATTCAATTAGTACAGTGAGTACTTGATATCACAAACCATGGCAGTTTGCACACAGGGAAAGGCTGAGGCTAGAGCTCGTCTTTCACTGTCATGACCATGTCAGTGTGCTCCCTGCGGTCCCATTTCCCCATGCACCAAATGTAATTTCTCCACGGTACACAGTTTTCCTGATGGAGTTTTTTAAATAAACCAATCAACTTGATGAACTCCTGCATGGTGAAGTCAAGGTGAATAGGGAAGGCCTATCCCAGCAGGGGATTTTTGGTTAATATTACTACATAGTGAGCCAGCTGCCTCAGTAACTGACTTTCTGGCAGCAGCCTGAGTTTGAGGGACATAAGAACATCAATTCTACATTACGGTTAGCCAATCTGTCAGTGAATTGTTCACTTGGAGTAGGGACCACAAACTTTAAAAGAACCTCTATCTAGGGCCTCACCTGGAAAACTTGTTTTCTATTATCATTGCATTTTGAGTCATCTTTCTCTTAACGGCTTGGACTGTTTATTTTGACTACGCTCATAAAAGTTAATTTTTTGAGCTAATTCAAATGATCTTGTCCTAGTTAATGATTTATCAGCTCCCCGTATACAGATTGTGAATGTACTGTTATGTACAGGTTATCATTCAAACTTTTCTCTTAAAACACAGTTGGGCTAATTATGGACTAAACTGGAGTAGATGATTTAAAAAGAGCTAGAAAACCTGATGGACATTGGTCTACAAGGGCTGGACACTGTGCTGTATACACACACAAAAAAAACCATACTTGACACTAGTTAACTACAGTATAACTTTTGTTTGCTGTCCCTTTGGTAGCAACATGTTGTAGATGAGACCAGTATTTCTGGTCAAAGGAATTGCAGCTCTTTCCTGGTACACAGCAGGATTGAGGGGGATGCCTTAAAAAAAGGAGCTGATGAAGAATTTCTAAAGTAAAATGAAGGGGATAATGTCTGGTTATGGCAGCACATAATGTGCTGACAATTGCAAACAGGGAGCCCTGCATATACTGTATGAAAACATTACAGTTCACCCAGTGACACTAAATGCCCACAGTACACCAATAAGTCTGAGCCAAAATAAGGTCCTCCCATGTTACAGACTTGCAGAACAAAGATTAATTTTAAAATACACAAGGTATTACTGCAAAATATCAAACAGAACAACAATTGTCTAAACTGCAGGATTTAATACGTCAAAATAACTATAAAGAATTTCTCACAGACACATGTTTTTGCCAAGAAAGGTAAATTAATTGAGTTCTGGTGTGACCTGCTGCTTTACAAAATTGGCAAATTACAAATTTGCATCCTTGTAGCAAAGATTTCTGTTCGCAAAACACATTATAATTCTTATCCCACTTTGACTAACACTGTCACATTGACACCCACAAGTTTACATCTACCCACATGTCAGATGCAGAAAAACAGAATCATGTCATATATGCTTTCACATGCTGAGAGATTACAGTTAAACTTTAATTTAAAATGTCCCTGTGTTAAGAAGGGACACATGAGGTGTATTCCTCCATTAGGGATTAATCAGAAAGGACTGTAAATCTTAGAAAGCACAAGAAACATTTCTAATGAACCATCCATCTTCTAACTGTTTCACCTAATTCTGGGTCACGGGGGAGCTGGAGCCTATCCCAGCAAGCAAGGCAGGGTACACCCTGGATAGGACTCCATCGCAGGGCAAACACACAGATACACACTGCGAATTCTCCCAGAAGCCAATAAACCTACCAGTATGTATTTGGACAGTGGGAAGAAACCCACGCAAATACGATGTGAACTTACAAACTCCACACAGATAGCATGCCAGGTTCAGAATTGAACCCAGAGCTCCAGTGCTGAAAGGCAGCAAAGCTACCCACTGTGCCACCAAGCTCCCCATTTCTAATGATAACTATAAAAATGTAAAGCATATTGTAACGCATACGGCCGACAGGCACTGGGTAAGAGCCGGCTTACCAGAGCGGTGACGTCACCGCCCTTCCCTGTAATAGCAGGACGCAGCCGCTAGGCTGGGGAGAGATCTCTCTTTAGCTCACCAAGCTGGGTCCCTGTTGAGTGACGCCGGAGGCCCGGGTTCGCGTCCCCCACAGTGCGGGGCCGACCTGTGTAGGCAGCAGGCTAGGGCGCCTGCCAGAACATACATACTTGTCCTTGAAAGTTAGTCCAAATGATCATAAAACTATAGGAGACTTCTTAACATTGTGATATTCAGCATTAACCACCAGTTTCACTCAATTCCCTTTCAGAGCGGACTGTGAAATAGGCTTTTAAAAGTGGAATACATTCCCGTTAGCCACGCTCTCCCCTGGCATGTATCAGCCCCCCAGAATTCACTCACAAGGTGGTTCCGACAACATACAGAATCTGTCACTCTGCAGGATCCCATCACATGTAAGAGAGCCATTAGCCTTCTTAAAATAAAGATGAGTAACAGAATCACGTTTGACCAGGAACGGTGCCTCATTT
This sequence comes from Atractosteus spatula, assembly GCF_055471065.1. Classification (NCBI taxonomy): domain Eukaryota; kingdom Metazoa; phylum Chordata; class Actinopteri; order Semionotiformes; family Lepisosteidae; genus Atractosteus; species Atractosteus spatula. Next base: position 3,602,888 of record NC_142726.1, on the reverse strand, counting down.
ACAACTCGGCAGGCAATTTGGTGTGATGACGCCACATTCTACAGTATCTGGACTGTGTTTCAATTAAATTAAATGAGGTAATTAATGGATAAATATAAACCTTCTTTATCCCTTTATATTCAGATACTTGATGTCGCTGTTGGAAGTCCTCCTTGCTATTGCTGTTTCAGATGTAATTGCTATTTGCCAGCTTTCAGCATTGAAGGATTCACCTTTTTGTAGTACGAGTAACTTTCCCTGAACAAATCCCGACCGTCTGCTTTGAGAATTCTTTTATGGGGCAGTTTCTGCTTCGATGATGATTCAAAGGAAAAGGTTTAAATATTAATGCTTGCTGGTGAGTTTCCAGTTGCGCCTTCACACGGCAGGCTGCTATATGAGGAAAAAACGAAGAGCTCTGCTACTGGAAGACGTTCAGCATCACTTCTGCTCTGGTTCACATTGCTACATTGCCGTTCTTCACTTTTGTCTTTCCTAGTACTGATTCGGCCATTTGACCTTTAGCATTGGCAAATAACTTCCAGAGATGTAAAAATGATGAATGACAGGAAAGCTATCAAAGGAGGTGATTCCAAACCAGCCTAATTCAAAGAAGATAATCTTCCACAGCTTTGTAGACAATTGGCTTATATACTTACTTACACAGTCCTGTCCTTCTGATTTACAGTATATACTGAAAACTATTTTTATTTCCCATTACCTACAGTACCATGAGTGTATGATCGTCTTAGATACTTATCAGCAATTACAATATACAGTATCCTGCAGCTCACATGATTCCTCCAGGAGGAACAATCATATTAAGGCACCAGTCAATGATTAAACACAGAACAATTCCAGATGCACTACAAACACATGCATTCAATAAAATAATTATATAGTCTTTCTGGTATATTTGCAGGCTTACAGAAAAACAGAACACTCGGCAGAGCAAACAAAACAAAATAAATTGGTGAGTGCTGGTCAGTTTTCTCTAGAAATAGAAGAACTTCCACTTTATCAGTCAGATTTCCCCCATACCATGCTGAAGTGAAATGCCCTTCTGTTAGCAGGTGTTGTTTTTAATGGCTTGATACATTTCTATAGGGGTTAAATGCACATCTCATTTTCTTGCCTTTTTTAAATATGTTTTAAACACTTTGGGATTATAATGGCATTATCAAGTATCTGGCAAGGAAGCTTTGAACTGTGATAATGAGGGTCATGCCGAACGTATAATTCAGAGATGCTCCGTTAGCCTCTGGAAATAATTGCAGGAAATACTGCTGTTAGTTATGAATAAATAGATTAAGTTGCCATTAACCATTTGGTCTAACTAACAACATTATAACCTTATGTGCATAATGCAAATTAAACAGCATTACCTAGATACAGTATTTAGGTGTACTTTCAAATGTTACAGATACAGATATATACTGTAGTTAATATGCATGTCACTCACGGAAATGAATGAGACTAAGACTATGTTATCTTTGATAACAGAAATTCTGCAATCTCACTTTTACAAAATAGCCAGATGCAGTTTTATAGCTACTAGAATTGCAGACTAAACTTAATTACTAAAAATTAGTCTGTTCACTACAACACCTTAATGATCACATTGCTGACTGAATGACAGAGTGTCAATAAACCTGAAATGATTAAAAACAGGATACCAATGCCTTTGTCTGCTTTTGTGCTTGGCTGACTACAATGAAGCTTAAAAAGTAGGTTATAGAATAAAACCTATCATAATTAAAATGTTTCTGGGAGATTTTCTTGACAGGCTTTCTAACATTTTCAACTTTATTCCTAGAGGATCATGGTGAAATGGAGTCTTGGCTCACTACAATGAAGCTTAAAAAAATAGGTTATAGAATAAAACCCATTAAGTTTGGGAAGTCTCTGGATGCCTTTTCGTGACAGGCTTTCCACATTTCCAACTTTATTCCTAGAGTGTAGCGGCGAGCTGCAGTGGACAGATGCAGGAGTAACAGGGCTAGATGAGCGAGTTACAGAAGTGATGACAGCGCCACTGAAATCCACACAGTGTACACTCTGCCATGATAGAGGACCTAGTCGTTTGGTGCTGTGGAGTGTCATGGCCCTCCCTTTGTATGATGTTTAGCTCCACCGCTTTTAACATTGCAATTTACTGTAAACCATAAAAATATATTTCTGCAATGGAACTGACTGTTTATAATGGTAATTAACTGTATTTATACTGCATTTTTCATCCCAGCGGATTACAAAGCCCGTTTCTTTCAGGAAGGGACACATTTAATCTACCACAAAGTACGGCACCACCTGGCTGATGACTGGTTGCATTCTGCACCAGCTGCCCCACTGCACAGAGGATCAGGTGCAGAAGTGAGGAATTACTTAACCTTTTGAATTAAGGTGGACCTGTAGTGAAGACAGATTGTACAAATCCGGAATAAAATTTAGCCAGGATTCTAAATGAGTTAACACTCCTGCAGTCTAATGAGATCTTTACTGGAACCTTGGTTTAATGCCTCATCCAAAGGAAGGCAGCACCCATTTAATATTAACTACCATAGGTCCAGTCTTGTCTACACTTCTAAGGTCTAGTCAAAAAGTGATAGTGCTGCTGTTTGATTAGGCTAGAAGATGTGAACACTGCTGTTAAATCCGAAGAACTTTTGGATGTACAGTACATCCGTGATTTGAACAGTGTGTCATCTACCAAATACATCCTGTGCAGAAGGACACACAACATAGCCCAGGCAGTAGGAGCAAGTAAGCACCTGCTGTTTGGGATTCACAGGAGATGATGCCAAGCCAGTGTTGTCAGAGGCACTGTTTATACACATCGCTAATGAGGGTAGTTCTGTACCATGTAATTAGATTACAAAACCATTCAGTGTGGGGAAAACCCTTGTTGCCTCAGAGAATGTTCTTTTCTTCATAATCAATGTCTGTTTATGGTTGTATAATACCAGCAAATTGTTTCCACGGGCAGCTTTTTGAATGCCTGCCATAAATCACCCAAGCCCTTCAGTGCTGCCCGCTGTGTTTCAAGCGCGGAAGTTCTAGCATGTCTTTTTCTTCCTCTCCCTGCTATACCGGAAATTAAGAGCAGTTCCCTTCCCAAAGGGCAAACCGTTTTCTAGTAATCCACATACTGTACATTAACATTTTTTAATATTTCAGCTCACTGCAGTGCATTATACTTAATAATTATGGCAATGCACTTTATAAATGCACCACTCAACACTCAATGGTGAAACATGAGCCCGAGGTCACAAGAGCTACGCTGACGTGCACTTGAAAATGAAAACAGGTGGCATCTTTTTAGGGTTGTGGAATTAAGGAATATAAAACAAGTCATGTTGTGGAAGTTGATATCCTGACTTCTTTGCTGGATGAGATTCTTGGAGCTCCCCTCATAAAGTTGCCCCCCCCCCCTTCAAACTGCTCAAACATTAACTCCCATCACATCGTTTGAGCTAAGTTTGTGATAACCTCTTCACGTCTGCCACATTTTCCAGGTCTATTATCATTATAAAAGCTGCTATTAATTACAAAATATTACAAATAGAAATGCAGATAAAAAGAACCACTGTAAGCACTGTTACTGTACATTCTGTGAGGGTGTTGAAATTAGACACTTCATGGAGTGGTATTGAGAGGTTTCCCATTGTTGTTAGGACCCCTGGACAATTTCCAAAATATCCCAAAGGTTTGTGGTCCCCTGGTTAAAAAAATCCTTGATGTAAAAGGTTTGTCAACACCTATGTCTTTCACATACTGTAAGTATCCGCTTTCAGCTCTGTGCGTCTCATGTTATATGTATAGTTCATGTTTTTGCTACCTGTGTGTAACAGACTGTTCTTGTCTATATCAAATGCCATCTAGCAGGTTCTGGCTGAGTTTTGAATGTATGAAATGTCTTGAATTCCCTTTCCTGCTTTCACAATGTTTGATAATCTTCTTATTTTGGTTTTGTTGTCAAATATGTGTAGTTTATGAACTACACCAGAATCCAGATCATTGATATCAATTAGGAAAATCAGTGGTCCTAATTCAGATCCCTGTGGTACTCCACTAATTGCATAATAACAAATAGCTCATTCACCTTTATCCTGTAATTCTTAAGATGCTTTTTCGTGCAACTTGAGATGTAATCTTTTATGAGCAACTTTATCACAAATCCAAATTTATCATACTATTGGCTATGTTTGTACCCATCACTGTTATCTGTTACACGTTTATTGCCATACCGATAATCCTCATCTAGTTTAGTTTCCATAATCTTACATGCTACAGAAGCAAGAAGTATTAGTCTATAATTGCTTTGTCCAGTTTTAATAACCCTTTTAATCAATAGGAATTAACCACTACTTTGGTGACTCTTGTTTTCCTGAAGCACATAATACTGGTAGAATACCAGGCCAAGGCTATTTGTTTATTTTAAGTGCCCCTAGTACCTGTAACATATCTGCTTTTCCCATGTTAATACTAGTTAGTATAGAACTTTATCTTTTCTCAGGCATGTAGATTCTTATTAAATGTAGAGTATTTCAATTTAATGCATTATCCATTTTTTCCATAATCTAAAAGTGACTCTTTATTCTCCAATTGATTCTTTGCTTTTCTTTTCCTATTGGAATATGGAAAAAAATTGTTTTACTATCTTGTTTTGCAATATTTTTTCTCTCTATGCCCTTCTCTCCCATTACAATCATATTCCCTGCTCCTGTTCTTTTTTCATAATTTTATGAAGTGCTTTCTTTCTCCTCTTTTTTCAATTGATTTCTTAAACCATTTGGGTCACTACTCCCTACATTTTGATTTCCTTCTGGGATAAATCCATTCTGTATTTAAGGGTATCTTTAAACATTTTTCGTTAATTCTGTGCTGAATCTATATATTCTCTTATTCTTCTTGTCTTAATTCTCATTCCTGGATAGTCTTATGTCCGGAAATCATAAACCTTCATTTTAGACTTTTTACACAGTGTGAGCATAATTCCATAAATGGAGTTTCTATGTGATTTTATTCCTATTCTATCCTATATTCCATTGTTTGAAAAGACAAGATCAACACAGACATTCTTTTTAGCAGTCAATCTGAGAAAACACATAAACACACAAAAACCCATAAAAAACTGTCATACACTCACAACAATAGTGATAGGTTATAGAAAGGATGCAGGCAGAATGCTGGACAGCAAAGATTTTTGACATTAATTTATATTCTGCAGTGATACAGATGACTGGAAACTCCCTAAAACGGGACAGCTGCCCTTAACAAGAACGTTTTTATTTACAAACTTGACTCTGTCAGATGCCTGCTCTGCTCAAAACTGGAAAGCAGCAGTCAGGCATGCTATTTTTCCACAACCTTGAAATTAAAAAAGTGCACTATTTCTTTAGATCTGATTAACATTGCGAAAAAATGAGAATTAATTCGCAGCTTCAACCTTCTGTAGGGAAAGAATTCCAATTCACCATTTGTCAATGTCAGTTTCACTCAATAATGGGGAGTTTATTGAATGTGCAGAAATAGCTAAGGTCTGTCGCCCAAGTTTGAGGTTATTTCAATCACTTCAATGCCATAGTAATCCAAAGTACCTTCCCATCCTAAATACTGATGAACACTGTCCATTGATTGTGGTAGGTAAAGTAATACTATACTAGACAGCTGCTACAATTCCCATTTTGGTAAATGAATTAAATGGGAAATATGAGCACAGCTGAGAAAAAAAAGAAATTTTAAAAGAGGAAAGGGGGGGGGAGGGGCCAACATGTCTTTTGCAGCACTGTTTTCCAATTTGAAAAATATGGACGTGGGTGGTCGTAGATAAAAAAAAAAGAAAGAATAAATATCAACCAATCAGAGACACTTTGTATTTGAACAAGGCAACAAATTGATCCTCTATTATATGCAGACTTTATAAAAAGTAGCACGGTGCTCTGCTACACACAGGATCTGATGAGAGCTCTTTCACAGAAAAAAGGCAATTAAGCAGCCAGACAAATGAGAACAAAAGCTTCATTAAAAACTGTGTCCTCCAAAAGTAATGAGCGACAGTTGTGTATAAATACAGTTCATACTGTACCCTGACTGATGTGGAAAGCCTCATTCAGAGTCAGGACCCTGGGGCATATTATCTGAACCCAAACTGACAGCTGAAAAAGATATAACCCTGAAAATCAAAGTTCTCATTTTTTAAGCCTGAAAAAGCAGACGCTTCACTAGATCCAATGTCTTGCTTTTGATAAAAAAGCAGAACATCGAAAGATGAACTGAGAATGGCATTAAAAAAACCTCACGGATTTCTGGAAACCAGCTGAAATAATGAGGCTGAAGTGCCACACAGTTGCACATTTTGTAACCTAGCTAACACACTAATACATAGGTGTATAATACTGAACTTTCTTAACACCTCCTCTGAAGTTCTCATCTTGCTCTTAATGTCAATGTTACATCAAAATATTTAATTGAATATCTTGGGATATCGTAGGGTGAAAATGAAGCACATGGAGAAGTACTGTAGCATGCGGGGAAGAATGTTATTTTTATCCTTGTAATTTTCTTTTCTCAGCCTGAGGCAGGTTGAATCTTCACAAATATTTCTCAAATATCTTACCACAAAAGCTACAGTACATGAGTTGTTGACACAAGAGGGTCACTGGCCCTCTTGTGTTTACAATCCAAAAAGAAACATCTCTTAAATCAACAACTAAAGTTCATTTAAAAATTAAAAGTAATGCAGATCTGTGTGACTGTTTAATTAGCATTAATTGGAAATAAACAGAAAGTTCAGTGAACATACTAGAACACTACAATAGCAATCTACATATGTTACTTGTCCTCTTTATATCACGTTGTGCATTAATAGCAGGAAAATATAGTTGCGTAAGGGTAATAAAGTAATCTATAATAATTATAAAGTAATATAGTAAACTTGTTTCTGACTTGAAAAGCGCAGAGCATGCGTGTTGAGGAGTAACTGTGTGAAATGTTCTTGTTCCCTTTATGAGAATGACAGAGTTGAAAACATTTCTGCTATCAAGTCAGAAGGTTCTGGACTTGAATCAAGTTAAACAAATGCAACTAGAATTTTCTTCTACAAATTTCCATAGAAAGTTATACCTGACCTCCCAGCTGTAGTCTATTATTTTTGGACCACTAAATAATCAGCCATATATAGTATTTATAGTAAATCTGGTGTTGCAAATTACCAAAGGAGCAAAGAGTTAGATCAGACTCTTTAAACCTGGGGTTTCTATGTGATTGACATCCAAAGTCAACTATCTCATCAAAATATTTCCTCTGTCTTTCATTGCAAAGCTGAATTAAAAAAGGATAACCATAAAGCTTACAAAACACATTACAAAATAATTGAGTCTCAATAGTAGTATGACTTGGGCTTTCTGGAAAAAGCTTTTATGATGAAAAAATGTCAACGGCTAGGACTCCACTCAAGATGCTTTACAGGTAATGGGGATCCCCTCCACCACCAGTGTGCAGCCCCACCTGTATGATGAAACGGCAGCCAGAGTGCGCCAGTACACTCACCACACATCCGTGTAACTCACTTGTTACAGTATAACCCATATTTGATAGATGAAATTATCCCACAGACAAGGAATGGGTTATACTGTAAGTGGCCTAATCAGTGAAGAAGTTTGCTCAGGGAGCAGGCTGAGCTCTCTGGTGCTGATGTTGCAAGCTTGGGTCGTGTCATTAGCCGGCTGTGACCAGAGTGCCCCTGGGTAGTACTGGGAGTAGCAGGCTATCTCTGTCTTGGCTTGCCTGGAAACAGCAACTCCTATGACTTGCTTAGTCTGCATGTTTGCAGTGACATCAGTGGAGACATGCCACCCTTCCAATCTGTGCTGACTCTCCTATCAGGCAGCATGGAGCTTGAAGCTTGTCAAATACTGCATGGTGCTAGAAGTGGGTACTGTATGTCGAAGGAGAATGATTCTTTCTCAGCTTTTTGGAGAGTCAAGTCTGGAAACAACTGGCTATAAAAATGGGACAGATATAGTGTAACAGCAAGAATAGAACTTGGTACAGTATAAGCCATATTTGAAATTATCCCATAGAATATGGACTGCTGCACATTCTTCTATTTCATTTTAAACACACTTTTTTCTTCACAAGAGTTAAAGGGAAATTACCTTAATTTATCATATGCCTAAATATTCTAAGAGGTTAAAGACTAAAGATAGATAGTGTGTTAAGAGATGGATTTTTTTCAGCACATCCCTATCATGCTGCTCTGTATTGTGTGATCTACAATGATTCACACATTCAGCCTATTCATAGCTTGTGATCATCGGCCTTTCCATATTGTTACAGTGAAGGTGCTAAGTGATATGACAGTAGGTTTAGGACAACTGACTTTGAGGAGAAAAGAGAACTTCAAGATTTGAGAAAAAAATTGAGAGTTTAGCTCTGTGGTATATGAAGTGCTCAACAAAACCACTAACAAAAGGAAAGACAATCATGTCAATCATTGCAAGTTAATTTTGCTTGAAGAATTACTGGTTAAGCACTTTAAATCAAAATCAATGTCACATATATGATGTTACATGAATAACATTCTGTAATGAATGCATAGTTTACTGCTCTTTTGATCAGCTACATTACTATTTTTACCCATGTTACGTAATGATGAATCCCCCTGACTAAAGAATGACACTATTATCAAAGAGTTTCTCAACCCCTTGTAACGGTCAACAGGCATCTTCTTTGTCCCATCACAATCTTAAATCAGATTCTGTTTTATGACTTCTCAAACTACCTTTCTTTTTTTCTTAACTCTTCCTCTAACCTGGTGTGGTATTCGGTCTTATGTCTTCTTGTACCTGTAATTTGATTTGACTAAAAAGTTTTCATGGTACATTCTGATGGAAAGCTGTCCTTTTCTTCCTACAGTATGTTAAATCAGCAGAAACAAAGTTAAAAAACAAAGACAGCTTCTCCATAAAGACTCAATATAATGCATATTTCATTTCTTTTTTGTACCTCCTTAAGAAGTGTAGGACTCCTACTGGAGTACTTCAGAAATCCAAAGGGGGCAAATCTTGGAAGATTTCATGGACAATACAGAATCCTGAAGAGCATGCATGGGGAAATATCTGCAGTCCAGGCCTATCCCATTCTCCTGTCAGGAATTCTCTCAGTTAAGGTTGTGTTCTTTGTTATAGTGCATAGGATTGAGCTGCATGTTCCACTGGTTCCAAAGATATGAAGAGGGCTGAAAATGGGATTGTTCTGACCAGGGAAGGTAAGGGAAATTCTTTTCCTGCTCCTCAAGTGAATTATTCACTGCCGGAAACGGACAGAGTCTATTCTTTTCACTGGGGGTTCCTAATATTTTGTTCAGTGTGTATATACTGTACATAGGTTTATGACACACTAATTAAAGGTGTTCAGATCCCAAGTGACACCAGTACGTGTCTGATGTTATTTGGTTATTTTTGCAATGAAGCTCAAAAACTCTAAAGATGCAGAAAACTATTAGTTCTATTATTATCTGTAAAAGATACACTATTATTAATTTGAAAAAGAGCCTTAGACAGCTGATGAGTGAACTTCACAAGATGTTTCTATTTCTTGAATTTAGAGCTTAATAGGGAATTTAATAGGGAGCGATAGAAAATTATCAAGAAATTTATTAAAAAAACAAAACCATTACAAAACCAAAATGAAAACCAGGATGTAGCTTTTGGTCTCGACATCTCTGGTGCCAGATTCATACCATTACAATTGTATTATTCTTGGCAGAATGATACCCATTACCATTCAACATGCTTCAAAGTAGGGGCTATAATTGATTTGCTCTGCAGGAACACATCTCACTGGATAATTAACCTCTTAACCTTGTGTTCTTTTTGTCACAGAGTGCCTTTCCAAGGGGATCCAATCAAAATAATGGGAGACTGCAAGGCTTACAGTCATTAAAAATACATGCTCTGACCACTGTTCTTTTTCAAGCCTCTCCATAAACCTTTCCACTAACAATGTCAGGTTAGTGGTTGTTGTCTGTATTTTTCTTTTTCGTAAGGGTTTTGTTCAACTTTGCCACATTTGATCACATTACATCAGTCCTCCGGATTTTGGGAGAGTCAAAATACTTTGCTTTTGCTTCACTTGCTAGCTTTTTTCAGTTGGCTAATAAACAGTCAGTATGAATTATTGGAATCTGGGTTTTCAGATAGCTCTTACCATTTTACAATGCTATAAAGTCATGTTAAAAAAATTCAGCTATTCCTCTGCATGTAAGTCAAAGGCAGCTGTCAGAGGATTCTGCTGTGATCCAGTTAAGGTTAATCAGCAAGACAAGGATAAACTGGACCAATTAAATAGGCATGTGTATGTAACTCACAAGGAACATATTTTGGGGTTATGGTGCATTTATATGCTGTGAATTATAGGAATATAAATATTAATTTGCTCTGGTTATTTAATAACATTTGATAGCAGAATTGTCTAAAAATACTTCTATTTATGTTTCTTGGATATAAAGTTAATGTTCATAGCCGTGATCAGCTACAGGACGAAATGTTAAATGCTAATTAATATTCACAATCCAATAATTCATTGCAGAGTATACTGAATTTACTTTTTTCTTAATGGAGAGCAGCAAACTATATATGACACACTTGAAAGTGCCTGTATATTTTATTTTGTCCTTTATAAAGCATCTACATTATATTTAGAGTTGTTACTTGTGAGGATCGAGAGAAAGTTTTAATGGTCTACATTTCTTATTAGATTCAGCTGCAAGGCTGCTATCATTATCTTCACACCATTAACAGAACTGTTGTGAGGTTGTTAGGATTTTGAAAGAAATACAGTTTTCCATTGCAGAAATGATTAAGTCATTTAAATGAAGAAATAAATATGTTTTCAAAAATGTTAAATGTTTGTCTTTATGTTAAGATTTTTTCAATGTTAAGATACATTTTAAAAGCTAATTTCAAAGAAGCAGGCATACTGATTACTTTGAAAACACACATGTTTAGAAATTTAATCTGATAACTGGCTTTAGATGATGGATGAAAATTTCCTCTAGAGCACAAAACGTTCATTTGAAACAAAACTTACATTCAAATTCCTATCACAATGGGAAAAGCACAGTACACAATGTACAAAATCTCCATCTACTTAAAATGAGATAACTGATCACTCTTCGTTTTTGTTGCAATATTGCAATAGCTCAATATTTGCGGTGACTTTTTATTGCAGCAAATTGTTTTTGTTTACACTAGTTCATGATAGTCATTGCTGCACAGCACAGAAGAAAAAAAGTTATCCACTTCAGTTAGCTTTCTGTCACAGTTAATTGACTGGCCCAAGTTATGGATGATTACCATCATAACTAAGCAGTACAGTACATCTGTGGTGGAAGTGTTTCACAGAAAAGGTCTAGAATATTTTTCTAAAGACACCAATATTTATTCTGTGCTGAATGAGGCAAAGGCATAACCATAATTTGGACAGAAAAAAGGACCTTCTTGAAATCTTAAGCTCAATATTAAAAGTTCTTGATATATCTGGTCTTTAAGTGTGACTAGCTAGTGATTGTCATTCTTTTACAATATTTATCCATTTATGACATGAAATAAATGTATACAGCCCATTACTTTTTAGCCAACACAATGGGATTGCAAACTGTTAACTTCTGGAGATGGATTTAGTTTCTTTTTTACTACCCACTTTGGATTAAACTGGCAATTGGATCACCAGTTTATGAGCTGCAAACAGAAATGCCCTGAGGAAATTTAAGGGGAAGCAACCTGTGTTTATTTCAGCAGGCCTTTCTGTTTTTATCATGAGAAAGGTGATAGCCTATGAATCTAGCAGTTGTTCACTTCCAAGTAGCAACACCAACTAATGTATAGCTGTTTTATAAAGTGGTGGTAACAGACCTTAAAATCAACTTATATAACTGTCCAAATGTACAGTTTCTGTGCTTAAAAATTATCCAGTCCATGACCAGCTCTAACTGGCAAAACACTAAGGGAATGCCTGGATCTGAATTAATCCTCAACTTGCCCCACAGCAGAGACCACTGTGGTTTGGTGAGCATGCATTGTTGTCTGTGAGTCTCATCACTACTACAGTCATGACTGGGGTCTTAATCGGGGTGCCTGAGAGGCACTGTGGAGCTCACAGAATATAAAGAGAAATGATGGCACAGACAAGCGTGCATTTTGGAGGAAAGCACATACTGTTTTCATCCTCCAAGGTCTGGCACCAGGGGTCACACCACTGAGCTGTGCCAGTTTCAGATTGGGAGGGTACAGAATACAACTGACAATTCTAAGATCTTTGGAGAGAAGAACAGCCCAAAGAAAAAATATGGACAGGTTTTTAAATCCAAAACCAAAAAAATTACCATTCAAAAGAGATATAAAATATAAGGGTGGTGGGAGCCTGGAAAAAGTTGTTGAAGATTATACTGATTGCTTCTTAAGCTACAGACAGAAACCCCCTCTGGTTTGAAATTGTTTTTACATTCTTAAAATTAATACTTCAAATAGAAATCTTGATCTCTACAAACATGCATGGGTACAAGCTAGCATTGTAGCCCGAACTTCAGGTGGGTCTGAAGATGGTTTGAATGTATAGTGCAGTAGTGGATAAATCTGTCAGATCACAGTCCATCATTTTGCAGACTTTAGTCTGTTTACAATCTTTAATAAACACAATGTAATAATATAAAATTTAATAAGAAGATTATAAGTCATAACATTGCTGAATAGCATTTTTGTAAAATGCTACAATACAGAAAGAAACTTTCAGCTCTCCTATTCAGTTTTATACCAAATCACAGAATACAAAGTGCATACATTCCATATTAGTTGTCACCATTGGCTAAAAACAGCTAAGTGATCTGTTAAAATATCATTGTAACTTTAAAAAATAAAAATAAAGAACAATCCAACATGCATATTTAAAGGTAAACTTGTCACAACAATATTTTGAAAATGACATTGTAAGAAGAAGCCCAAATTATTTCACTTGGAATTAAGTGCTATTAAATATTTCTAATATTCTTTGTGTGCCTTGACCAAGCAGCCTGGTGTCTCTCTGTGTGATGTCACAGGAACTTAGAAAAAGGGCTCCCCCTTTATGATCTCAGCCACTGAATGACCTTGTGATCTTTGCGTGTGGGAAAGTAAAAGTGATACATTTGTCTTTTGGATAACTACAGTATCTTCCCCATGACAGTGACCATCTAAACTCCCATGATGGATGTCCACTGCTGGTGCTTGGATGTCTTAAACTCAAACCCAAAAGAAGATCTGCGAATGAGTGATCTATAGAATGGGTACCAAAACTATATCTGATAGCATCTCAGCCCATCACCAACTTGTGATGTCATACATTTTCACTGGTTGACCCCTGACTTAAAATCTCTCTCCATCTAAACTGGCAAACTGACTTTTCCAACCATGTGATTGCAAGCTTTAACTTTTCTCCAAGAAGTCTGGCCAAAAGAGTGAGTCAGTAAAGTACAGAATTCTGTCCAAGATATTATCTTTGAAAAGAAGAATTCTTGTGTTCATGAACACAGTTACCTTCACCTGATCAACAAAATTATATAGACTCTTTCTTTTTTACAGCATTCAGAATATCTGAGCATATTCTGAACAAAGCTGTAGCTGGAATGAACTAAGTTTCCTTTTTTGTCTACTTTGCAGCTAGACCCCACGAAGACAAATTGTGCACAGACTGTTTTTAAAGACCGAAGTCTGTTTTTAAAGACTTTGGCATACTATAGCTGCCTGAGGCCAAAGCAAGCTAGGAAAAGCAAGACAAAGATCCTTCTCTCTTTATTTTCCAGTCTGCAGCGGGATCCTCTCACCATGGAGCAGTTGCCACAGACCAATCCAGCCTATCTCTGTCTTACCAGCAAGATTTAACTTGTCAATGGATTGTTTGTGTATAACTTCATTATTCATATTATATTCTTGAGATTTGAACTATTATTCCAAATGCATTTTTGATGTTTAGCTCACATTAGTAAATGCATATTTATTTGTGTCTGAGAATATAAATGTGATTTAATTGTATGATGCTGATAGAACCGATGAGCAAGACTGTAACATGTTATAGTCTATGCATTTTCTCTTTCTTGGGCCTCTGTCCTCTCTTTCAAACCAACAGAATAGAACTTGACCCTGTTACCTTAGAAGGGGAAAAATATACCAAAGAGTTAATCTTATTTTCAACCCAATAATTTCTCTCACAGAAGCTCATTAGCATTCTACTCCAGGCCCCTGCTCTTACAATAAATCGAATGCTTCTTCCAGGGCATCATGGTCAAAGCTATTACAGGGCATTCTATGGAAATAGCAAGGCTGGCACTGCCTTGTTCATTTTGTGAACATCCTGTAAGCATTAGGAAAACATACTGTAATCACCCTTTTTCATTCATTCAACATTCAGAATAGTTTTGTTCTGTATTTCAGATCTCAATTAAAAACCACAATACGAAAACCTTGAAAAGCCAAAGTTTTGGAGCAGTTGTAAATATCAGCTCCTTATTTGTTTTTAAATCAAAACAGCTGCCTTACATGATTGCTAGCTGACAGTGTGCATTGCAACCTGGAAATGGAACAGGATTTAATATAATAAAACAGATAAAATTTGCTTTAAAAGGTCAATGCTTTTGAAAACATTGCTCTGAAAGATAAACAAGGAAGGAGGCGTTCTCAAGATATACAGTAGTTCTAGGTTTGATCTTGACAAAAGGACCCAATAACATGGAAAAAGTGCTAAATGTAATAGACAAATCAGTAACACATCGTGGCCGTACATGCGGGGGACGTGTTCAGTGTGGAGGCGGAGCCCTGGAGGAAGGGCTTCGTAACCACAGCTGTTCTGGCTATGGGGCCCTTTCACTGAACACCCCCGGAGGGGGAGGATCCATATACCGGCAGTCCCTGAGGGGACTGTACCCTGAGCATGAGGCCGTTTTTCTTCTTTTTATTTTCTTTTCCTTTTTGCCTGTCCTGGCATCATCCCTACCGGGGCAGGCTGACCCTTTCCCATTTTTGGCCTTGTGCTCCCTGCCTGCACTCCTGGACTGGACCCCACTGGACAGGGCAAGTCCAGTATGGTCCCCACCGCCAAGCGGGGTTTTTTTCCAACCTGGACTTACGGGGTCAGGTCCTCGTTTCCCGTCATTTTTATTTTCTTTTTCTGTTTGGCTGTCCCGTTGAGCATCCCCACCGGGGCAGGCGTGCCGTCTCACAGGTTTAGTTTTTTATTTCTGGCCTTGCGCTCCCTGCCTGCTCTCCCAGTCTGGTCCCCGGCGCCATGCGGGGTCTTTTTCCAGGCTGGACTTACCCTATCTGACGGGGTCCAGCCTGGGAGCCACTCTACACAACGGTTTTCTATTTTTCCTTTTTCGGTCCTCGCTGACCTCCCGCCGGTGCCTCCGCCCCCTCAGACAGGGTTACCGGATACAGACTCTTACCGGTGCTCGCCGCGGCTCTTGCCACTGCTGCACTGCTACAACTCGAACAGATCGTGATGGTAAATGTTATGCTAGAAAGTAATGGAAATCTTCTTCAGTCATTGCTAATGGCCTTATCCTACAATGCAAACCCACAGACCTCTGTGACGACTCAGTAGCGCAGAAGCTATACAAATCTGCAGGGCTTTGGATGTTGTTGCACTATCCAGCCCTTGACATAGATCTTAAGCATTTTTTTTTCTGTTGAGCTGAAGACTCAGTCTTGTGCCATGAGCGGAAATGGCAATACCGTTTCACGTGTACAAGCCAACAAAAACTGAGCTAAAAAATTTGATAAATCCTCTTTTTCCTGTACAAAATTCGTACAGTAACTATGTCTCTCAAACTGATTTGGTCCTATGTCATCATTAGAAATTTAAATTTGCAAGCAAACCTACAGTAAAATACATTGTTGACACAAAAATAAATATATGCATTTAAATTAGCATTGATTAAAAGGTCAGACAAGAAAAATACAAATCAAACTTTCCCCACTTATAACCCTATGCTGTTACTGCCAGAAGTTGTGCATGTGACACATAGACAGATGGTAGGTTTAAGAATAACCTGCAGCATCTTTACACACGTACAGGAGACATGTCATAAGGCATAAGCATGCTGGCTGTCCATTAACGAAAGTCATCCAAACCTTTTCTGAAATAACACTTCTTCTTCAAGTTCGCATCGCTGCACTCGGCTGTAAATTCATTGGGAAAGCTCAAAAAGTCTGTCATATCTGTAAGCCATGAGACACTGGCTGACCTCTTTTTGAAACTCCATCTAGCGACCCTTCATTGGCTTATACCGTACATGCCAAAGTACACAAGTACGACTGTTTCAGGCTGTTATTTTCTGTGGAGATGGCAAGACCAAATGACCCCAACTAAAAAGCTACAGTTTCTATCTGTCATAACTGTAAAAGCCACTCCAACCATTTAAAATATGCTCTAAAAGTGCACAGCCGCATGAAAGAGATATATCATGATCTTTTCATCATTTTACATCAGGGAACACAGATAAGTGTCTAGTTACTGTACAAGGATATTAGAACTCGTCTCCAAGGTAAAGTTAAATTGGGGATTATTGGGTGAAAGATAAAAGCAGCCTCATGCTTCACTGCACACAATCACTCAGACAGTGCCATCCATCTCCTGGATTTAAATTCATAAACGTGCATGGCAAGATATTAAAAAAGAAAAAGGGAAAAGATTAGACATCTGGCATCATGCAGGGAATTCAACATACCAGAATAGATGTGTCAATTTATAACCCCAAACTAGACATGTTTTAAGTCAAACGCCATAGGTCTTAGCAGAAGATGTAATGTCTTCAGTCCTGGCTGTTAACATGTTTCAAACCACAGTGTAAGCAGGTGTGGTGCTTCCTTGCTGCTGACAAAACTACTGTTTTTATCTCTTAGTGCAGCAATTTATGTAGTACACAAATACACATTTATCCACCAACTATCAGTCTATATTCTTATATGTCTATCTCTCCAACTATCTGGACACAAAGGATGGTGGTCCATCTTGCATGTGTAGATTAGATGCACACAGTATGCCTAACAAGCACTATAATATCTATTGCCTATGTTTTCATATCAAGCTAAACGATAAACTTTTCAGTCTTTTCTTAACAGTGCAGGTAGATCCTAATCAAAACAGCTGTTTGAGATTAAATGTACAGTACTACATGCAAACTGATCAACAATGGGCCTTTTTGTGAAGTTGTTTAGGAAAGTTCTTAAAAACAAAGCTGGCAGCATTTTTGTTCACAATATGAAAAGCTGTGTTTGCAAAGAAATATGTAAAAAATGGATTCTGCCAGAACATTTTTAAAACATACAGGACATTTACCTTCCCCGTTATATCCTTTCATGCCAAATAAATGGCATGACAAGCTTGTATTATATGCAATAACTGCTAGCTTAAAAGAACTGATTTGCCTAATGACAGTTCTTTGAAAATACACTCAAGAAATCTCTATGTATTGCAAAGGCCGTAATCCATGCCAATAAAATGTCTACTAACATTACTTCAATGTCTTAACACATGTATTATAGCACCTATTACATCCAGAATTAACAGTTGGCATCTTGCACCCCGCTTTGACAAATTGCTCCCTGTGTCTACAATAGGATCTTTTCTTAGAATTAATAAATGTAATAATTTTGCATTGCATGTTTTTAAGTAAAACAGTGATGCAAAAACTTGTATTGTTTACACTGGCAACACTTCTGAGTTTTTCACCTGTCAGCAATGCCTGAAGCAATAAGAACAATAATGTAAACTCAATTCAGGGCTGAATCTTATTTTCTTATATGGTACATACACATCTGAGCCACAACGGATTTTGTTTTATCTTTAATGTAATATTACCACCTGATGTATACTTATATGGTACATGTTTCATATATTCTTACCCATAGACACCAGCTTTTCTGCCTGCTAGTCTGATCCTGTGAGGTCACAGAAGACAAGCAAGGCTGGTCCTGGCCAGTACTGGAATGGGAGACCCCTAAGGAAAATCATGTTGTAGATGTACAGTAAGTGGCGTTCGTGGACCAGTAGGTGGCACTCCAGTTCAACTCGCCAGAATGGAGTCGAGGGATACTGTGGTTTATGAGGTGCTGTTCCTCAGATGATATGTTCAACTAAGGTCTTGACTATTTGGTCATTAAAGATCCCATGGCACTGTACATAAGGGCGGAGGTGTTAACCCTAGTGTCCTACTGTAGCTAAATTCCACTATAATCTTGAACAGTGGGGCCTGCCTTAATTCCTTTGAAGCAATTTCTCACTTCTCTAATCTGCTGTGTCGCAGGGCTGCAACACAGCAGATAAATGCAATCTTCTACTTCTACTACAGTATAAATGCAATCTTCTACTTCTGTTTGTCAGGGATGCTGTAACACTAAACACTACAACACTTGTATGTGTGGGGTTAAGTGACAGATCGTATAGCTATAAAGGTCCTGCTGATGGGACTTTCTCCCAGGATTCATTACAGGGTCTGCGCCTAAAATGTCTACTACAAAATGTCACTTTAAATCAAAATCTATGTTTTTGAGTAGGCATTTTCACTTTTAAGTACCTTGAGTTGAGTTCTTGTGAAAATGCCCCACGTCAATGTATGTGATAATAGTAACTAGTTAATTAGAAGGGTGTTTATTATATTGGAGGGTGTACTGTGCATCAGTATCAGTAACTGCTGCTTTAGAGTAGATCACAGCAGGATTTTGCTCTTTCATCGCATTTGGAAATGTTTATAGTCAAAACTAAGTTTTTTCAGTGTTTCAAACTAGTAAAAGCTAAAGGCTGGCCTTTAATCCTTTCCTTTTGTAATTTTCTAATTCAATTTACAATGCATTTCTAAGCCAGATGCTAGAAAAGGGTTTTAAATAGGACCAGAAAATGAATCAAAATGACTCAAACCAGAGATCAGCTTTAAAATCAATGAGGAATGACTAACACATCACAGCTGGAACTGACCTGGAGGTGTTACTCCAAATTGGACAAGAGCTGTTTCTGTGACTCTTCAGAGAGGCCATAAGGATTAATAAAAGTAATCCAAACAAAGATGTGCAGTCTCCAGACAGATCAATACTCTGATAGTTAAAGGTATGCATCTGATATCATGCAGTTATTTAACAAATTGTTGCTGGCATAATTGCCAACAGTACCACTGATAAAACAAGGGAAGGTCACGCACAGAACAAGCCCCTGCAAAATTAGATTTAGCTGCCAACTAATGCAAAGCACAGGAGGCTTTTATTTACTATTTGGAATCAGTGCTGAAATTATGAATAAATAGGAAAGTGTTCCTAAAACCAAAGCATGGGGCAAGGTTGAGCATGTCATATAGTCAATTGAAGATACCGTATGAATTTGGAATTCATAATATAAGTGCAAAACAATCTATAGCAGCAACAGCATTTTTATAATAACTGTAAATATTAGAAAAAAAATTGGTGCCAGCATAAAAACTACGAACACTTGCCCCATCTTTATTTTGCCCCTGTGCAAAATGAAGAGTTAAGTGTAAAAGGTAGCCAATAAAATCTTTATACCCTATTCAGTTCCTAAACACCAGTTCTTTCTTGTTTTTCTTAGGATGAATCCACACAGTAAAGTCATAAGGGATCAAGGATATCTCTCAGACTGCAAACTGAATTGTCTCAGTGTGCTTTGTAAACCTTTATTTTTTGGAGTTTTGTTACACAACAGTGTTAAGACCAGGTTCTCTGAACTAATAATTGAATCAAATACATTTTCTGTCAACAGTGTCTTTAAAAGGCTACAAATATGAAAACGCAAGGTCCTGAGAGACAGTAAAGCCAAACAAAGAGACCTGAGGGGACATCACTGTGTGATACCACTGTGTTGTGCTCAAAAATACATCACTCCAGTAGCGAGAGGTATGGCACACATATAAAGGGAGTTCTTATATTTGGAATTTTTTTTCACCACTGCAGAGAGGAGGAACTTCACATCCTCCAATTACAAAATTGCCAACTCCAGGTTCTGGGCTCTGTACTGCTGTGTTGAAATCTTAACACCAGGATGATAGAGAGGTTTGTGACATCAACATGGACATCACCCACTTGTTTGGAAGCTCCCCTCTGTGTCACACATATGTTACTACCCCAGGACTGCCTCGACAGTGTGGTATACAGGACCAAGAAGCAGAACCTGCAGCCGCATAAAGGCCTGAGTGTGTACTTTGTTAAAGGCAGGAGCAGGGAAGGATCGCATATATTGTACAGGAGCTCAGCCTTGGGGACGAGAGTCATTCCTTACGCCAGTGTTTCCCAAACTTTTCTGCACAATTGCTTTCATATGAAAAGAGCTGTGTGGCACGTCAGTAACCCCCACCGCCTGAAATTAACAGCATGCTTCAAGAAACACCTTCACAATGTGATGGATTTCATTCATGGTCAATAAGTAGTATTGGCAAATCAACACTGATATTAAAATAGAAGTGAAAATGAGGACGTTTAAGCCATATTTTAAAAAGACAACTGAAAACCAAAAGGCTGTGGAGGCAAAAAATAAAAACTGTTTATTACTATTATTTTTAGTCTTGCTTTTTTTGTTGGCAAAATCCATGGCTGCATTTATTTAATGCAAGACTGGATCCTGAAAATTGTAAAAAAATTCTAGCAATTTGTGTTTATCTGTTTTCTACTGATTCACACTGAGATTCAACGTTAGTTCTTTATATGAACGTATAAAGTCCGAATCACATTCCCCTCACCATGTGATGTTAAACACCAAATACTGTATCAAGATATTTTATGTTTAATTTGTTACAGAAAGTTACAGCAGCCCCTCCTTTGTTATTCAATGAGAATACAGTCTGTTCATCAGCACTGCAGTTGCAGCCTTGAAAACTAAATCTTTGTAACATGAAAGTACAATACTCAAAAGAGGATAAAAGAAGAAACAGTTCAAATCAGTTCAACTAAAGCAGTTTCAAAAATTTGGTTCCAGTCTCCAATTGCATGGTTTTTAAAAGTTTATCAGGTCTATTTAAAACGTCACTTGTAGGTAGGCCTGAATTACATATAAATCAGGGTTTATAAATCATTTTGGAACATAGTTGTTCCCACCAACGTATGTTGGCCTCTTTAGGAAAACTAAGTTGTTTGGGTCATTGGAAGTGAAGAAACTCTGTTGCTGCCTTCTCTCCTTTGTGAGAATGCAAGCATTTAAAGTAATGAAGTCTCCTCGATGTGTCTATTCTCTTACCTGTTTTTCTTACTTTGGAGAAGAAGTGCAATGCTTTTGTTTTCTGGAAAATTACAGAGTAGAGTTAGAAGGTCAGAGCAAACTCTAAGGGAATTTTAATCTCTCGACTAATTGTGTAGAAAAGTATCACTGGGCCATTTTTCAGTCATTTTTTTTCCCACAAACACATGGGCAGGCAATGTCACAGAGACCTGATTAGAAACAGAAATAATTAACTGCAGAAAATGAGTGGCACAGAGGAGTTTAGGGAGTGTGTGGAGGCACTCCAAACAATCATTTATTAATTGTTCTAGGGCGTAACCAAAATTCCATGGAACAGTGATAGGGAAACACTAGATTATGCCATCACAACTAACGACACACAATTACTTAATGCTTTTGTTGTCCAACAGCAAACACCCTATTTCACCACAACCAGATAGTGCTGAGCAGTGTAGAAAACCTCCATTCTAAACAAACAGATTAACTTCAACCCCCCCTGACCTTTAAGTGGAAAGAAGGTGACAACGAGAACAACATAACATCTGAACAGCCTTGACACTGAAGGTTTTTCAGTCTGCGGAGGTGAAAAAAAATACTCATCAGGACCCCAAATGAAACATTTAAATGGAAAATTAGTAAAAAGAAAAACTTTAACATGAAAATTAAAAATATGCCAAAGCACAAAACACAACCTTAACTCTTAGCTTTGATACCGAGTGTGAAGCTCCCAGAAAGATCTCAAATGCCAGAAAAGGATCTCAGCCCTATAAACAGCTAGACTTTAAAACACTAGAAAACCTCACTGTGTAAAAAAATAAGTCTATATATCCAATAAAAACTACTAAAATCCATTGGACAGCCACATCACATGAAAGGAGCTGAATGGCCAACTTTATGCAGTACAGTACATTAAGTCTGTGGATAATACGGCGACAGCATCTGCAATAGAGATGTTGAAACACAGCAGCCCTACACTGCATTAGACAGTACTCAAAGGATCTAATTTAGCCTGGAGAGCCAAGTGTTTCTCATGAACACAGGATGCACAAACAGTATAAGAAAGTAGATAAATTTGACCACTGTAAATATCAAGCATGGTATCACTTATCTTAATGCTCTTCTTTATGAGCATTCAGCTTCTGAATAAAATACAGTTAAAAAATATACATTATTTTGCAGTTTCACAAAATGGGACACTATAGGAAGAGGATGAATATTTTTGCAAAGTACTCTAACTTTAGACTTTGCACTAGTAAGCCCTAAGAAGCAGATACAAAGCTGAAAATATAACTTATAGAACAAAATAACCGACTGTTTAGCAGGTTTCACTATTCTTGCAGACAGAAGCAGAAAAAAAAACCTGAGAGCAGCCATGTCATATTTGAAACAGGAGAGTGCTGTTAAACCGACAAGCAGCAGTCTCGATTATGAACTCATGTGTGTGCTTCGTTGAGCTTCACTGTCACTTCCCAGCAACAAAGTCAGTGGAACAGAAGCACATTTACAGAACACAGAAGCTGTTAACAGACCTCACAGTGTGCCCACAAATCAGAACTGTGAGACCACTCCCGCAGAGCTTCCTTGAGAACAATTTGTACATTGTCAAAGTGGTCACAGGAATTTGTACCCTGCCGGCATCTAAATGAATACTAAAAGGAGTAACTTGTAAGGCATCTTGGTCCTAAAATAATATTTTTAAATCTGAATGCCATGGCAGTGTAGGTTCCAATGACATAACAACAGCTTCACTATGTACTGTAACTATGTAGACGGGGAGAATGAAGGCCGATCTATAAAGTTGACAGTATATACCTATATCAACTCAGTCCAATGAGTTGAAATGGTTGGAATGTTCTTAATATACATTGAACATGTTTAAACATGTTCGATACAGGCTCTCATTTACTGCTCTCTGACATGGCTTATTAAACGTGCTTTTAACTTAATCATTTTGATGTTGCCAAATAACTCGTTTCTCTGAGTGTGTCCAGCTGTGTACTGAAATGAACTGGAGACCAGAAAAATATACAACTTATTCCCTGTTAGGTTAGAGGTCAATAGAACAATACTCACCTTATCAAGAGCCTATGAATGTGAAGATTTAGGAACAAGAGCAACATCACCCCCCCCCTCTTGATGCTAGGCATTAAGAGGCTTCCAGCACAAAAAAGCAAGAAGCTCAACATTGCTTTTTGGGAAGCAGAGAGCTTTTACGAGGGTTGTAGCAGCAGCTGAGATGATTCATGGCTGGTTAAAACTTTAAAAAGTGTGCTGAATTCCAAGTAGCTTTATACAGTTGCCACCATTTATAGTGGCATCTTCTTAGCTCCATATACCTGACATAAGATGGTTCAATGATTTATTAAGCATAATAACCAGTTTTTTAAGATATTTGCCACTGATAGCATTTTCACATTTCATAAACTTTCATTTATCTTAGAAGACAGCAGCTGAAATGGTCTTATGAATTGAGTAATTCTGCATTTAACAAACGTATGATATTATTTCGGAAATGAACTAAATGTGGATGCATACTCCCTGCTGTCTTTCATAATTTAAAACTAAATGAATTCTTTCAACAGTCAAGAAGGGAAAAGCTTGTGTTCAGTTTCTGTTGCAAGAGCTGATTTTTAAAAATCATGTTAAAATAAATTGTGTTTCTTTCCATATTCCTTGACTGTAAAAAAAACATTATTATATTCCAGTATATATATATATTGGGAATATATTGTCCCAATATACTGTATGACTCTATTGGGAACCTCAATAAACTAAACTGACATTATTCGAGTGTGCACAACTTTACTGCAGCTTCTGGGTTCGACAATGACTGGACATATGAATGAATAACTGCCATAGTGAGAGCAGTCGAAGAGATGGAAGGCAATTCTAAAAGTTCTGTAACAGTATTCTAAGCCATGACACCTCCTCCTGCCTTATCAAATTCAGGGTTGCAAGGGGAATACACCATGGATGGGACACCAGTACATTACAGGCCACACACAGACACACACTCACACCAGGGCCAATTTTCCCAGAAGCCAATTGACCTACGAGTATGTCTTTGGACTGTGGGAGTAAACCGGAGCACCCAAAAGCAAAACGTTACAACCTCCTTGTACTGTACCTGTACTGTACCTTTTTTTCCCCCACCTGCATTCCTGCCCAGAAGAACCATGGGCCTGTCTCAAGGGTACACATTACACGTACACAAGGTTATGTATCACTTACAGTAGCTGTACATCATACCATGTTGTGACACAGGATCAACACAGAAGAGCAAGGCCATTGATTTTGCAGTTCATTCAGAATTGGTGGAAAAATTCAACACAACACACTCCCAGAATAATGAAATCACTGCAGCACCCCAATTCCCATTAGGCTGCAGCACTACAGGATCACTCTACCGAGAGTTTACAATCTCTGGGCTGCACAAACCACTCGCACTTCCGCAGTGACGGTAATTATGTTTGAAAACTAATGCCCCCAAAAAGATAAGAAGATAAAACCATCCCAGTTCTTTTACTGCTAATATCACTACCAGGAAAAGACTCCAGTTTCAGCATTGTCTGTTTTGTGTATCACTGGCTTTTTTTTAATGTAACCGCACTATTAATTGAAGATTAGTAGTACGCAGACATGCAAGCCTGAGTTTCCAGCCTGACAATCGAAGAGATACAATAGAATATGAGCTTCACTTTAGAAGAGTCTCTAGAGACAATGGTTTACATTACCGACAGCGATATTTGGCAGGTCAAATGCATACAACAGAGACTTTGGAAAATGCAACAAGGGAGAACTACTAACAAACTCAGCAGGCATATCTAAAGTTCAGGTTTCTTGCTCTTGCAAAACTCAGCTGTACAGAATAGAAACAGCAAGTGTGGCACTTTTTGAACCTATTTATAATCCCTTGTTTGCTCCAGAGGTAGGATGGTATTTATTTACTGACTTCAAGTGTATAACCCATTATTATGTGATTGTGGGTTGAGTTTTTTCGTCTTGAATTGCCCAAATGAAGAGTAATTTTTTTAACATAGTTCATGCCAGGGTATATGTCTCATGTTGTATTTATGGAGTGCTTTTCAGTAATATGTATTATTTATTCCTCAGCTTCTGCACCTAGGGGGCTTGGGATAACAGATGGCGTTTGTAGGGGGCTGAGGGAGAGATTCTTGTAAATATCATTCCCTGCTATTGCAGATTCCATTGTTTATGCGAGATCTAATAAAAATAAATTAAAAATAAATCATTTACAAATGACACCAGACTGCACGTGAACATAAGTGGCTTCATAGCCTCACAGTATAATAAGCAAAGGTGGCCCTTCATCTTCAGCTCTGCCTAATCCTTTGAACCAGCAAATGTAATAAGAAACAATTGAGTCAACTTCTTCCTCGGAGGCTGGTCTCCAAAATAATATTCTCCAGAACTTTTAAGATAAACCATTTCTTTTAATGGATTTTTAAACAGCCGAACTGTTTAAATTGTTAAACTGCTTTCTCCTCTCGTGTGGCTGGAATGGAGAAATTTTTCCCAGGCTATGTTTTGAACTTATTTTCACAACAAAGTGCTTTCGCATGCTTGGGCAATTCATAGAGAACAATCAATTTTAATCTCAATGCAGTATTCAGGTGGAATGAAAGCACTAGTCCCCAGCTAACTGCTGCGTAAATCACTTCAGTCTTTCCTTGTGACTGTCTGTCTGGGATGAAACAGACAGTTTAACTGCCCCTTTTCTGTTATTCATTTTTTGTTTCATATTGCAATGAGTATACATTTTGTAAATGCATCTGTTATTCGGATGTGCAGTACATACACCTCGCCTCACTGCAAACTGTGTCCCCCTGTGGGTTTTAGAGCAGCAGAAGCAGTCATTTGTTTTTATGCTACACTTCTTTCTATAGCTTCTGCAATGCCAAACCCCAAAATGCCTTTTTTAACCCCCCCAAATATTTCCATCTAAGGTTTTGATAGAATGTTGATAAAGCAGCTGCAGATACACAACACTGTTAATACTAACCCTAAACTCAACACTGACAAACACCAATAGATGGTTTTAAAACCACGGTTCACAATGTTGGTCATGGAGGAACACTGTCTGCTGGTTTTCATTCCAGCTGTGCTATAACTATCCAGTGCTAAATTGATCCACTTGCTTTTTTTTCACTTTTATTAATTTTTTTTTTGCTTTTGTCATCCTTGAGTGTCAAGTACCCAACTTCAAGGTAGTGTTTCCAACAACTTCAGCACACAGAACTTTACCTAGCCTATCCTCAACTTGCTTGCCATTATTCCTGACTGGACAGCTCTTACTAATAGATCAGTTGATGATGAAGACAAACAGGTGGGACTGATTCTGTATCACACACATGTTTTCCTTCTGCAGATGTCCAGTTAGTTACATTTCAGACAACGCACCTGAATGATGGCAGTTCTGAAACTCAGAAATCGGAACAAAGCACCTATCGAACTTCATGTAAAGCAAGAACACTTTCCAAATCTTGGTTTTATGAACCAAAATTAGCCATCACATTATAATTGCTTTTAAACCAGGAAGATCTGTCTTACCATTGTCCATGGCCATGAAGACAGCAGTGTAAGTGTTGTCCTGAACGTAGGGGGACTCGCGATCCAAGATGGCGGTGGTGTTGACAGTTCCTTTCACAGGGTGAACACCGAGCCAGCCTGCGGGGTCCTTCAGTACTGCAAACCTGAAAACGAAGCCAGGTGAACTCATCAATAAGCAGGTCACAGCTTTAAGGTGAAAATTTAATTATGTTCAGTTGTAAGATCAGCCCGCTCAAGGCCTGTCAATAACCAGGTGTAATTTTATAAATAAGATATAAAGGTGAAACATAATCCTGTTTAAGGGTGAATACAGCCGATGTTACAAGATTTTAACTTCAAACCATTTTCCACGGTTTATATAAGTATTCTTTGCAGTTCTTTAGAATAGTATACGATGCACATAATCGACATTTTAAGATCACATGACACATTTTCAGCACACCTGACGTCTGAACGCTGGAGGTTCCTATGATAAAAAAAAAGATTCAAATGAACTACTCATGGAATATGCACAATACTTAAGACAAATATGTCTATAGCCCCAAAGTACTTCTGTCAAAATATACTTCTGACAGGTCTGTTATTCTGGCAGTTTTATTTAGTGCACTGTTAATTAGGATAAGGATTTTGAATTGTTTATTTAGAAGTTATTTGTTTAGAGGGATAGGGTCTGAAAAAACAATATGTATTTGTAGCCAAGTACAGACAAGGTAGGTAGGATAAGAAATCCACTTTTCAGATCTTTTCTGTATTCTATGAGAATACAATTAGGGACAAGCCTTCTGCAATTGTGGTAAAGTCTGAAAGCTCATTATAGAAATCAAGAACTAGGCAGGACCTCCTTCCGTGGCTTCTTTTATTGATCCCCTTATTAGTTGTAAATCCAAGCAAATTCACATCCTTTTGACTCAAACATCATCTGCAAATGAAAGTAAGAGTAACGACACTGCATGAAGATGTAAAAAACATTTACAACCCTGCACAATAGCATTAGTGCCTATGACAGTGAAATTGTATTCAAGGCCTGGATTTATAGCTAACAGACCGTATCAAAGCCCCTAAAATTACTTGATAATCGACTCCTGCCTTTCCTCTGTAAGAAAGCTAAACTATGCATTTATCTTGAATATAGAAGCTCTAGCAGACTATTGGACAGAGTATAAATTACCAAGTATTAGCAGAGGTTTTGTTAAAGTCTGTAATGTGTACTGTATATAAAATGCATACACAACGTCCTTTAGCAAAAACGTGTTTGTGAAGCTAGCAGTCATACAGTTTGACAAGTATCACATGTTACCAAGAAGATGGCATATTCTACAGTTTCACGCATGGTTCTTTTTTCAATTCTGTCTGCTATATCATCGTTAAAGCTGTAATTAGCATTGGTGAACCAAGCCCATCTCATCTTTAAAGCACAATTATCTGATGATGATGGAACGAGTTCACACATTTACTATTAACGAATATTGATTGCTCTACCCTCACTGTTAAGAAGCTAGTTACTACACCGTATGCCACTTATTGCAGAACAGCAGATTTCCGTCTGGAGAAAAACGACAAAAATGCACAATTAGCTCAGTAACAATAGTGGGGATTAATTATGTGTTTGAGTTTAAAAAAGGAGACAATGTAAATTGCAATTTGGTGATACAGGGCTTGTTAGAGCAATGAACCAGTTACTTTTTTCTATGCATCATTAACTGGAGTGAGCATAAAGGCTCACTGAAATCAACGTTCCTGTTAATTGATTGGTTATGATTTGTTTTTGGAGAGTGCTGGAGATGTTAAAGTTGAGCAGTTTTAACAGTCAGAAAAAACAGAAGAACCCTTGTGAAGCAGAGCCAGTCCATTCTTCAAAGGATGGAAGGATCTTCTCTTTTCAAACAAAAGTAATGAGAACAGGACTGTGGCGTTCACAGTCAACTTCCAAAGGACTTCCAAGGCTTCAGCCTGTCAACGGTTTATATAAGACTGCAGAGAAGAGAATTATATACAGTAGCTACTGATAGTCCACCAGTTCTGTACAAAGTGTCCAGCAGTTATCTTGCATTTTTCATGAGCACCAAAGAACATGCATTGAAGCCAAACAGAAAGAAAAGGAGATGTAGTACACTTCAATTAGATCCAAGCTTAAGCCCTTGAGCTAGTGTTCCATGATAGGATACAACATCTACTGTATGTGCGATGTCCTGGACAATCTGACTCGAGGCTTGAGCCTGAACCAGGGATAGGAAGGCATCTGGTGAAGCCCCTGTTCCATGTGTCTGCAGAAACTACTGATAAGGTGCACCGTGGGCCAACAGAAGATGCTACTAGATGAAGACGTTGTGCATTCAGGCACCGTGGCTCTAGGGCAGGACACAGAGGAGAGGGAGAGGTGTGTGCTGTGTATTTCAACATTAGGGGGACCATGAGGGAGACGGGTAAATGGAAAACTCAAAATTAGCCCATTTAGAAGTGGCACGTCTTGTGTGCAAATAAAGGAGCTACAGTACATTAGCTCTCCCAAGGATATTAGAAGGTAGTTAAAAATGCATTATGCAAATTTGCTTTCTATCTTCACAGTGGACACATTAATTGCGGTGGCAAAGTCATCATTTTCTTTCACACACACACTCCAAGTGATAAACAAAAAAAATGTAATTAAACCTTTCCCAGTCTTGTTTGTGGTATTCTTGTTATCTATACACCCTTAAAGGCTTGACATATCTTATTAAGAAAATGCTAAGTTGAACTCTTCAGACACAGGCCGCAGTTTGCAAAAGTTGTCATTGATAATCAGTTAACCCCAGCACATTGTTAATGTCTTTAGCAGATAGCCCTTCTGGAACACAGAAATGCTGACATAAGCCCATATTATGCTGCCTCCTTTGCTCGATGCAGTCTTCCTAATTGATTGAGATTCATTTTTCCAAAGCAAATTCAGTCAAAAAGTGGGGAAAAACAGTTTTTGGAAACTTGACTGTAACAATTACTCCTCCTTTAGAGGAGAGGTGTCAGTAACAACTAAAATAAATATGCAAGCTGTATTTCAGATGCAAAAGGTGCAAGTAAGCAATTTTATTTATTTGCTGATGAGTATAGCAGCTGGAAAAAAGTATCATGAATAAAGAAATTCAATACATGATTACCTTGTAAGGTAAAATACTTGCACAAGGCCATTTTGCAGTGCTAGCAAAATTCAATGTGCAAATTCATGTACATTAAACGCAACGTGCTGGTAAAGTTTTTGTCACAAGAACAAAGGAAGCACATCTATCATACAACAGAACAAGCTGGGTCCATGTTGGGCATATTAACAAACCCCACATTCATGTTCTTCATAGTTTGCTTTTACGTATAACTATGAAAATCTTCTACACAACTGCAAAAAAGAGAAGCAGCCTTTTTTATCACTGATTCATATGCACCAGCTCTCTACAGTGAACCACTCAGAAGCTATATGAAAAAAATTCAGGTAGAAGAGCCTCTAGGATTTTTAGATTCTATCTATACTATTTCACAACACTTTGCAGCTCACTGTTCAGTGATTAGTCCACTGAATGTGTTCAGGCAATAATAGAACAGTCCAGTGAATTTTATGGATAATATGAGGTGAACGGCCAAAAGCCACGCTCTTGCATACTGTAGGAATCATTTCTGACTGTCTGAGACCGGTGGTAGTTGGGTGTCAGGTTGTCTTAGAGTTTTGTTGGTATATGAGGAAGATTTAGCAAATAAAGACTCCTTTTGTATTATATTTTTCTTCTCTCGTGTATTTTATGTGCACTGGCCTCGTGAGTCACCTACAGTATGGGGAGGCCCGGCACAGGCTGATGCCTGGATGAGGATTTTAGTTCATTTTGTTAGTGTTGAAGGATACTGTAAAGCTATTTCTTGACAAAACAACATTTAAAAATATTAAAAAAGCATAGGAACACAAAACTAATCACACTTGAATGAATTACTCTTTGAGGGCGTCATCAGGACTGGAGGCCAGATTGTCAGTGTGCCCTCTGATCACATAACCTGCCACAATAGCCAAAGAGCCAAACAAGAGAATGTTTTTTCAATATGTAAAACCCTTTTTGTCAAACAACTATCAAACTTTCTACCAACAGCATTTCTGAACTGTAACACACCCTCAGGTTTTAGGTTCATATTTGCCTGTTAATTCTGGAATAATTTGCTATGACATAAGCTATGATTCATGTTGTACTGTACATATTCAGGAATTTTGCAGTTGAATATTTTATCTAAACCGTCAGAAGAAACAACTTTCATGACCTTATGGTCATATGACCAATTTTACTTAATGCACAATTTGTGTATACGTTTGAGACCATACTTTGAAGGGTTGCTTATATTACTAAGCATGATGTTGAAAATTATGGTTGTTTTGCACTGATGAAAGGCTAAAAGCAAAAAATCTCATATATCTCCCATAGGATATGCATTAGACAGAAACACAAGAAACAAAATGTGTTTAAGAATATGTGCTGGTAAAGACAAATCTAAATAACTTGAAATTACAAAGATTTTTTCTATTTCTTTTCCTATAAATTGCTCACATTCTTGCTATCACTTCTATGCTATCGTGCCAAGCTCAAGTCCTAGAGGTACACTTGTCAGCACCACAGCTACCAGGTTTGGAGCCAAATGAAAATGAAGACACGGCTCAGACACATGATTAATAAACCTACATGGACGTCAACGCTTTCAAAGAGGCTTAATGAGGGACCTTTCAGTGAGCCGTTTCCTTTAGTCCACTTATCGACAGCACAACATGTGAGGCCTCTTTCTTCAGCATTTATTGATCATGCAAGCAAGAAGCAGCCAGCAAGCCCGATGCCAAGACAGTGGAATGATAAATGTGTTACTGTATGAGGCCCAGGGACATCACATGGCCTTCAAATGAATGCAGAACAAGTAGGAGTACTATTAAAATCAGTCTTTCCTCAGAATAATGATAAAAGACGAAGTAAGAAAGACATTTGGGCGTACCAAAGCACAGGTGTCAGCTCTTAAAACAGAATGCTCAAGCCTTGCACCAGGTCCATATATTAAACTAAATATCAGATTACACTTAAAACTGACAGAGCTGTGTTCTATTGGTTGGGGAGTTAAAAACAAATTTGAACTCTTCATGCCCATTTGCTGTGTTGTGCAAATTTGTCACCAGGTTAAATGGCTGTCACCTCTTACATTTGTCTGTTATTGGCACTTAATTATTGATCTGCCACCAAGTGAACTGTTTTTCTCACATTTTCCCTTCTAGTTATCCAGTTAATTAGGGGTCCAACATACACAACATCACTTCCCAGCTACGACACACACTCTACAGCAGTTTCCTGACAGCTTTCTGCACTCAGAATCCAATTTCAGAAATCTGTTTTTATGTGTTTTAACAGGAAAGAGCGCAAACAGATCTCTAGTTCGCCTTATTTTACAGTTCTTCCCCCAGTTTCTGAAACATCTCCTAATTCAACACCAATTAATGATAAAACATGCACGAAAAACACTGTCAGAATAACACTCTCACAAAAATCACCCTTAACAATACTGTAGACTCAGTTTCCACCAGGCCATTCGAACACTAGCCCTAAATGAGAGTTCTGAAACCTAGGATCTGTCACAGGGTTCTTGCTAATTAATAACCCCCAGAAACTATCAGTCACATTTATATAGTTCAATTAAAGATTTAAGCTTAATTAAGAAAGAGCTCAGCTGGAATGAAAATCAGAAGACAGAAGAATATTCCTAGGCCAGGAAATACAGTATCTCTAATAACAGTGTTCATTGTAATGTGCAAATAGTGTTTTACTGTGATGTTAGCCACAAGGTATAGTAATAGGTCATGTCTTTTAAAATTTGAAAAGAAAAACAATTTTAATGATATCATTCAAATGGAAAATCTGGTAATGTTAAGACTATTTGGCTAGAAAATGTAAGCATTACAGCAGCTACAGTAATTTACCCTGGACAGATACTGTACATCGATGAAGCAAGTACATTTCAGCAAACAATAATGCATTTGAATCTACAGGAGAAATGTCACTTTGAGAGATATATTACAAAATACATTCTATTTATTTAAATTCCAGTCATCCCTGGTCTACTGCAGTTTCATTTGTGCCAGATTGCTCCAAGGCAGCATGTCAAAATCCAAAGCCTTATATTATTTTCCCCTCCTCTTCTGGGACATCCTCATTCTGATCCTGGACTGTCAAAGCACTCGTCTTGTAAAACCATGCTTCCCTTTCGCCTCACACTGTTTATTGTGTGATGGGCGGCATCATGCTTTCTCCGATGAGTTATAACTTCTCATTTTGTTTTTTTTTTTCCTGGACAAGTTACGCCCATCCTCTGCCACATCTGTTTCACTTCAGATTGTGGGCCAGTCAGAGAAAGAGGCAGGAGGTCAACTAATTACATGCAGAGTAACACTACACACATAGTACAGTAAAAGAAAGGGAAACAAATTTCTTTGTTTTTATGGTGTTCATCCTGCTGTGAAACTAAACAAAAAAAATCCCACATCTGATTTGTTATTCATTTTAGTCTCTTAATGACTTTGACTTCTTGAATTTGGGATCTTATATTTTAACTCCAGGGCCCAGTTTCCTTTTGTGGCTAATTATGGCAATTTTTCATATATTCAAGAGGAGCAATTAATTGAAGGCTGCAAAAATCATTGGATTATTATCTGCTTTTAAAAGAGGATTTACATGCTGTATTTGAAAACCATTTTTGCACTTCTAAAAGCACAAGGATGAGAAAAAAGGCTTTGCTGTATTGATAGGAAAAACAACTATACTTACAGTATGCATGCAATACTTCAAAAGGCTTTAAGAAAGAATAATAAGGCAACAAAGTTAATGTCCTGATTTTCAATCTACTGTAACTCCTTTTCCTTGAATATTCCCTAATCCTATCATTTTAGCACATGCTACAAGGCTCTCAGAAGGATCACAGGTACAAGTTTAAGCAAAACAAGGGTCAAAGATAATTCTGCCTTGACTGCAGGCTTCGCCGGGACTGCTACACAATCCCAGGCGCTCTCATTTTTACCAACTAAACTGTGTATCATTGTGACACCCTCAGTGCATGACTAGAAGGTCGGGTTAACAGCAGGGTACGTTTGATGGATTAGAGCTGTCTCCGTGCTGATTTAGGTCCTAGGTCCACACATGCGAGCAGGCTCACTGTTAAGCAATGGGGAAGAGTTTTTTTTTCCCTTTTGGCCTGCTTATGCATTTTTTCACAGAGCTGTTGGCAGAATTCCACAACAGGAACAGGAATCTGTAACCCACTTTGGGAGGTAGCTGTCATTTTTAAAAGCATTGCATCCTAGCCACCTTGATTATCGCACACCATTAGCCAAGAACGTTTGACTTTTTGAGTGTGTAATGATTTCTTGTTTCTTTTATCATAAAATGTGCTCATAAAAAAGCTTTGACTGTATACAGTATAGCACCAAGACGAATTTCTGTAGCCACACTGTTACCTGAGCAGAAGAAGCCAGAATGTCATTTTCCTTACATGATAAATTGCTGTTATAAAACAAAGCAAAGTGAATCCGCTGTTTCAACACTATTACTCCTAATGGTCTTAATGAAGAGCTGGATTTTCTGTGCTTTGTGTAATTATCATAATTTACAGGTGCTGTGTTTCTGATGACTAGTGTCCTAATTAAATTCTCTTTATTTTTTCCTTGCCAATGAAGATTAATTTGATTCAGTGATTAATAAAAACAGAGGGATGACAACTACAACCAAGCACAGCTCTACAAAAGCAAATTGATATGCTCCTTAATTACCATCATCCTAATATGGACTACAATGAAGGACCTATGTGCTTTACTTTATGGTAAAACTTTTTTTGCAGGTGTCTTAAATCAGAGTAAACAAACTCTTTTAATTTACATACAGAAATACATTTATAAAATTCACATGTGTAATCCATAATTGGTAGGACTAATTATTTAACAATAAAATACATACATTTTCTGATTTATTGTGGCCTATGAATGGCTCTGTTGTATTAAAAAACATAATTACCTGTGTTATATATTGTTGAAATACATCTCCAATGTCCCTGTTCCCATGGATTTTTGTAAAAACGTAGAAAGCGTTAAAAAATCTAGACTGGAACACTGTTGATGCTGGTGTTTATATTTTGGAATCTTGGATCTCTGGGCCAAAAGAATGTCTTTAGCAATTAATAATGAAAAAGGACTGTGAGCTGGTGTGTAGGTGTGCGCTTTCACTGTTTTATATAATTGTTTACTAAATTGCAGTCATGTACACATAGAACATTTTCAGAACATAATGGCAAGACATACAGTAAGAGAAGGAACAGAAAACAAAACAAACTTACGAGCTTACTTTGGCAGTGACAAATTTCTTTTTAAAATTAGTTTTGTCGACTTACACAGATCTCTCACATACTGTAAACCATGTGAACAATGCCTTTTGTTCACTGTAACCATATACAATAGATACTTTAATTCAATATGTAATTTTCTCCATGTGATTCCTCCCACAAATGGTAGTTCACATTGTCAGGATTTAACCAATTTATAGTAATATGCTGCACATCTGCAATTCTTAAAAATAGTACTTAAAGTTCTTCAGTTGTCTGAAATTCTACTGATGCTTGTCCTGGATTTAGTTCAAGGAGGCAGCTGGGTCAGCACCTGTAGGCTGCAGAGGAACGGGTAAGGTTTATTCCACGCTGAAAAGGGAAGCAAAACACAGTTCGCACACACCTGAAAAGGGCTCCACAGCCGAAACGTCGTGTTTCCTTTCAAACCTGGATTCAGGTTTTTAACTACTTCAAAAGGCTGAGATTTACAGTAATGTCTTTTGAAATGACTTGCACTACCCTGTAAGATCAGAAGTGGAATAGCAGCGCCTTTGCCTCTCCACAGCCATGTTTAAGGAGCTACAGTATGCTGGCACAGCTGTATTCTAAGGGGTGGAGCTTAAAAGCAAATGTGAACTTTCCATGCCTATTCCATCCAAAATCATGAATTTGCTATTTTCTGTAAATTGGTCTAATTTAATTTGCAGGGGCATCCATCTCCCATTTAGAATTTTATCCAGACATCTTGCTTACTGTAAATGTCAGATACTGTATAACACGCTTTACATTCTAATGTACTTTACAGATCTTATGGGACATTTCACTAAAGGATCCTTATCGAGATTTCCCAACTCAACTCAACTTCATACTCAAGAGCTTTGAAAATCCATTAAATTGCTCCACTTAAGCCACTAATTAACCTATATAGATTATTAAATAATTGTGCTGTAATGACCTCCTGAAGGACTAAGACTCTCCAGGAATGGGTCTGGGAACACGTGAAGTCTCTTGCTTGGCGTAAAAACAGATCTTCATATGATACAACCGCAGACTGACCTATGTATTAAAAGTACAAACTTAATCCATTCATCAGTCAGATTCTAGAGACACTATGTTATTCATACTAAAGTCTGTGTGCCGTGTTATTTGTATTAATAGTAACAAGTACTTGTTTAACTTTTATTTTTCAAATCCATGAATTCATATGTTTACAACATTTACAACTATTTTAAATACCTACCTCTAATAGTAATAAATAAACTGTGCACTAAGATTACATTCCCTTCAGCTATTTCTATTCCTCTCCATTTTGCAATAGAGCCATTCTTCCAACTCATTTGAGATCTAGGAGAAGTACATCCCCTTTTCCCATTCCATGCAAACCCCAGAGTTTTCTCCACAGGTGTAAATTTATCTGACTGAGAAGACGATCAGTATAAAGCCAAACCCAAACATAGTTCAGGTGGGTAGCTGTGTCAGCATGCGTAGGCTGCAAAGGAACAAGTAATAACGTTTATTCCATGCTGAAAAAAAGAAGAAAGAGAACACAACGTTTCGGCTGTGGAGCCTTCTTCAGGTGTGAGAGAGACAGGGCAGTAGGCAAAGGTAAAGTAGCGGGAGAACAAAGGTTGAGAGGCAGGAGGAGTGAGAGACGGGAGCAGGGGACAGAAAGAGAGGCCAATCAAGAGGTGTGAAATCAGAATGGGTGCAGAGAGGTGTGAAATGAAACTTCCAATGAATGGAGAAAATGTAAAAGAACAGTAGTCTGTCATTAGGAGAAGGGAGAATCACACATGGAATAAACCTATTACTTGTTCCTTTGCAAACCCAAACATAAACAACACCAGCAGGCTGGACTCTCAGTCGTTTCATTGAACCCTCAGCTGAATTAACAATGTGATGGATGAGACCCTTTTCATTGATTTCTGATCCTAATAAATGGAATTATTCAGATTACCTATAAAAATGTTAGAAGTAAATTAACACCCTTTAGAGATTCTGAGTTGCAAACGGTGAGAAATTTCACATCAATGACATTTGGTATCGTTAGACCCTAGACTGGTAAGACATAAGAAGGGACACTTGTACTGTTGTGTTCTGACTCGTCACACTAAGCATCACAATAATTAGACTGTGTGGCAGTCCGGCAGTGGGAGGAGCCGCGGCGAGCACCAGTGAGAGTCGACGCCCTGTCTGAGGGGGCGGAGGCACCGGCGGGAGGTTAGTGAGGACCGAGAAGAAAAACAAAACCAACTTTAAAAATAGAAAACTGCGCCGGCGTGCAGGGGGGCGCCCAGGCTAGACTTACCCTGTCTGACGGGGTCCAGCCTGGAAAAAGACCCCGCATGGCGCCGGGGACCAGACTGGGAGAGCAGGCAGGGAGCGCAAGGCCAGAAATAAAAACTAAACCTGTGAGACGGCACGCCTGCCCCGGTGGGGATGCACAACGGGACAGCCAAACAGAAAAAGAAACAAAAAATGACGGGAAACGACGACCTAACGCTCGGGTACAACCCCCTCCGAGACTTCCGGGGGACTTGCCCTGCTCGTCTCTTCGGGGGGTGGTCATTGTGTCTTTAATGGTAACTAAAGAGGTGCTGTTTCAGAACTGAGCAGTATTACTACACTTTGAAATGTGCCTTTAAAAAGCCTGCACAGTGCAGCCAGCGCGTCGCCCTTCCTCCAGAGTTCCGCCTCCACACTGAACACGCCCCCGCGTAATGCCACTACTGTAAAACACAGTTTAAATTGCTACTGCTGTTTTTAATTTTTCTTATTTTCACGTGATAACACTCATTTAGAATGACAGTGAAATTGGAGCCAAACCAACAAATGGAAGTACCTGTGAACCCTAGATGCATCCAGTCCAGTGTGGCGCTGTGATTGACAAAACCTTGCAGGAAAGGAATATTTAGTGACCCAGAGAGTCAGATGCCATTAGCAAATTAACTACCTTACCGAGGGCTTTTTCAGTTTTGTGTCTCTAAGCCCTGACTAAAAGTGTTCAAGGCTCATTAGATTCAAGGTACAAAAAGATTGTTACTTAGCTTCCATCACCAGTTTTGTTAAAGTTAAATTGGAAATAGGATAGTAGTTGTTAAGTACCTGTGGGTCTTAACCAGCTTTAACACAGATGTAATTGCAACAGACTTCAAGTCAGTAGAAACAGGACCATTCTTCATGGAATGAGGTTAGTAAGACATGGACAAAGAGCTGGCAAGGTAGCTTTGAGTAGGGGTGCGAGAATAGCATACAGGACACAGTCAGCATCAACAGCAGCTAAATAAGAGAAACTCAGACCTGCGACAACAGAGGAGGATGTGTTGCTGTTGCGATGGCAGGCAATGGGGTGAGCAACTGGGTTTACTAGCTTTATGCATTTTGTTGGGAACAAATTAAACAACTTACATTGCTCTAAAAAGAGCAAAAGCAGACTGATTAGCTGGTTTTATTAATAATAGAGAAGAGGACTGAAGGATTACTATGACCATTCTAAAACAGACTAGACTAGTATACAAGTGTTCGTAGAAGATGGACCATCAATAACTTGATTTGGGGTGTCTGTAAAAACAAACAAACAATAGAAACCTCAAGCAAAACAGCCTGAGCAGCTTTAGGTAGAGTTTTGTAATCTCCTCCCTCATGCTAGTTGCATTCTCCAAATTCAGCATATGAATGATCATAGTCCATTTACCATTAGTACGAACTGAAGGGACAATGAGATCCAGTAAAACAGACGTTTTGTCAGAAACACGTGGCATAGACAGGATACGCTGAAGCCTATGAAAAACTCTAATTACAAATAGAAGTCCTGAATAGTACTATTCAATACTTTACTGCCATGTTAACAAAGCTGATTAGAATGTGTCCCAGTGCAGCCCTAATAAAAAACCCAACAGCAACAGAAACAATAATTTTACACTTACACATTCGCTACACATTACACCATCAGTCAATCTTCGATTCAAAGCTTTAAAATACAAAGATCAAGGGCACTTCATTCACTCCCACATGGCGCATCGACCAAGATCCAGTCTGAGGTGCTTGATGGCATCTGAAGAGGCGCAGTTTCAGAACTGAGCAGTACTACGTTTGATACTTCGAAAGCTCCACCATGAAGGGAGGAGTATAAAAAAGGAGCCGGTGGGGTGGGAGGGGTCAGTGGACACCTGCTTAGCTTTCTGTTTGATGCGTCTGTCATAAAGGGGGGCAAGGGGGGGAGACGTGTCCGGTCATAACCAGGAGCAACAGAGGGAAGACAGGAGGCAAACTGCAAGTAATCAAACTACTCAACTGGCTCAGAAAGTCATAAAACGCAAAGCAATAAAATAATATAAGCAAAATTTACTCCTTTAAGACTGTTTAAATGCCATTTGGTGGAGCTCTTAAGATGTGCAGCTAAGCCAAAAGATGGCTTTATCTGTCACTGATTCTACTGATCGTTAGACCTCTTTTCTGCATTAAAAACCAGTTTTGGTATTCTGGCTCCCCACATTCGTTTTGTCAGTTCGGTATGTTGTTTCGATTGCATGTCACAAGGAAGTAATACTCAGGAGCTGCCTTTGAGCCTAAGGCTCAGTTTACAAGTGGCATGTAAATTAGCATACCACTGCTTAACATTGTTACAGTTGCCTAGCAACAGTGTTTTACAAGTTTCAGGAAAAGAAGCACATAAAACCATAGAAAGGTAAAATAAATTATTAACACCCACTACAACAAGTAAGGCTCATCAATCAAATTCTCTAATGAATTCATAGAACAAACATATACACCCTGGTGTTTTTGTTACACCATTAAAAACCCTTTAAGATTCAGCTGTGTTTAGAAAACAATTTGTCGTTGCAAGACTTTATTTACTTTGACAAAAGTACTGTACATAATTTTATCAAGTGAGGAACAAAAATAAATATACCAGGTGTCGCCCAACAGGAATCACCCCAGTCAGACTTGGAGACGGCTGAACAACTTGTCTGAGAACTGACAGCAACTGATATGCAAGATAAGATACCTTGAGCGTTGCTACACATGGATTCACATTCTTACAAGATTAGCATGTAACCAGTGGAGGATACTGGACTGGAAATGGTGAGCATTTTCTTGTAGACCATGGAAATTCAATGGCTGAAAGATCGCCATTGTCTCTACACATACAGAACAGAAAACATTTGCAGACAGAAAAAATGCTAGATGAAAACTGGAACAATCTACTTTATATCTTATTACTGCACAACACTGACAGTTAATACAAATTACCTGATAGCTGATATCACTTCAGTGTAACTGTAATTAAAGAAACAGGAAACAGAAACAATGCACTGTATCAAAAAAAATATGATTAAAGCTGTAGCCTAATTAGTTATTAAACTGTTCACCCATACCACAGTGCCCTTTAAATGCTAATGGAATGATTTCTTAGTCAGTTACATTAAGTGTTTTTTAAGAATCTCCTCACAGGAAAAAAAAGTCTTACGATAGTGTTACGTTTTATGAAGCATCTCTAACCGACACTCTTTTTAGAACTTGCTGCTAAGTTAATCATTATTAAAAAGCTCATAAAAACAAATCGGTTGATACACAGTGCTTAACCTATAGTTCTGGGGAATTCAGCATGTTTGAAGTGTTGTCTGGTGTAAGCCCCAGGGTTTTCGCAGCACACAGTGTGTAGTAACAGGCTGTGTTTGTAATAATTGCCCTCCAGTGTCAACACTTGCCAAGTAGGAAACACTTACAGATAACGTACTGTATAAAGGATCACTCCATGTTTGCAAAGCTTGCGGAATGGATGGACCCAAGGTATATTCAATATAACTCTTTGATTGATAATCTAAGGGTTTCGTTTTTTGTGAGTGAAGCTGACTCGGGATACCACTTACACTATGTACTTACACTATGCAAGCATTCTGTGTCAAAGCTTCTAAATTATGTATATCTGCATTATTATATTTTATGATGGCATAATGGCAGCATTTTAAAACAACTTTACTATTTCAAATAGGCATTGCATGTGGGGCGAAACATTCCAGACACACATCATTTGAACAAGCAAGCTGGAAGCTGCTAAGTATCCACAGTCACTCACGCAGAAGGGATTCCCACTTTGAATCACACCCCTCCACAGGAGGGACTGGGATCTGAGGACCCTTTACTGAGCAGTTCAGAACTTCTGAAGACTTTTCAAGTACTATCTGCACGTGTCACAGACCACTATGATTATAAAGGAAGAAGGAAACTTCCTGCTAGCATAAAGAAGTAAATCCTCACCAGCACAGTTTTTAATGGAATTACATGTCTCCTATTCATAATTGCTTTTATCTGTTTTTTTTGTTTCTTTTAAAAATAAAGCAGTGGGATCTACATGAATGCATTGACTTAATATTTATTTCTGCCTCAGTGCAACAGTAAACTTTAGCTAACATAATTCCCCATCTCTCAGGTCTCATCACTTGATACTGATTACAAAGAACGTGGTTATTATCCCTTAAAGAAAATAGACACCACAGCTCCAAATTTACATAAATAATTATGTCTCAGCAGCAGAGTGCATAAAATAAAATGTATTACCATAATAAAGTACAAAAACCAAGTGTATTGCAGCCATTGAAAATCATAAACCTTAATTAATACGGTGGTAAACAATTTATGATAGCTTCAATTAGGCTTCTGTATCTTCTTTTTTCGCTTGCATATTTTCTGTCTCTGATTATTTTAATTAATATAAAAATATTAGCAGATGACATTTCTCCCAGCCTTAATAATGTGTGACCCTTTCCTACTACTTAGAAAGTTATTTCTTACCAACCTTGGGCATAGAAATGAAGCCTGAAAGAAGCTTAGGTGGCACGTACTGTACATGGTGATATGATCAGTGTCTCAGTGCAGGATGGATGTGCACTTCCTACCGTTCTTAATTCAACATGGTTTTTCATGGTTTCTGCTGATAGATGAATTGTGAGCAGCCATACACACTGTATGTGAAGGACTCCACAGCCCTCAGGGGTTGTTTAAACCGGATTGCCCTTTGCAATACCTCCCTTAATAAAGGATTCAAATGGCAGGATGAAAGAACTTTTGGTGTAACTGAATGAAGGTTAATCCAAGGTGTAGCAGGTGAACAAGGTGTACCAAGTACACGTATTTGTTGTTGTAATTGCAGTTAAATAATTGTAATTGTCTTCAAATTGCAATATTACAGACCTCTGCCGATGTCATACTTAGACATGCAGTTCATTTGAAAGTGCAGCTCTTTAAATTCTCACCTCAGTATTACATCCACAAGATATGCTCAAGACCTAACAGAGGAAAAGCTTGTGCACATCCAACTGAAATAAAAATGCAAAAATACTTCATGAAAAATGCATAGAAAAATATAAAAACATCTATTAAAGAGATACTTTACAGTTTTCCAAACTGTATCACTG
Organism: Atractosteus spatula; assembly: GCF_055471065.1. Lineage (NCBI taxonomy): Eukaryota > Metazoa > Chordata > Actinopteri > Semionotiformes > Lepisosteidae > Atractosteus > Atractosteus spatula. The sequence continues at coordinate 3,560,328 of NC_142726.1, read as the reverse complement.
GAGAAGCAGCCTCTCAAAAATACTACAGATAGATGCAATAGGCCAATTAATTATGCAAGATGGCCTAAGTATTGCATTATTAAACATAGAAAAATACTTGAGAAGGATTATCCCACTCTTCAGGCAAAAACTGACAAATTTGCCTGGCTTAGCTGTTTAGAAACAATTGTTCTCATTAAAGTAATTGCGTGCTAGTTTGCTTCTTCCACCACCCTACTGTGTTCCGAGAGTCTCTCGGTCAGGTTGTTCTCAGGAAGTGCAATTTATGTAATATATGCCTCTGTGCTTATGGACCCATGCTAGGACAAACACCAGCATTGTATAACAAAGTAAAATTCAATGGCTGGAAAGAGGCACACTGCAGAGACTTAATACACCATGAAGAGAAAATTTAACAACTTTTTTCTCTAGTGCATGTACTGTACACTGTACATATTATTCCTGCTAACCTCCCTCTGTATGGAACACGCTACAGTTCCTCTAGAGCTGCTATAAGGATACAGGTCTCAGGCTTTAATGTTGCAATATTAACAGGTGATTATCTTATTAATTTAATATTAATAAGATACTCCCAGTGTGTTAAAGAATCAGAAACAGGCCAGGATATTGGAGTACAGGAGCACATCCATCCTTAAATTATAAGCCATGCCATAAAGTCAGTAATTTCCTTTAGTATTAAGCATGAAATGATGTTTTTCTACCCTTAATGAGCCCCAAAAAGAGATGTTATTGAGCATACTGTGAAATAAAAAAAAGATTTGCGAAAAGGTTGAAATAAACTATTTCAGCAGACTAATTAAAAAGGAAGCTTGTGCACAAAACTGCAGGCCTTATTCAACATTACCAAATGTAAAAGTGATATTCCTATGGGGAGCAAGTGATTTACAAAACGTATCCTTGTGCACACCCATGTGCCTCGAGGTGACTGTTGCATTTACAAGAAAATCAATCAGCTGTATTTTAGGAGCAGCTTTTAAATTGAAAAGAAAAAAAAGAACACACCACGAGGCTCACACCAGGATGCTAAAAATGTAACAACGTGTGAGGAGAAAGGAGAAGAAGGGCAACTCTCTCCCTGTCTGAGGTCAGCGATAAGAAAGACTAATGCCAGGAAAACTCCTTTGTACTGTAGGTCTCTTTAATAACCTGCAGGATTATAACTCGTACAGAATCTCATTATTCTTGCTGAATTTCGGAATCATACGGGGGGCCGAGTGTCTCAGTGTAATTTAAATTAATGAAACCCAGGAAAGGCTATAATCCCAGAGCTGACCGTTTCTCTTCCCTGGCATTAATCCACAATGACAGACATGCCCTGGCTCCCCGTTTACTCAAGACAGGCTTAGCCTTTATGAAAATGGGAGTGTGAAAAACAAAATCTGGAATTGAATCACATCCTTGCAGCATATTGAGCTCAGGCAAATAAATAACGGCCATCTTATCACGTTTGCAATGCAGCTAGGAAGATGGTCTTTAAGTTGCGGTCTTAAATATCAGATGTGCAATACCAAATATGTAATCTGGGACCATACACTTTGCAGACACCGAAGGGATCTTCTTAGAATTCACAAAGCACCAACTGCATGCTATCACATACATACAGTAGAGGGTTCTAAGCTTGACTGACACCTTTTTACAAACTAAGGTAAATGAAAGTATTGATTAAGATTTTGTAATGTGGAACAACAGAAAATGAATAGAAAGGTAAGCCTCAGAGTGCTAGAATTTAATATAAAACATACTGTACCAGCCGTAAACCATAATAATAAACATTTTCTGGAAATGTTTATAGCCGGAATAAACATATCAGACATTTTGGTGGAGAGTGCAAATAAAGTTGGGCTGCGAAGCTCCTTGTTTCAGCCACTGTTCTGGATCTACAAATAGTTCACAAAGATGACCCCAATCTCAATATTCATATTTCAGTACTGCCTAGGTCGATTCGTTGTATGCATTCTGCTGTGTGACTTCGAAGGGAATGTACCAAGAGCCAAACTGCATTGCCCTTGTCACTGTGTGTAATGGATTCTTTTACCAGGTACTTTTCTAACACTAAATATCCATGTTATTTATTATTTAGTTCTTTTTAGGCCAATCTGCATTGCCAAGCCCCAATGATTCAATCTGCTAAAAAGTGAACTCCAGTCAAATCAAATGGCAGGGCATTCTAACATGCAGTATGATGTCTGTGGTACTGCTTCACGATGACCTGCAGCAAAGATGACCTACATCTACTGGGAATGCATCCATCCTACATGTGAGACAAAACTATAAAGGTGATAATACATTTGTTGACTTCATTGTCACAAAACACCGACTATCTACCATCTTTGACATTGTTACCATCAGTTATTGACATGGATGTCAACTGTCAGCTAATATGAGCCTCCACCTATTACAGACTATACTGTAAACCAGGGTAATAGAACTGCTGAATCAAACTACCAATATCAGAATTATATACAGTTCAGCCCACAACAATTTTCTGGGTAGATGGGAGGATGGATGGAACTCAGGTTGTAATTATGATGCTTCAGACAGCAGTCCTTCAAGTACTATGATGGTAGTCTCTTACACAAACAGTCATTTCATGCTGTGAACACTGCCATCATTGAGCAGACAGTTCCTAAATCTACATGCTCAACTGCAAACATGCTAGGTGTTTTGAATGGGCAGGAAGGAGCCCCCATGACTTTCTCTTGTGTTATCTCATTCATCATCTTTTTTGCCAGGGCAATCATGCTCAACATAATCAGCATCACACACAAGCATCACTGAAGGTGCTGCACACTCTCCAGGTGTTTCCAGTACTGTTCAGATTTTCACACCCATACTACCGGATAATGACATCACTGGAGGAGGAGGAAAAGAGCAACTAAAGACATTAAACACATATAAACCCTAAAGCCTGCTCTTTCCTATTTGAAGGATTAATGCTCAATAAGTTTGCAGACATTCTCTTCATTGTTGTTAGACTATCATAGCATGGGCATTACAATGCTATTTGATCTTGCTTTTAGAAAATTAGTCTGACAAATGCACTGCCTATGAAATTCCAAGCAAGACAGGCCAGTCATAAATAAAGCAGAGCTTCATGAATAATCTAAAGTGAGAGTGCTATATCCAGCAACCCTATAATCTCTTCTTGTTAGGGCAGATATGTACAGATGCACTACCTGCTTGGGTTTATATATACCTTGAAAAAGAGTGTTCTTAAATATAACTTCACCCCTTCATTTTAAAAGATCAAATATCTTTGCTGAATTAAACCATATTGCTTAGTAGTGGGCTTTATTTTTCGTTTTTCCCCAGTAACTAGCCTGAGCCTTTACATGTGGAGGAGATTCATAAAACATAACAACTGATATTTAATACCAGGGTACTGTAGGTCAAATGTGTAGTTAATTCAGCCACAAGGCTCTCAGCTAAAATGAAACTTTTTTCTTCTGCAAATTGTTTGGTACCACCATTTCTGTTTGGAAGCAATACAATTTTAAAAGCGTGTTTTGGATAATAACTTTCTTTCACTGTTAAAATTGCAAAAGTAATGTATTAAAAACCATAATGACAGAATTCAGCACCTTTCATGTCTCTTCTGGAGTGTAACTGTTAAAGGATGAGCAATAAAAAGGTTTCTTGCACCTTTTGGAAATTACTAAAATTGCCTGTATATTTGACATAATAATGAATGTACACCCAAAACTACATCATACTACAATTTCTTGTGCTTCAGCACTTAAATTAGAGTTACTCAAACCTGTAAATGTATGAACGTACAGTATGTCAACCGGTTAAGGACTCACTACAGCACTGCGCTTGTTGTGACACAGATTTAATTGTTTTACATCATGTTTCATTCCTATCATCACTTTCACTGGTTGTGGTGTCCATAGCCGTCACAACGACAAGTTATTTTTTCCCCTTAAATGTCATTATGTACATGCAGTGAAGATTTGTTAAGGGTATTTTCTTGTCACAACAGCCCTAAACAACCAAAGAAAGAAAATGGGAAGATGCTTAATAAAGTGCAACAGGTATAGTTTAAAACATTAAATTAAACATTAAAGACATGAATGGTACTGACACCGGTGCTTTCTGTTAAACATCCTGTATTGCCTTCTGATTTGTAATTCATGCTCTTTTGCAAAGTAAAAGGAAATTGTTTCAACAAGCATTTGACCCAAGGGCAATGCTGGTGATTGAGGCAGACTGAACAGACTGCTGTTGTTATTAGGTTTTAGACACCTTCTGTAATGCAGTCCTTAGAACAGCTTCTAAAATAAGTTTTTTTAAAAAAAACAATAAGCATAAACTTCATTGCCCTGAAAGTCTTAGATTTAAAGAACACAGTCTTGTACAGTTTCTTGCCTTGACACATACAGATGGCAGGAGGCCATACTTGTACAATATAACATGTTTTGGTTGTGTCATTGTATTGTATTGTACAAACTTAATTGTCAAAGCAACTTCAGAACAAAACCATTCCCTCCAATCCAAACTGGAAACGTTCTCCTAAGCAGGCAGGCATTTGAAGCTACTGTATGTTCCATAGCCGTGCACCATCAGCAGGGCCCTATACATGTACTGTACTACCAACATAACAGGGAATACAACCTGATTTTTTAAAAACATGCTTAAAAATACATTAATTAATACTGTAATCCACATATAGGGCTTCTATTTTTAAGCCCAGCTCTGGGTCTCTTACAGAGAGTATACAACGTAGGTGTTAATTAATTCCAGTGCCTTGAAATGAACATTCTCTTGAAGCATCATAGACCTATCAGGAAAAAAATTGAATCACAGCTCCTGTGTGTAATTCATCCATGGCTGCTAGAGTCTATTGCAAGTGCCTGTCATGTTGTAAATTAGTCTTGCAATGCATCCATGCAGATGGCTTTCAACATGTAGCATCAAGGCAAAAGAAATAAAGAAAGGGGTTGAAAGAAATGAGGGAAGGTATAAAAGAGTTAAAAATACCTAATTTTCATCGTTGTATCATGTATCCTATTACAGAATCCAGACTCTGAGCTCAAGACCCTTAGGCTAATAATTGAGTTTATACTGCTGTAGTGATATTGTATGGGACAACACCACCAGCATCTCAGATAGATCTTACTGATGACTAGAACACCAGTCTGCAGAAAAAGCCCTTTAGCAACATCAACTAAGCAGAGAACAAAGCTGAAAGAAAAAAGCTACCTTTATAGCATTACATGTTTTTGACTTGACCCTTTAACATTTTTAAGAAGTGGCACTTTCCATTACAAATTCACAGGGTATCCAATTACATTTCACCTCGTCAGCAAACTTCACAACTCTAGAGGAACGAGCTTTTACCTTTTTTTCAGAGATGGTGCTATTAGAGAACAAGGCAATGGCAAGCAGACTTCAACAAAGCTCTCTTATGATAGCCCTTAGGTAAAAAAAAAACATTAAAGCAAGGTTACTGCTGAAAGATCAAAAGGGTTCAGAAGAGTTTTTCTCCATTCTTAAAAAGGCAGCCTGTGAAGGCACAACCACAAGGGGTGTTTGTTGAAGAATTTTCATGGCTGGTGCTTAATAGAGTCGTGTCCTGGAAAAACACCTTAACCCATTAATTATTCTTATTTGAAAGGAAGTTGTTCCTATGCAGTTCTTCTTGTTACAACTTCTTCCTGATAGTTTTACCTAAAGCACTAGGAATTATCCATTCATCCATTTTCTAAGTGCTTAACCCAATTCAGGTCACAGGGGAGCTGGAACCTATCCCAGCAAGCCACGGGTGCAAGGCCAGATATACCTTGGATGGGACACTAGTCCATTGCTGGGCAGACACAGACACTCACAGCAGGGCAAAAAGAAGCCAATTGACCAGTATGTATCTGAACTGCGGGAAGAAACCAGAGGACCCAGAGGAAACCCACCTGAACTCTATCTGCATGGAGAACATGCAAACTCCATGCAGATAGCACCCCAGGTTCGGAAGTGAAACCAGGACCCCAGCTCTATGAGGCAGCAATGCTAACAACTGTGCCTCCCAGTATGATTCTAGTAGATTATAGTATGACACTAGGAATTATTATATTTTCAAAATACACAGAACTCAGGAACAGGACATGTAGCCATTGATTAATAGATGGCAATGACGCACAAGAGGATGCAAGTAAAAACCACTTGATAGTGCATTTATAAATGTTGTGGTGTCTTTAAAAAAATGTCCTTAAATGGATCAATCAGCTACTAACAATGATGGTGGAGTGAATGGCCTATTCTTGTTTGTTCTTTTTATGTTATCAGATATCCTCTCTGTCCTGTAATAAACATAAGGGGGAAAAAAAGAAATAGGAAATGTACTTTAAGTTTGATGGGTTGACACAGGTGATCATGAAAGTTGACAACGGGCTGAAAGGTTTGGTTATTTACACCTTGCTGTTTAAAATTAATGCTAACATTAATATTATTCAAAAGGTTAGATTATGTGGTCATAATTGCAGTAGTTCTAGAAATAAATATATAGAAGCAGATTACCATAAAAGCTATTTAATATTATGCACCTCCCACTGTTTGGGAATGTCAAAAATGATTAATGTTTTATAGGGTAAAAGCTAAAGTAATTGCGGATTCTTTTTTCAAAAAAGCATCTGGCAGTGGCATGAAAAGAGAAAAACAAGATTAAAGCAGTAGGCCTCACAGGTTATTAGCAAACCCTAAACCTGTTTAAGTGCAATTATACTCTACTGAATTACCTTCTAAACTGAAATGAGGCAATGAAACACTTGCTCCATAGTGAAAAATGGGCTCACGCTAAAGTTGTTTTCCATACCCATGAGCTGGCTTTTGTTGACACCATTTAGCATCTAATGACAAGATTTGAGGAGCTCTTCAGAAGTGCGAAGAAGATGTGTCACACTTCAGCATATTCTTGTGGCTTGAAAATACTGTCTCAATGAATGAATTTCTTATTAAATCCAAAATTAATTTTGCTTCAGGAAAGCATTTTTTTAAATTAGAAGTTACAGAAAACTGCAATTGTATGACAAAATATATTTGAACTTGATAAAGGTACTGAGCACATCCCTCAAGCTTTAAAGTAATTTGAATTGGGACGAGGCTCGAGACAGAGGAATACTTTTGACATTTTGAATTTCTCTTGATGAATTTTCTCTTACACAGTGTGATAAATATTCTATAGAACAAAAACTACAGTGCCATCACTAGACAAATACAGTATGTGAGGAAAAGTTCTAGGAAATAGATAACCTTACATTAAACTTTACACTGGATATAAAGTTTGAGAGGAAACGAAACATGCGCTTAAAAAAACAAAGTAAAAAAATTAAAAATATATGATAAAACGAAATAAGTTTTTGTTAATGTTTTTAAAAGTATTTAAATAATTTAAACTTCAAACTTTACATTAGTTTATTATTATTATGAGTCATACATTGTATAAATATGATTGCAGCAATAAGCCACTGATGCAGAAGCAATTAAGTGTCATTATATTCCACTGAATTATTCTATAATTTCAAATGAACAAATAAAACAAAATATGCCAAAAAAGAGCAAATATAAAACATTTGACATCTGACAACAAATTTTGCAGAGATCTTTAGAAGTAAAAAAAGAATGCAGATTTATATGCAGTAAAAGATTCCAAATGCAGTGTGTTTACGCATGTTTCATGTGCACAGCAGTGTCAGTATTATCAAATACAGCAACTTTTCTTAACCATCACCTGCTGTGTAATATTGTTAGCATTGAAAGACAAGCATTGTGAGGTGGACTACTGCTCTCATAATTGCTAGATATAAAAAAGACAGAAATTGTCTGATAAGTCAACTAAAACTGTAAGATATAAAATATCTCTGTGATATACAGTGTAAATGGTAAAGTTTCTATAGCCTGGTTGAGGTGTTAAATTGAAGCTACCCCCCCGGCATTAAGTGCAAACTTAAACAGTTTGAAAAAAAATCTACATAATGTTTTGTGAAGACTGGACCTGAAATAAAATTTCTCACATCCCCCTAAAATGCATAAAAATTATTGAAAGACAATAAAAAAATGTGTGAAAGCTATTGAATTGCTATAAAAAAAACTTCAGGCACTGCTAGAGAGCCTTTTTCTGCTGTTAGGCATTGAAAAATAACTCCAGAGTGGCCTTCAGATGTGAAAAGATGACCACTGATAAGAATCTGATTGATTACCACCTTCTGTGTCAATAATTGACAGCTGGATTACAGCAAGACTGCAGCAAGAGGCTCCCAGGGGAAGTCCCATCCCCTAGGGACTCTCAGTGGCTGAAAATACAATGAATGACAGCGTTTTCCACCAATCAGACCAGCTTTTTCGAGGCGGTCAGTTTAAAAATTCAGTTCTAATAGCCAATAACTCTCAGTTTCCTCCAAGTCTGGAGATCAATCAGGTTGGCCTTTTGGGGATGTATTTATGGTCTTACGGATGCCCCAGACAAGGTAAAAACATGGGATATATATACAGTATTTTTACTGGTTTTTGCTTTTGCGGTCATGTTTTGCTGGGTTATTGATTACTTATCGATGGATTCTGGAAGTTTGCTGAAGTGCGTCATGAGATAGAAAGTGCTATTGAGATTGACAGCCTTGGTGTTCTTCGGTTCTGAAAACGGCTATGTGAAGCCCCGGTTGTCTATTTTCGATTGATATTCTGTAAAGATTTTTGGGTTTTGCTGGTGAAATACTATGAACTGTGATGTCCGGGGGACATCTAGGGTCAACAAATCATTTCCCTTTTTGTTAAAAAGTGACTGTACATATGAGCATAACTCTTATTTGTCCATCCATCCATCCATCCATTATCTTACCCTGGTAAGGAGCCCCGTAAGTTGGAATTTAAGTTAGCAAGACAGCAACTGAGCACACATGGCTGCTCTCCCTCATGATGCAGTGCCAGTCCACCGCAGACAAGAGGGATAGACAAGGAGAAGAAGAGGCTTGAGACTGACCAATCCAAACAAGCATGTCTTTGGGAAGAAGGAGGAAAGCAGAACTCCCAGCCAAAACCCAAGTGAACATGGAAAGAACATGCCAACTTCACATGCACGCATGTCAGAGGCTGGGATCAAACTCAGAACCTCTGAGCGGAAAGTCACTAAGCTCCCTGCTGCCCCCCTTTGTATGGACTGTGATTTACATTAAGATCAGACATATTGTGTAGCATCTTTTAAAATATATTAAATTTCGTTCTGTATTGTGTGGCCAAAAATGCTCGGTTCCAAACCCATAGGCCTCACATTCAGGCTGTGTTTGATGGCATCTCTTGTATCTTAAGAGACTGCTTTCGCTCAAGATATTCAGGCACATTATGATACACAATGTAGTTGCATTTGCTATTCGGAAGCAATTGTAAGATCAGTAATTGTAGGTATAGAAGCCATTCTTAGGTTTCACTAAGCTAAAGCTTTTTTTGTACAATTCAAATTGGTGGAGACTACAGTGTCTCTCTCTCTCAATTGGATGTAACCAGAAACACTTGTTGGGCACATCTAGGCAGGAGAAAGAACAATGGGAAAGAGACATAAATAATCCATTTAAAAAATGTGAATATTTGCTGCTGAAACATAAACTGAAAACAAAGTGGATAGCGTGAATTCTGAACAAACTATCTTCTCACTAGAAAACATGCAAATTATTCTTTTAACCTTACATGCAAAGGAAACAAATATCTCTAATAAAATAAAAAAAACTTGAAATCTGGGTGTAATGACACCCTATTCCACTGTGAAAAAGTTTGTTAAAGTTCATTATTTAATTTATCCCGTATTTCAAAACGCCTGCTATTGAGCTCCGTTTCAGGCATTTACCAACTAACGTCTTAATATAATTGATTAAGATATGATTAGCACACATACAGTAGAAATGCAGGTCTTCACGTAAAGATATTCTGACTCAAAGCCAGCTCTTCAAAACTCTCTCCAGATGAGCTACAGCTTTAAACAAAAGCGTATTGTATAGGTAAAATACGCTGCATCAATCGGCATCAATCAATACCACTGAGATCTGTTAAAAAAAACACCCCGCCTTTCTCAGGTGTAGGGTAAAATGGATTAAACCCCACATATCTTCCTGTGCAGTGTACCATGTGAGGCTGCTCTCTACTCTTAGGGAGCTGTTTCAAAAGGAAAAAGTTCACTCGCATTTCTCTACCCTGTGCTTGTTCTTCCTTTAGCTCATAAGATAAGACAGCAGTAAATATCAATGAAATGTCATTATTGATTGATGCCAGAAGCTAATAGAGTTTTCACTTACTTGATGCTTTGTGTCTGTAGCGAGTCAGGGTCGGAGGCATTGAGAGTAGTGACAGGGCTGCCAATGGGGATATTCTCCCGCTTGGTGACTCTCATTGGGTCCGGGTAGAAAATGGGACCTTCATTGACATCTAGGACTGTGACCTGCACTGTAGCTGTAGAACTGGGTCCATAAGACACATCAGGAACTAAGGGATCCTCATTTTCCACTTTTATCAGCAGCGTGTGGAAGGCAGAAATCTCATAATCCAGAGGCTGAGGAGCAAGCAGGACATGAGTTAGAAGCCAGGGAGAAATCAGCAATTTGTTTTATATAATGGAATAACTGCTGTTGGGACTTTTCAGTTCTGTGTCTAACCTTTTAGCTCTGGCAGTATACTGGTTTTACATTAGGTGAACGTAGAGTTGTAAGTACTATAATTCATTGCAGTCCACACTTAATGCAAATGACTAATAATGATTCTTTGCATTTATATAGCAATTTTCTCTTCAAAAGATTCAAAAGCACTTTGCATAATACTGAAATGCATAACACATTGTAGGAATAACTTTTTCTATACATTAAAGAACATTACAAGGTACATAAGAGGACTTGTTCTGCAACATGATGTTGTGAAATAGGATGTATAAAATGTATCCACATTTTGAATGTTTACTTGTATGTACTTTTATACTTCTGTAGATATAATCTGTATATAATATTCTTAATGGCACAGGAATCATACAGCAAAAATGATTTGTTCATTCTTAGCAAGGGTTCTGAACAGAAGGGGTCCTATGGTTCTGACCTTCACCACAGACAGCATGCCTTCATTATTGCTGGGGTTGGTGTTGACTTTGAAACTCTGGCCTGGGTTCCCATTTATGATGGAATATACTGCCCTCCAGGCTCCAGTAGTTGGGTCATCCTTGTCTTCAACGGTTAAATTGACGATCACCCCTGTGGTCCCTTCGTTCACCGCTGCCAGGAACTGTAAAAATGAAGAACACACACACGATAACAATACACTAAGATGATTTTGGACTGTATGTGCATTTCCCCTCAAAGCAACCTAAGAACATAAGAAAGATTACAGACAAGCAGACGCCATTTAGTCTGTACTGTGACTTGTTTGGTAGTTAAAGGCTAATTGATCTACGGATCCCATCCAGCCATTTCTTGAAAGAATCCATCCAGGACTTGAACAGCATGGTATGATATCTTGTTCCAAACTTCCACATCAAAGTAAAATCAATCTGTCATGAGGTAATCTGATCTATTTGCTATGATGGTAATAATGACAAATGAACATAAATGAGAAGACTTACTATGGTACCTTTAAGTCAACAAAATAAAGCTTCATAAATGAAGTTCCATAATATGCATGGCAAGTAATTCTCCAAGCAAAAAGTAAGATGGAAGATTCTAAATTTTCCTTAACCATCACCTGCTGGGTGATATTGTGTTCACTTTCATACAGTCTGCTCCCACTAAGCCATCAAGTTTGTTTCAATAGAAAGGCTCCACCACCCAGCCACAGAACAGAACACGCATCTCTCCGCATATAACTCAGCAGAGTAGGTGCACACAGGCATCAGGAATGTCGAGTCTCAATGAGCTTGTGCAGCTGGGAACGCCTTTCCTCAGAGATCAATGAGATGGGAAGCCAGTGGCTGACCCTCCGACTTGACTGATGAGCTCTGTCAAGCTTGGGTGCCACACTTCCCGAGTGCATCCTCTGCCAGGCTGACAAATACGACATGATCTGCTGGATTCTCTCAGAGCAGGCTTGCAGAGGTAATTATTTTCTTTCGTAATTCACCTTCTCCTCCCTGTAATATCAGCTGATTCGGCATATTACAATTAAAAATGACTGCATTAAAAAGAATAGGATGGTTATGGGCATCCAAATGTTATTTCATCTCATTCTGTTTGTACTGTATATTCTCAGTTTAATCCATGACTTGTTAACTGATGCTAAGAGCGCACTTGTATGAATAAGGCTTCATGACAAAATACAAGTGGCGCTGAACCTTTACTATATTAAAATATACCATATCAGACATTCAGGATTATAGAAATGAAAATGGAAAATATCCTAATCATCTCATACTTCCCCAACAATGAGGGAAACTAAATTCCATTTTCTGTACAGTGCTCTGTTAAAATCCACAGCAATAAGGGTCAAATCTAAATAAAATAACCGTATAATGTCATTTTCTTACACATTCAAACCGTTTCGTACCAGAGGGTCTGGGAATTACAGTTCTTGTTAAGACTCTGTTGTCTGGTGTTCCTGGCAGGACCCAGCAGAGAGCAATTCCCACAGCCCGTGCCCTGCTACAGCCAGGAGTACATGAAATAAATTGCATGTTGCTGTTTTTCTTCCAAAGTCAAAGTGAACAATTGGATTTCATATCGTCCTCTCAGACGAGACCCTATTCACGGAAAGGCACCCCTCCTTACAGTGGTTACCACATGCTGCTCTGCCCTCTGGGAGTTTAAATCAAATACATGGCGCTGGAGCCTCGTCTCACGCCCAGTAATAAGGGTGTGCTTTGCCTGCGATCTGTTTTCTTTGTACCACCTCAGCATTCGAAACAAACACGCCCAATTCTACTTTTCATGAACGCAAGTCCCTTAATTTATTTCACTGTCAATTCATTGTATTTTGTGCAGTACTGACTATCCTAAAATTCTCAGCACTAGTGAGGCAGACAGCTGCCACTGTTGGTACTTACTGTATTTTGCATGGCATTTGTGTTCTATTGCACTTTCGCCATGGTCAGAAAAGTCACTAGACACACACATATAATCTGAGAGCGGACTCTTAAGTGCATCGATTGTTTTTTTTTTCTGAAAATGCAAAAACAGCCGTAAGATCTAGATAGCAAAAAATGCTTAAGGGGAAGCAAAGTGTAAGCAAAATACTTTCTGAAGTGTTTATTCCTTGCTATTCAGATTATCAAAACATTTTATCCCTTGACTGGAAGTAGTTTCATAATAGTTTTATCTCACCCAAACAACGTATTCAAAAACGGGTTTTGAAATAAAATCTTAAATAAGATCTTTTCAGTTCTCTGCCCCCGGCTTCAACCGAGAATCCCAGCCATTCCCTACACTTCTATTTATCATAGAATAAAGAAAATAAATTTTGTCCAGTGACACAGCATGGTGATTACACACACTTTTACCCATGCCTAACTGATGGAAGAGCTTCAGGTAAGCCTAATACAAAAGAAGGTTGCTCTGAATTCCCATTAAGAATTAATACAGAATTAAATTGCACCCGCCTGCATGTAGCCTGTAACACAGGGAGGTAAAGCTTTTTAGCTTGTTTTTTATATGGCTTTGACTTTATTATGCATTCAAGTTTCTTGAACCCTGGCACACACATGCTTTGTGATTGTCTGTAAAGATCAAGTGTTGTGTGATAGGAAATTTTTCCAGTGCCATTAAGATCAATGTTCCTGCTCCTCCCACGCATTAACATCATTCATAGCCCCACAGCTGAGAGCTGGCTTATCCTAAAAACCAATGCGCTCTATTCCCGTCTTCAACTTTGCTTAACAGCTCTGCACACTTTCTTTAGCGTAGCTTTGTCAATCCAAAAATAAAGCATAGCGCAGACCCCCTAGAGGAATAAAAAAAATATCCTTTTCAACAGCAATCAAAGACAGAAGTCATGCATTTACGATGAGGCTAGTCTATAGTCTTATGTAACCCCTGACTCACTGGTCAGCCACGACTAGGCAGCGTATTTCATTTAATCATCCCAGTCAGTGAAGCGGTAAGATGGATATATTCAATCTTCATGGGCTATTGGTAGTGAACCCCTTTTCTGTTGAGTGAAAATACAGCAATGAAATAACCAAGCAGGACTGGCCTTGCTTCAAAATTGACTGTCACTTGAGTTTCAGATTGGGAAAATATCCGTGGTGTATTTACACAAGGTATGGTTCTTAAACAACTGCACAAATAGATATCTGAAGAGCAACAGTTTGTGGACAAAACCTCTTTTCCTCTCTGACCACTTTATTTTGCCAAGTCATGCCTCAGTTCATGTACTTTCCACATAATGCAGAACAAAAAACAGAAAACGCACTTTATTTAAAAATGTTTTGTGCAAATGGCTGTAATTTTTATCCAAAGCAACATACATGTGTACCCATTTATACAGCTGGTATACTTTACTGGTGCAATTTTGGGTGATGTACCTTGTACAAAAAAGGTGCAGACACCAACAAAATACAGTAATATGCATAGTGAATTGTACAGTGTACTCAGACATGTATATTAATACACAAGAAAATCAAATAACTGTTTCCCAGTAACAAGGCATGAAGTGTCTTCAAACATTAGAGAAATGCAAAAATATATAGAAAAGCGTATGCTGGCAATGTGCTACAATACTACTGTATGGAGCTAGTCAGTCCCATTCACTAGTGTCACAGTGGCCTGAAGACAGCTACATTTTAAACTGTCTTGAGGACTCCTGTGGTGACGCACTCCATCCATGTTTAGTTTTATTGGATCACTAGGCATGGAACTGCACAGAAATTGAGATTGACTCATTGAAAACAAAGCCCTTTGGGGTGCAACTATACTTTTAGACCACTTGTACCCAAATGGTTTTGATGGGCAGAATGGCTTTCTCTTTTTTGTAACACTCTTTCATGTGTTCTTACAGTACAGTATATCATCTGTCATGAGTCGAGACTATTAAAGTACATACTTACAGTATGACCCTTTAAATCCTTGAAGTAAAGATATTGATTGAAGTCAACTATTATTACCTGCTATGCTCTGAAAGGGAAACATCAGTAATTCCAGACCACCTTATGTACATATGTTCCCAACAGGTCCCAACACCGAGAACTAGAAGCTTGGTTTCAGACAGTGATGCACTAGAGCATGCAACGAAATTAGCTGGGTCAGATTAAAGAAACACCAACACAATAATGTCAGGAACAGGCTTCGCGTGAGTTTCCTCCTTGCAGCATAACATCCTGGAACAATTCCTTCATCTAAACAGCCAAGATTCCCTCTAACTAACGAAAACAAACAAGAGAGGCAGGTTGGCAGGTGAGAAACTGGGGAGTTCTTTCAGTTCAGTCCTCTGGTGAGCCACAACTCAGCCTCTCTCAACAGCCTTGAAGAGATGGGATTTAAATTGTGCTGGGGACATTTGTATAAAGTGGAATGAAGTGCCTTTTCTCTCCCTGGAGTGATAAATGCTGAGCACATCCTCTCCCCCCCCACACACCTCCTCTCTGAGACGAAGAAAATGGGAAACCAACACAGATTTTAGACGTTTGACAAATAGGTTATGAATATAGATGGCAGCACACCAGGAATGAATTGTACAGCTGTTCATTTATTCGAAAAGGAAAAGGGGACTGACACTCCGCTTTGGCCCCGGAGAACACGTCTATTCTTTTTGACTGATGAGCTCATAAATGTGCCTAAAATTCGGTAATGTCAGCAGCTTGTCTAGGTTCTTTTCAGCTGAGAATATTTTTTTTTAATTTCCTCCTTCCAGGCATTTTTCTTTTATTATTTTTAATTGAAACTAATAATCTCCTTTAACTACCTTTCTTAAAAAAATAAATCCTCTGGTGATTTCAGGTGTTCATGCCCCATACCTTTTAATTTAGATGACAAGGATGGCTTCCTTTTCTTTTTCTTAAACAGAGCTGACAAAAGTACTGTATGCCTTCCACTTGAACACACAGTGACCAGGGCTAGCTAACAGTATTACGTGGCTGCACAATCAAATCTGCAGGATTTAAACCAGACCAGATTTAAAGGGGTTCTGATGAACTGGACCTGGGGTAAAACTGTTATGGTTCAACAAATGTGATTTTCTTTGCGGAAAAGGACAGGAGTGGACCGGTAAATTTGATTTAAGTCCTGTGACTGAAAAACTTTCAATTTTACAAGGTTAGTGTGCACACAATGAAACCTGGCATATCCACAGGCTGCACCTGAGGGTTAAAATCAGTCAGGCTTTGCAGCAACATCTGAATATGAATCGCTTAATCGCCCCACCGTTTTATTTAAATCCATACAATTTGTTCAAATAACAGTTATTGATTAGCAGTCATAATCATCCACAAAGCATCTACATTAAGACGTACGAGGCTGATGGAAAAGGAAAATGTAGTAAAATTTGTAGAGTTCAAACGTGTTCGAAAAACACTGAATCTAAAGTCAACTTTGAAGCAAACAAAAGGCTCCACATGGTCTACCACACAGTGGAAACATTTAAATCGCTGCTTACCTACAGCTAGCAGACAAAAATGCATTTTAGAATTGATAAAAAAGTGATGTTCAGTAAGTGAACTTTGTGTAAATATTTATGTATTTCCTGGATAGTACACACTGCAATAATACTAGTGTACTTAACTGCATGGCTTTTTAAAATCATGGATGACCTCCCAGGATTACCGAGTACAACCTTGTTTAATGGACTGGTTAATGTTGGGGTCATACCAGTAGTGACATATGCAGGGAGAAACTAATCCAAGCGCAAAACAATACAGCCACTGGCCTGTAATATTTTTCATTAAGATGCTGAAAATCACTTGGAATTCAGTCAGACAGCATGTCTTACTAAGAGAATGGACAGCAACTATCCCACCTCTAATGCTGACATCATCAGATTTTGTAAGCTATGCATGATCTAGTACGTGGGTGGGACGCACCTTGGTACAATAAGACTGCTGCTGGAATGTTGCTCATGTAGCATTGGGTACCTTCCTGTCTTGACCAGAATTTCAAACCATTGCCCCCCAATATGGTTGGTGATAAGAGGCACTGTGCTTTAAGAGGAACCAACTTTTGGATAAGACAATAAGATCAAGTTCCCATTAGACCCTTTATATGAGGAGGAAGTATGTCTTACCCCACTGCCCTGGGTAAAAAAAGGTTTCTGAGTCATCTAAAAACATTAGAACTATGAATTAATTGACTAAATGATTTAATAACTTCTGTGTTGTAAGCTTTCTATACAGCTGGTGCTGTGCTCAAGTGGAAGATGGCGTTAGTCCCTCCCCTTCAACTTCTAAAGCACTCTGGGATCCATTTGAAGTAAAAGTGCAAAGGCTGTCTCAAGAGGATGTGAAAGTCATCCCATATAAAAACGCAGTAAACAGAAAGGAAATAGAAATCAAAGTAAAAATAATTGTAAGGCGTGGATTGCTACGAAATATGCAACACTGTACCTGATACATGCCAGATCGGTTTATGCTGAGTTTTCTTTACAATACACAGAGGTCAGGAACTATCTGCTCCCACAGAGGCAGAGGTTGGAAGTGGAGGTCAGTGAAGGAAATGAAATGCATTAACCAGCCAGGGCCTTGACCTTTAGTGTGTCAGAGTCTCGCAAATAATACTTAGACCTTTCTGAGCATGTCATGTTTGCTCAACCAGGAAACTCCAAAGAGAAAGTGGATTAAGAGGTTGAAAAACTACAATTAAAGGAGATAAACTGTTCAACTTCTGCAGGAAGAATCAGATTTTCCTTTTTTAGAGGACACTCCAGACACAAATGATTAAAGCATCAGTATTATTCAGTACCATCATTCTGATTACACAGAGCTCTCCATGCGCTTGGCAGCTGGCTCCACAGCACGCCTGTTAGTTTCCACTGGAAGAGGAGCAATCTTAGAATTGGGTACAAAGCATAAAAACCCAAAGAGTCATTGAGAAAGAGCTATTAGTTTTAAGCCTTTTGAGTGAGCCAGATCTTCTACTGTATGTCAACTGATTGCCGCCTCTCCATTAATTTCGTATTCTGTTCAGCAGCCTGTCATTTATTTTCTGAAACAAGGTGGCCTGTTATTGCATTGCATGTTAAAGGGGAATAGAATAGGTAGTGACAAAATAAAAACCATCTCCTCCTTTGCAAACTGTGTTAAAAGAGCTTCCCGTGTTAAGAATGCAGTGAAACGAATCTTGACACATCTTTATTTAGCAGGTTGGAGGATATGATCTCTCATGGTGTTTTACGATAAAACCAAACCAAACAAAGGGACAAGTAAATGAAATAGATTTATTCCAATTTAACTACTACAAAGTACTAGGGTTATTTGACTAATGTTTTTATTCAAAGCAGTTTACATTTGTACCATTTATACATCACAGTTGTATATTTATTGGGATCATTTGGTTGAATTACCTTGCTCAGTGATACTACAGGCGTGTCTCGCTTGGGATTTCTGAACTTAAATCCTCCAAGAGTCCAGGACCCTAACAACTGTTTGACCTAACCCCATTATTTTGATTATAGCTTTATTTAGTATATTATGTCACCAAATCATTCAACACAAAGTATTGACTGATTTGCAAAATCTGATATTGGCTGGGACACCATTCCACAGCCCTGAAGTATCAGAAAAGAACGCGCCATCTCCCAGTGTTTACAGCCTTATACTGGAAAGGGAAAAAAGACCAGAATCCTTAGAGTTCAGATGACGTGGCATCTGAAATCCACAGGGAGTAACACAGTTAACACAGACTGGTTTCAAATAATTACAGGTAGTGGTCAAAAAAGGAAACACCAATGTATAGGCACTAAATAGGGTATGGGGCCATCTTATGTGGTGTATATGGAGTGTTTATGCACCATTGGAACAGTCTACAAACATCTGGAATTCTGCAGGAGGGATGTGGCATCATTATGCCACATGAAATTTAATCAGCTCACATCTAGTTGATTCACTATCTCAGGCATCATTCCAGAATATCCCACAAAATGTAACTGGGTTTTGATCTAGTAACTAATAAAGACATGACATATGAATACAGTAACATCAGTACCATGTTTTTGTAGATGAGAGCACATTTCTTCATTGCTTGGTACAGTAGGTCATTGTCTGTGCTGCTTGCACTGCAGGCCCTGAAAACACATATTGTCAGGTGTGCTGGGGGGTGTGTGCGCTGCTGCAACCTGACTATGGTATTTTGTCTGTGGAGTTCTCTGCAAAATATTTGTTGTGAAACTTGTCTGTTCATGCCAGTTGAAATTTAGAGCCAACTGATTTACTGTATTGATGCTCACCTGTTCTGCCTTGGACTTTGAATGATTGCAGACGTCCTGACGCCCTGGAGTGTGTGCTTACTCCTACTGTTGCTCTTTGCTGATCATGGCTTTCCCTTAAGTTCCATGCTGACACCACCTTGGACATTGTTGCTTGTGAAACAGTGGCAAGTTGGGCTGTCTTGGTCACTGAAGCTCGTGTCCAACAGGCTCCAACAATCACCCTTCTTTGAAAGTCACCAAGTCTCCAGATGAGCCACACTCATGTAGAAGCCTTTGTTTTCTATATACTTAGTGTCCCTCATTTACTGTATACAGGTGTTTTTCATTTTTTGTCCACTACCTCATCATTCATTGCTGTTAGCTTAATTGGTGGCTCTCTGAAAGGTTTCCTCGCTCCTTGTGAAGAGGATGATTAATTACTGGGATTCATTTTGAGAATTGTGTAAAACCTTCTTAGTGTTAATGTTGTCGGCATAAAAGCTCAGCAGATACATCAAATGGCATGCAGCAATACACAGTTTCACAAAATCAATTAAATTAAAATGGTAAAAAGCATGTAAAACACATTCTGATTACTACACAGTCAGTGGTGGTAAAGTTCAATACTTTGAACAGCATAGTGTTGAGCTCTACAGCAGGGAAGTCTGCATGTGATTTCATAAATATTGAGAAGGCTGGAAAAGAAGGCAGAATGCCAAAGACCTAGGGATTCTGAACTTTCCTCTGAAGCAGTGTTAATTAAAATCAACAAGCTTTCTTTCTACCATAAATTATGCAGACTTCAACACTCCAAATATCTTGCCTGCTTTAAACCAGAACTCAGCTTGATGATGATGCTCATGGCTGGAAACTTGGGCATTAAAAATACTAAATAATTATTGCAAGTAGCCTGTTTTAAATATTGAACATCAACATACTAAAACATAAAAGAGAGAATCACAACTTAAATTACAAATGACCACAGTCAGGCCAGCCAAAAAGAAAAACTCTGTAATTCCCAAACTGTACGCACTCTCCAACATTGCAGTACTGAAGTTATTTATTGTATTATTAAACTTTAACAGAGAGATGGGCTTTGTATGACTCAAGGGCTCCATGTGGACCTTGGAGAGACAGGCTGAGGCCCCAAGTTACAAAATCGCATGCGTTATCCATTCTAATGATACTACAAGACCTTCTGAAAAACATTTACCACCAAAGAGAGACTTGAATGCCCCCAGGGTGCTTACGGCTTCACAATGTGCTGTAAACCTGCTGCAGGCCCTACACTGCTTTACTCTACTCTACAAAGGTAGAGTAGGAATGGGAACAGCCCATTCATGGCAATGGAAACAGCCTATCCTGTGAAGAGGCTGAAGCCAATACTTGGGCTTGCTTTAAGAAAAGGCAGGATGAGATACAGTACTCGCATCAATGAGCTACTATCAGATTGGCTAAATGGCCTCCTATTGTTTATAAACTTTCTTATGTTTAAGTTTTCATACAATACAGGATACTTGGCTTAATCCAACCCAGAGAACACAGTGAAATATTTCTGCACTATATTGTTTGCAGTCCTTTTAGTCTTAACCTGAATGTCAGGTGTGAGTTGGTATGGCAACTGTATATAGTAAAAAAAGTTTTACTTCTAAAGTTTTACTTCACACAGTTTTTTTACACAAATAATTACAACAAGTTAAAAATAACGGTTACATCTTAAGGATGATTTGCTTTAAAAAAATTAAAAAGCTAAACATTTTGAGTTAGGGGCATTGTATGATTTTTCATC
The DNA here is from genome assembly GCF_055471065.1 of Atractosteus spatula. Lineage (NCBI taxonomy): Eukaryota > Metazoa > Chordata > Actinopteri > Semionotiformes > Lepisosteidae > Atractosteus > Atractosteus spatula. The sequence goes on along the minus strand of NC_142726.1, from coordinate 3,539,267 downwards.
CACTAAAATTAATCTTGTGCCAAAGACTAGTTAGAAAGAGGTTATTTTTTCTCTTGTTTAAAGCAAAGAAGATTGCAACCACTCTGTTAAGCATTTAAAGCAAACTGAAAATGAAGAGCAATTACAAATTCTTTCAGAATAGGCACAAGATCTAGAAATATAGCATTTCTTTGATTAATAGGTTAATTTATCAAACTGCTAATAGCTTCCTATTTCAAATTAAAGCTAAATATTGGGTGGCAATATATTCCTAACAATTTATTTTATTTAAAGGCTTGCTTACTTCACCTTCTTAGTAATTAATAATTACCACAAATACTGTACCATTACTTAAAGATATGGTGATGGAACACTTCAAAACTATAACTAAAATTATTTGCACCAGTCAAATAGTGCTGAGTTAAAATAACAGAAGCAAAAAAATGTTGGGAGAGATGAAGCTTCTGTTCTAAGAATTATGGCATCTGCTTGGTGGTTTATTGCTAAAACAAACAAACAGAAACTAATTAGTTTTTGAGTGACAGAGGTCTCTTAAAGAGCATTTTCAGTGCCAGTCTAACAATAGGAAAGACTGAAAGAACCTTTGCTATTTCCAAGGCAACTTTCACAAGGCTCTCTGGTGGATGTATGATGAAGACATTTCTTTCTGCTATGAGCATATGGCTGGGTTTCTCCTGGGACAGCCTGCGCTAAATTACAGAAATGCTGAGAGGCACCAGTCCACTCCCAGCAAAATGGAGCTGCTGTTTGCTCCACTGAGCAACTGTGAGGTCTGGAAAAGGAAGAGGCAAAAACGTGGTCATCTGAATACAGAACGGGGATCCCAGTTTCAAAATTCAAACTCCCCTTCATCGCGTTATTAGAGAATTCAACACCTGCCACATCTTTAAAGCATTTTAAAGATGTCTCAATGTCTCTGTCTCAAAAGGGACCCACAGTACCTGTGGGCAAAACTTCAAATCAGGAATTCAGCTATTGGATTGCTATTGGCAACCAGAAGTCGTCAGCTGGGGTAATAAAGGGTGTGCAATCTGGGTTTTAACATTGTTAATTGGTTACCTGTGCATACACAGCCAGTCTTGGCTATGCTTTCATCCCAATCGTAATTTGGCCACTTCCCACTGAGTACCACCAAAACCTCCAGATGTCTCCATCTCTCCTAGAGAGAGTTTCATCTCATTTGAAATGTTAGGAACACCCGTGAGGGAATGGACCAGTACTTATCATGTAGGACCACCATCTCTTTAAATTACTTCATTTAACATGCAGTATCACATGGTTAATCACATAAAAATGGATGGTTCCAAATCTTTATAAATTGGTGATTTAACAGTGATCTAAAAATGTGCAGGACAAGAGCTCTCCAGGACCTGGGTGAAAACTCCTGCTTCAAAATCACAATAAAACCTAAGACAGATATCTGACCAAATCCTTATACCAGAAAAGCTCTTCTCAAAAGAAGCACAACTGGATAACATATTAGAGCTGTTGTAGCTTATGCTATAACCATTAGACTTGAGAATTAAAATGTACTGTAACTCTCTTGAGAGAATGCATTAAATAAAATCAATACATTTATGAATGCATGACTGTGTGCTCTCTTGTCTGAGAGCTTCACCCCACATTTATTCAATAACATCCTGTATATGATAGCGGGACAAATTAACAAGCCTCGGACAGCAACCATTTTACTTCTACGAGAAAATGAAGATAAAGGATAGCCTCATACAGTACATTCAGCCAATTTGGAAACTGGATGGACAGAAAAAGCAGTTTAAATGAAGGCTGGGTCATCACTGGCACATTCATCTACCCTAACAATTCTCAGACAGGCAGCAATTTCAATAACACAGACTAAATTGCACTGTTGACGTGCATTTTTATTTTATTTTTTGTTTTCACTTCCTGAAGCTCACACCATAGGGGAATCTGTCAATGCTTCTGACTGGCAGATTGGACATGTCAGGAGTACAATGCCCATCTTAATCAGTGAATGAGAGGGTGTGCTTGTTGAGAATCCTAATTAATATTCATATCTAAGGTGCTGTCCAAAGCCTTCAGGTACCACAGATATTATAGGCTGAGCAGGTTACTGTCAACAGGGGGTGAATATGTCACCCTTCCATCACTGGAGAATGTCTTGCACTGTTTACTTTATTGATTTTTTTTATCTTAAAGTCCCTAATTTACAGTACATCATAGTTGAAACTGCATATACTGTACTTTTGCAGTTTGAATAAGACTTAGTATTTACATTGGATACTAAGTATACAAAACATGAAACGATTAAATGGTGCTGTCCATCTGCAAATTGATTATTACGCTAGTATATAGGCTTCTCACTCTTTGCTAATTGCGCTTTTAGCTTCTCAATACATGCCTTATTCTACACACCTTGTCTGTGTGCTGTTTGTCAGTGCTGTAACCATTAGAATTATTCTACTTTGTGTGCAGATGACCGTGGCCCCGAGCTCCTGCAGGACAGCCGACATTTCACTCAGAAAAGAAACACCAGGAATTCATTTGAAGATTAGATAATTTTACAAAAAAGTGGTAACCACTTATCTTTCCATAAATGTGAATTGATTTGGTCAGGATTTAATTGAGAATTGATGATGAGGATTACTCGATAAGAAGTCTCCATTGAGCTGATGGTGGTTTTCTGACATCCCAGAACATGCATATTCAAAAGCCAGCAGTGGAGCAGTTTCTCAGGTACCCATTATTACAATGTGCTTCATTCCGTTAGTGAAAACTGAATTATCCCCTATTTGTTTGTCCAGACAAGTAACTATTAATGGGAAAATTCCAAGTTTCCATTTCTGCTCCTTCAGCTTGAAACAGAAGACTGTAAAAATCAGATTACAGAGTAAGGGAATGAGAAATGATGAGTCAGTATTGACAGAGTGAAGAAAGGGAAGGACTTTTTCAGTCCTGAAGCTGCTTTGGTAACCATGAAGGCCTGTCACTTTTCCTGCATCCTCCAAGGGGGCTATAGAGAGAAAACATGGCCTGGCAGCTACCTCCTCAAAGAGAGACGAAGCAGAAGTGGTAGCACCTGGAATATCAAATCAGCTGTACTGGGAGACAAGGGCAGACACACTAAACCAAACTGTTGGCCTACAATGCAGTCATCTGTCCTTCTTTACTGTGTGGGGCTGAAACAAGGGCAGCAGTCATATTACCAGTTCTGTTTGTGAGAGCTATTAAGAGGGAGTCACACAAAAATAAGTATTCTCTCCCAAGCAGGTGACACAAGTCTCAAAACTATCATCACCTGACTTCAGCTCCGTTGGGTACTGTATGTCATGTCATCTGGATGTCAAACTCCGGGCTTCCCAGCTCAGCCAAGGAAAGCACACCAGAGGAGCCCAGAAGAAGCTTTTCAAAGAATTGTTTTAAAAGCAAATTTATTTTGACTTCAGGGAATATTATGGTCCACGACTTATTCAGATGGAAAAAGAATATCTGGGCCAGCAGCTTAGCTTTGAGATCCAAAGATGTGGGAACGAGGGAAGCAAAGTGAGAGCATCCCAGTGAGCTTACCATGACCGGAATGCACAGTACATGACCAGATATCTCCCGAGATAACAGCTGTTCCGTGTGCCAGAGAGAGCGTAGATCCCATACTGGAGTTATCAATCATGTCCATGGTCAGGTTCATGCAAGACCATCTTCCGTGACCATGAGGACTAACTAATGAATGAGCGACAGCTTAAGGGGCTGTTCATAAATTAATACAGAGTTTCTTTAATGTCCAAGGGCAAAATGGATTTGCATAAAGCACAAGTTAATTCAGCTAGGAATTCCTTACTAAAGAGTGACAAGTCTGTGTCTGAACTTTTTTATCTTTGCAGTTAATGTAAAGAAACTACAGCTGAATAGGAGATAGAGTACATGGGTTCTGTGTTGTAGGTAAGCTAGTGGGAAGTGACACACCACGGTATATGCATACATTCTGTATATGTACATACTCTAAATTTAATAGAATGAATACCTTTACAGGTTAGGGTAGGAGATGAGGGCTGCAGCTGAATGGATGAATTATGGGCATTAATTATGAACATTAAACATCTCTTTAACCAATCACAAAACTAAAGGAGATTTAGAATATAATATAGAACAAACAATTTTAAAGTAGCCAATCAAACCTATTCTCCTTCAAAAGGCAATTTCCAGTCCTCCTAACTATTCGATTTGACGGTCTCTAATTAATTGAGCATTGAAATGGGAGCACCTTTGCTCTTAAAGTGCTGTTCCAGAATTATAGTAAGATCTCTGAAGCTCTGTGACACTCATCTGAGAAGTACCGTACAGTATATGTACTGGGACAGCATAATCGGGTAGTTTTGTCTCAATTTACATTACTAGGCAATAATTAACAGCAATTAGAATTAACCTAATGTGTAACTTAATGTATCTGACAGTTTTGTGTTATCACTCTTACCCAAACCCCAGCCTTGGCCCCAATTACCAAGTATTATCATGAAATGTAAAATTACTGGTCATTAGCAAGCTAATTGTACTGCACCGCCTTGATAAATGTTTTGGGACTTGTTACTTTAATTCTGCAGCAAAATGAAGATACAACTGTGTGTGTAGTATAGCAGAAATATGCACAGCAATACAACTGGAAATAATACAGTTTGTGTGTTTTATTTATCTCCTCTAGCACCTTATGTGTAAGCCTTAAATAACCTTCAGCTGATATTGCAACACTTTTGGTAATTGTAACAATGCCAGCTAGCAGGAGTCTGCAAAAGGGGACAGAGCCAAAAACGACCCTATCCCTGGATGGGATGCCAGAAAAGCCACTCCAATCAGCCCAGCAAAGCTTTGGGAAGTGATACGAAACCAGAGTACGGAAAACCCACATGCTCATGGGAAGAACGTGCGAACTCCACACCAGGTGCCCAAGGTAGGGCCTGAACCCAGGTTCTGCAAGCTATGAGATGGCAACTTTAACACCATGGTGCCAGATAAGCATATATACACACAATGCTCAGTGATTTCAGAACAGCATTTAATGAGGGCCTACTTTAAGTTTGATATACAGTCTCAATCATTATGAATTAATAGGCATTTTTTGTCGCTCCTTCACTTCAGCTTACTTAGTTTTTCTAACTGTATTCTCTCTTTTTCATGCTCAAGTGTGTACAGAACGTCTATCACAGTATTCCTATGTGCCTCTGCAGTCATCAGTGTGATTTTTGACTTCCTTCCAAGTCTGAACTACAAGTCATTAAAGGGCCCCCCTGCTGAGAGGATGAATTCTTCAAAGATAGATTTGTTTTGGAAAGAGTATACTTTTGTAAATATGAATTGTGGGACTGATACAGATTTAATTCAGCCATTGTTTTGTGAAAATATAAAGTCAAAGATAAAAAGGATTTACCTTTGGCTCCTGTTTCCTCCTACAGACCAAAAATACGGTGTAGTTATGTTAATGGACTTCTGGGAAAATTCAACCTGGTGTGTCTGTGTGTACACACACACACACTCTGCAATGGACTGGTGTCCCATCCAGGGTGTACCCTGCCTTGCATCCACTGCTTGCTGGAATAAGGATGGGATTGCACTCTAAATAATATTTGAATCAATTTGATTCAACAATTTGCTGAAAACTTGTAATTTACACTTAGGCAGCAAGTGTTCTGAAATACATTTCACATCTATTCACTCTATACATGTTTATGTATTATTTTCTCAGTAAAATGTAACACTTAAGCAGCACGCTCCTATTCTTGTAAGGCGACTCAGCACTTCAGTGGCAACACAGCTATGCATCTTGAAACTCCTGATGAAGAGAAGGGGAGATTTGTGGAGCAAACCCTAACAATAGCTCATGGCGCTTCCATTATCAACCAGGGAATTTAACATTATTTTTTATTTTACCAGATTGCTGGCAGTGCATTTAAAAAATATATATATCATGTGAATACAAACAAACTACTCAGTAACTGTTCAATACGGTGTCAGTTTTTATCTGACAAAGGAGTTCTGTATCCTGTCACATTTGTTTTCTCGCTATTTATAACCATCGCTAACCTCAGGCAGTGCTGACATAGAGCAGAACCCTCAGTCTGCAGCACTTCGCACTTCCTTTTGTAACACCAGGATTGTAAAAGTGATTAGGTTGTCTTCCAGGTCAGACCTAAGACTTATTACGCAATCATTTTAAATAGGAAACTAGAGGTCACGGAGGAGGAAAGTTTGAGATGGTGGGACTGAAATCCACTTTATTATTGCCAAAGTAATTTCTCTGTCAGCACAGTATTGTGCATCGGCACTTTTATTGAATGATGAGGTAAAAACTGCTATTTCAACAAGGTCTATTGTGTGTCAAAGTACCAGAAAGGGTTTACAAAGGCATGCCACACTTTCAAAACCTACTTAACTACTCTAATGCCTAACTTCATCGAAAATGTGAATTTCGGCTCCTTTGCTAATTTAAGTTTATTTCAGATGCCATTTATTGTACAGAGCTTGTAATATTTAAGCAAATAATTCTGTCTTTCCTTCTGTTTATGCATCCATTTTTGAACCACTTTATCGAATACAGGGTTCCGAAGGAGCTGGAGCCTATCCCAGCAAGCAACAGGTACAAGGCAGAGTGGGATGTCACACAGAAATACAGAAACAAATGCTCACAAGTCTTTGGCTTGTGGGAGGAAATCAGTACGCAGAGGAAACCCATATGAAGACAGGAGGAACATGCAGACTCCACACATACTGTATAGTACCCCTTGTCCAGAATTGAACCCAGGGTCCAAGCGCTGTGAAGCAGCATTGCAAAGCACTGAACCACTGTTCTGCCCTCCTTCTGTATAAAGTATATATATCTCATATAGCTACTCTTTTTAGATTGTGGTTTTGTACCAAGATGCTTCAAACTAGAGAAAATAAATATTAAATCAAATGGCTGCCATTCAATCAACACTATGTGGCATCTATCTTTGGGAAAATTTCAGTTAACATTTTCAGGCTGAAAGTGTTTTAGGAAATATTACTGTATGTGTATGTTCAGCAAACGGAGACGTTTAGTTAGACCAAGGAACAGACCAAAGTTCATACATTGCACAGTGTTTCCCAAGCTCTTAATTAAGTGAACAGGGAGTTTTGTGAGCTTGTGGCACACCACATAGAAACACATACAGTACACCTGCACACCAGGAAGCCAGAACTTATGGAAGAAGAACAGGTTTGTTAAAAACAACATTAAAAAACAATCTATTTGGTGACAAGCACATATACCTAAAACAGATTTTTTCAGTGTGTGTATTCTTACCATAGACTTGGTGAACTCAGGTGGGTGGTCATTCTTGTCTGCAATTATGATGGTGGCAGTAGCAGTGCCAGTTAAGCCCACATCACTCCCTGCCATATCTTTGGCAACAATCTCCAACTCGTACTGGTGGCTGGGCATGGTCTGGGGAAGAAAGGATCAAGTAAATTAGAAAACAGGGAACATTACGTACAAAACAAGTCGTGCCTTCTTGTAATGCCCACATTGTGAGATCTGAAATGGAATCACCTCAATAGAATCTGGAATTTAATATGACGATATGCTACCCTTTGTAATTTTCAAAAGGTAGACAAGAAATTTGGAGTCAAAAGAAGCTTTGCATTTCTGAGTAGGTTTGCTGTGTGTCTGATCTGATCACAGAAAACAAAGAATAACCTACACAGCTACAGTACCATGAAGGACTTATGATTTAAAATGTGCTATTAAGCCTGTGAGCTGGTTATGAGACCACATACACAAACTGTAGATCAGTGGGTGTAGTAGCAACCTAAACAGTTTGGAGTGATACTGTATGTTGATTAAAAAAAAATAGAAAAGCACAAACCACCTTAATTTATCTCAGCCTGTCTTCAGGCTAAAAACCTCCTTAGCAACAGGAGAATGGATATTTTATTTTTTGAGAATTGCTTAGGGGCTGCTGTTTGTGTTTTGGAAGATTACTAAAGTCAGATTTGTTTTTTCTATTACTGCTGCAGGAGGCTCTTTAAAAGCTGTGCATCACTGTGGCACAGTGCAAGACTGCAAGAGCTCAGTTAGGCCATTATCATAGTATGTGAAATGATATCACTATTATTTCCTCTTTATTGTTGTTTATCTTTCACTTCACTCCTTCTGAGTCAGGCCGCCAGATTAGCAAAAGGCACAGCAACACAGAACTGAAAATACAGCAACTGGGTCTTGCTGTAACCACTAATCCCGACTCACAGAATTCAAACAGGGACAGATGTATTGCTAGATAAACAGTTGTAAAAATGATGCATTAATATTAACGGATGGAATGACTTTCTATTTTATTCCCTTGAAAAGAGAAGGGTTTTATTTTAGTATCCCTCAGGGGTGCCTGACATACTGTATACTGAGCACAGTGCAATAATCCAATTTCCCTCTGTGATGCTGTTTTAATGTTGCCCATCCTAATAATTGAGATCAGAAGCTCAACTGTAAGGGAGAAGTGTTATACAGTAAGGTTGACCTTACAAGGAGACCATAAAAATATGGATGGGATTTATTGCTGAATCCATCCAGATGGTTAAGAAAAAAAGGAGACATTTTAACAATTTATAAACAATGCTTCAGGTCACAAAGGGAACATATAATTGAAACATCATTAGCATTCTATAAAGAAGTTCATTTAGTGGGAAGGATTGATAAATGTAATTAATTATAGCATCACAAAGAACAATAATGTTTCACTAATGGCAGCTCTGGAAACCATCAATTGATGTTTAGCTCATGACTACTTTCAAAAGATGGATGTCAATACCCAGCCTGGTCCATCTGTTCTTAAACTGTGGTATATTTTGAGTTACCAGAAAGCATTATTGGGTAAGATAAGGGATCTTTTTGGTTTATATGAGCTCAAAACCATTCAGCTACACAAAATGTTCATTTCTCCCACGTCCTAGCTGTGACAATGGATGAGGAAATAGCAATAGAAAAACTAAAGTATTATACATCTAAGGGATGTCATTGTATTTTAAAAAAATGCATATCTGTCTTTGCTAAAAGTAGAAAACACAGCTTTTAAAATCTTAGGGGGAAAAATCAGATAAAACTGTTTCAAATATGGTGAAACAGATTATTGACTCCGAAACATTTAAATTTTAAATTTTTTTCCTTTCGAAAGCTTCTATCGCTGACTTAAAATGGAACTACGTGCTTTATGTTCAGTGCTGCTGTCGTGTTTCACATAGAGGCACCATAATTTCAAGTTTTCTATTTACTGTATGCAAGTATCTGGGAGGGATCAACCGGTCTGTCTGTCCTAATTTCACTAAATTAGGATGTCATAACTGCTCGATGCCTACTTACTGGCATTGAAAGAGAGGAATGCAAAAGGACAAGCACGAAAAAAGCCAGTGTACAGCACCAATAGCACATTATTGTTTTTAAAAAAAACTAGAAGAGTAGTACTAACAGCTCTTTGTTTAGATCTTTGGAAAGAAAATGATTGACATAGTATTTACAAACCAGACAAGAAAATAACACTCTGTCCAAGATCCCTGGGTTGAAATTCTGGACTTTAATTTTGCATCTGCAATCTAACAGCTTTGGGATCACCACACTGCAGAAAGGCAGGTGTTGCAAATTCCAGTGGGATGAAAACATAAGTCCCAACGTTTCATTTTTGTCATGACTAGAGTAAGTGCTACCATAAAAGCTAATGTACAATAATGTACTGAGTTTTACAGAACTGAATCTGAAGTACTTTTTCAGTTCAGAACGTGGAGGAAATTCTTAAACTTTCCATTTTTCAAATGCAATACTGCATATAAAATTATGTAAAGGCTGGATGAGTACTTTATGAAACCCTTCTATGCTATCATTTTTTTATTTTTTTTATTTTAAGCTGGAAACACTGGGTTCAAAAGTAACAAATTTGTGGTGGGGGTGGGAATATCCATTAGAATTCTGTGAAAAAACATATCAATAAAATAACGTACTGTACAATTACAGTGCCTGCTAAAGGGGAAATACAAATAACTATTACCAAAGTCAATCCAAGTGACATCTTGAAAATCAACTGCCAGTGCTCAATGTGAAGGGAAATGGCATTTGAATGACATCCCTCTTGTCACAAGAGGTGTTCCGCTGATTAAGAGCTGTGACAAAAATCATTCTGCTTGTAAAAAGATTTCCTCGTCTGATCAACACCATTCTACTCTCCCAGGACAGTGGGAGAACTCCACTATGAGGGATTCTCCTATCTCCCAGCTGAAATTGATCTAATTAATATACTGTAATTGATCCAAATAATGCTTTACAAAGCAAGAGCTTTCAGCAAAAATACACAGAGGGCTCGGAGATGCACTGAAATTAGGAAAATTCAGAACATACAGTATGATGTGGGCTCCTCCTAAGGTAGAGACTTATGAGAAAGTAATCATTTTGCTTCATTTCTACTGGGCTGCTGGACTGTTAGTCGTAGAACAGTAGGAGTTTCAATAACATTTGAGTGTATGTCAATCACTTCAAGAGTCAAAGAACATTTTCTTCATAACTAGTTTAGAATACTTTTACCCTCAGAACCATATGCTTAAAGAAATTACCCATCTGCTTGTCAGAATCATCCATATGCTTCTTCGGGTCTTTTATATTCCACAAAATTCTATTTCCGTTTTTCTGTATTTAGCCAAGACAGTTCTGCACATATCTCATTTCCCTCAGCCATTCGTTTGCACTACCCACATTTTGCACCTACTGTATGTGACCCTCTGAATTTTTTCGACATGCTGCATACCATTATTAATTTCTTTTGGTTGCTTTAGGAAAACATTTTTCACAAGCAAATACGTCTTCTATTTCACTTTTAGCCTTTTAATAAATCAATAAATCCTTCAATTTGTATAGCAGTGCTAACATCTGGCCCCCACTGGAAGCTTACATTTAAAATTGATCAACACCTGTTTGAAGCCTCAATTTGTGGGCTTATCCTGACATAAGCCTTTGAGTTTGTTTTTTCATAAAAAGCAAAGCTGGGCAGTCTGTAAATTGACTTCTTCTACAAGGTAATGGGTATTCTGGCCACAAGAGAATGCATTCCAATTCATATGCCGGTTAAAATTGGCAAACTAAAATATTGGTCTGCACAGACCGTTTCTGCCTACTTATCACTTTTAAGAACACACTGTTAAAATAAAGGATATCTTCAACACAGAAGTTTCCAATCAACAGAAGGTTTTACACTCTTAGCTTTTAATATCCACACATAAAGTATATTAGATGGCCTTTATAAATGTGTTTTGTAGAGGAAAGTGAAAATTAAATGTAATATCATCTTTGAAGTGTTTTTTTAAATCTAAATGTTAAATCTCTGTCTGCAGAGGAGGTGCGCTGCTAATTGTGGTGTTAATCATACGTGTATAACTTAATAAGGAAAATAATAAAAATGTACTGCATTAAGATTAAGACAATTGTATTTTGTCCAATTGTAAGTTTAAACATAAAACCATAGAGTTATGTGATTCTTAACCTTCCCAAGACATTAGCAAATCTCACGTTCCCAATTGATGATTAAATTTAATTTAAATTTCAGTAGTTTACTAAATGAATCAGTCATTTTAAAGAATAACAACAAAATGTTGTCCTGCGTTCATAAAACCCTTGTCTGAAACCTTAATATGTCCTCAAATATTAAAATTGTCCTGAATTCCCAGGACAATTCCCAGCACAAAAGCCAGCACAAAAGCAGAATAATGAACATTAAATCAGCTGCATTTTGAAAAAAACATGTATTCTTTC